>NC_062564.1:153208672-153854297 GCF_022837055.1 Prionailurus viverrinus
TGTCAGGTAGATTTTCAAGAGTTCTTTTAACTTCTTTGTTAGTTCTAAGTACTGCAAATATCTTCTCTAATTTTTCTTCTTTTTATTTGTGTTCTGTAATATTTACTAAAGGTTAAGATCCTTAATTTTGCAAGAGTCCTATTAATCAGTTTTTTGCTTGATGACTTTGAATTGGGGTTTACTTCAATCTTTTCAATACCTAGTTCACTAAGAGAATATTTCTTAAAAAGATAAAGGACTTTCACAAAAGTTTGTTTTCCTATATTTATTGAGGTGATAATATGATTTGGTTTTTGGCCTATTGGTTTAGTAGTAATTTAGTAAATAACATTGAAACACGTACAACATGTTCAGTGATTTTTGTATTTCAGAGATAAGGTATTTGATTATGAATATTATTTTTAAGTATACTGTTTTATTTTTATTTTTTTTAACTTTTATTTTATTTATTTATTTTTTTTATGAAATTTATTGACAAATTGGTTTCCGTACAACACCCAGTGCTCATCCCAAAAGGTGCCCTCCTCAATACCCATCACCCACCCTCTCCTCCCTCCCACCCCCCATCAACCCTCAGTTTGTTCTCAGTTTTTAACAGTCTCTTATGCTTTGGCTCTCTCCCATTCTAACCTCTTTTTTTTTTTTTCCTTCCCCTCCCCCATGGGTTCCTGTTAAGTTTCTCAGGATCCACATAAGAGTGAAACCATATGGTATCTGTCTTTCTCTGTATGGCTTATTTCACTTAGCATCACACTCTCCAGTTCCATCCACGTTGCTACAAAAGGCCATATTTCATTTTTTCTCATTGCCATGTAATATTCCATTGTGTATATAAACCACAATTTCTTTATCCATTCATCAGTTGATGGACATTTAGGCTCTTTCCATAATTTGGCTATTGTTGAGAGTGCTGCTATGAACATTGGGGTACAAGTGGCCCTATGCATCAGTGCTCCTGTATCCCTTGGATAAATTCCTAGCAGTGCTATTGCTGGGTCATAGGGTAGGTCTATTTTTAATTTTCTGAGGAACCTCCACACTGCTTTCCAGAGCGGCTGCACCAATTTGCATTCCCACCAACAGTGCAAGAGGGTTCCCATTTCTCCACATCCTCTCCAGCATCTATAGTCTCCTGATTTGTTCATTTTGGCCACTCTGACTGGCGTGAGGTGATACCTGAGTGTGGTTTGGATTTGTATTTCCCTGATAAGGAGCGACGCTGAACATCTTTTCATGTGCCTGTTGGCCATCCGGATGTCTTCTTTAGAGAAGTGTCTATTCATGTTTTCTGCCCATTTCTTCACTGGGTTATTTGTTTTTCGGGTGTGGAGTTTGGTGAGCTCTTTATAGATTTTGGATACTAGCCCTTTGTCCGATATGTCATTTGCGAATATCTTTTCCCATTCCGTTGGTTGCCTTTTAGTTTTGTTGGTTGTTTCCTTTGCTGTGCAGAAGCTTTTTATCTTCATAAGGTCCCAGTAATTCACTTTTGCTTTTAATTCCCTTGCCTTTGGGGATGTGTCCAGTAAGAGATTGCTACGGCTCAGGTCAGAGAGGTCTTTTCCTGCTTTCTCCTCTAAGGTTTTGATGGTTTCCTGTCTCACATTTAGGTCCTTTATCCATTTTGAGTTTATTTTTGTGAATGGTGTGAGAAAGTGGTCTAGTTTCAACCTTCTGCATGTTGCTGTCCAGTTCTCCCAGCACCATTTGTTAAAGAGGCTGTCTTTTTTCCATTGGATGTTCTTTCCTGCTTTGTCAAAGATGAGTTGGCCATACGTTTGTGGGTCTAGTTCTGGGGTTTCTATTCTATTCCATTGGTCTATGTGTCTGTTTTGGTGCCAATACCATGCTGTCTTGATGATGACAGCTTTGTAGTAGAGGCTAAAGTCTGGGATTGTGATGCCTCCTGCTTTGGTCTTCTTCTTCAAAATTCCTTTGGCTATTCGGGGCCTTTTGTGGTTCCATATGAATTTTAGGATTGCTTGTTCTAGTTTCGAGAAGAATGCTGGTGCAATTTTGGTTGGGATTGCATTGAATGTGTAGATAGCTTTGGGTAGTATTGACATTTGGACAATATTTATTTTTCCAATCCATGAGCAGGGAATGTCTTTCCATTTCTTTAAATCTTCTTCAATTTCCTTTATAAGCTTTCTATAGTTTTCAGCATACAGATCCTTTACATCTTTGGTTAGATTTATTCCTAGGTATTTCATGCTTCTTGGTGCAATTGTGAATGGGATCAGTTTCTTTATTTGTCTTTCTGTTGCTTCATTGTTAGTGTATAAGAATGCAACTGATTTCTGTACATTGATTTTGTATCCTGCAACTTTGCTGAATTCATGTATCAGTTCTAGCAGACTTTTGGTGGAGTCTATCGGGTTTTCCATGTATAATATCATGTCATCTGCAAAAAGCGAAAGCTTGACTTCATCTTTGCCAATTTTGATGCCTTTGATTTCCTTTTGTTGTCTGATTGCTGATGCTAGAACTTCCAGCACTATGTTAAACAGCAGCGGTGAGAGTGGGCATCCTTGTCGTGTTCCTGATCTCAGGGAAAAAGCTCTCAGTTTTTCCCCGTTGAGGATGATGTTAGCTGTGGGCTTTTCATAAATGGCTTTTATGATCCTTAAGTATGTTCCTTCTATCCCAACTTTCTCAAGGGATTTTTATTAAGAAAGGGTGCTGGATTTTGTCGAAGGCCTTTTCTGCATCGATTGACAGGATCATATGGTTCTTCTCTTTTTTTTTGTTAATGTGATGTATCATGTTGATTGATTTGCGAATGTTGAACCAGCCCTGCATCCCAGGAATGAATCCCACTTGATCATGGTGAATAATTGTTTTTATATGCTGTTGAATTCGATTTGCTAGTATCTTATTGAGAATTTTTGCATCCATATTCATCAGGGATATTGGCCTGTAGTTCTCTTTTTTTACTGGGTCTCTGGTTTAGGAATCAAAGTAATACTGGATTCATAGAATGAGTCTGGAAGTTTTCCTTCCCTTTCTATTTCTTGGAATAGCTTGAGAAGGATAGGTATGATCTCTGCTTTAAACGTCTGGTAGAACTCCCCTGGGAAGCCATCTGGTCCTGGACTCTTATTTGTTGGGAGATTTTTGATAACCGATTCAATTTCTTCCCTGGTTATGGGTCTGTTCAAGCTTTCTATTTCCTCCTGATTGAGTTTTGGAAGAGTGTGGGTGTTCAGGAATTTGTCCATTTCTTCCAGGTCGTCCAATTTGTTGGCATATAATTTTTCATAGTATTCCCTGATAATTGTTTGTATCTCTGAGGGATTGGTTGTAATAATTCCATTTTCATTCATGATTTTATCTATTTGGGTCATCTCCCTTTTCTTTTTGAGAAGCCTGGCTAAGAGGTTTGTCAATTTTGTTTATTTTTTCAAAAAACCAACTCTTGGTTTCGTTGATCTGCTCTACAGTTTTTTTAGATTCTATATTGTTTATTTCTGCTCTGATCTTTATTATTTCTCTTCTTCTGCTGGGCTTAGGCTGCCTTTGCTGTTCTGCTTCTAGTCCCTTTAGGTGTGCTGTTAGATTTTGTATTTGGGATTTTTCTTGTTTCTTGAGATAGGCCTGGATTGCAATGTATTTTCCTCTCAGGACTGCCTTTGCTGCGTCCCAAAGCGTTTGGATTGTTGTATTTTCATTTTCGTTTGTTTCCATATATTTTTTAATTTCTTCTCTAATTGTCTGGTTGACCCACTCATTCGTTAGTAGGGTGTTCTTTAACCTCCATGCTTTTGGAGGTTTTCCAGACTTTTTTCTGTGGTTGATTTCAAGCTTCAGAGCATTGTGGTCTGAAAGTAAGCATGGTATAATTTCAATTCTTGTAAACTTATGAAGGGCTGTTTTGTGACCCAGTATATGATCTATCTTGGAGAATGTTCCATGTGCACTCGAGAAGAAAGTATATTCTGTTGCTTTGGGATGCAGAGTTCTAAATATATGTTAAGTCCATCTGATCCAGTGTCTCATTCAGGGCCCTTGTTTCTTTATTGACCGTGTTTCTAGATGATCTATCCATTTCTGTAAGTGGGGTGTTAAAGTCACCTGCAATTACCACATTCTTATCAATAAGGTTGCTTATGTTTATGAGTAATTGTTTTATATATTTGGGGGCTCCGGTATTCGGTGTATAGACATTTATAATTGTTAGCTCTTCCTGATGGATAGACCCTGTAACTATTATATAATGTCCTTCTTCATCTCTTGTTACAGCCTTTAATTTAAAATCTAGTTTGTCTGATATAAGTATGGCTACTCCAGCTTTCTTTTGGCTTCCAGTCGCATGATAAATAGTTCTCCGTCCCCTCACTCTCAATCTAAAGGTGTCCTCAGATCTAAAATGAGTCTCTTGTAGACAGCAAATAGATGGGTCTTGTTTTTTTATCCATTCTGATACCCTATGTCTTTTGGTTGGCACATTTAATCCATTTACATTCAGTGTTATTATAGAAAGATACGGGTTTAGAGTCATTGTGATGTCTGTATGTTTTATGCTTGTAGTGATGTCTCTGGGACTTTGTCTCACAGGGTCCCCCTTAGGATCTCTTGTAGGGCTGGTTTAGTGGTGACAAATTCCTTCAGTTTTTGTTTGTTTGGGAAGACCTTTATCTCTCCTTCTATTCTAAATGACAGACTTGCTGGATAGAGGATTCTTGGCTGCATATTTTTTCTGTCTAGCACCCTGAAAATCTCGTGCCAATTCTTTCTGGCCTGCCAAGTTTCAAAAGAGAGATCAGTCACGAGTCTTATAGGTCTCCCTTTATATGTGAGGGCACGTTTACCCCTCGCTGCTTTCAGAATTTTCTCTTTATCCTTGTATTTTGCCAGTTTCACTATGATATGTCGTGCAGAAGATCGATTCAAGTTACGTCTGAAGGGAGTTCTCTGTGCCTCTTGGATTTCAATGCCTTTTTCCTTCCCCAGTTCAGGGAAGTTCTCAGCTATTATTTCTTCAAGTACCCCTTCAGCCCCTTTCCCTCTCTCTTCCTCCTCTGGGATACCAATTATGCGTATATTATTTCTTTTTAGTGTATCACTTAGTTCTCTAATTTTCCCCTCATACTCCTGGATTTTTTTATCTCTCTTTTTCTCAGCTTCCTCTTTTTCCATCACTTTATCTTCTAGTTCACCTATTCTCTCCTCTGCCTCTTCAAGCCGAGCTGTGGTGGTTTCCATTTTGTTATGCATTTCGTTTAAAGCATTTTTCAGCTCCTCGTGACTGTTCCTTAGTCCCTTGATCTCTGTAGCAAGAGATTCTCTGCTGTCCTGTATACTGTTTTCAAGCCCAGCGATTAATTTTATGACTATTATTCTAAATTCACTTTCTGTTATGTTATTTAAGTCCTTTTTGATCAGCTCATTAGCTGTTGTTATTTCCTGGAGATTCTTCTGAGGGGAATTCTTCCGCTTGGTCATTTTGGATAGTCCCTGGCGTGGTGAGGACCTGCAGGGCACTTCCCCTGTGCTGTGGTGTATAACTGGAGTTGGTGGGCGGGGCCGCAATCGGACCTGATGTCTGCCCCCAGCCCACCGCTGGGGCCACAGTCAGACTGGTGTGTGCCTTCTCTTCCCCTCTCCTAGGGGTGGGATTCACTGTGGGGTGGTGTGGCTCGTCTGGGCTACTTGCACCCTGCCAGGCTTGAGATGCTGGGGATCTGGCGTATTAGCTGGGGTGGGTAGGCAAGGTGCTTGGGGGCAGGAGGGGCAGGCTTAGATCGCTTCTCCTTAGGTGATCTACTTCAGGAGGGGCCCTGTGGCAGTGGGAGGGAGTCAGATCCGTTGCCGGAGGTTTGGCTCCGCAGAAGCACAGGTTGGGTGTTTGCGCAGAGCGAGCAAGTTCCCTGGCAGGAACCGGTTCCCTTTGGGATTTCGGTTGGGGGATGGGCGGGGGAGATGGGGCTGGCGAGCGCCTTTGTTCCCCACCAAACTGAGCTCTGTTGTCAGGGGGCTCAGCAGCTCTCCCTCCCTTTGTCCTCCAGCCTTCCCGCTTTCCGAGCAGAGCTGTTAACTTATGACCTCCCAGACGCTAAGTCGCGCTTGTTGTGGGAACACAGTCCGTCAGGCCCCTCCGCTTTTGCAAGCCAGACTCGGGGGCTCTGCTTGTCCCGCGAGCCGCCCCTCCGCCCCGGCTCCCTCCCGCCAGTCCGTGGAGCGCGCACCGCCTCGCCGCCCTTCCTACCCTCTTCTGTGGGCCTCTCGTCTGCGTTTGGCTCCGGTGACTCTGTTCTGCTAATCCTCTGGCAGTTTTCTGGGTTATTTAGGCAGGTGTAGATGGAATCTAAGTGATCAGCAGGACGTGCGGTGAGCCCAGCATCTTCCTAAGCCGCCATCTTGCCGCAACTCCTAAGTATACTGTTTTGAATTTTAAGCTAACATTTGATTTATCTCTAAGTGATATAAATTTATAATTTTCTTAAATTTTCCTTATCCAGTTTGCAAATAAAATAGTAACTTTATGAAATGAATTGGGAGTTCTTTTTCTATTTCTAGTAGCAATATTTTTTGGGGGGGGCAAAAAATTGCTTAAATTTTTTTATTGAATTTTGCACATAAATACTTAATCATCTTGGAATTTTTTGGCAATATGGTTAGATAAATTTTTGTTCAGATAGCCAAATTTTATACCAATACTTTTGAAGGCATGTGTGACTTTCCATTCATTAGTCACTTCTCTTTAATCATTTATTGAGATCTTAAATGTACTAGAAATGAATTCTATTTATTTTGTTCCATTGATCTTTCTGTAGATTCTTGCACCAGTGTTGAAATTATTTTCAAAAATATTGTGTGTATACTTTAAATTTTAAGTTTTATCACATATCTAAAATGTTTTTAATTGTTCTCAAATTATAGAACAAATGTTAGCTGTGATAAACATGTTTTTCCACACAACTGTTATTGTCAAAATTATTTAAAAATTATTTTTCCACTAGCTTAAGGCCTTAGTGATGTAAATTTTGAGACCTGATTTTACTAAACTTAACAGTGATTAAACAGTGCTCCATAAAAAGGAACCCTTTCAGTTATCCTAGTTAAACTTCCAGAAGCATTTGGTTTTTTAAATTGACAATATTGTCCTTCTAGAAAATTTTCTTTTCTTGGCTTGTGTGACACCATAATCTCTTGACTTTTCTGTTGTTTCACAGGTAACTTCCCAACTTCTTCTAGGTCTTTTTCTTGGCTCCTCCTATCTATCTACACCAAAAATTCTATCGCTCCTCTAAAGGGTTCAATCCTTGGCCCTCCTTTTCATACTACACTGTCTCGTTCAGTAATCATATACCATCAATAAACTATGACTATTATTTAGAAATTTATATCATCAGTTCAGAACACTCTTCTGACATCCAAGTTTCATACTTGACATATCTGAGTTGTTTTACAGGAAATTCAAAGTCTTGTCCAAAACATATCTCCTAATCTCTCGCTAAGTTCAGAACAACACAAATACAAAAATCCCTCTCCTTTTCCAAGGATCCCTGGTCTCAGTCCAGTATCAAAACCATCTGCTAGTTCACACCAGAATGTCATCAATAATGACATTGATCTTCAATGACCGACGATGTCTTCCTTTTTCCTTAAGTACCACCACTCACTATCCTTCACATTCCAAGTGTTGTTAACTCTATCTTGAAATACATTTAATATGACCTTGTTTATCCATGTCTATCTCTAATACCTCAGAATCCTTACCATCCTTTATGCCTGAGCAACTGTGATAGCCATTCTTTATGCCTGGGTGACTGTAATAACTCTTCTATATATTCTTCACATACATACTAGTTTCACTATTCTTTACACTGCTAAGAAAATATATTGAAAATATAAGTATGATTCTTTTACTCTAATACTTGAAGCTCTGTCCTATAGTTTTTTTGTGTGTTCAAATGATGTTTTTTTATATGTCCATCTGAGGATGTTTATCATGACTCATTATTTGCCAACAAAGAGGTTACATTATTTTTTTTGTTTTTATACAATATTCGTCAAATATTCTAAGTTTTTAGACTTGTAGTTGGAGAATAGGACACAATATTCACTGAGATTCCTAGAATCTAGCAATCATACATCCTGTGCAGTTCTGTTGAAGTAAATGAATTATCTATGCCTTTTCCTGCCTAATTCTCTGAAACTCTTTACTAATAAGAATTCCTGAACAAAAAAATAAACAAAACTACCAGCATATTACATCTTCTACAAGTATTCTGTTTATTTATTTACTCTAAGGACTTTACTTCTGAGGTTTGTACCTCAAGAAAAGCTGGTATAGTTGTTTATGTGTGTGTGTGTGTTGTTGCTGATTATGATTATATATATTTTTTCTCTTCAACAGGTGGCATTCATATAGAAAAGGTAGGCTAAGCAGTTTCTAGTGATTTAGCTATCACACACACACACACACACACACACCAGTGATCTAAAAGAAAAAAAATCTAAATGGCATCAAAAAGGTTAATAGAAAAATAATTATAAATATCTAATACAATACAAAAAAATGTTATCATACTCATCTTTAGATAAACATTTAATAATATATAGCAGCTTTTCACCTGTTTGCTTGGAAAATATTTCAAAAGTTTAATCTAATCCTCTTTTGGCTAAAATATATATGAAAAGATACCTTTTTTGGTCACTCTGATGAACTTGTAAATTCTTGTCAACTGTCTAAAAGGGAGATATGTTACTATTTATTCAAATGTTAAATGTACTTTTACTTTAGCCCAGCCATCTCACTTCTATTATTTATACTTAAGAGATACTAACCCAAGTGTGCAAACATACATGTACATGATATTTAAATAATATAGTTTGTTATTAAAAGTTGAAATAATCATATTTTGGAAGCTGCATTGAAATAGTAGAAAAGAAACTATCAACATTTAAAATCCAATACGCTGAGTGTATGAATTACATATAACCTGTCCATTAGAAATTGTCATATAAGACTCTGTAAAGCTATTATGCCCGAAGGCCAATGAAGAGAAATTATACATCATTTCCAGAGTCTGGCCTTTTTCATCATAGCAGCTGTCAGATATCAGCCTTGCTATCAGACAGTTAGTTGTGTTAAAATCTCAAGAACTGTCAGAGACACTGGTCATCATGTGACCTTATTCCATTATCCTTTTAATCAAGGTGTCATGGTGCCTTCAGCACTTCCATTGCAAATATAATTGAGAGGCAATAAATATTACTTAGATTCTATAAATTTGTGAAAGTAGTATTATTATCCGATAAAAAAAAATCAGTCATAGGGAATTTCAATGCAACCTCTAGCTGTAATGCTGATAAAAGTATCAAAATCACTAGGATGAACTTGAATAGGAACTAACCTCAGAAATTCCCAGTGGCATTTTGAGGATGTTGGGAGTAAGGGTGACAGACTTTGGGAACTGAATGAATCTCTTGTATTCCTTTAGATCTATCCCTCTATCTGCCAGTGGGAGCCTGGTCTGGATTTATATTCTGCACAGAATAGAAAGAGTCACAAATTTTGCTCACATCCTGAAAGGAGGACAGTGCTTGGCTGCACATATACTTAATCGCTAGGACCCTGATAGTTTTAATTTCAACATTGGTTGAGATGGAAATATTTTATCCACTCTACATTTTTTCAACTTGTCAAATTGTTGGCTTATTGTCATTTAGCTTAAGGACAGAATGGATTCTTAAGCTTCTTATCAATATATTTATCCTTGAAGAGATATTTTCATGCAAGAAAGCAAATATGTGTGTGTGTGTGTGTGTGTGTGTGTGTGCGTGTGTGTGATTGGAAATACAGTAAGTGGAAGATATTAACCTTATAAAACTTGGTATGCATTAAACTTATATACAAGCCATACATGTGGCAAGTTTCCAGTGCATTTTCAAATAAATATTTTTGAATACATGAATGGATAATCTGAATTGTTTTTCATTTTGATTTTTCACGTTGATCTCATTTCCAATGTTGTGAGAGTGTTTCCTCTCTCTTATTATGTATATATGTTATCACCTATGTGTTGTATGTACCTATATTTACATATAGGTAAATATATATGTGTGCATATGTGTAGATACATATATGTGGTCTCTCTAGATATAAGGAAATAACCATATAGATAAGCCGTATATTAATAGCTATAAGGGGAGAGGAGGGAAAAAGAGAGAGAGAAGTTATATTTTGATATACTTATGTATTTGTTTAGTCATTTACTCAATATACATTTAGCACTGAACTAAGTTATGAGAGTAATACACAAATCAATAAATTTGATCTCTGACTTAAGATACTCATCATTCATAAGTTCATTCATTTGACTTGTTCATTGGGGATTTATACTCATCTACTGCTCCTAAGAATCAGTTCTTTTTAGTTTCAGTATTTTACTCTTTCAACATATGGTTTCAACTGAGAACAATATTTGTTTTAAGTGTGTTTGGATAGCAAGTGATTTCTGAAAATGAGATTCTGTTTTATTTCCAAAAAACACTACATTTTCAACATTTTTAATTACACATTTTGTAACACTTTTTATTGTATAATTATTAAAACATTCTATATATCTATGAAACTATTTGGAAAACATGTTGGCCAGCTTTAAAAGAAATAAATGTACAGAAAGCAGTACAATCACTAAGAAAGTGGGGTACGTGTTCTGTTTCAGAAAGGCTTGTGTTCTGAAGAACTTGGTTGAAATAAAATCATACTTCCTGAAAAGCATATGTATTAATGAATCAATTTTTTTCTCAAGGAAGTGTCAATTAAAGGGGGGGGGCGGAAACTGTGTACCTTTTACTATGGATGTAAAGAAAGGTGCAATTTAGAACTCTCGAGAAATTACTAATTTAGCTAAATTTTTAAGTAGTTAGAAGGAAAACAATCCAGGGAACATCCATTTATCAGTATTTTTCATCACTGTTGTGTTCATCAGAATATATTAGTTTAAAATAAGCACAAAATAAGGGCGTCTTGGTTAAGTGTCTAATTCTTGGTTTGGGCTCAGGTCATGATCTCACAGTTCATGAGTTTGAGCCTTGCATCAGGCTCTGTACTGTCAGTGAGGAGCCTGCTTGGATTTCTCTCTCTCCCTCTCTCAAAATAAATAAATAAAATAACACAAAATATAGAAGATACAAACATTCACAAATTTGGTAAAATATCACATATTATGGGAGAAAGAAGTTACTGAGGGATACAGGATGACTTAAATATGGATTTTAAACATCTTTACTAACTCAATAGATGTAATAAAACAAATTAATCATAGTTATCAGGGAAATACAGCAATCTAAAAGCAGACAAGCATGAAAGCAATGTGCAGCTATTGCTATCAATTGGGCCCCACCTGTTATGCGACAAACATTCTTTGGATTAGAAAAAGGAAAAATGGGAGGTACTATTAAAATCAAGGTTTGGAGCAACAGGACAAAACTGTGGCTTTAAAAATAACCAAAATAGCGGCACCTGAGTGGCTCAGTCAGTTAGCGTCCGACTTTGGCTCAGGTCATGATCTCCTGGTCCATGAGTTCGAGCCCTGTGTGGGGCTTTGTGCTGACAGCTCAGAGCCTGGAGCCTGCTTCAGATTCTGTGTCTCCCTTGCTCTCTGCCCCTCCCCCACTCACGCTGTATCTCTCTCTATCAAAACTAAATAAACATTAAAAAATTTGTAAATCACCAAAATGACATTAGCTAAAATGATTTAATTATAGTTTAGGCATAAGACAAAAATTAGATATCTGTTACTAATGGGTGAAACAAGTGAGTCATGTGATATGAGAGATAGCAAACTGGAAAGCCCATAGGAGAAATAGATCGCTCTTTTGTCATTCAAAGACAAGAAAAGCATAGTCTTCTGTGAATAGTGGATGCTGAATCAGAAATCAGGAAAGAGAACATTTTCATTTCATCTCTGGATACATTTTAAACTGTTCCCTGGTATTCGTGCAAGCCTTTGTATACACAAAGAACTCAATTTCTTTATTCAGTCAACAGAATGACAAACAGCTAAATGGAAACCTCTCTGGACCCTGGGAATTACTAAGAGCAACTTATTGACATAAGAGAAAAAGCCAGCAGAAAGATAACTGATATTTTAAAGCAAAATTCTTAAAACCATATTCCAAGAAACAATAAACTTCTATAAGATTAATAGATGTCACATGATAAAGAACTATTCCATTTGGGAAAAGTCATGTTTTTGTATTCCTCTTGTTGGTGATTTCAACAGTCTATTAGCATTTTAAAGACCGAACTATCTTGCTCTAAAGTGATCTCTTAAATTTTATCCAATTTAGCATATCCACAACTTATTTTCCACAATTCCTTTTGAAAATATCCATGAAATGGATACAATGGATAAATTGATAAAATATCCATGAAATGCTGCCCAAGACTTGGAGAAGAAGCTGTTCCATTTTCTGGCTTCCAAAAAGGAAGAGGAAATAAATCTACAAAAGACACTGATACATTTTATGTTAGCTGTCTTTGTTTTTGACACATTTTAATTTTATTTTGGCTGCCATTATTTTTGTAACCCTTTTAAGGGTATCACATGGATATCTGCCCATTGTTTGCTCTACTGGGCTCAGATGGATTTCCTGAATATCCTGCATCATCCTTGGAATCTCCTCTCTCTGGCCTGTACTGGCTTTCGCTGCATATATTCAGAGAGCAGGGACAGAGAGATGTCAAAATGGCAAAAGAAAAAAAAAAAAACCTCACTGATGTAAAACTAAGATCAATAATTGTTTTCAAATAAGACAAAAGTACAAAAATATGACTGAGTTAACACCGATGAACCATTAAAACAGAAAAGTAGCAACAAGAAAGAAAGAATAGTTTAAAAAGAAGGCAAAATAAAAATGACCTCAGAAACTGGTACCATCTCTGCATGATTACATAAATAAGGATTACAAACACCCAACTATAGAGCATTTTAGTCGTAAAGATGTATGAAGTTTATCACCATTTTGTTATAAGTGGAATTATTGCATGTTTTACATTCAAAATCTGCATTATATCATGCACCCAAATAATGACTGGTATTTACTGATTTAAATACAGAAAGGAAAGGCATTAACAATAAATATTTTAAAAATCTGATTAACCTAAAATCAATCATTGAAAATTATGCTTGCAGTCCTAACTTTTCATAGGGAATGTCTATTTTATTTTAGGATTATATAATATTTATATAGTGTGTGTTTGCAACTTCAACCTGAACCTCATACTAACAATTGAGGTTTTTCCAAGAGAATAAAGTATTTTCTTTCAAAATTCCTATCAAAAGCCCAGCTAAGAAAGGAATTTAGGGAATTTTTTTTTTGAAAGATATGTAGTCCTTTCAGTCTTTTCACTCTACTTCAATAAAGCCTGATCATCAGAAAACCAAATATTTTCAGGTAAAATATTTTAACTTTACAACATTCCCTTCAGTGAGTTACATGTCCTTGACTGTTATTATAAGAAAAACCATACAAAACAGAATGTTATAAGAAGAACCAAATGAAATGCCTGACCTTTTTTTGTTAGATAAATGTTGATTGTGTTTTGCATTGCAGTAACATTACTCAAGAAATTAAAGAATTAAAAAATTTTCTTTAGACCTGGTGGTTGGAAATTTTGCCTTTTCCAAAGAACTGTGGTTCTCCCTCCTTTCTGAAAATGCCATGTTACTGACTCTGGTTTTAACCTTTCCCCCATACCCTCCTTTGGCTTCAAAACTGGGAGCAGGAATTTTAACTACCCAGATTTTTAGAGTGTCTACCTTGGTTGGGTTCTCCTCCCAAGTTTTCATTACTACTTATATGGTCTTTCATCCTGATTATATTGACTTCTTTTCTGTGAAGCAATTATCCCGGTCTCTTTCAAAGCAAACAAACAAAAACCCAGAATAGCATTACAGATTTCTCATAAAGTGCAGAGTTTGAAAATCCCATAGGATAAAATTTTGTTTACTGCTTGATGAGAAATAACCTCTAACCTGAGTCAGATCTGCAAAGATAAAGGTGATTACTCTCTAGATTTAGCTCTTTCTGATCTCCCAGGAACATCTCATATTTTGTTATAATTGCTTGACTCTTTAAAAGGTATATTTCATGTGTATCCTTTCCCTGGCTCTAATTCCCAGCTTCTATTTTCTTTTCCTTTTCCTTTTTTTTTTTTTTAAACTTTCCACGGCACTGTAAACTTTGTTAAACCCAGTCCTGTATTTACGCTGCTTTGGGGCCTGTTAGTTTCCTTCTTTCTATAGCTCCAGATGTATCTTTTCCCCTTAGAAACCATAGACTCTTTGGGCGCCTGGGTGGCTTAGTCAGTTGGGCATCTGACTTTGGCTCAGGTCATGATATGGTTGTGGGTTCGAGCCCCGCATCAGGCTCTGTGCTGACTGCTCAGAGCCTGAAGGCTGCTTCAGAGGATTCTGTGTATCCTTCTCTTGTTGCTCCTCTGCCCCTTGCACTGTCTCTTGCTCTCTCAAAAATAAACATTATTTTTTTTTTTAAATTAAAATTAAAATTAAAAAAATTAATAATAAAGAAACCATAGACTCTTATGGGTCTGAAGCCGGGGTGTTTAAAAATATTTTCCAGATATTTAATGATATTTCTTTATGAATCAAATGGTAAATGTCTCCAGTTCAGGGTTCCAGTGTTCTACTTCGGCTAGGTTAATGGTTGGTACTTAAGAGTCCTGAATTGAGACTCTGTAAATCTGCACTAATTAGGTCGTTTTACCTTTCTTCTTCTCTGTGTTTGAAATACACTTTTTGAGGCTCTTTTCATCTTGCTTACTTCCCCTCATTGAGGTATGGATTCAAATACAATTTTCTCTGGCTGATCCCCTCACCTCTCCCTTGCTCAGACCCTTTGCTCAGTTCTCTGAATGAGCAGTTCCCAGTAACAACTAGGGTGTCTCCTACTTCATCTTCATAGTGATCCTTAATACATTTCTTACATATTTGTTTGTTTGCATTATTTGCTTCCTGTTTCTGACATCTGCTTGGAAGCTCCCTGAGGTCAAGAATTCTGTTCTTCACTAATCCCTAGAACACAGAATAGTGCCTGGCACATACATACATAAGCAGAGTTTAAGGAACTAATTCATCACCTTATTTTTAATGTTGTGAGAACATAAATTTTTTATAAGGTATGAATTCAGCACAACAGTTGTATTTCTTTAAATGAGAAGAGCCCATTGGTTTTCCTGACTTAAACTCATAGATATTAGCCCAATTCCTTCTGAGAATTGTCACTCAATGAGAGATCATTATCTGAACAGATTCCTTTATCCTCTCTATATTTCTTCATACAAAATTGTATGTGAAGTACATTTTTTAGGAAAGAAAAAAATTAGTGTTACTTCCTTAGCAAAACAATACACTTAAAATCATTAAAGGGCATGCAAGGTTATATTATTATCCCATAAATATACTACTATTTAACTTCCTAGCATATTAAAAAAATAAAATAAAATTGACAAATTGCAAAAGCTGAATCACTACTCTCTTTGTGGTTAACCTAGACCGTTATGGATTAGATAATAGTGGCAGATGTGATTTTTAGTTCCATCTAAAGTTGATCTTTGGTTAAAATGTCTCTTCTGTGGTTAGCTTAATGCTCAGGGAGAGGGAAAAAATGCTGGCTAGAATTAATAAGTGTAAAGAACCAAAATAACACAGAGAGACTCCAGGGGGAAAAGAAAGACAAACTGACCACAATCTAGTAATGTGGCCTTAAAATGTGTACAATTTGCTTATCAGATGATCTCTTTAGTAATAGAAAGACTCAAATCTTCAGTACAAAAAAATATAAGGGCATTACAAATCATTATGATCTTTACATCTAAATTGTATACTAGTATAAAAATGAAACAATTTTACCATTTCCTGAGCCACTAATATACCCATAAATAGCAGCTTGAAGAGAAGCTTTGTGTTTCCAGCAACAGTTTTATGTGGTAATGGAGTTGGGATTTTCTTTGTTCCTTTTAGGTATCATTTGTTTTCACAACTTGCCCTGTGTTTGATGAGTGGGGATGGTAATGATGACAAATTTCTTCCTTTGGTGGTGTATGGGGTACAAATTTGTAAATGTGTATGCTTACCAAAAATGTTTTTTACTAATCTATCCATTTTCCTTTTGAAAGTCACTGAGGCAATCCATCAGGTTTTTAAAGGGTACTATGGGGGCAGGAAGAGAAGGTCAACTCTGTCAGTAATTTTGTTCAGTCAAGGTTGACTAAAGAGAAATCATCTAAAGTTACAAGGCAGTGGTTTTTAGTGAAATTTTTAGAAATTTATGTTTCGTTGGCACTTCTAACTCAGAAAGTCAAGTCTAGAGTAGCAGAAACAGAAGGCGAGAAGAAATTACTTTCTGGCATTCAGCACTCATTAATATAGTCGTCTTCCTCTCTTCCCCTCCTCCTCTCCCTCCTCCCCCTCCTCCCCCTCCTCCCCCTCCTCCCCCTCCTTCCTCTCCCCCTCCCACTCCCTCTCCTTCTTCTTCTTCTTCTTCTTCTTCTTCTTCTTCTTCTTCCAGGTATTTCCAACACTTTAATGAAGCTTCCTTTACCGTCTTGCAGTCATTGCCCTGCCAGCCAGGGTAGCTGGGAATACAGAGCTGCAGGAGGAACACACACTAGTGTCTGGTCAGTGCTTGTTCTCTTCTCAATTTTCAAAAACAAGGGAGCTGCTATAGCTGTGGTCCCAGAGTGCTGCCTGCCTGGTTCCATTACCCCTATGTGGTACCCATGTTCCTGCAAACTATTTCATGCATGGTATTTGGCAGAGAGGGACAAATTCACTGAGATTTCTTTTGTGGTCTAATATACAGAAGATCCTTATAAATGCACTCTCAGGTTTTGAAAAAAAAGTTCAGTGTGAAGGATTTATTTACATACATATGTATCTACCTATGCATATGCGTGTGAATATATAGATTTATATAAAACCTATTTACTATATGTACCTACTTGTTATGCTATTTATATCTTATATTTTACTCTTATTGGTACACTTGTTGTGTCTTTCACAGAGAATCTTCTACTACTGATGTGTTGCCATTTCTTTCTCTTGTATCTGTGTGGTGGGAAGAAGGGCAGTTATGATTTTGGGTAGGCTTCAACGAGGAAAAGCCATCCTGAAAAGGTGTCTTTTGAGTAAAGGCCTGATGAAAGGGAGGGAGGAAATCACATGGAGCCTCAGGTAAGAACATTCTAGGCAGACAATGTGCCAAGTGCAAAACTTTTGAGGAGATCCACCAATGTGAAACAGAGTGAGGGAGGGGAAGGGAAGCAGGAGATGGAGTCAGTCAGGAAGCTGGGAACTGGAAGGGGTGGGCGGTGCACATCAAACAGCCTTATTTTTAGAACAAATTGTAAATAGGGAAATGCAGCAGGAGTTCATGAGTTTCTGAGAGCCTGATAAGATGCCAGTAACTCAGTTTTCCATTGCAGTGTTTATTAAAGTTAAATGCATATAGTTATCACGCAATAAACACTTGTTTGAATATGAATGAAAGAATGTACTTGTATTGAAGGGCATAGAGACCACGTGAGCAACTGTCTTCTGTAACCATAGCTATAGTTATCACATGTGGGCTATAATGTTTCTTTCTTTTTTAAAATGATTATTTCTTTATTTTGAGAGAGAGAGACACACACAGAGGGGGAGAGAGAGAGAGAGACAGAGAAAGAGATTGAGCATAAGTAGGGGAGTGGCAGAGAGAAAGAGAGAATCCCAAGAGAGAAGAGAGATTCCCCAATAACGTGGGGCTCAAACTCATGAACTGTGAGAGCATGACCTAGCCAAAATCAAGAGTCGGATAGTTAACTGACTGAGCCACCCAGGTGCCCTAACTGGTGCTTCTAATTCCTGTTTCTAATTCCTCTTCTCATAAACTTTCATAGTGCACTCTAGTAGCTTTCTGGGGCTGTTTCAACAAAGTACCATAAACTGATTGACCCACCAATGGAGATTTATTAGCTCCCAGGTCTAGGGGGTAGAAGACCAAATTCAAGGTGTGGGCACGATTGGTTCTTTCTGAGAGTTGTGAAGGAGAATCTATTCCCTGTGTCTAGGAAGCTAGGAAGCTTCTGGTATCCTCAGGTGTTCCTTGGCTTTTAGATGTGTTCTCCCTCTGTCTTCACATCACCTCACTTCTATGAACATCTGCCTCTATGTCCAAATTTCCCCATTTCATAACAGCATAGTCATATTGGATTATAGACCAACCTCATCTTAATTTGATCATCTGAAGAGATTCTATTTCCAAATAAAATCACATTCATGGGCCCTGTGGATTAAGACTTAAATATCTTTTAGGAGGACACAATTCAACTCATTCCGATCAATATGGTACTTGCCTTTCTGTATTAAAACTGTTGTGGACAAGTTCACTGATGGCCTTACATAGTTAAATCTAGTTTCAGCTCTCAGTTCTCTTCTTAGCTCATCTGACTCTAGTATTTGATAAACCTGATTACACCTGTTCCTTGAAACCCTTTCTTCTCTTGTCTTTCGTGTTAACATCCTCTTCTAGTTTTCTTACAATATCACTGCCCACCCTAGGCCTTTTGCTCATCTCGCCTCTTGTCCCCAGTATTTTAATGTAGAAAAAAACTAGGGCTCAGTCCTTGGTCCTCTTCTTTCTCTGGGCACACTGCCCTAGCAAAATCATTTAAACCACTGTCCTTAAATACCATAATACCATCAATATGCAAACAACGTCCCCATTTATGATTCCAATTCAGCCTTCTTGTCCATGCACACACTTGTATTTGCAAGTGCCTACTTCCCACCTTTGCTAGGATGCCTAATAAAAATTTTAAACTCAACGTACCAAAAATGTAATATCTGGGCTTCCTCTGAGCCCCTGCTCATCTCATTGCCTTTTTCATCTCAGTTAATGACAACTCTGTCCTTGCACTTTTTAGTTAAAAACTGTGAAATCTTTGACACATTCTTTTCTTCATGCTCCAAAGGCAATCTCATGCCATATCCTGGTGTCTCTACCTTCAAAATATTACCAGAATCTGATCACTCTATCCAGCCCACTGCGGGTGCCCTGCAGGAAGTCACCATCATTTCTTGCTAAAATTACTGTAATCATCCCTTAACTGTCCATATAGATGCGATCCTTGCATCTATCATTCAATTGTTTATTCTCAACACAGCAGCCACAGAAAACCTTTTAAAAGATAAGTCAGACCATGTCTTTCCTGTTCAAAACCCTGTGAGAGATCTTTGTTTCGAACCCCCTGCCCCCCCCCCAAGAAAGCCAAAATACAGAAAATGTGTCCAAGATCCAATGTGATCTGCACTTTCCTCTCTTTATAACCTTATTTCCCAATTCTCTCTCCTTGCTTATTCTTTGTAACCACATCCTCCTCCTCCTCAGCATACTTACTTAACACATACTGAGAATGCCCCTCCTTTGGGACATTTACAGTGGCTCTTTACTCTGCCTGTAGTGCTTTCTCCCTATGTCTCTGCAAGAATAACTTCCTCATTGATTGAAGTCATAACTGAAATATTACTTTCTCAATAAATCTAATTCTGATTTCTTCATTTAAAACTATACTTTTGCTTCCTTACTCTGCTCTATTTTTTTTGTTTGTTCATTGTTTTTCTTGCCTAGAGCCATATCACATTATTTTCTCATTTCTGTGTTTTTTTTTAGCCTATCTCCAATCTGAAGGAGAGTATATTTTCTGTTTTGCTGATAGATCCCAATTAATTTGAACAGTGTCAATACCAGCCACGTAGAAGTGGCTGAATGAGTTGAGTTCATTATAGTCTGTTCATTGATCTACAGAAAGATGTGGCTGCATAGAGGTAGTGACCCATTCTAAAGACAAGAAAATTCAAATTTAAAAAACCAATAAAAATTTAGAATATGTTTATATGTGGTGAAAACATTTTCCACATCCAGATTAATTAGATAGATCAGTTAGAGAATGATATGAAAAAGCTGCTTCAAAAATATTGAAGAGATAAACTCATATTTTTCAATGAGTTGCCATATTTTTCAGATCAATTATTCATCAAATAAAAATTCAATCCCTGCTAACTGCTTCACATTACATAAGAATTTATTTTAAGGAAATAAAAAAAGGATTAGTTTTAGTCTGACTCTGAGGAAGAAAAAATGAAGATCTCTAACACTGCTTTTCTTTTTCTAAAAAAAGAAAAAAATCTATCAGCAATCTATGTTTACTGAAAACATTTTTTAAAAACCAAAGTATTTTCTTTTCCTCATTACTGTTGTTCATCTCAACATATGGACAAAATAGAAAAACGAACAAACATTCAAATAAACAAACAAACAAACCCTGCATCTCAGAGCATCAGCGATACTGTAGAGAAGATTAAGTGCCAAAGAAGTCAGGGATAACAGTGAAGGCAAGTGAAGTAATAAGGCTCAGACTTTAACTGAAATGTTAGAAGAGAAAATTGGGACAATAAGATTGGCAAATTATGAAGTCCTAGAAAAAGTTAGAGCACTCTAAGGCAAGAGAATAAACTACTGCAGGCCAGAATCTCATTCTCTGGACTCTAGGGAAATACAGCATAAGTAGGTCTGATGAGTAGGTATTCCCCTGGAGTTACAAGGGGGATGAGAAGCTGGCCCTATGTCTTTAATTCATACAAAGTATATTTTTATAAGAGAAAAGAACTGTGAGAGGTGCTGCTCCTGAGAGAGTTGGAAATTTGTACTGTGTTAAAATAGGTTAGAGAAAGTGCTCTCTTCAAGTGTCCTGGCATCACAGAGGGAGGATGCTATCCTGAGGCAAAGCGTATTTAGAGATGCTTTTGAGGTGCTTTTGAGGTTTGCTTGATTTCTCTTCGGTTCCCAAAAAGCCAACTTTATATAAAACGAGGGATAGTTTTGCTGAAAAATTCTTTGAAAAATCCTTTGAGGCTACAAAGCATTATATTACAAACAGCAACCCTGGCTATCATAATAAAAACAAAACACATTGCCCAGCACAGAGCAATCACTATGGCAGAGAACAAGTTATGTGATCACCAAATCCCTTTTGGTTTTTCTGTTACTGAGCACACAGAAAAAGTACAGTTCTCAAGCTGCTTTTCACTTAGATGAAAAGATCTAATTCTGTCCAAAGGAATGAAGTGTTACTTCCAAGCTGAGAAATGGAAGAGGCAATGCTCTCACTCCATTCCCTTCCTCTGTTGTGGTGACCGTAAAGGCTTTTTGTTGAGACACCAGAGTCTGAGAACAAAGAGGCCACCAGGATCCTCTAGTCATGCTTGCTTGAAGGGAGCTGCCTAAAGAAGGCACTAGACCAGGACAACTTTGTATGAGAGACAAATATACTGTTAAATGTATGTTAACTGAGAATCTGACTAATGCTTTTAATAAATGATAGCCAAAAATAGTAAGCAACTTACAATGTTAGTAAAACATTGCTTGTATGTTCGTGTGTGTGTGTGTGTGTGTGTGTGTGTGTAATTAAGAAATGTCAGTATTTAATGTAAAAATTCTGTTAATTTGGTCAAATGCAAAGTAATAAGAGCAGTCTGTTAAAAATTTACACACTCCCCTTTCTCTAGACACTCAGTTGAAGTAAATAGATTCAATTATTGATATAGTTTTGTTAAAGTATATTTTCCTCACAGAACTGTCCAAAATGGAGTTGCCATTGATTTTTCTAAATTGATTTCACTATTTCAAATACTAAAATGAACGTATTTGAATAAAATTAATAGTATATACTTTAAAAATAGTTGAATTTATAAATATAAGTCATCTATAGCCAAGTCTATATAAACAAAATATCGCTGCCTTTTTGGGGAAAAAATGTTTCAGTTAATCCAAGGAGTCAAATGACTTTATACCTATGGACATGGTTGAATATGCATGATAACGGTGGTTAAATTTTCATACTGTTAAACACAGTATACCAAACATTTATACCAAAGACTTTGTATAAATAGTCAATTTAAAAAGCATTTCCTGGGGTTCCCGTGTGGTTCAGTCAGTTAAGCATCCAACTCTGGATTTTGACTTAGGTCATGATTTCATGGTTCATGAGATTGAGCCCCGAGTTGGGCTCTGTGCTGACAGCACAGAGCCTGCTTAGGATTCTCTCTTTCTCTCTGCCCCTTCTGTGCTCACATGCCCACTCTCTCTCTCTCCCCCTCTCTCTCTCAAAATAAATAAATAAAAACTTTTAAAACTTTAAAAACTTTTGAAATTAAAAAAAAATAAAAACTTTTTTCTTAAATACAAGGGTATTCTACCTCTGTACCCTTCCCCCAGTCTATTGTCATCTACTATCTTTGAGGGAGCCAGTTTCATGATGTTTCAAGCCCCGTGGGATTCCATGATTGGTGGCAATATATTTTAACGAAACCACTATAACATCTCTTCCTATTGGTATTAAATCCATTCTGTCAAATCAGTTGCGAATGCAATGCTAGTCACATGAAACTAATTATTTGTATCCATATCTACTTTTGTTTTTTAGTGACTTTTATGTTTTGTTGAGTCATAAAAAGTCCTTCTAGTTTATTACATGTGCTTCTTCAAGAAAGTTAAGGATAAAATGCATATGCATATAAGTTGCTTACCTACTCTTAATGGCAATAATATTCATTTTTAACATATTGAGTGAGTTATTTGGAAAACCTCAGAGCAGTGACCCTTCTTGTATAGATAATTTCAATTTGAGAAGATCTAAAGGCTTCATTTACTAGAATTAAATTTGTTTTTTTGATGGAGTAAATTAAGATTTTCCTTTAAAAGTAAAAGTAGTAATTATCAGTTCTTAGTTTGATGCAGCCTTTCTAACAGGGTTGTGCTGAGCACTCGGCATTATTAAAGAGGGACACAGCAAATCAAGTAAGAGATTTCTCATTACATTGTCAAAACACATGAGTGATGGATAGCAATGTCTCCTTTCTACATTAAATTACTCTTTTGTTTAGCACCAAATAATTAAAATTTACAAAAGAAGACATATATAAAAGAAATATCAGAAAATGAGGTATGTGAGAAAGAGTAAAGAATTATTCATTTGCTAGTGTTGTAGCATGCTGAGTAGAGGGCTGAATGGAACATTTTTAAAACAAAACAAAACAAGACCACTTAAGCCCAAAATCTTCAAAATGTGTATCTCCAGCTTTAATCCCTCCCCCAAAATCAGGCCTCTTATAATGAACTGCCCACTGTCAGCAAATGGTACCACCATTCACTCAAACCACAAAGTTAGCAATCTTGTCTTTACTAATGTTTGCTCCCTGCTCCACCTCCAATGAATCCATAAATCCTCATAGTTCTGTCAAATCCTATTCTGAGTCTGACCACCTTTCACCATTTGTATTGTTACCATCAGTGGTGGTCAGAACAATGGGCCACCAAAGATGTACTTGCCCTAATTTCTGGAATTTGCAAAAAGGATTTCAGGTTGTGCACAGAATCAAGATTTTTTTTTAACCACTATTTTTATAATGTTTATTTAGTGTTGAGAAAGAAAGAAAGAAAGAAAGAAAGAAAGAAAGAAAGAAAACATGAGTGGAGAAGGGCAGAGAGAAAGGGAGACAGAGGCCTGCTTCAGATTCTGTGTCTCCCTCACTCTCTGCCCTCCCCTGCTGGTGCTTTCTCTCTCTCTGTCTGTCCCTCTCTCTGTCTCTCTAAAATAAATAAACATCCAAAAAATTTTAATGAAAATTCTATACTTTGTTCAGTTACACAAACTATCCAATGACTTTATATCACAATCAGAATATAAATAAATATGAGAATCTCAAACCCACAAAGCCCTAGATTATCTGATTTCAGTCAGCTTCTCTGACTCATTGCCTTTCTTTCTTCATTCTGTCCACTGTGGTCTTCTACCAGATTCTAAAGCATTCCAGACTCATTTCTGATTCATAGTCTTTGCTTTTGTGCATCCTTCTGCCTGGGACACTCTGGCCCCCAAAACTCTATATGGCTGGATCCTCCTTAACTTTCCTGTTTCTGAAGAAATATCACCTACCAGTAAAGCCTCTGACCACCTAGTCTAATTCAAACCCCTTTTGTCCAGTCATCTTGTTTTATTTATTTTCTTTCAGAAGACATCACTATATAAATCCCCTAGTTCATTTTGTGATTTTATGTTAACTTGCTTATTCTTACACCCCCCCACACACACAAATAATATAAACACCATGAGAAGAAAAACTATGTGCCTCATGAGTGTAACAGTGGAATTTAGAATATCATCTGACACAGCATATATATTTGTTAAATCAGTGAATGAAAACATTTAGTGATGTCAATTAAGACTTTTAAATATTAAAGTCATACACAATGAAACACTAATACATGTTTCTTCTAAGTTCATTAATTCTCCTACTCCAAAGATGTATATTGTCACATTGCACATCAGGGTAGAAAGTGTGTATTTCAAAATTTGATTATACTTTACATAGTATACTTTTTTATTCAAAATGATGTTTCATTTTCTCTGATCATAAAGCTTTCCAGAAAGAGCTATTATCTTGTGAGTTCTAACCCTGTCTTTTGTTATTAATTAGAGTGATTATACATTTCTTTCTCTGCATAATTAATTTCTTTCATTCTGCAATGACAGTTGTCCTTCTAAAGTATGCCATCTGAGTCTAAAATTTGCATTCTGAATTAATAATGATGAGAATAATTCTAGCATAGGTTTCTATGTATTGTCTTTATAAGCATGTGCTAAATTTAATTCTTTCTAAGTGAATTAGTAATTGTTTGACCTTGGACAAGTTACTTAATCTCCATGCCTCAGTTTTTTTTCATCTACAAATTTTTCTTACTACTGTTAGTAACTAACTATGTTGTAGGTTTGTGGTAAGAATTAGTTGAGTCAAGGGTTGCCTGGGTGGCTCTGTCGGTTAAGCACCTGATTCTTGGTTTCAACTTGGGTCATGATCTTGTGGTTCATTAATTCGAGCCCTGCATTGGGTTCTGCACGGACAGTGCAAAGCCTGCTTGGGTTCTCTCTCTCTCTCTCCTTCTCTCTCTGCCCCTCCAATACTTGTTCTGTCTCTCTCAAAATACATAACTAAACATTAAAAAAAGGGCTAATTGAGTCAATACAGGCAAACCTTAGAGAAATTGAAGGTTTGGTTCCAGATTACCACAATAAAACAAATATAGCAATAAAGTGAGTCAAGTAAATTTTTTGGTTTTCCAATGCATATCGTTATGTTTTACAGTACTGTAGTCTGACAGCATTATGTACAAGAGAATTGTCCTAAAAATGTGTATGCACTAACATTATGTCTTAAAATGTACATACCTTAATTAAAAAGTGCTTTATTGATAAAAATGCTAATCATCATCTGATCTTTCTGTGAGAGTCATTATCTTTTTGCTGGCAGAGGGTCTTGCCTTGATTTTGATAGCTGCTGACTGAGCAGGGTGATTGTTGCTGAAAGTTGGGGTGGCTGTAGCAATTTCTTTAAAAAGGCAACAACAGTGAAGTTTCCTGCATTGATGGACTCTTCCTTTCATGAACGATATCTCTGTGGCATGCCCTGCTGTTTGATAGTGTTCCACGTGCAGTAAAACTTCTTTCAGAACTGGAGTTAGTCCTCTCCACCCCTGGTGCTGCTTTATCAACAATGTTTATGTAATATTCTAAATCCATTGTTGTCATTTCAACAGTCTTCATGGCATCTTGACCAGAAATAGATTTCATCTCAAGAAACCACTTTCTTTGCTCATCCATAGGAAGCAGCTCCTCGGTCCTTCAGGTTTTATCATGAGATCACAACAACTCAGTTACAGCTTCAGGCTCCACTTTGAATTCTAATTCTCATTATTTCCACCACTTCTGTAATTACTTCCTCCACTGAAGTCTTGAACCCCTTGAAGTCATGGGTAAGTTTTGGCATCAACCTTCTCCAAACTTCTGTGAATGTTGATATTTTTACCCCTTCCGTGTATCATGGATGTTCTTAATAACATCTAGAATAGTGAATCCTTTCTAGAAGGTTTTCAATTTACTTTCCCCAAATCCGTCAGAGGAATCACTATCTATGGCAGCTACAGCCATGTATATTTCTTCAGTAAGACTTGAAAGTTGAAGTTGCTCCTTGATCCATGGGCTGCAGTATAGGTTTTGTATTAGGCATGAAAACACCATTAATTTCACCATACATCTGCATCAGAACTCTTGGGTGATCACGTGCAGTATCAGTGAGTAGTCATATTTTGAAAGGTATCTTTTATTCTGAGCAATAGTTTTCAAAAGTAGAATTAAAATATCCAATAAATCATGTTTAAACAAATATGCTGTTATCCCGGCTTTGTACTCCATTTCTAGAACACAGACAGAGTAGATTTAGCATAATTCTTAAGGGACTGAGGATTTTTGGAATGGAAAATGAGCACTGACTTCAACTTAAAGTCACCAGCATTAGCCCCTAACAAGAGAGCCAGACTGTCCTTTGAAGCTTTAAAGCTAGGTATTGACTTCTCCCCTCTAGATGTAAAAGTCCTACATGGTATCTTCTTCCAGGAGAAGGCTCTTTACATTGAAAATCTGTTTTTTGGAACGCCTGGGTGGCTCAGTCGGTTAAGCATCCGACTTCAGCTCAGGTCACGATCTCGCGGTCCGTGAGTTCGAGTCCCGCGTCGGGCTCTGTGCTGACAGCGCAGAGCCTGGAGCCTGTTTCAGATTCTGTGTCTCCCTCTCTCTGACCTTCCCCTGTTCATACTCTGTCTCTCTCTGTCTCAAAAATAAATAAACGTTAAAAAAAATTAAAAAAAATCTATTTTTTAATGAGGCCATTCTGATTAATTATCTTAGTTAGATCTTCTGAGTATCTTGCTGCAGGCTCTATATCAGCACTTTCTGCCTCACCTTGCACTTTATGTTATGGAAATGGCTTCTTTCCTGAAACCCCATGAACCAACTTCTGCTAGCTTCGAACTTTTCATTCCCAGCTTCCTCACATCTCTCAGGCTTTATAGAATTAAAGAGAATTAAGGCCTTTTTGCGAATTGTGCTTTGCCTTAAGTGAATGTCTAGCTGTTTTTGTCTTTTATCCAGACTACTAAAACTTTCTCCATATCGACAACAAGGCTGTTACTGGGTGCCTGGCTGCCTCAGTTAAGTGTCTGACTCTGGATTTCAGCTCAGATCATGATCTCAGCGTTCGTGAGTTCGAACTTCTCGTTGAGCTCTGTGCTGACAGTGCGGAGCCTGCTTGGGATTTTCTCTCCCTCTATTTCTACCCCTCCTTGACTCATGCTATTTCTGTGTCTCTCAAAATAAATAAATAAACCTAAAAAAAATAGCACAAGTCTGCTATGGTTTCTTACCATTTGTGTGTTCACTGGAATAGCACTTTTTAATTTTCTCTAAGAACTTTTCCTTTGTATTTACAATTCAGCCAACTGTTTGATTACTTAGAGGCCTAGCTTTTGGCCTCTCTTTACTTTTGACATGCCTTCCTCACTAAACTTAATCACTTTTGATTTAAAGTGAAAGAGTGTGACTCTTCCTTTTGCCTGAACATTAAGAGGCCATTGTAGGTTTATTAACTGGCCTAATTTTAACATTGTCTTAAGGAATAGGGAGCCTTAAAGAGAGGGAAAGAAACAAGGGAACAGCCAGTCAGTGGAGCAGTTAGAACACACCCAACATTTATTGATTAACTTTGCTGTGTTAATGGGTGCAGATTGAGGCACTCCAAAATCAATTAGAAATGTAACATCAAAGATAGCTAATCACAGATCATCCTAACAAATGTAATGATTACAAAAGTTTGAAATATTGTGAGAAGTACCAAAATGCCACACAAGGACACAAAGTGAGCAAATGATGTTCAAAAAATTATGCCAATAGACTTATTTAATGCAGGATTGGCCCAAATCCTTAATTTGTGGAAAAACACAATATCTGTGAAGCTCAATAAACTAAAGCACAATAAAATGAGGTATGTCTGTATAGAAATCCTTAAAGAGTCAAATCCAAAAACTGTTATAAATGAGTTTAGTAATGTTGCAGGATATAAAACCAATATGTAAAAATCTGTTGCACATCCATACACTAATAAAACTCTATCAAAAAGACAAATTAGGAAAACAATCCCATTTATAATTCCACTGAAAAGAATAACATATCTAGGAATAAATTTTACCAAAGAGGTGAAAGACTTATGTACTGAAAACCACAGGCTATTAAAAAAATGAAATTAAAGAAGACATAAAATAAATGGGAAGGTATTTCATGCTTATGGATTGGAAGAATTACTATTATTAAAATTTTTTTTAACGTTTATTTATTTTTGAGACAGAGAGAGACCAGAGCATGAACGGGGGAGGGTCAGAGAGAGGGAGACACAGAATCTGAAACAGGCTCCAGGCTCTGAGCTGTCAGCACAGAGCCCGACGCGGGACTCGAACTCACGGACCGTGAGATCATGACCTGAGCTGAAGTCGGCCGCTTAACTGACTGAGCCACCCAGGCGCCCCGAAAGAACTACTATTATTAAAATGTCCATACTATCAAAATAAATCTATAGATTTAGTGTAAATCCTATCAAAAACAAAAAAACAAACAAGCAATCTGCTTAAAAATGGGCAGAAAATATCAGTAAACATTTTTCCAAAGTAGACATACAGATGGTCAACAGGTACATGAAAAGATGGTTAACATGATTATGCATCAGGGAAATGCAAATCAAAACCACAATGAGATGTCATCTCACATCTGTTAGAATGGCTAATATCAAAAAGGTAAGAAAAAACAAGTGTTGGTGAGGATGTGGAGAGAAGAGAACTTGTAGGAACTGTTGGTGGGAATGTAAATTGGTGCAGGCTCAGTAGAAAACAGTAGAGAAATTCCTCAGAAAATTAAAAATGGAACTATTATATGATCCAACAATTCTACTTCTGGGTATTCATCCAAAGAAAATGAAAATACTAACTCAAAAAGATACATGCATCCCCCTGTTCACTGCAGCACTATTTTCAGCAGATGAGATATGAAAAAAAAACCCTAAGTGTCCATTGATGGATGAGGGGACAAAGAAAATGTGATTATTCATGTATCCATTTATCTATTGATCTATATATATATGTATATATATATATATATATACACACACATATATATGTATCCGTTTATCTATCGATCTATATATATGTATATATATATACATATATATCCATTATATATACAATATTTAATATACATAATATATATACACATATATCCATTATATATAATATATAACATGTATATTATATATAATACATATAATAATTTTTAGCCCTAAAAAAGTACAAGATCTTGCCATTTGCAACAACATGGATGGATCTTGAGAGCATTATGGTAAGGGAATAAATTCAGAGAATGACAAATACCATATAACTTCACTTTTATGTGAAATCTAAAAATAATAACAAAAATATGCTCTTCTGGACAGTACAGGTGACTGAATACAGTTAATGCTTCTAAGCTTTTAAGAATCTGGTGTGTCAGTGTAGAGATCCACTCATCTTGCAGCCACTCATACTAGACAAGTCTCGTATGTAAGTTCCCTGCATATTAAACCTAACACCTACCAACACGAAGTGGCCTGCTTCTTCCTTTGGTCTTTTCCTGCCCTTTGTGTATGGGGCATTTTCAGATTTCACTCATAAGCTCCTGCAGATATAAACCAACACAAATTAACAGATTCACCCAAATTTAACAAGTTATGTATATATAGTTTTAAAACTTCCCCTAAATTTTACTGCGTATCATATCACAGAACATAAATATATATTTAATCAAGTTGGCCTCCAACTTTTTCAGTTACTCCAGTGTATTGTTCTATAATTTGACACTAAAATGGGGGAACAGTTGCTGGTGTCCAAAATCCGATTATAAAAAGTTCAATTTTCTGTTATGGAAAAACTATAAATGTTTTTCATAAGATATTAAATTTGAAGTTGAGACCCATAATAATATGTAAAACTCCTAAGAACAATTACTTATCATCCATGATCACCATGGACATAGCAAGATTTTATCCATTTCTTTTGTTTCTTGAACCCAAGGTGTTTACAGTTATGTAAGTGATATCAGTAAATTACAACAATTTAAAATACATATCAATACTGCCATATATTTAGGCATTCAATCATTGTTAAAGGAATATGGGTTCCATGGAAATAAATATAATCACCAAAAGGTTAAAAATAAGTAATGTAAAGCTTATAATTTTAAAAATTACACAGTGTACTGATTAAAAATTTTGATTAGTATAAAATAGGTTGTGATTTGATTTGTTTCATTCTAACCGTTTCTGTTTGATTTAAAATAATTTTTTCATGATTTGTATTTATACCTGTCACTTCCTCTGAATAAAATTGTAATTGTAGGCCACTAACTAAAGTTAAAATTTTATAGACAGAAGCTAGTCCAGTTGGTACTTTTATGATATCTAATATATAGAGAGATATAATGAGATTAATTATTGTAGAACTAAATTTTTTGGAGGGAAACCACCAGTATTCCCATGTTAAATGAACTTCTAATAATTCTACATAGTGATTCAAAACATACAGTTAAAAACAGGTTCATTTAAATTTTTTTAATGCTTATTTATTTTTGAGACAGAGAGAGAGACAGAGCATGAGCGGGGGAGGGATAGAGAGAGAGGGAGACACAGAATCTGAAACAGGCTCCAGTCTCTGAGCTGTCAGCACAGAATCCAATGCGGGACTCCAACCCACAAACCATGAGATCATGCTCATGACTGGAGCGGAAGTCGGGCGCTGAACCGATGGAGCCACCCAAGTGCCCCAGTAACAGGTTCATTTTAGAGCAAATTTATTTTAAATGGTTCCCTTGGAAAAACCACTTGTCAATTAAGTGTTATGGGGACATTTCTCTGATTAATTGTATTTCTATATTTTCCTATATATCTCATGGCTGAAGTAGCTGAATCATGGCTGATTATTACTTTGGACTAAAATATCCAGACCCTTTATATCTAACACTTTGGAGCTAGATGTTTGTATTGAGAATCCTTTTCCTCTTTTTTCTCTTCTTCTGTGTCCCATTACTACTTCTCAACTATCTTTCCAGGAAAGGAGCAGCAGAACAATCAGAGATTAACTAAGGATAATGGTCTTTATTAGGTACATTCACAGTTCACCATTGGGCAGAGGTGGCATTGAGATCAATTTAAGTTAGAGTCTTTATTAAGCTGCTACATTTGAAAAAGAACTATATTTCTTTCTTTTTTTGACCAATGAAAACCAGTGTTATTGTATTACTTTTATCTCCCTACACAAAATATCTCATTTTTCAATCAACTCTTAGTCCTTAAATAAATATTATGTAAATATATATATATTAAGTAATACATATAATATATTATTTATATAATATATTATGTAAATATAAAATGTAAATGCATATACTGTATATTATATTGAATATATTATATGTATATATTTTATATGTGTATATATATATATTCGTAAATCTATATATTTGAGAGGAGGTTAAAACAGAAAATTAAAATTACATGAAAATTAATAAAATGTCATTATTAAAAATTATGTTATGGAAAGAGGGTGGAGTCTATATGCCCCCCAAAATAAGACCGTATTTTTTACTATATAAAGGAGACACAAGAAAATAAATTTAAAGATAACAACATGAAAACACAGAAAAGGGTAAACTTAATAATGTTATTATGTGACAGTATTTATGAACTGACTGAATGGAAATAAATAGATATAGCACATGCATGTTAGTACATTTGTCATGTAGTGAAATTCAGATGTGAATTTCAGCTGGATTTTTTTCTCTCATGGAACTAAAAAAAATACAGTTTATTTGGAAGAACAATTATGACAAGATTTCCAATAGAGCTTTAAAACTAATACTTGAGGAGAAAAATACACTACAGATAATATTTACAATATTACATAAGGTTAGTACCTGAAGAAGCAAATCAATGTAAAAGGGTGATAATCTATAAGCAGAACATGCATGTATGAATATTAAAATAAATTTATGATAAACTTAATTTTATTGCATCATATGTTATTGTATACATGCTGCTGAAAATGTTGATGATACTTTTGAAAGTAATTAGAAAACATGTCTAAAAATATTGGAAATAAGCACTAAATAGATTATAAGACTCGTGTTAAAACAAAAGTATAAGAGTGAAAGAATGTGAGAAATAAAATATTTATGTAAGCTTTAAGATAAGGGAAATTTTTCTGAGTCAAAAATCCAGAATGTAGAATTAAAAGGAGTTTATTTTATTATAGGATAATTTTTTTTGTAGAAAAGATTCTATTTTTTAAAAGAAACAAAAACAACAGTCTCAAAAAATATTTGCAGCACATGATGTGTCCCAAAAATTTGTAAAAAATTCAATTAAAGGAAAAGAATAAAAGGGATATAATATAAAAATGGAAAACGTAGAGAAAGCAAAATGCAAGATTGTGAATGTAAAAACCTTCAGATACATGAAATGCCTCTCTAGGAGTTTGGACAATGCAATTCAGAGAGAGTTGATGCAAGTTTTCACTTAGATTGGTAAAAATTATAATATTGCTATTAAAGATATAATATGCTAGTTCAAGTGTGATTTATTACAATTCATAAATTAAAATAATTAAAATTTGATTTGACAAGCCACTTTTGAGATTATAGTCCATAGAAATAAAAGTAGTGTGTGTGAGTGTGTGTGTGTGTGTGTGTGTGTGTCTGTGTGTGTAGATAACTTACATTTCATATTTGTAGGTCAGTGGACCAAGAGGAGCCACACCCAGATACAGCACAAAGCTCATTACTCAGAGGATTGGCTCTGAGTTAGACAGACTGGACCGGAAGCTGGACTGTTTTTCTTGAGAAATGTCAGTATGGAAAGAAGGAAGCAAAGGACTATTTGGTGCTTGTTAGTGTGAAAAGTAGCAGAGAATATTAACAAACATCCATTTACCAGATTATTCTTCATTAGGTTTTCACTGAGGAATTCTATAAGAAAACAAAAATTAAGATATTTTTTGTAGAAATGTTGGTAAGAAATTTAATAGTAAATTTCTGATTTATGATAAGCTATAAAAAGACCTTTTTTGTGTTACCCAAATTTCTACATTTGATGGTGAACTATAAGCCTTAATATAATAGAATCTATGAATCTTGTAATTTATATGTCTGTTAGATTTACTTGATGAGACAATTGTAATCAAATTTTGAATGAAGTTTATACTTGTGTAGGATTTTTTCTGTTCAGGGTTTACATTTTGTTTTATTTTAACATTTAATTTTTATTTTTAGTAAGCACAGTTTTTAAAATTTGGGGGAGGAGTTAAATGTTTATTCAATTTTGAGAGGGAGAACTTGAGTGGGAGAGGGGCAGAGAGAGAGAAGGGGACAGAGGATACAAAGAAGACTCTGCTGACAGCAGCAAGTTGGATGCGGGGCTCAAACTCACGTGAGATTACAACCTGAGCCAAAGTCGGACTCTAACTGACTCAGCCACCCAGGCACCCCCAGTTTTTTTTAATTTTATGTGCTACTCAATAGTATTACTAGAATAAGTTGACCATCATTTTGTAATGATGGGAAGCATGCATATATAGACATAAATAAAAGCCAATACTTCCGTGGACTGTGATTACGTAAATGCATAAAAATGTTGAGACATTAGTTGAAGGATGCAATGCCATTTATTAAAAGAAATATAAGGAAAGCACTGGTCCAGGAGAACAGAAAATATCTTCCCTCTATGCAATTATTAAAATTTAACAGTAGGAGTGCCTGGGTGGCTCTGTCAGTTGAGTATTGACTCTTGATTTCAGCTCAGGTTATGATCTGAGGGTCCTGGGATTGAGCCTCGCATCAGGCTTAGTGCTGAGTGTGGAGCCTGCTTAAGATTCTCTCTCTCCCTCCTTCCATTTCTCTCCTTTACAATCATTTATGATTTTTAAAAAGAAAATGGGCAGCAAAAAATACTCAAGGAGAAAAAAGATTGTCTAGCATTGGTATCTAATCATTGTTTTAAACCATTATATTAAATTGCTGCTTTATTGGAAATCATAATTTGTCCAAGTAGTTTAATATATGTCAAAATTTAAAGTATGAAAGAAATTAGAATTAAGTAAGACATTATGGAATCTGATGTATTTCTAATAGATTGATGAATTAGATATATGTGAATATAGAAATGGATAACATGTTAGGCCTTTTTCTTCTTTCCTTTTCATAAATATGTCTTTGAAAATGCTATTTGTGGAAGATATGTCACTTCCTATACTGAGAAGCATGCTTAGTTTTCCAGCCTAGACCTAGGAGGACCAGTGAGAAGTAAACATATTTCAGAGAAGATCCTGCCACTGGGCAGTTAGGAAGTCACAGGGAATGAGGTGGGATAATTATTTTCCCATCCCTGGGCCTTCTGATATTTTATGAAAGATTGCAATATTTATTGAATGGTATTTGGTATTTTGAATCTTGTATTAACAAAATGATTCAAAATAAATCTGACAAACTTATGGAGATAGAACACAATCAGATCAAATACTACAAAAAAACCCAATACTCTTGTTTTTGGAATGACTTTGATATTGGAATGAGTAATTCATACTTAGCAATTAAATAAAGTTTGGACCTAATTAAAGCTCCATGTAGAGTGAAAAGAATATTAAGAGTTTACTTGGAAAAATATTAACTTATTTTCAGTAGCATTGACTTAATAATAGAGTCATAACACCTCCTAGAAAAAAGACTGGTTGTATTTCCTGAATACATGTATTTGAATGGGTAAGAATGATAATCAATCATGTATACGGGGGATAATTTCAGTTTTATTAGTGTAGACTGTATCCTAAAATAAACAGTCTTACTTCCAGGTCTTAATTCCCAGAAAACCTTGGAGAATCAATGTATATTTTCTAATAAGATCAAGTAATGAGTTATACATGGTCTAGGATTTAAAATGCCTCAACTTAATGATTTTTTTACTTGATGAGTGCAAAAGTGGTACACATTCAGTGGAAGCCATACTTCACATTTTGAATTTTGATCTTTTCCCATTCTAGCCCTAAGTGGTACACTATTATCTTGTGATGCCGAGTAGGGGCAGCGCCATGGTCTCCCAGTCGGCCCTGTGATCACGAGGGTAAGCAACCAATCTGTACCCAGACTGCCTTTCTGTGTTTCACTTTCAGTGCCGCATGCGATAAATTCCATGAAATATTCAGCACTTTATTATAAAATAGGCTTTGTGTTAGATGATTTTGCCCAACCCTAGGCTAAACTAAGTGGAGCATGCTCAAGGTAGGCAAGGCTAAGCTATGATGTTTGGTAGGTTAGGTGTGTTAAATGCATTTTCAACTTACGATATTTTCAATTTATGATGGTTATTGTGACATAACCCCATTGCAAGTTGGGGAAAATCTGTGCCTATGATGGGTCTGATATTCAAGAAAGAGAAAAATAAATAGTATATATTGACAAAAAATTGCACCATGACTTTTACAACATTATATTTTACTCTGAAATAGTTAATCTGAAATATTGTGCATACATAATTGTAGAAGAAAAGACTGAAAAGCATTTAAATTAAGATAGTTTATAACTTCTAAATGACCCATTCTCTTACTAATTTAACTTTCACAAGATATAGATATTTATGAAATTTTAAGGTCTAAATTTGTGTAATTGTTCATGATGGTATATTTGCATGTAGCACTCCAAAGCGTTTTTTCATACCCTTTATGTAACAGGTAGTTTGTTTATTTGTTTACTGTGTAGAAGGTGCTATTAGGTCTGTTATAAGGTGTCACTTTGAAAATTTATGTTTTCGAACAATTGGCAAGGTTCTTATTAAGCTGAATCCACTGTTCAGAAGAACCTACCTTTTGGGTAATATATCAGGATTGTGCCTTTGCACCAAAGATCTATTACATGAACAGTACAGCAGTGTGACAATTCTAATGATGTATGGACTAATTCATCATGAGCGTTAAGTTTTGTTGTATTCCTCAGAGTTTTTCAGTTGCTGAAGAAGAATAAGACTTAGGAAGCAAAGCGGGTTCAGCTTCATTGGAAGAGTTTGGCAGTCATTAAGAAGTCTATCATGCATTTATTTTCCTGACGAGGAAGCTAAAGCAGGAGTAATGAAAACTCTCTTATGTGGAGCAAATGAGGCAGTGTCATTTCCCCCAAAGTACTGTAGAAATGACTTGAGGATTGAAGTATTTCTATAAGCATAAGAAATATTGGTCAATGTGTAACATCTTTAGCACCTACTTATTTATGCAGAATATGCTAAATGGTAGTATTTGAGGAAAAAAGATACAAAAAACCCCCTAATTCCTCATCATAAGAAGCATTCAGTCTATTTAAGGAAGCTGTACTTATTTAAATTATAAAAATAAAACTTGTGAAAAATCTTGTTTTAAGAGTTGATCCATAAACTACTCTTTCTCATATTTTGGAATCAAAATCAATGCTAATTCTTAAAAGGCACCAGGAGGGCAATACATTTGTTTAATCCATAGTAATAAAGGAAAAGGTTTAGTACACGAGCTGTTGAAAAAGTTTTGTGCTAAGGTCATGAATGGCCTTATTGGAATAATCTATTGCCTTTTGGAAACTTCAGTCCCAAGAAAAGCTAATCTACAGGAAACTCCCAGTTAAATAGCAAGTACACTCTATATTTCTATATGTCTCCTACTTTTGCATAAGACAGTACAAATGTAGATTATATTTGTATCTAAATTTCAAATATTCTTAGATTGTGGATTACATTAGATTAGATTAAGATAATAGCCATAAAATCAGGAAGATGGAAACCACTCTTAGACAATAAAATTGGGAATTTATAGTCTTACAAGAAAAACATGATCACATCACTTCTATATTTCCCCATAGCTTTGAAAACAAAGCTCCCTTAAGCACAGCTAGCAAGGCTGTGTGATCTTCCTACCTACCTCTATCTCATCTCAAACACTCTGCCCCTGGTGGCCTCCACCTGGGCACATTGGCCTTGTGGTCCTTTGCGTCTTCCTCTCTCATGGCCTATGTATACACAAATTCCTCTGTCTGGAAAGTCCTTTCCTCCAAGTTTAAGTCCTGTCAGACACACAAACTTACACACACACACTCACGTTAGAAAATATAACCAACAATCGTTTACAGCCCTCAGCCTAAGAAATAAAACATTGCCAATAGTGTTGAATCCCTGGCACTCCAATCCTGTCTACTCCCTGCCCACTCTCAGTCCCAGTTTTCTGATTTGAAGGCTTATCAATTTCACAGATTTAACAAATATTTTGTGCCACAATATAAGCAATAAATTATTGCTTTAATTGCTTTACATGTTTTAAAATTTTATGTAAATTGGAGCATACCATATACCATTAAATATCAGAGTAGATAGTCTTGTGCAATTTACTTTTTTACACTCAGTATTACTTGTAAAGCTCATCCATATTTAGAGAGATAGAGCTAGTTTATCCATTTTCAATGCTGTTTGATATTTCATGTATGAATGCAACATGGTTGTCTTACCATACCTGTAAAGATCACACTTAGGGTTTTTAACTTTCCTCCTTCCTTCCTCCCTCCCTTCCTTCCTTCCTTCCTTCCTTCCGTTCCTCCTTCTTTCCTTCCTTCCTTCTTTCCATCTATCATCCTTTCTTCCTTCTACCATGCTTCCTTTTCTTGGAGTGATAAAACAAATGCCAATATGAGCAATGTATCACAACCCTCTTGTATATATATTTACAGGTGGTAATGTACATTGTTTATACACCTTCAATTACTCTAGGAATTATCATAATGCTGTCTGAAGTTATACCAGTTTATATTTCCTTAGCAGAATAAGACATATCATTTTTCTGCATCTTTGTTATCACTTGGTGTGAAACTCAATCTTACTATGTTTGTAGTCACATTGTGATAGTAGAAAATTTAAGCCCCTTTTAGATGTTTATTAGTCTCTTCTATGAAGTGTCCAATCAAATATTTTGTTTGTTTTGCTATTGGGTTGACTTCTTCTTTAATTTTTAATTAAAAAATATAGATACAAATACTCCAAGCCTGAGATTATCTTTTATTTTTCTGATAGCTTTTTTATGGATATAAATAGTTGCAAATTATAATGTAAACAAATTTATCAATGTTTTGTTTAAATTTGTATTTTTAAGCCTCATTTAAGAACTCTCCAATTGTATAAAGATTGTCTATTATATTTATTCCTAAATTTAAAATTGGTACTTACACTTAAGGTTTAAGATGACAGGTGTGAATTCCTTTTTTTCCCATAAGGATGATCAATTGTGCAAGAAGCATTTTAATGTCCATCTTTTCAGACGTCTCTGTGATGCCCCTGTATTGTATTTCATTCCCTTATAAACATGAGCTCTTTTCTGGTTTCTCTATTCAGTTCCATTGTTCTAAAGATATCTTCATTGGCTAATATCATATTTTTAATTGTTAGACCTTGGCATTTGGTAGGGCAGATTCCTCCAATTTACTCTCTTGTTTTTCAAAATTAATATGGCTCTTCTTACACTTTGTTTTTCCAAATAAATTATATAAGCAGAATGTCAAACCTCACGAAAATACTGACAGAGTTTTTATTGGATTTGCCAATACTTAATCTAATTAACACCTAATCATCTTTGAGGTGTCATTTAAATTGATTCTTCCATTTAAAAATAATCCATGATATCTACAAGAGTGTTATATCCCATTGTTATATTCTTTCACTAAAATATACCTCTGCATTGTATTTACTATAGTTGTGCTTTTATGTTTATCTCTGGGATTATCTGTTCCTGTCTTGTCATATAAATGAGACTAGTAGTAGTAACAAATTAACACGAATAGCGTTACTACTAATACTTAATCAACACCACACACACACACACACACACACACACACAGACAAACTGCGGTAAATCCTAAAGTGGAGCCCTATACTGGAGTGAATTAGGTTACTTTCTTAGCAGATACATTACCCTGGATAGATCCACACCTTCGAAGAATATCTTGGAAGCACAAGATGTTAAAGAGTGTTATAGGTTTTTCACCTACATTTTTATTTAGGTAAATATAAGCCTATCCATCAAGATAAAAGAAGTGAAATAAAAAAAAATAATGCCCCATTAAATTTTTATGCTGATTTAATTATTGATAGATACACTGTTATGTATGTATTTTATCCATCTGTCTAATATCAATATCTCAAACATGAAAGCACACATTAATTTGATAAAGTATGTGAGCATGTTACAAAGGAAGTTTTTGCCCATGCAACTAAAACTAAGGATTGAATGTTCTCTTACTCTGTGGAGCAGCTGTTACTTTTTTCCTGCAATTTACTGCTATAAGAACCTAAATAATAGTGAAAAAGAGGGTGGGAGTCTTCACGGTTGAATGTCCAGGATCGGGCTTTTCACTTTTACTCATTGTAAACGCTTCTGTTTTACTTAAATTCTGTGTTTTTGCCTTCTGATCTAATCAGATATTCTTTATCTTTCTGAAAAGCAGAACAAAGACCTATGTCTAAAAATGACTGTTTGTATTTTTTCAGACCGTCTTCCCTAAGAGAAACATAATTTTCCCACCAGCTATGATTTTTTATATTTATCTCCAAAAAGGATCTTTAGGAAGTGGTACCAGCATCAATGGCTGCAAATGATGTACTCACTACTGATTTCTTTTTGGACAACTTTGACTTAAATGGCAAAATGAATATTAAAAAACAATAAAATGCAACAGAGATGGAGATTTTTTTAAGATGCAAAAACTCATATAGAGCTGCCAAATCTAGTTACACTAGAAACAAGTGAGAAAAATGTAGACTGCCTCCCGAGCTTTCAAAAACCATCAGACACTCAATACGTAGTAATGACTGAACACATTCACTGTACTTAAAGCCTATATTAAAAGAAGTGTCTAGAGAAATTTGAATTAAAGAAGATTCTGTGAAATTTGCCTAAGTACAGAATGCACATCTATTTTGAATTTTCTTGCTTTTATTTGAGACAAGTGGCAGATAATTTCACAGCTGTCAGTTAATGCACATAATGAATGTCTTATAAAAGGATGAAAGCATAAAGTTGTATTCATGTTCCCCAAGTATGTAAAATAAATTCAAAAGGATGTCAAGATCTGGTATGAAATGAAAATGCAAGAACACTTTGGTTTAGCAATGTGGGGGCAGGGTGTGGGAGGGTGAATACTAACCCCTGTCTGCCTACGTATTAAATCAGTAGGAAGGGAGGCTTAGAACTAACTGCTTTAACTCTTAGATTCTTGCATCAGTTTCTAAGGACTTTATTACATGGCACTTTTATCTGACACGGAGCCAACTTTAATTAATTGCTTTGAGACACTTTGTATTTTAAATTTTAATGCTAAATCCTGGCATTCTTTAGCTTTTAGAAACTGTGGGTATTTTTTATCTAGACAAGATGGATAAGGACATTTTCCAGCTATGGAAAAAGAAGATAAAGTGAAATTAATCAAAAAGAACTGCATCATGTTAACAATGGATAGATTTAAGAGGTCTAAATCTCATCCATCTAATCTTTTATAATTCTATAAAACTCTACCAGAGTTACTTCTTGATTTCTGAAAATGAAATCCTTAGATATTATTCTTTAATGTTATTGTAATAATCACCATGTCGACGTAAAAATAAAAAGAATCAATGACTAGAACATATGACATTTGTTATATGATATGTTTTGGACATAGCACACAATCACATACTCAAAACATGGGACTATATTCAATTTTCAAACAAAGTAATATCTCACTTTCTTATTCATTTTGTTGGTTTTTTATGGTTTGCTTCTAAGTACTTCTTTGAAAATCAGTATGGCTTTATAACCTTAAATTTGACCTTTGGTCTTGTGTTATGATGCAGCCTAATGAAGGAAGGAAACTAACATTTTAGGCCACTATCACTCTCATAACAAAATCAGGCAAGCTTCAATCCTTGGGTCAGGACTTTGTTATTCATAGCAATAGAAGTATCCAAAACACCGACATATTTGTGCCAGCTGCCCGAGCCCTAATTCCCACAAAGTGATGCATAAAGGGACAGATGACACTAGCACATGCAGAAGTACACGCATTACAGGAGATGAATCCTAAACTTACAGAAATCAAAATTTATAGCAGACAGTGAGTATTCTGGCTCTTTGTTCCAGAAATTAACACTACCTCTACTTTCTTAGGTTATAAGCAAAGGTTCCCTTTGGTCTGGAAAAAGAAATCCTCTCTTACCTTTTAAACTTATTCACTTGACTGTTCACAAACACCTTTGAAAAGTTAAACTAGAACAAGGATAATCTACCTGAGAATTGTCTTCCAACAATACAAAAAGTTATCATAAAGCAACAGTGAATAAGATAGACTGGCAGATATGTTGGCAGAAGAGTAAAATAAACCAAAGCAGAGAGAGTCAAACAACAAGCTTACATAATAATTACTTCACAAATATGCCACAGTAGCAGCAGTTTCCTCGGGAAAGACAACCCTTCCAATAAATTGTCCTGAGTTCATTAATATGGGCAAATATGTACATATGTGTGCATATATGTGTGTGTGTGCACGTGTGTGTATATAATATATTAAATGTGCATATCCACACAGACTCATATTGACTTCTTGATTCTGTATACACAAAAGCAATTTGAGATGGACTGTAGGATTTAAATGAGAGAAATGTAAAAAAAAATAGAAACACTTCTTGGAGTTAAGAGAGAAGAATACTTTCATGACTAGATTTTTAAACATCACTGAAGAAAGACAGATTAGGAAGGTAATAGTAGCCTATCCAATGGTCACTTTGGTGGCTTGCCAGATACGTAGTTCAGCAGATCCGAGTTCAGTGGCAGAAGAGTTTGATATTCACACATGGGTTTCAGATTATCACCCTTTCTGACAGTCACTTCCCAAGCTAAGAAGGTTCCAGCATCACTGCCTGATTGCTATGGACCCTTTCAAGACTGCTAATTGCCACCATGAAGGAAGTATGCTGCTATGTGCTTCAAGTGAAATCTCAGTGTCTGATGGCAGTCATTTACATATGTGATTTCATGCCACAGGTGATGCTCTTGGTCAGAACTGTCTTGTCAAAGAGAGAAGGTTGAGTGCTTCAAGCAAAAAATGAAAGAGGGGGAAGGCATGCTTAACGTCAAGGCTCTGCTGCTCATTGCCAAAGGCTTTCTTTAGTGATGAAATTAGGAAGAGGCCAGCTCACAACTGGTATTCAGCCATCAGGAGATTGTTCCCAGTCTTGTGCTGGGTACCAACAACAAGGAAGAAATACGTGCACTTTGAACAAAAGGTTGATTCAGTGAATGAGAATGACATGAGCGTGGTGATACAGTGAAAAGGTCTTTATGTGGAAAACATTGTGGTGTACGTGGAAAAGCAGAGAACACTGGGTAAAAACAAGTGACTGATATCTGCAGTACTGACTCAGGGGCCAAACCTACTCTACTACTGATAGATTCTTTACTTGGAACCCTCCTGTGGACTATCAGGGTTTAAACTGAAAGACGCTATGGTTGTTCCCATCGTACCTGACATCACAACAGTGACTAAACAGATTACTTCCATTTCAGACACCTGGTATACATACCACCTTGGATATGGTTCACATTCTCTTGGATACGGCTGACACTTCAGGAAGAATGAAAAAGTATACCTGCCTTTATTGGCAAGTTTTCATTGTCCCAATGTTTTCATAAATTATCTTTTCATAGTTATCAGTTGGTTTGATGAATCTTGTGCAATGTAAATTCTTGATGAATAGGCAGGCATTCTGTTACAATGATGCCATTTTAATAATGATCACCAGGCAACTGGTTGCATTGCATTTGATGCTAAGGAAAATTATATAATAATAATATAGAATAATATAATAATATAAGAATATAATATATAAGCTAACCTTGTAGATATCAACCACAAAAAAAGGAGACCAAATGCTTATTTGGACTTTTTGGATATTAGAAACAGTACATTCTACTCCTGTGAATTTTATTATATCCTCCCCTGCAGGACACTAGAAAAGCAGACACATTTGAGCTGGGGCTTCTTCGGTAAAAAACCTTGAAAATAGTGCACTCATCAATAATGAGTAAGCCCTACCCTACAGTCTTCTCTCTCCTTCAGACTCCATGAAGTTATAAGAGGCTGACAAATTTGCAGCTGAGTGGAAAGCTTTAGCCATGAGACTTTACTAGTTCTCAGATTCTACCTGTGCTTTTTGTTCTTTAAGCTTTTTGAACTCAAGGGGCAATTTCTAGGATATTCTAGTGCCTATTGGAGACAGACTATCACACTTTGAAGTAATAGGCATGAATCTCCAACCTGCATACCGACCTTAAAAGATGTCCTATTTCAATCACTTCATTAAGGTATGACAAGGCCCACTTAATTCTTGACACTTACAATTACAGAACACACCTGGATCCAGAGATTTTTACTACCTTCATATGTTGATGGATATTCATCCATGAGGCACAGAGATGACTTTGCTCACTGATGGCCTCTTCCATGAGACGTGGCACCTGAAAGGAGAGTTTGCTTTTATGATAGAATAGCTTACCTTTGGGATGAGCAAATTAATAGTAACACTACATCCATTATCAAATCCAATGAGTTGGTGAGTGCCCATAGCATTGGAGAATGTGCAAATGGCTATTTTTCTTGTGGTTCTCCTGGACATAGAACAAACTATTCTGTAACTGACTAAAATGTTCCTTTATACAGACTCAGGGACCAAATCTAATGGCTGCACTCATAAAGGTGTGATCAGATGGGACATCTCTCTATGGGAAAAAAGAGAAAAAAAAAACTTGGTCCTTATGTCACATTTGTACATGGCCATACGAATTGACTAAATCTGAAGAAGGACCTTGGCTTTTTCTTAAAGGGCCAGAGAGTAAATGTCTTAGGATTTTTGGGCCATGACTTAAATAAAGGACATTATGTAGGTACTTATACAACCATTTTAATGTAATAATCAGCAATTGTATAGTATTTTTAGCTTGCTGGACCTGCAAAACCAAAGGAAGTTGGTCCTCAGGTTGTAATTTTTCGGACTCTGATCTAAACAAAAGGATCCGACTTAACAAATATCATTAAGCGTATGAACTACCATCTCTGCTAGAGTCTTCTGGATGTATAATGGGAATTATTATAAAGGACTGAGGTCCCAATGACAATTGTTTGACTTGTGTAGAAACTGCGGTTACCTGAAAAGCTTGCAACATTTACCAGTTATGTCGGTATCTCCAACATCTATAGATTTTCTGTTCTGCTGTCTTCAAATATTTAAAAAGTTGGATGTGGCCATTATCCACCTCTACCTTATATGAGCTTCTAGGCATCTGATAGTCTACAGTGGAGAAGGTGGGGGAATTTGAAGAAATAGGTATATCCTCTTGTCTTTTTAAAGAAAAATCACACTCTCCTCCTGTGACCTATATGGGCAGACTTTTTAAAATTTTTTTAAACTTTTATTCATCTTTGAGAGACAGAGAGAGACAGAGCATGAGTGGGGGAGGAGCAGAGAGAGAGAGAGAGAGCGAGAGAGAGAGAATCTGAAGCAGGCTCCAGGCTCCGAGCTGTCAGCACAGAGTCTGACACGGGGCTTGAACCCATGAACTGTGAGGTCATGACCTGAGACGAAGTTGGATGCTTAACTGACTGAGCTTCCTAGGTGCCCCATGTGGGCAGCCTTTAAAAAACATTCCAGGGAATGGTTCACAATAACAATTCCATACAATATTGGATGTATGCCTTCCATCTGATACTGATGCACTCACTCAGACAACACAATGGAAATTACTTAAATCCCAAGTCATACTGTGCAGCCATTTGGGACTATTGTATTTAGCATGCCTCCAAGAGCTGCAGGAGGATGGAAGAAAAACAAATGTTAGTGGTTTGTCTCCCCTTTCAGAAGATTTGTAGAACAGTGGCTCAATAGTCTGAGTTTATTCAGCAGAAAATAGAACTCTACTTGATACCAAAAGCTTATACTCTAGAGGTGCTTGTTTTATAATAGGGACACTTTCCAGACCTGGGAGCTTCCTTGATATTTAATGATGTTGATGTTTCTGTCTATAAAATATATAGAACATTATGGGAACAGTGTTCTTCTTTTCTAGAATATCAGTCAAGATGAATACACTGTTTATACACTGCTTGAGCTATAGGTAATAAAAGGTAAGAAGATTATACTATTTCCTCTCTCTCTCTCTCTCTCTCTCTCTTTCTCAGTGAGGCCTACTGTGTATCTGGATTACATGGCTCTAATGAACTTTTGCAAACTGAGCACCCAAAAAACACTAACCATAAACAAAAGTATGATCAATGGGTATCATTAAAATTAAGAACTTCTGTTCACCAAAAGAGAATCATTAAGAGGAAGAACACATGTGTTAGGAAAGGAAAATACATATGCAATACATAAATCCAAAAAACAAAAGGACTCATATTGAGAATGCACATAAAACTCCTACAAATCAACAACATATAGACAACCTATTTTTTTTAATGGATAAAGGATTGAATAGGTATTTTATAAAATAGAATATCTAAATGTATAAAAATAATCTATTAAAAGCATACAAACTTACAGTTAGAAGATAAATAGGTTCTGGAGATCTAATACACGGCATTGTGATTATAGTTAATGATACTGTGTTATATATTTCAAAGTTGCTAAGAAATTAGATCTTAAATGTTCTTACCATAAAAAAGAAATGGAATTTATGGAACTTGGTGGAGGTGTTAGCTAGCTCTCTAGGTAATCATATGGCAGTATATAATGTATCAAATCAACATGCTACACACTTTAAACTTATACAATGTTGTATGTCAGTTATACCTCAATATAACCATATTCTCAAACTCACTAGGCATCACAAAAATACATATATAATAACAATAAGTAATATTGTACATTCAAAATAAAGGATAAAATTTTTATAAAAGACTGGTAATACTATTTATTGACCAAGGTATTGAATGATTAGAATTCTGAAATACAACTGGTGGCAGTTAAAATGGCCACAAACTCTTAGTAAAACTCACTGTACTAAACCTGACCATATTAGACCCTATGTTCAAGCAATTTTACTGCCAATCATATTCCCAACAGAAATGAGTACAAATGTACATCAAAAGATATTTACAAGAATGCTCATAATTTTCAATAGCCAAAGACTGGAAAGAATCCCCAAATCTATCAATAGTATAGTTGGTAACTAAACATATGGCATATTTATACAATGAACACTACCTAGCAACAAAAAGACTGAAATGTTTTCACATGCAGAAATATACATGCATTTTATTAACTTATCATGGAACAAAAGAGAAAAGACACTAACGAATAAATAATGATTTGGTTTCTATAAAATTTAAAATCAAGTAAATTAATCTTAACTTTGAAAGTGAGAATAATTGTTATCCTGGTGTAGAATGTAATAACAACCAGGGAACACAGGTAGGGCTTATTTCTTTATCTGGATGAGGGGCAGGAAGTTTGTGAAAACTGGTAGATCTGCACACCTATGAGGTATGTTTATTGTACCACTTCATAAACGACTATTGACACAGACATTGTGTGATCTTTCAAACAGTACTTACACATGTTGCATCTTTTCCACACACAGCAAGTTTGTAATTTCAAAAACACAGAGAAACATCAGACAATTAGCAATCGATTGTATACATGTAAATCTGAGAGAAAAGAGGTGGTGAAACCTAACAAGCTTTATTTTCATTAGGATGGTCTCTGGCTTAAAAATGCCTTATTAATACACCTCCAGGAAAAGCCCCTCTAATTTCTGCTAATATAAATTTCTACTTCTTTCAAGATCCCCAATTTATCCTTGAAGCCTCTCTTTAGAATACCTTATCACACTGCCTTTTCTAACTTTGAACTCTTATAGCACTGGTGCCATACAATGCAGCCATTGATGACATCTGTTATATGTCCTCTATTTGGTTCATACAACTGACAGTCCTTCCTCATTCCCAGCTTGATTGGTTGAGGGCTGAAATTTCCTATAGTGCCATCAGTCTTGACTTTCTGAGCAGGAAGAATACATAAGGGCTGCTAATCAGAATATATAGGTAGATGTAGATAGAGATATAGATCAGGTTTTTCCTGTATAATGACTGTTAACTAATTATTTCCCTACCAATATTGGTGAAGTTTTGTTCTTTTATTTTCACTGCAATTACTTGGTATTTCTTAGAATAAATAATTTTGTAAAAATACATATCTTATTTTCTGTCAATTCATAAAATAAGTGATAAATTGAAACACTAGTCTATGAATGTAGGTTGACTGTACCTATATTTGAAGCACATATAACATGAAATTTGCATGTAATAAATGCTTATTATGTGCCAAATGTTGATGGGGCTTATATATTCTGACAGAATAGTTATGTTACAGTAAGGAGAATTCCCCAAATCTCAGGGACTTAATACACTAACGGTTTCTGAGTCACATTACCTGTCCAGAGTGAGCAGAGTGTCTTCATATTATAATCACTTGGAGACACAGGCTGGCAAATGCTTCATCACCAGCATGCTTCCATTGATTATTAAAGCTTCTCTATGCATATAATGCATGTCACTACTTCCCCCATTTTGCTGGCCAAAGAGTTAACACCTAACTCCAACTCTGACAAGGCAGAAAAGTGAAATCTTACAAGATACACAGAAAGGAAAGAATGAAAATACCCAATTTTAGGAGATAACTGTGGTAGGCAATATTCTCAGAAAGCTCTCTGATTCCCATCCCTTGGTATACACAGCTTGTACAGTCACCTTGCTTTGAATGTGAGAAGATCTGTGATCATGATTCACACCTGTGATTAAGTTATGTTATAAGGTAAAGGGTTTTTGCAGATATAATTACATTGTCAAATCAGTGGAGTTTGAGGTAATCAAAGGGAGATTTACCTGGGTGGGCCTGACTTAATTAGTGAAAATATATGAAAGGGAATCCAGATCCATTGTGAATAGAAAGAGTCTCCAGTTGGCTTGGAAGAAACAAATTTCCATGTGTTGCATAGATGTAAGGAAACGAATTCTACCGATAACCACATCAGCTTGGAAGAAAATTCAAAGCCTCAGATGAAAGCCTAGCTTCAGCCAACACCTTGATTGCAACCTTGTGAAACTGAGCAGTGGACCCAGATGAGCCATTCCCAGAATCTTGGCCCATTGAAACTGTGAGATGATAAATATGTATTGTTTTAAGAGGCTAAATTTGTAATTTATTATGCAGCACAGAAATTTAATACAGTAACTAAAGGTTGATGTGCTCACAACAACCTCACAATCACTGTCTAAGTTAAGTAATATTATTTCCACTTTACAAACAAACAAACAAAAACACCTGAGTAAAAATAGTATTCTGTGAAAATATTGAGCATGTCTACCTATGTGTGATCAAACACAAGGCTATTTATGGACAAGTGATAATGATTTTATTAAACTATATTTGTTTCATTGAAATAAAATGAGTTCACAAGAAAAACAATTTGTAAACATTATTCAACTTAATAAATTGAAGATGTACCCATACTGCATAGCTTGGAAAATAAATCCATTTTGAAAATAATTTATTATAGATATACCTTGCTTATTGAAGATAATCTAGAATGAGAACATGAAAATTTTAAATGGGGGTTTCCAAAAAATTATGTCAATTAACAAATTTATGATATTTACACATTAAAAATTCTCTGGGTTGAGAAAGAATACCTTAGAAAAATTACATGGAAAAAATTCATCAAGGCTAATGGTAGTCAATGCATTTAAAGTTGGTCACACATGCTGCTGGTCAAAGTAACCCTTACTATTCTTCCAGGCCAAATGAATATAAGATGTTCTCCAAATTAAAAGCCTTTGAAAATGCCATGAGCTTGATACTTATAATTTGAAACATTCACTTTGCTCTTTGTGGGAATGTCTAGATCAAACAGATATTTGAAAAAGAGATGGAGAAGACAGTAAATATTGTGAAGCATGTTTTAATTTTTTTATAAGCATTATCTACAGGGAAGTTGGATGATGTTCAAAGAATGAAATAATTGAATATTATTTATTGGCCCCCTAAAAATTTGTATTAAATTTAAGTATCTTTTTTAAATACTGAAGGTAGACGTTTCCTATTATATAAGTACTTCCAAATAAGAATTTCTCTTTATTTTGGGTTTTAACTTAGCATTCATTTCAGCCTGCTTTACCTTTCATGTTAAGGGATAATAACCTTGTTGAAATCAAATCGACATCAAAGGTTGAAAATGAATTTACTAATCTTGAATTTGTCTATACATATTTGTCCATTTCGTTATTTTTTAGATTCAGTTGAGAAGCTTGGAGTTTGTTGTTTATTAAAGTTACAGAAATCTTAAACACAGTCTACCTGCTGTCTGAATAGAGATGTCCTTCGATCCCTCATTCACTACACTACCAACTTTGAATTCCAATTTCTACACTGTATTTCAACTCCTAAGTCTTGAGGTGTAATGTAGATCTTATTACTATATATAGTTCAATTCTAAGAATAACCTAGAGTAAGGGCGCCTGGATGGCTCAGTCGGTTAAGAATCTGACTGTGGCTCAGGTATAATCTATGGTTTGTGAGTTCAAGCCCTGCATCAGGCTCTGTGCTGACAGCTCAGAGCCTTGAGCCTGCTCCAGATTCTGTGTCTCCCTCTCTCTGTCCCTCCCCTACTTGCACTCTATCTCTGTCTCTCAAAAATAAATAAGCATTAAAAAAAAAAGAATAACCTAGAGTATTCATGGACTGCATCATCCAGAAACTACTGAAATATTTTCTTTAGTCATGTTTCTCTCTCAATGTTTTCCCATCTTGGCTCACACTGAACCCTCAATCCCTTCTTCTGTCACTGATATGTGTGTTTACATATACTGCAACTCTATGTCTGAGGTCCAATCTCAATTCCATTCTCCTCCCAATCCCCTTGAAATCAAGCAAAAATATCCTGTAATAAAGAACCTAATGTAGTCAGATAGTGAAGGTAATTTTAATGAAATATTTATGTTTTACGACACAAGGGACTTTAAATAGTTGGATATAACCTAAATTTTATTTGAATAGATCAAGACAGGTAAAACTTTTGTTATATAACCCTATTCTCAGTGGTCTTTTACATCATATCTAAAGGAAAGCTCTCAGCTTTGTAGAGCATGGTATTAGTTTTCCCTTTCATCTATTTAATCCTATTTCTCAATATTATCCATTGTAATCTCTTTGTCCTTTTTGGAACTTCTTTTAACTACATTCAATATGGATGATAGCCTCTGTGCTTTGCCACACTTGGACTCCAGTTTGGAAGGAATTTGTTTTATTCTTTTAATTACACAAATTTTACCTGTTATGCTAGTTCACCTCTGCTTTTACATGGTCTGCAAATTCAAAATACATTGCTCCAGTCCACACTAATCTTTAAATATTTTGAGTTAGAAACTATTGCTACACCATTAAAAAAAAAGTTTTCTAACATTTTGGCATCATTAGTTTGATATCTCTTTAAAACTACATAGGGGCGCCTGGGTGGCGCAGTCGGTTAAGCGTCCGACTTCAGCCAGGTCACGATCTCGCGGTCCGTGAGTTCGAGCCCCGCGTCAGGCTCTGGGCTGATGGCTCAGAGCCTGGAGCCTGTTTCCGATTCTGTGTCTCCCTCTCTCTCTGCCCCTCCCCCGTTCATGCTTTGTCTCTCTCTGTTCCAAAAATAAATAAACATTGAAAAAAAAATTTTTTTTAAAAATAAAAAAAAAATAAAACTATATAGAACTTCTAAGTTCTAGAAACATACTTTATGCTTTTTTTTCCTTTTTCTCAATACTTAGTACTGTAATAACTCACAGTAAAATGGGCACAACAATAATCTTATTAGGTAAGATTACATAATATTTTAACAAAACACTAAGCAAATATCTTAGCAGATAGGTGCTCACCAAATATTGCCTAATAATAGGTAATTAGTTCATATACTTGGTTTGATAGTACTAAAACTACTCACAAAATTGCTCATTCTTTGATTACTTTGAAGTTTTAATTTCATATATGAAACTAATCAGGAATGAATTTTTACAAGGATGAGTATAATATGTTCCTGCTATGCAAAGTAAAATAATTTTGACAGAGTTAGATTTACACAATGTGAAGGGTAAAGAAAGACTTCATTGACATCTGTTTATTTCATAAATGAACATTTATTCATATATTTAATTATTATTATTTATTTATGATTATTTATATAATAGTGTTTGGGTCACTTGATCCTTAAATGTTTACAATTATATCATGTTAACTGGGAATATGTGATATATGTTAAAATGTTTTAAGATCAAATATAGAAAAGCATTATAAGTCCTAAAAATGGCTTTTAAAAAATGCTAACCAAACTGTGTCTCTTACGATTATACGTTATTCTGTTTTTAAACTGTGGTGGTGGTAGTAGTGTTGTTAGTAATTGTGTGTGTGTGTGTGTGTGTGTGTGTGTGCGCACGTGTGTCTGCCTGTGTTGTATACACACTCAACATGTCTTTCTTTCTTCATCTGACATGAATAAAAGCCAATGATTCCATATTCATGGATATCTTCCCACACTAATTTGTTAGCAGTTGAATCTCTTTAATGTGGGTCACCATCATTGTATTTTGCTAAGGAGCTAAATACATGAATTTCATGAATTTCATCAAGAAAAAAAACCTCTATACTTTTTTTAAAGGTAAAGGGTCCCATCTTTCTGAACAATAGTAATTGGTCCATTATTGGTCTAAAATGAATCATACTGTCAAGTCTGACAAGATGAAGAGAATCTTGTTACTTCTAGGTAGCCCTCGTCTGTTTCCGTGATTTGGAACTGATTTAAATATTTAACTTCCTTTTGGAAAAAATCACTATTAAATTACCAGAAGCCTTTTAAATTGTGCAAAGGCTAACAAAATAATGATATTTATTCAAGGAAAGAACTGGATGAATGAATGTGATATAAACAATCTGGTCAAAATAGCATTGTGGCCCAGTACCAGTACCTTTAAAGCATCTGGTGCTATTTGATGTGTAAGAAACAGTTCACCAGATGAGCTAGGCCTGTTTTATTTATAAGATTGTTATGTTTTCATGGAACTCTTTTTATGGAAAATGGCATCATTGATTTAATAATAAGGACACTGATGGAGAAAATATAACAATATGCTATTTCCTCTTGAACAAAACAACAAACATTAGGATTTCCAAAGCAAAATTACTAGTTGATGCTTTCCATCTGGTGGAAGGTCAAGGAAAATGGCAACGATGTAATGTTACCAAATAGCTAAATTTGTGTGATGTGTCCAGCTTTAGATGAGATAAGGTTTCTTTAAGTATCTTGCTACAGGTGGTGAGAAAAGGCCTGCATTTTGCAAGTATTTCAAACCTCCCTTTAAAATCCTCTCAAGGAAATTCTAAGGAGCCTTCTAGGACAAAATTCTCTTTATTACCAAAGTCTTTAAAAAAGAGCAAATAAAATTTGAAGCCATTATTTTTGGCCTCCCATTTTTCCCTTTATTATTTAATATGTCCTTCATTATTTGAAATGGGCAAAAGCAGTATCTTTTAAATTTACTGTATCTACTTTGTCCTTTACAATTTAAAATAAAAACAAGAAGTTTTTAATTATTTCATTAAATAATAATTAAAATTATTAAAGAATACATTAAAAATAAGGATTCTATAACAACACTGACTGAGGTCAAATCCTTGCCATGTGACCTCGGACTAGTGACTCAATGTTTCTGTGCTTCAGTTTCTTCATGCTGTCTCTGAGAGCAAATTGATGGGCTAAATATTTTTGTTGTTTATTTTCTGGAGATTTAACTCTTCCCTTCCTATGAAAAAGAAACAGATCAGATAGAGGCTAGAGTTCCCTTATACCTTAAAAGCTTCCTTCTTGGTTATTTATTTTGAGGATTTGAAGTAGAAAGCCTTAAATTATAAAATGTAGAATCCAAATAATAAGACATAATTCAAGATATTCCAATTCCGGTACTTCAAATAATAATGCAAATGATTATTATTTTGAACTCAGGTTCTTAGATATACAATCACTCTAGTGGGACAAATAGGTTTTAAACAGATTGTGAGATACTAAATGTGATTTTAAAAAATAAAGTAAGTATACTTTATAGTATACTAAGCTAAATGTATCTTAATATAGTAGACTAAATGTTACTTTTAGTATTCACCTTGGATAGAATACTCACTGTTCTAATGAGCCTGTGAAACACATATATAGTCAACATGTGCTGACAACTGTACAATTATAGTTTGATATGTATTCTTTTTGCATATTATTGATGGGATTTTGTAAATTATGTTGAAAATGTAGAAAGCCTTTGATGCTCATCTATTTCTGACCACATTCCTAAAGAAAGCTATATACCCACATTCACATAATTATACTAACAGAACACTTATTTCTTGGGAAGATTTTATAGATTTAATTTTTATATTAAGTCAGATATTTCCTTACTAATTGGTTTCTTAAAATTCCACCCAGTCATTCATATTTTGCTTTCTGGAAAGCACTATTAAGCACTATTTTTTTCATGTTTCTCTTATTTCCCTAGAATTATTTTCTAGGCAAAACAATTAGTTCTTTCAAAACTTCTTCATCTGAAATGCTTCTAAGTTCTTCAATATCCTGGTTATTCTCTGGATGCATTTCTGTGTGTGATACAAAATTTTGAAGATAATCCATCACATACCATCTGTCCAGTGCAGGCCATAGAGTTCTCCTTCATCTAAGCTGCTTTCATACTGTGACTTGTGGCCTCAGACTGACCTATTGGTCAATGGAGTCTCTGGGACTTCTGTTCATGAACTGATAATTCCAAGACTTCTCCATTCTACTGGTGAATTTGCCTTTTGAAACAATTGCCCTTGTGTCTAGTTATTTCTATTAGCTTGCATCTCTTCAGTTCTATCACATTTTTTTCTTTCTGAAAATATTATTTTGATTCTGAATCTTGCTATTTCAAACTGAACTTTTATTGAGCATTTATCAATTCATAGACAAGCGCTAGATGATGATCTCATCTAATACTCACATTAGTCATATACAAAATACACTATTACTATTTTCATTTCACATGTAATTAACTGGTGTTAGATTTTTGTCACCTGAAAATTTGGTAAACTTATCTTATCTTGTAGATCACTAATGCAAATATTGAACAAATAAAGAATAATTACAAAATTGCTTAATATTCTACCAAAGATGTCCCTCTTAATTTAAATTCAAGTAGACTCAGGTTTAACTGCTTTCTTGATATCTCTACTTAAATATGTTATAGATACTCCAAGTTTACATGTCAAATAATTTACTCATCAAATTCACTTTTTCTCAATTTACCCCCAGTTTTTCAAGCCATAGAACTTGAGATCAAATCCTGCTGTCTACTGCCTGTATGAATTCTTCTTCTGTCCAATTTTTGCTGTAACCACTGTTACTGTTCTAATCCAAGTACATAATTCCTGTGTTTTCTCTTCCTGTCCATCAAACCCATACTTGGGACTACAGCCAGATTGATTTTTAAAGAGCAAAAGAACCCTGAATATTACTTCCCTTCTTAATACCTCTCAATATTTTCTCAGTGCTATTAGAATTAAATTCATTCTGGGGCACCTGAGGGATGCAGTCAGTTAAGCATCCAACTCTTGGCTTCACCTCAAGTCATGATCTCAAGGTTCGTGACTTCTACCCCTCATGGGGCTCTCTGCTGTCAGCACAGAGCCCACTTTGGATCCTCTGTCTCCCTCCGCTCCTCCCCCACTCTCACTCACTCTATCTCTCTCTCAAAAATAAATAAACTTTAAAAAAAAAGAATTAAATTTATTCTTTAAGATGATCTTTAAAACCCTTCATAATCTGCTTCTCTTCTTGCTTCTTGTGCTCTAGACACAATCGGTTTTTTAAATTCTACAAAAAGTGTTGTTTGTCTTCCATCTTTCAAACAAGACATTTTCCTTCTCCTCCTCTCCCTCTGCCTGTACTTCATCTTTCTCCTTCTGTTCCTGGCATGCACTGAAGAATAAAACAGACACTGCACTTGTGGAGCTTACACTCTGTTTTGAGAAGATAAAAAGTAAACAAATATACACGTAAAAATATGCTTTTCAAAACTTGCCCCTTTTAATACCTTTTATGACTAAGGTATACTGATATCCAGTGTGAGAGCTTAAACATCACTTCCTCATAGAGGCTTGCCCTGACCCTGCTGATCGTTACTCCCCTGTCTTTTGTAGGAACAACACCTCTTCTACTTCATTTTTAGCACACTGTATTTTTTATAAGTTGCTTAAGGTATGCCACCCTAATAGTCTGGAATCTCCATGAAGTCAGGTTCATAACTAATTGTCCACTAGTACATCCTTAGATCATTGATGGCATGGTTCCTAGGGAAGGAAAGGTAATTGATATCTACTTACTAAATGACTGATTAGTCAACTACAAATTGAACATGAAACCACATACTTCTCACTTTAACCAAATGATCCTTTTATTTACACAGATTAACTCAGCAGAAATCTGAAGAAAATTTTTTATTTTATTTTATTTTATTTTATTATTTTATTTTATAAGAATGTCTGGATGGGGAAGAGGTGGGAAAAGGGGTGTATCTTATTAGATAAAAACACCTATTAGAAAATATCCATAATTAGAACAGTATGATACTTCTCTGAAGATAAATGACCGATGAATGAGATGAAAAGAACTACATACCTAGTATAAGTTAATATATGTTAAATTTTAATTATATGAATTAACAGAAGCACCTGGATGGCTCAGTCTATGAGCAGTCAACTCTTGATTTTGGCTCAGGTCATGATCTCGTGGTTCATGAGATCAAGCCCTGCATGGGGCTCCATGCCGACAGCAGGAGCCTGCTTGGGATTCTCTCTCTCCTCTCTCTGCCTCTCCCCAGCTCCTGCTCTCTCTCTCTCTCTCCCTCTCTCAAAATTAAAAAAAAGAAAATGTTAACATTTCACATCAAAAGGAAAAGAATGTAGTTAAATATATAACAATGGAACAACTCACTTTTTAAAGAAAATCTTATATGTCTATTTATAGGATCAAAGTAAATCTCATATTTCAAATAAAAATATATTCCAGGTATAAATATAACTGAAATTTAATTGGGAAAAAACTAAACTATAAAAATATGAAGAGAAAATATTTGTAGGCAATTAAATAATCCTGGAGATAGGAAAGCCCTAAGAAGAGTCAAGAAGTTGTTTAACTTCAGGAAATATCTTACCTAGAACATTAAGTGATTGGTGTCCCCTCCCCCCTAAATATTATATGAATAGTGCTTTCTGGAAGGCACCTCTGCAGTCTTTATCCTAAGGCATCATAAAAACTGGAAACAAATCATGATTATTTTTCTTACAATAGTTTTTAATCACTGAAATAGCAACCTTTAAGTGAATTATTTTGACATGCCATTCATGAGTTGGGAATTTATTTGATGAATTTATTACACACTTAAAATATTCATATTACACAGATAACTTAAACATCAAGACAAATATATATATATATATATACACACATATATATAAAATACTGTAAAAAATTCAAATATATTATTAAATGTTTCACTAGAAATAAACTTAGAACTGAATAAGATACAGAATTAACAGTATTATAAATAAAAGTAGCAATTAAAAGAGATAAGTTTGTTGTTTATCATATTGTAAAATGTGTTAAAAAGTATAACAGAAGTGAAATAAGTGTGGAGAGACAGGCAATCTTGTTATTTATGTCTTGTGAATTTTTTAAAAATAATTTCTTTGGAGAGTTGTCTTTAAACAAATTAAAATGCATTTAAAATGTGTAACTAAAATTTGTCTTCAACAAATAAATGCATACCTCTACAACAATGTATGTACATACTGTTAATTTTTGTATTTTGTAAGAATAAAAAATTGAAATAATATCCCATAATAAGATTTGGTTAAATAATTAAGATAAATTCAAAATTTGTCCTTAAAATGATAACTCAAATCATTAATGACCCAGGAGAATATTGACAATATAGTTTTAGTATGAAAAAAGATTATAAAATGATATTGTAGTATAATTTCATTTTTGTAAAAAAAACTTGTATATGTTTATTTTGGAAAACAACTCTTCAGGGAATCACAACAAATTCTTAACAGTGGTTATATCTATATTGTGGAATTTATAATAGTATTAGCTTTTGAGAGCTTTTATTAGATGTTCAGCTGACTTCAAACCGAGCTTCACAAATCAGAAGATGCATGAATCTCTGCAGTTCATTTTGTGCATCAAAATGGTAGTAGTAATAGTACCTGCTTTGGTTATTCTAATGATTAAAATGGTTAATATATGTAAAGCAGTTAGAAGAACTTTGTACAAAATAAGCCCTCAAAGAGTTAACTTTTTTATTTTTGTCGTTCTAATTATTTTTATAATGATTATCAATTACTTTTGTAATTAAAAATAAAACTCATCTCACTAGAAAGTCTCCTATGTAATCTGTTGATAACATAATGAGACCAACTGATTACAAAGCTTAAATTACTAAATTTGTTGGGCACAAGGAAATACCTATATTCAGAAGCAGTTTCTTTAAATTCTTTTAAGGAATTTAAAAATTCTTTAAATAGACACTCCAACAGGGTCTGAATCTGTTACATACATTACACAGTCTAAGCACAGAGTATTTTGATTGGTTCTTAAAGAATTGGTGAAATATTCTCATTGGTTCTAAGGGAGGCAGGAACAAATTCTGATAGGCTTTTACTTACAAGCAAGGCTGCCTCAGCATCTGATCTGTCCCAACTTAAAGGTATTTTATTGAGATCTTTTCATTCCTGATATGGTTTCCAGTATCAAAGTTTCTCAAGGTCTTTGATTTTAAAGAACACATTTTTTTTAATATTTATTTATTTGGAGAGAAAGAGAGCACGAGTAAGGAAGGTGCAGAGAGAGAGGGAGAGAGAGAATCCCAAGCATGTTCCCCACTGTCAGTGCAGAGCTGGCCAACAGGTGCCGGGACTCAATCATGGAAACCATGAGATCACGACCTGAGCCCGACTGAACAACCTAGACGCCCCTACAGGATACGTTTTTTAATATAATGTCCTTGATACTGATTTACAGTAAGTTTCTTAGAAATATATCCTAATGCTCTCAGGAAGTGCAGTTATACAGATTAACAAATTCTGTTGGTTGATATCTTTTATCTTTTTACATTGGGATTAGTAATAATTTTATCAAATGATATTTTGTTGTTTCCCATCTCTTTGAGACTAGTTTCCTTAGAGTTTCTTTTGTATCCTAGTCTTACTCAACCTATTCCTAATTTAACTGTTTTGAACAGCCTTCTGACACCATCCACTTCTATTCTGATCTTTTGAATCACTGGGGTTTCATTATGCAGATACCCATTAGCCTAATGGTTAATTTTGTCTCTCCCACCTCCCCCAGCCAATTTTATTTCCAGAGGTTTAATCCTATGAGGAGAACTCTCTATTTCCCCGGTTTAATGTTACCATCTAGGGGAGATGACCCAGAAAACCCCCAACTTCTCTCTGCTATGCACTCTTACTCAAGGGTGGAATAGGTTGTTTGTTAGGTGAATGAGGGAGAAGCGTTGAGCAAATGACTTAGACCTGTCTGTGCTTCACTTGTTGTATCTGCCTACCTGCAGAGAGAATGAAGTCTGTTTTTGTTCTTTGCTCAGAGATAAGGTGAAATGGTTGACTAAAACCCGCAATTTTAGTGACCCTATGAGAAGGGGTGGGGAGAGAAGATGGCAGTAAGTCTGTCTACTTCAGTAGCACCTTAACTTTATCGTTTTTATAGATTTTTCATTTCAAATTATGGTTTAGCATATGGTATCAGATACCCAGCTGCCTGGCTTTGAATCCCTTTATTGCTTACCGGTTGTGTGAACTTGGGAAGGCTTTGTCATCTGTACAATGAAGACAAAAATAATGCCTGACTATTATATTGCTGATTAACTGAGATAATATGTAGAGGGTTTCTGACCTGTAACAAGCATCCATTGTTAGTTAAGATAGCATCATTCCTTTTATCTTGACCCATGTTCATTCTCAGAAACCCACATAAATTAGTTATCACCTGAAGAGGTAGTATAACAATATAACTATTAGACCATGTGTATCTATTTTGTCCATCGTTGAAGTAAATTGAAGTCCATCATTATAACTATAAATAGTCTTTGGTATTAGGAAATCATTGCCCATAGAAAAGCATTCACAACTTATTCAACATATAATTTAATCATTCATGTAGTCATTATATATCAATAACATTAACAGTATGCAGAAGCTTTAGAAGATAGAGAGGCTTACATCTTAACCTCAAGCTGCTTATGGATAGATAAAACAGGAATGAAATATAATATGACATAAAACAATGGTGTCAGTAGAGAAGCACAGATAAAGTGCTATTGGTTCTTGAGATGAATAGGTAACTAACTTTAGCTGGAATGATCAAGTAATGACATGGGAGATATTATGGTTGCTCTAGACATGGAAGAGTTGACATGACTTACAGTCCAAAAAATAGAAAGTTGTGTAAAAATTTATCTTGTTGCATGATTTCAATTTTATATTTAATAGTATTTTCACATTATTATCTAAGTAGGGATTGCAAGCAAATTAATTCAAAATTCAGCAATGATATTTTTTCCATAATTACTGTTGTCTTCAGGAATCATCTAGAGTCATCTTGGATAAAAATAACAATAACTACAACTAAAACAAGAGCATTACTATATGAGGAGCCAGAAATAAATTGTATGTGATATCAAAGTATTTTTTGATGAATAAAAGTGTATTTCCTCCACTTCACATCTAAAACATGTGTTAGCTTTGGGTAACATTTATCATCCTTATCTACAGCTATTATTTGTAATTATGTGTTGTTTTAATTATTTAATTATCTAAATCCTGTTTTCTAATTTTTGTTTTCTTGGCACATCTGGGGAAAAATTTTTTTTGTCAATGAAAACAAGCAAGAGTAGTTTACAATACATACTACAAAGAAAGAACAGAATTTCTGAAACACTCAGTTGCCAGAAAAAAAAAAAATCATTTGACACACTTGTATTTTCTTTGCCCATCTATCAACAAGAGTACAATAAATGAAGTCACAGAACTTTATTAGCTACTTAGGGAAATTACTTGTTTACAGAAAGCCTGAAATTCAATCTTAAATGTATTAGTGCCTCCAAGTCTTTTGAAGCAATTTTCATGATGCAGGAAGATAGTCAAGTAATTTGAAACTCCAATTTTGTTTGAGGATTTAAAATGTGCCAAATGTCATATGAAACCAAAGACATCGTTGAATTATGGCCAATTTGTTGCCTTATCTTGGGATTTCAAATGACATTTTTCTTTTAAGTAGGAATAATAGGGAGTTCCGTTTGACCTGAGCCAAGGCATCATTTTAAACAAGTACGCTGTTGTCTTGCATGCAAAGCCTTCCTTAGATGGGAAACTTAAATGGACATATTGTATGGAACATATTGAAAGGAGATCTAAAACATAGTTGTTTATCAGGGTTTCTAATTGTGAGGCTCTTTGATGTCTTGAGGACAACAGTTTGTTTCCAGTGAGTTTGGAGTGAGAAGGGTGGGAAGTATCTCACTGGTATTTCCTTTCTCTCAGAGGAACCATTATGTCAAAGATTAGAAACAGATTTCTCAGTTAGAGTCAAAGTTGAAACTGAAATAAAACAGATGCTTCTTATTGATAGGATGAAAATGTGAGTCTTTTAGGAAGAGTGTAGTTTATTCTACAGGTTCTTATATACAACATGCATCTATATATGAGCTTTGGTTTAAAGGTGTTACTTTTTATTAAAAAGTGATTTTTTTAAATAATATGAAGGTAGTGTCTGTTGCTACACCCAACAACCATGCTCTCATGGCCCATCTTTGACGGAAGATTTCTTTCCAAAACTTTAGAATCTGAGAATGCTGCATGCTTCCAGACACCCTTGCTACTAGGGTATACTAGGGTAATACTAGTATACAAGTTTAGTATACTAGTATATTATATAGGCTACTACTATATACTACTATATAATCCAATCCTAGCCAATGGGATCTAAGAAGTCTAAGAAATTGTCCTTCTTATTAAAAGTGACTGAAAGTTATTCTGACTCTTCCTTGCTTGATGTACAAGAAGCCTGGAACGTACTGAGCCCAATCTGTGACCCTGAGGAGAAAGAGCAACAGCTAAGTTGTGGATGGCATGGGGGAGAGATGATAACCACCATCATCATTATCTACTTCATCAAGCTGCAACATCAGTGTTGGAGTTGCCCTACCATTATTGTTCTTCCACTGTGGGATAATAACCCTCAAATTTGTATTTATTTTCAGAAAGGAATTCTGACACTTGCAGCCACATATATCCTAACCAAAACACAGAGTGATTCTATTTTCACTATAAAAACAATAGACTTGGTAACCTGAAGGCTAGGTGTGATAAATATACCCTTGGGCGACTTTTTTTTTAACATTTATTTATTATCGAGAGAGAGAGAGAGAGAGAGAGAGAGAGAGAGAATGAACAGGGGAGGGGCAGAGAGAGGGGCAGACACAGAATAAGAAGCAAGCTCCAGCCTCTGATCTGTCTGATCTGTCAGCACAGAGCCCGTCATGGGGCTTGAACACACAAACCGTGAGATCTGACCAGAGCCGTAGTCGGATGCTCAAATGACTGAGCCACCCAGGCGCCCCCCCCCCCCCCCCTTTGGCAATTTTAATGAATCAAATTCGGGTATAATCTTCTCCCCTTAAGTGTGAGCAAAGTGTATACATTGTTCTAACTGGTAGATATAAGACTGTCTTAACAGAGTAGAGTGAGATTTTCTTACTGGTCTTGAAGAAGGAAGTAAGTTGCATGCTGTGACAGAGCCACATGGCAAAGACCTGAAGGTAGGAGCTGAGTGCACTCTTAGCTGACACTGGGACAAGAAAACAAAACAAAAAACAAAAAAACAAGGGCCCTCAGTTCTTCAATGATAAAAAATTGAATTTGGGACACCTGGGTGGCTCAGTTGGTTAAACATCTGACTTGATTTTGACTCAGGTCATGATCTCGCAGTTGTAAGATTGAGCCCCACAATGTGTTCTACCCTCAGTGTTGAGCGTGCTTAAGATTCTTTCTCTCTCTTCCTCTGCCCCTCTCCCCCACTTGCACTCTCTCTATGTCAAATAAAAATATTTCTTAAAAAAAAAAAAACTGAATTCAGCCAACAACAATGTGAGCTTGAAAGAGGACGTTGAGCTCCAGAAAAAACACAGCCTTGCTGCTGCCTTGATTATAGTGTTGTAATCCCTGAGCCAAGCTTCCAGTCAAGACATACTTAGATTCCTGATGTATGGATATTATGAGAAAATAAATATATATTATTCTATACCTCTAAGCCTTTGATAATTTGTTATGCAGCGATTGATAACTAATATATCAAGTCACTAATACTTAGTTATTACTAATACTAATACAAGTCACTAATACAGGAAATTTTAACTTCACAATCACATCAAATTTACCAAATCAAAAATTGAAATTTCTGTGCCTTGCAACCTAAATAACATTTGTCAACCTCAAAATTTGTAATTTCTATAAACTTTTTCACCTTTTTTATAGCCAGTTAAGATATCTTCAGATAAAATTTACAAGCTTCCTAAAGCAATCTTGTATTATGTTTCTTCCTCGAAAAGTTTCATCTTGGGGGCACCTGGGTGGCTCGGTCTGTTAAGCGTCAGAATTCGGCTCAGGTCATGATCTCTCGGTCCGTGAGTTCGAGCCCCGTGTCGGGCTCTGTGCTGACAGCTCAGAGCCTGGAGCCTGTTTCAGATTCTGTGTCTCTCTCTCTCTGACCCTCCCCCATTCATGCTCTGTCTCTCTCTGTCTCTAAAATAAATAAATGTTAAAAAAAAATAAAAAAAAAAAGAAAAATGTCATCTTGTTTTATCCTGTAAAACTGGCAAAGAGGTTTGCATATATTAAATATTCACGCCTGGCAATAGTGTGGAACAATAAGCACTCTCATCCAATGCCAGTCGACATCATGCATCATCCATACTCTTTAAAGGGCAATTTGGTAATATATTTTAAAGCCTCTAAATATTCCTTATCTCCATGTATTGCATAATTCAAAGGAAGTGCCTAGTCCAGTATTTAACACATCTCATCAGGTAGCGAATGTCCAAAACAAAACTCAACTTTGTCCCTCTCAAATTTACCACCTCCCTTCAATGTTCACCATTTCAGTAAATGTTACTTCTATTCCCAAATTGTTTCAGCTGACGCACATCCCTTCCTTTGCTCTTTACAGTCATTCAAAATCAAGTGCTGCTCATTCTACACCTGCCATTTCTACTGTCCAGTCAGAACAATATTTTAATATTATGTTATTAATATATATTAACAACTATGTTACTATTTAGAGAAAATCTTTCAAGCACTCCTGATTACATGGATTTAAAGGACAAGCTCACTCAGCCACCATTTCATGGCCATATTGGTGGTTTTTCTTTGACAGTTCTGAGAAGATAATAAGACAGAATCTTACTTCTAGGAAGATGTTAGATATCAGCTAGTCTAGTCCTCTTATTTCATAAATGAGAAAACAGTCCTGAATATTTCAAAATTACGTTCCCTTGAGTTGTGTGGTGCTAAGGATTGATTTAGAATCTATGCTTACAGGATACTGTTCAGATTCCAGTTCATCTTATCTTAATCCTTAAACTAGGTAAATTGATTTTACTATGTTGTTTAGTTTCAGTTTTATTATAAAACATATCAGTTTAATGAATGGAAAAATCAAGGCATAGAACACTGGCAACTCTCTGTATTTTTCTTTTCTCCTGAACTAAATATCATATACTTTATTCAACACAGATGCAAGTTTAAATTCTGACTCCATCACCTAATGATTGTGATCTGGAGTACATCACTTCCCCAAACCTCACTTTTCTTATTTACTACATGTATGTAACAATTATACCTACTTTAATGTTACTGTGCGTGTTAAGTAGAATTTGATATTTTATAATGCTTTGTATGACGTTTGTCACAGTAAATGCCTCAGATAAGTCGTTTATCCTGTTCTTGCTTTTATTTGCGCTGTTTCTGTAATGGCAAAAGGACAAGCAGAAGGTATTTTCACTGATAAACTAATCTGAAAATTAATGCTCCGGCAAAACTGTGTTGTAATTCTATTTTGTAGACTATTATTTTTTGACATAAAGTAGATCTATTTATAATTTCATTGTAATTGCAATAAACTAATAGAACTAATTTTTATTTATCTTTTTAATTTTTTAAAGTTTTTTCTTTATTTAAAGGATACTTATTTATTTTGAGAGAGAGACAGCACACCGATGTTGGACGCTTAACCGACTAAGCCACCCAGGTGCCACTAATATAATACATTTTTAAAGATAACTAAACATACCATATAGCATATTTATCAACTTTGGCCATCTAGATTTTGTATCATTATTTTCTAATTTTTGGCATCTGCTGCTATGAGCAGCATGGAACTACTTATTTCTACAGTCATTTTTAGGTAATAAGAGTGGTACTTTGACATGGGAATGCACTGATTAATAAAGTGAGTGCGCCAACTGCTGTGACATACATAAAGTCATCTAAGAATAATTTAATTCTTATTCAATGATCGGTTGCTTTTCCCAAGACCATAATAGTTGGCAGAATTTTAATTGCAACTATATTATGTTGAATTATATTCACACACTTAATTCTTGTTACATATCCAGAATATATGAAGTCTCACCTCTGTCAAAAGCTGTGATAATCATAATTTTTCTCATTTTCCACATTTCCCTTATAAGAGTCTAATATATTTTTAAAATATATTTAATGTTTTTATTTATTTTTGAGAGAGAGAGAGAGAGAGAGAGCAGGGGAGGGGCAGAGAGAGAGAGGGAGGCACAGATTCTGAAGCACATTCCAGGCACTGAGCTGTCAGCACAGAGCCCAATGTGGGACTCAAACTCATGAGCCGTGAGATCATGACATGAGCTGAAGCCAGATGCTCAACTGACTGAGCCACACACGGGCCGCTACAAGAATCTAATATAAAGAATTGCTTTGAAATTTGCTTAATATTTGGTAAAGAAATTAATTGATGAAGAGGTTAAGCTATTTTTTCTCTCTTTTGTTCTAATATTTTTTTCTACATTACATTAGATCAAAATTTATTAGGTTTTGCAATTATTGAATCACAGAAATATTACACCTAGTTTTTACCTTTTGTTTTACTATTTCCATTTTTATACACAAGTGGATATGTATTTAATAAATAATAAAATACACTTTCATGATTTAATTACTTTATAAAATAGTGTGAAGAAGAAAGCAAAATATAAATCATAGGACCAATCCAAGTGGAGGCTAAATCTTCTAGCAAAAAATATTAGGTTGGCCAACATCTTCCTTTTATGTTATTGAAGTGAAATGAAGGCAAATTAAGCACCATGATTGAAAGAGTTTCTACATCCTTACGTTTGGAAAACACTTTACAACATTCTTAACTCTTACTACGTACATTAGTATCATTTTCCTCTTAAAAATTTATGTTAGTATCATTCTCCTCTTAAAAATAAAAAAAAAAGAGGGGGGAGCACCTGGGTGGCTCAGTTGGTTAAGCGTCTGACTTTGGCTCAGATCATGATTTCACAGTTTGTCAGTTCGAGCCCTACATCGGGCTCTGTGCTGACAGCTCGGAGCCTGGAACCTGCTTCAGATTCTGTGTCTCCCTCTCTCTCTGCCCTTCCCCCACTCGTGCTCCGTCCCTCTCTCTCTTTCTCTCAAAAATAAATAAAAACATAAAAAATTTAAAAAATAAAGTTAAGAGCTATAATCAAATATGACTATAGTTACACAATTCAATTAGTGCCTGGGCATGGTAACATGATTCTTCTTTCAGACAGAAGCATTGACTAGGAGAAGCAGAAAAACTAGCGTGTGGGAAGTTTCTAGTGCCGAAATATCTGGAGGAGAGAGAAGTCACCAGCTCAATTTTGCTATTATGATGGTGAAAGGGCGTTGGAGACAATTTTAGGAAAAGTTACAGGTTTTGCTTTGTGTGCATTTCTTTTAAAACGCCATCAGAGAAAACACACATGTTCATGGGTGCACATGTGCACACATACACATTAGTCTCATTTAGAATAATCATCTTCCATGCCTTTTATAGTTTTATATATATTTTCTCAAACCTTTTTGGAATTCCAGGTGTCAGGTTTACAATGTGGCATGGAAAACTATTGTAAGGATGAAAATTAAATATTTTTTTTATTTACAAAAAAGTAACCACATTTTATCATAATCAGAATGACTTATAAATACATTTTTGATTATCTGTTATCTCTATTGTATTTGAAGTTTCTTAAGAGCAGGGATTATGTCTCCGGTGCCTAAATGACCCCTCAGCATAGTGTTTTAAGCATATCAGCTGGGAGAAAAACTATTGACTAAATAATAGTAACTAATTCAGCTTTTGACCCAGAATTCTTATCTATGTATTTCTTGCCACTTATTTTCAAGTAGTCATGAATCTGTTATTTGGAACCAACGCAAACAAAACCAAATGAGAAAACTTATAATTTTGTGAGCAAGAATATTGGGTTGCAATGTCAGGAGTTTCCCCAGGTGAAATTTGAAACCAGCCTTGTAAAGCAAGTACAAGGAGAGACTGAAATGAGAGGCAGGTCATTCCTGATTGCAGGTAACTGGTTTCATAAACAAGGAAAGTTACATGTGAGAATTGTTTTGTGTGGACACAGGATGAGCAGGTCTCGGCACCCAGCAGTCAGAAACTTAAATGTTTCCACAGAGCCCTTAACTGGGTCAGTCTTGTGTAGAGTCCAAATAGTCTCAATGACACAGAACTGTCTTAAGGCTGTGTCCTGAAGAGAACCTCTAGCTCCAGGAGGGAAGTAAAGCACATAAGGACAGGGGAGGAAGATCCTCTGATTCCCTGAGTCCCAGCTTGAGGGTAAATTGGCAGTAATGTCCCCTGACTACCTCCTCCAACAGACAACAGCAACAAAAATTTATTTCACGATGATAGGAAAAAATAGACTGCTCATTTAAACCTAACCCACAAAGTTGTCAACAGAGTCGAAATTGGGTCTATCATATAATATTGATTAATGTTTTCAGAATAACGAACTCAGAAATAAATACAATAAAATTGACTACCAGATGCATAACATAAAAAATAACCTCTTTGAGCTACTGTATTTGAAAATAATCAGGCCAGTTGATAGTGTAATAAAAACTTGTTAAGGATTATAAATATCTTTATTGATTCAGAGAGACAATATCTATGAAGGATGATTTTAAATCATATTTTGGGTGAATGTTTTACTAGTTCCTCTAGCTTGGGCTATTGCATAGACTGTTCTTAACATTTTACTCTAAATTGAACTGACTCCTGTCCCCATCCCCACTAACCACAAATTATAAAAATATAAGTTACCCAAGAGTTTAATCTAAACAGGAAATTTATTTGGAAAATGTTTCTGATCTCAGAGAACATCTCAGTAATGGAATTTTTGTTAATGACTCAATAGTTTTGAAAAAAAAAATAGACCACGCTCTTGCTTTCCCCCATTCCCTTTGTGCTTTTGTGCTTTAAATAAACTTGCTTGTATTGATTTTTTTTCTTCACATTCCTATGTTCCTATGACTCAATTGACTTCATCTTCTTTTTATAATAGTTTTTACTAAAACAACATGAGACTGTCTACAAGTAAAGGATAAATGATAAAGATTCAGATGCAAGGAAAGGAACAGTAGATACTACCATGAGGGCAAGCAAGAGTAGAAATCAGATCCTCATTTCTATGGAAATGAAGTGTTGGAAGAAGTTTTCTTCCCTGCTGTTTAGGATGAATGTTGGATCCATGGCAGTAATGCAGCAAAGGTCTGTTAAGAGACTCCGGGATTTTGGCTGGTGCCTTCTTTATGCTTAGCCGCACAGCTGGTGCAGGTGCATTTTCAGCCATAATAACTAATAACATTCCCGGTGGAAACATTCAACTGTGGTAAAACAGACAGAAATCTATTATAAATGTGAGTGCAATGTCAATGTTTACAGAAGGAGGTCAAATAACAGAATTCTATTTGGTAAATGTCAGTGCTGTATGAGTAGAAAGCATTCACAATATTTGCATTCTTATTAGAATGATACGTGTAAAACCCATAAATATTTCATGGATTTTTTTAACTTCCATTCTTCTGTCCTCTCCAGAAATTACTTTTTTTTTCATTTCTCTGAGTCTTAAAGTTCATGCTGTTACTTATTGTGATTGCCAGCATTTGAGGTCATATGGTGAGCCACTGGACTGGTATAACGTCCAAATCAACTGTAACTTATTGTGACATACTAGACTCTTACATTCAGATGTAATCCCTAGAACCAAAGTCTTCTTCTAATGAGAATCTACTTGAAGGCATAACAAACCTTTACTTGGTCACCTTAAATCAAGTTAAGTCTTGCATTGACTCATTCATTCTCCATAGATCTTAGCAAAGTGAGATGAATCAGAACAACCACATGTGATCTCAGCCATCTTTTTAAAAACACGGGTCAAAACCCAAAGCCATTTGGTTTTTAGTAATGTCTACATAAATAATTAGAATATATCTTTAAATATATCTATGAGTGATGTTTGTTTTGGGTATCAGTGTTGAAAATGTAAGATTATTTGAAGCTAGAACTTGAAAAAGAGTGTGAAATATTATGCTGTTAGTAATTTTGTCATTAATCTTTGTGGAAAGAAATAAAGATTGTCCTTCTATAGATTCTAGAAATGGAGTTAACCCTTCACTGGACTCTTCAAACTATTACTATTATGGAAATATCTAATAGCATTCAGTTGGAGTGAGGGTGTATAGGGATCATACAGAGTCTTTTGTTCTCTACAAGTTCTCTACATATATAGGATGCTATAAATAGGTTGTCTGAAAGGTTAGAAAATTAAATTAAAAAACAAAAACAAAAACAGGTTCTGATTCCAGATTTGCTACACTATTTGAATTGGATGCCATGTGAGGAATATATCACAGCTTTCACTAACACAAAACAAAACAAAACAAAACACTCTTATACAAATATTTTGCAAATGCAGTTTTTCATTCTGTGGATTTAAAAAGAGTTCATTGGTCAACCAACATGATTTTAAGGAGATTTTCTTTTTTTTTTTATAAATTTTTTTTTCAACGTTTATTTATTTTTGGGACAGAGAGAGACAGAGCATGAACGGGGGAGGGGCAGAGAGAGAGGGAGACACAGAATCCGAAACAGGCTCCAGGCTCCGAGCCATCAGCCCAGAGCCCGACGCGGGACTCGAACTCCCGGACCGCGAGATCGTGACCTGGCTGAAGTCGGACGCTTAACCGACTGCGCCACCCAGGCGCCCCTTAAGGAGATTTTCATATGAATTTTGTTGAAAATTGTTAATCCTACTAACTCTATTTCAAAACATTCCTTTCAATGAAAAAAAAAAAAAAAGACCTCTCAGAGAAGTGATGTACTAGCCTGGGAAATGTCAAGGATACCTGATGATATTTGGTAATTGGGGTGAAGCAAAGATAATACAAAAATGTATCATGAGAAGATCAATGGAGATAATAGAAGCCTACAAGAAGATTTCTGGATGGTAATAGTCTACAAGATATATATTTAACATAAAATAAATAATGATCCCAGGTTAGCTTGCTAGGATTTGAATCAACACAAGTAAAAGTAAATTTTCTGGGATTTTTAGAAAGACCACAAAACAGAACTCTAGTAAAAGATCTTTCCATGAATACATAGGAAGAATTTCAATCACATACTTGATCTGCTTTGAAGGGATCAAAGCAGAAAGAAACTCTAAGGCCAGATATATTTCTATGGATGTGAGGTCTTACTGAAAATTTCACCATTTTGTACATACTTTATTTTCTCCATTTTATCATGGGATCTTTTGTAAAGCATAATACTGGTTTCACATCTTTTCAGAAAAAGAAACTAAAGGTACATATTAATTACAAGATATATCCTAATCTCAGAAACATTAACATATCAAAAAGGCACAGTATCGAAGAAATTCAGCATTTGTTAAAGGATAACAAAATTAAATTTCAAATGTTCCTAAGAAATTCATGTATTAGATTAAAGTCATTCACAACTGTAATGAATGCTACGGTGGGATACTTCAAGCTCTTCAGAATTAAGACACTCATTATTCTCGCCATAAAGAGAAGTTAACTCTCAGGTTAATCCCTGTAGGCAATTCCAGCTTCAAAGATCTCTGTAAGATTGGGCTGAAACTTTATTGAGACTGCATTACAGTTCGTCTTCTCTCTCTACCCAACTGTGCTTTACAAAAAGTTATTCTTGAGACACTACCCCAAAGATATCTGGTATGCAAATCTGTCTCAGAATATGTTGCTCAATGTCAACAGCCCATTGTGAATAATAATTAGTAGCAGTTTGCATAGTATATATTTAAATATGTCTCACGTTAATGAAAGAGCTGACTACCTGAAAAGAAGTAAAAATTAAAAAGTTCTGAGAATGATGGATGACTAAAATAGCTAGGGTCAAATGTGTGATTATGTAATTTGAACTGGTGACATTAATCAGTGAGAAAATGGTGTCTTAATATTTAACCACAATTGTCCCTTAATGTAGAGAAGTCCTAGCAAAGGGTTCTGATACTTATTTTTGAGGTGAATAGACTGTGAAAAACGTCCCCAGTGTTTCCAGAACTTTAAAATTTGTTCTTAACTAAGTGAAATTGAAAAAATAAATGGTTATGAGCCCAGATCAAACTTCCCTTTCTTCAGAACAGTGAGAAAAATGTCCCTTGCATTTAAATCCTGGAGAATTCACTGTCTTCACTCTTAAACACTTAAAAAAGCTAATATTAATTTTTTTTCTTGTTTTTGTCTTATCTCCCTAATAATCTTCTAAGCAAAAAAAGAATAGGAATCATAGGTTAACTATTTTTTAAACTTCCATAACAACTTGGAAATTATTTTGCAGTAAGTAGGTACTAATACATATTTGGACTAAATGGATATCACTTTCTTATGGACAAGATTGATCTGTTTCATTTAATTAATTAATTAATTAATGCATATTATGTCATATACAACATGTTATGATTAAACGGGCATGAATTTTAAAACCATATATTATTCAATTCTTCACACTGATATTTACTAATAATGTGACATTCAGATTCAATTTCTTTTTTTTTTTAATTGTTTTTAACATTTATTTATTTTTGAGACAGAGACAGAGCATGAACGAGGGAGGGGCAGAGAGAGAGGGAGACACCAAATTGGAAGCAGGCTCCAGGCTCTGAGCCATCAGCCCAGAGCCTGTCGCGGGGCTGGAACTCATGGACCACGAGATCGTGATCTGAGCTCAAGTCGGAGGCCCAACAGACTAAGACACCCAGGCGCCCCTCAATTTCTTTATCTCTCAAAGATATTCACATGAGTCTTAAATAAAGTAACATATTTAAAGTGATTAGAATAGTTCCTGACACAGTAATTACTCACAAAATATTAATTTGTTTTCCTCTCCATTCTCCAAGGTTATTATAAATATCCTATCATATAATAAAAGTAAAGAATCTATTACAAATCTTGTGGACCTTCAATAAAGGACAATCTCTATTATTATTGTTATTATTATTATTATTGTTAAATAACAAAATTATACTTCAGTTAAATCTCATAATACTATAAAAGAACAACCTCAGAGGACTGATGATTTCATGAATGCATATTATATTGCCCGACCTCCACTAACTGGCTTCCTCTGCTGTCAGATGTACTGCCTCTGATGTCTCCAAGCATCACCTTTCCCCCTCACTGCCTCACTTCCTTGAGTTCTGACATCTGTACACAGGAAGGGAAAGGAAAGGAAGCACATATAACAATGGAAGGTATGATGGAGACAGATCTTATGAATGTTTTTGAACTCCTTCATCTATAGATGATTGAAGAGTTAACAGCACACAGCACACAGTTAAGTGGTTTATGTTACAGATATGACTACTTACATAGTACCTAGTAATTTCACTGGAAATTTCTGTGCCTTGATACTTTTTACCATTCAGCTTATTTATGTTTTTTTAAATAATATGCAAATGTTTTTTAAATGTGCATATGTTAATAATGTACATATTTTTTATAATGTGCCTATAATGTGTGTCCCAGCAAAAATTCTTCTTAAAATTAAATTTTTTTTAATGTTTATTTATTTTTGAGAGAGACAGAGAGACAGAGAGTGAGCAACAGAGGGAGACACAGAATCTGAAACAGGCTCCAGGCTCTGAGCCATCAGCACAGAGCCTGATACGAGGCTCAAACTCACAAACCTCGAGATCATGACCTGATCCGAAGTCGGATGCTCAACTGACTGAGCCACCCAGGTGCCCCATACTTTTTAAAATTTTAACAGTTAATTCATATGTATATATTCTTAGTCATTTTGGATGAGCTTTTAACTTTTTAACTCCTTCATTTATTTTATTATTAAAATACAGATACTTTTCCTCAAATATCTAACTCAAAAAGATAAACATAGAAAACTACCTAAAAAACAATACAAATTCTAGAAAATGTAATATATATTTCAATTGCAAAATATTAGCCACCTCCAAAAAGCCAAAAACAAATCCACTTAATTCCATAAATATATAGTCAATATGAGCTTGAATATGCCATGTTTTCACACTAATAGCAAAAGTTGTGGGTTTCATAATTTAAATTTAACTATTATAATATCACCAAAATAGACAAATTAAGTCAAAATGAGGAAGTCAAAAACATTTTGATAAATATTAACCCCCCCAAAGTTTGAGTTTCCATTATGTATAAGATTGAAATGGATTTGTATGTATCACAAATAAATAATGCTTCTATTTAAAAGTGAAATAAATAAAATGGTTGTTGAAATATAAAATCCTGTGTGGCTTAAAAATGTATTCATTGACTTTTCTCTTATTACCACCACTGGGCTTCTTATATTTGATTCGATCTGAGTCTATAACATCAGATTCAGTTATCCAAACATGATTAATATTTATTCAACAGTTTAAATAGTACTGTGAGCTTGTTAATAACAAAGATACGGCACTTTTAATTTTTACATTCAAATAAAAAATTTAGAATGGTAACATTTGGCAAGTCATATAATTAAAACTGTAAAATGACTATTCCAGAAGAGAATATTTATGTTAGAAATATAAAGTTTGTTTCAAGTGTCTAAAATGATCTTATTTTTATTCAGCATAGTTGACACTCATAGTTTGATTACCTGAAAAAATAGTGGATATCAAACACATGTGAAGAAAACTAAGGGATGAAGGGAACAAAAATTTGCAAAGGAGATTTAATATAACCAAGGATGAAATAACACAAGAATTCATTCAAGAATAAAACTACTCTCTGATTATCTCTGTGATAATATGTCATAAATGTACTCAACTGATTCACTCTATGTATTTTTCTCCTAAGGAGCCTGGTACAGTGAAGTGGTAAAAACCAAAAAAGGCAGAAAAATGTTGGACATTATCTGTGTTAGTGCTGGAAAGAAAACTTAGTCTATTGGACTATCTTGTGTAATGTTACAGTGTTTCCACTGATAACACTGATGGGTTTTAGTTTCTATAAATTATACAAAAAATTATTGAAAGTGGAGAATGTACAGAGGAGAACAGTGAAAATTTTTGGTGGGAAGGAGAGCTTATAGAGTAGATCCCTGAAGAAAAAAATAAAGTATTACTGTGATATTCTTCAATCCAGACAACCTAAGGCCAAGAAAATAAATAGACATGCTTTATGATCCATAAATTTACAATTAGGTAGTACGTATAAAAAATCTTTATATGTTAGAACAAGAACATATATATTCATTCATCAGTGATACAATATAATTTATATTTAGTAAATTATAAGTTTTCTTACCATCAGAAAGTAGAGTTAAGAAGCTATACAAAAGTATTTTAGATAAGCTTAATAAAATATAAAAATAATTAAGATAAGATTATTTTTGAAAATCAGCCTATGTGAAAATAGCTTTTAAATTTGTCATTTGGGTAGATAATCAAGTTTTCTTTAAATATATCTCTGGGTAAATTTGAAAAATAGTAATAACGAGAATGAGCATATAATTATTCGATCTATTTTAACAACTACAAGGTTTCTAATATTTGAAGAATTATTTATAGAAGTGTCGGACCCTGTGAAAAACAAGAGAAGAAAAGATAATTAAATAGGTAAAATTCATCATCAATAATTTTTCGTTTTTTATAGGATTCATTTTTGCATTCAGCATTCTAGGCTTCTTCAGACTAGATTTCAAATTCCTTCTACCTTCTCTTTCCCAATTTCTTGTTGAGATATAATAGAAAACCGACTTTACAATAGCTTAATCAGACAACAATTTTATTTCTTTTTTTTTTTTAAATTTTTTTTTTCAACGTTTATTTATTTGTGGGACAGAGAGAGACAGAGCTTGAACGGGGGAGGGGCAGAGAGAGAGGGAGACACAGAATCGGAAACAGGCTCCAGGCTCTGAGCCATAAGCCCAGAGACCGATGCGGGGCTCGAACTCCTGGACCGCGAGATCGTGACCTGGCTGAAGTCAGATGCTTAACCGACTGCGCCACCCAGGCGCCCCAACAATTTTATTTCTATCACAGGCAATATATAGGTGTAGACAGGGCTACTACAGTGAGTCCATAATTGCCAACACGAGCTTTGTCACTTTTTGTCTCTCAACCAAGACATCCTTAAAACATTATATAAATTTATATACCAGAATGTTTACAGCAGCAGTACTCTTTATTGTTCCAAACTAGAAAATTCCTAAATGTCCATCAATAGTTAATTAGAGATTTTGTAATATACTTATACATGGATGACTTGTAACATTATGAATGAATCTCACAAACAAAAGTTGTTTAAAAGTCAGATACAAAAGAGTACTAACAATATATTTCCATTTTTATAATGTACAAAGCTTGTTGAAAATAATCTATGCTGTTAAAGGTAGGATAATTGTTATCTGTGGAGAGGTGAATTGGTGGGTAGAAAATAGAATGAGGGAGCTGCTAATATTTTGTCAATGTTCCATCTCTCATTCTGGTTGCTGATTACAAAACTGTGTCCAATTTGTGAGAATTCAGCAACTGTAAAATTATAGATAATATAGACACAGAAAAGCATTTTTTTATTAAGTCTTTATTTTTAAGGTATGTGCTTGGTGTTCACTTTGTAGAAAGCACTGAACTCAATGTTGGGTGGGGGTGAAATTAATATGCATGAGTGTTTTCACTCTTAAAAGCTAAAAAATCTGGTGGTAGAGGTAAATATGAGAAGAAAATGCTAAGTCAAAAAGTGTTGGGGACCACAGTACCTGCACTGGGACAGATAATAAGTATTAGAAGAAAAAGTATTGACCCTTACTTAGAAAGAAAAACGAATGAGTGCTAGTGACATGAGAAGGTGGCAACAGAAGTTGTCCTCTCCATTCCCATCCCCATTCTGGGGCATTTTCAATGAAGGGAAGGAGAAAGGTATGGCAGAATCTAGAGGAGGTTCAAATGAAAGATTTTGTGTTATAATCAAAAAGCATGTTCATAGACATTGGGAAAAGAATACTTTAAAAAAAAGGGGTGGGGCTTAAAATATAAAAAGAATTGTAATCCTTTTTTTTAAATGTTTATTCATTTTTGAGAGACAGAGACAGAGCATGAGCTGAGAATGGGTGGAGAGAGAGGGACACCCAGAATTCCGAGCAGCCTCCAGGCTCTGAGCTGTCCGCACAGAGCCCAATGTGGGGCTTGAATCCACGAACTGCAAGATCATGACCTGAGCTGAAGTTAGACACTTAACTGACTGAGCCACCTAGGTACCCCAAAAGAACTGTCATTCTTGAGTAAGGTACCAGTGAGAATAAAGTACCAGTGGGAATAAGGGTGGGGGGGGGGTAGAAATGAAAGTATGAACAAAGGAGGAAGAATCAGTCTTGAAGAAAAGCTAGACATTTCTCCCTATACCTGTGGAATTTTTCTGAAGCATCCTAAAGCGTAATGTGGGGCTAGGTAAAAGGTATCTAGTTCTTGGCCATGTCTAGCTCCATTTGGTAACCTGGGTCTTGCTCATTCTTCCCCTGCAGAGACTAATCTATGTAGCTGTGTTGAACAGAATACAAAGATTTGCATGATATTTGTGAATATATGCTTCTTAGACCTATAAAAACATATGCCTATGGGATTTGATGATTAGCTTAATCAATTTAACCCATGAAAATAATCAGAACTCTAATTTACACCATAGAACAAATTAGTTCTATAAGATTTGCAGATTGAAAAGTCAGAGTCAGGAAAATATTTTTCTCTTTTGATGAAAATATTGTTAGATTAGTTAAAAATTTAGAATTAAGGTTTACTGTCAATTGTAATAGCTTTATGGTACCTCGATTTTCTGGTAGAATCATTCTACTTCAATACATTCCCCCATTTTATTTGTAAATTTAATGTATTTACAGTTTTATATTCTCTATAGTTTAACATAAATCCTCATTTACATTCAGGACTTACATTCAGCTACACATACTCATCTTCTGGTAGACAAAGCAGACTGCAGTGAACCTAAAATAGTTTTAAATATGTAGTCTGAATTCGTTGTATAGTCTAAATCCTTGCTGCTTGAAGTATGGTCTATAAACCAGCACTATCAGTATCATCTGGGAGCTTATTAGAACTGTCCCACTCCAGATTTGTTCAATCAAAATCTTTATTTTCACATGACATGACATGACTTCCAAGTTACTTGTATGCACACTAAATGTTCAGTGTACAAGTTTAATTTCCTTGTTTCCTCCCCCTCTTTCATTTTATATTGGCTTTCTATTGCCACATAACAAAGTATTACTAATTTAGTGGTTTAAAATAATCTACTTTTAAGGGGCGCTTGGGTGACTCAGTCGGTTAAGCATCCGACTTCAGCTCAGGTTATGATCTTGCAGTCCATGAGTTCAAGCCCCACATCGGGCTGTGTGCTGACAGCTCAGAGCCTGGAGCCTGCCTTGGATTCTGTGTCTCTCTCTCTCTCTTCCCTTCCCCCACTCATACCTCTGTCTCTTTCGGTCTCTCAAAAATGAATAAATGTTAAAAAAATTAAAAAGGTAAAATAAAATAATCTACATTTAAAAATCTCACTATTTCCACACCTCAGGAGTCTGAGATAGTGTAGCTGGATCCTCTGCTCAGTCTCCCTATACTGCAATCTAGATTACCAGCAATGCTATGCCCCTTTGTTTTTAATTTTATTTTTTATTGAGGTTTACTGGCAAATAACATAGCCTAAGTTTAAGGTTTACATCATGTCGATTTGACATCTTATATATTGAAGAAGGATTAAGACCACAGCTTTAGTCAGTACGTACAACACATTACATAACCGCCATTTCCTTTTTGTGGTGAGAACATTTAAGATCTACTGTCGTAGCAATTTTTAAGTATATAATACAGTATTATTAACTATAATCACCATGCTGTACATCAGATTCCCAGAAATTATTCATCTTATAACTGAAAGTCAGTACACTTTAATCAACATCTCCCCATTTCCTCCATTGCCCAGCCCCTGGTAACCACCATTCTACTCTTTCTATGAGTTTGGCTTTCGTTTTTTAGATTCTACACACAAATGATACCATGCAGTATTTATCTCTCTGTCTCTGACTTATCTCACTCAGCTTAATTTCCTCAAATACCATCCATGTTGTCCCAAATGGCGGGAATTCCTTCCTTCTCATGACTGAGTAATATTCCATGTTTACATATGTACCACATTTCCTGGGTGTGTGGGTAGGGGAGGTCACAGTCAACCATAATCGTTCCTGCTGTGTGACTACTATTGGTACCACCTGTTCCTATTTCCTGGTCATCTCTGTGTGTCTCTATGTTGTGGGTCTGAAAAACTCTGTAGGGTGAAACCAAAGTGGGACCTTCCTGTAGTGCCCCAAGAATCAGGGAAAGATGGCCACTCACACTGCTCTTCCTTTCCTGATGAGGGGAACTGGAGCTCGTTCCTTTCTCTCTCTCTCTCTCTCTCTCTCTCTTTCTCTCTTTTTTTACATGTAAAAACTACCTCTAATATTGTTTGTTTGTTTGTTTCAAATTTTTATTTAAATTTTGGTTACTTAATAGTATCCATTACCCACAGAGCCCATCTCCTACCTACCCTCCTTCCAACAACCCTCAGTTTGTTCTCCATAGTTAAGAGTCTCTTGGGGCACCTGGGTGGCTCAGTCGGTTGAGCGTCCGACTTCGGCTCAGGTCATGATCTCACAGTTCGTGGGTTCAAGCCCTGCATCAGGCTCTGTGCCCACCTCTTGCTCAGAGCCTGGAGCCTGCTTCAGATTCTGTGTCTCCTTCGCTCTCTGCCCCTCCCCCACTCACGCTTTGTCTCACTCTGTTTCTCAAAAATAAATAAATGTAAAAATAATTTTAAAAAGTCTCTTATGGTTGCTTCTCATTTTTTCCCTTCTCCCATGTTTATCTGTTTAGTTTCTTAAATTCCACATACAAGTGAAATCATATGGTATTTATCTTCTCAGACTGACTTATTTTGCCCAGCATAGTACACTCTAGCTCCAACCATGTTATTGAAAATGGAAAGATTTCATTCTTTTATGTATGTATGTATGTATGTATGTATTTTGAGAGAGACAGAGAGAGAGAGCACTCTCATATGTGAGCAGGGGAGGGGCAGAGAGAGAGGGAAAGAGAATATCCCAAGATGACAAGGTGGATCCTAACATGGAACTCAATATCATGAACCATGAGATCATGACTTGAGCTAAAATCAAGAGTTAGATGCCAACCAAGTGCCCCAAGATTTCGTAATTTTTGATGGCTGAGTAATACCCATTGCGTGTGTATGTACTATATCTTCTTTATCCATTCATCAGTTGTAGGACATGTGAGCTCTTTCCATAATTTGGCTATTGTTGATAATGCTGCTATAAACATTAGGTGAATGTGCCCCTTCAAATAATTATTTTTGATCTTTTGGGTAAATACTAGTAGTGCAATTTCTGGACCAGATAGTTCTATTTTTAACTTTTTGAGGAACCTCCATACTGTTTTCCACCGTGGCTAGAGAGAAAGGGGAGTTCTGTTACACCGTTGGTGGGAATGGAATTCTTTCTAGCTGGAGAATATGCCTTTGTTTTTTGTTTGTTGGTTTTTGTTTATTTTCTTGTTTTTGTTTTTGTTTTTTTCGAGAGGTTAACTGTTTGCTGTCTGTTATCCAAAATATCGGTGAAAATCAGGAATTAAGTTAATATGTGCATGCCCCCCACCCCAATCCCTGAAAACAAAAAAAAGTAACTTCAAAAAGTCTGAGAGAATCTATCAAGCTGATACATTGATGCCCAGGAGTGAGTTCTGTGGCTCCTGAGATCACTTTTATTTTACATACAGTTGTCAAGTGTTTTGTTTTGAGGTCCAGGATCCTAAACCTGGCTGTGCATCAGCCCCCCTATTTCCATCTTGCTATTAAACAATGTTGACTTGGGGAGTGGGCTGATGGCAAAATGAAGCAGACTTCTCTTTTAGTTTTTTGGTTTGTTTGGTTCACTGTACTACTGACATTTCTTAAGTGGACTCCAGAGCTCTCCCAGAGCTGTTTTTGTTCATGGATAGCTGTCTAATTGCTAGCTAATCTTTATGGGATGACAAAGGCTGGGGATATTCTAGGCTACATTTTTGCTGATATCATTTAGTGTTGTCTTCCTTGATGAAGCTTTCAGTCCTCATAAAAGTTAAGGTGGCTGTTGGCACAGTTCATTTCCTTGGAGCTGCAGAACTCATGGTAGCTGATGTTTTTCAAGGACAAACAGAACAGTACTCTAAAAGCTTTACTTGATTAGGTCAGAATCACCCCCAAATCCTTTTGATTAAATCAAAGTCAGGCTAATTGGAGATAATTGGATCAGAAAAATCCATTCACCTTCCCTATAAAATGTAACATATCAAAGGAGCAAGATGCATCTTATCCACAGGTCGCCTACACACACACACACACACACACACACGGAGGATATGATACAGGGCAGTTTATACCAGGAGGTGGAAATCTTGGGTGCAATCTTGAAATCTTCCTGCCTATGCATATAATCATAAACAAAATAGGCATACAGATAAGAAGAATTTATTTCCTCAGACATGTATTTTTAAGTTTGTGCATAGTCCACACTAAATAAATACTCAGAGAAAAAATAAATAAGTGTAATTATGAATATACATAAGTAACCATATGAAATTCCAAATTTTCATTTGAAATAGTTCTATCAATGAAACCCACATATTTTACACTTTCAATGAAATCTATTGGTTTGTTAGCAGAACTAATAGATTCATTTGTTTTACTTTGAACACTATATGTATAGATTTGTTATGTTTTCTATGTAACCTATCATCTAAAATTCATAATTATTTTTTAATTATATATGCTTAATTTTTATGTTATTTCATTATATGTGTATGTCTAGTTTTATTATTGGATGTAATCTAAAAAAATAAAATAAAAATAGCAATAGCATTTTCTAGGATATAGAAGGCTGAACCAAGGCCAAAATTCTATTGCTATTCGACAGAAAATGCAATTTTTCACTTCAAGCTGCTCTGAGTTTTAATTGTTACATTCTGAAGTGATAATTAGCAGTTGATGTTGCTAAAAGAGAAGCAATGGAATCTCTGCTAGACTTCATATATTGCCGTGATTTTGAGATACAGTTATAATCTTTAATTATAAGGTTTTATTGAATACATGTTGAAAAAAGTTATAAGTATAGATTTATTTAAAAATATTAGGGGCGCCTGGGTGGCGCAGTCGGTTAAGCGTCCGACTTCAGCCGGTCACGATCTCGCGGTCCGGGAGTTCGAGCCCCGCGTCAGGCTCTGGGCTGATGGCTCAGAGCCTGGAGCCTGTTTCCGATTCTGTGTCTCCCTCTCTCTCTGCCCCTCCCCCGTTCATCTCTGTCTCTTTCTGTCCCAAAAATAAATAAACGTTGAAAAAAAAATTAAAAAAAAAATATCAAAGTTCAGGGGGGGCACCTGGGTGGTTCAGTCAGTTCAGCATCCAACTCTTGATTTCAGCTTAGTTCATGATCTTAAGGTGTCTCTCTCACCTGCACTCTCTCTCCCTCAAAATAAATAAATAAAGCTAAAAAAAATCAAAGTTCATATATCATAGACAATAGAATTTATTTTTGTATAGTACATTGCTTAGTTTTAGGTGATACCCTTTAGTTTCAGAGACATTCAAAGGATAAGGTTTGTCATTTAGGACAAATGCCTTTTCTGGGTTACAGATACTCTTTCTTGGAGGTATCTCCAAGGACATTCATATTTTTAGTGTGTATTCAGAGTTTCTTCATTTTATGAGTATATGTTGAAAGCCTACTCTATTCTACGCATTATTATGTATTGTATAGATGTGGTGAATAAAAAATGTAGGAGGTTCAGACTAGGGACTGGGAGAACTAACAGATTACTTACTTAAATTCTAAATTAATTTTTAAAAGGACAGACAAAATAGAGAACAAAATGTCAGGTTTTCTACCCATGAATATTTTGGAACTCCTAACATTCAACCCTAGAATCAAATAGGCAAATCTCACCCAATTTAGGCAATGTAGTCATGTCTATGTCTTAAATTGTTAGGATAATTAAGTTAATATCTATGATAGATGGTCTTTTATTTGAGCTTAAACTATTGTTGGCTCTACAATAATTGATATTCCATACAGAGATTGGCACCTAGATTACTTGAAGTAGAGGAATGCTTTAACAAAATCCTAAGACATAGAACGTGGGCTTTGTGATGTAGCCATACATGGAAGGTCGAAGTGCATAAGAAAACTGACAATAGAGGGAGAAATAGTAACCTGAAGATTAATTAGCAAGAACATTGCTTGTGGTCTTGGAAAACAGAAAAAAGGATCTACTTAAATTGTGATATGACTAAAAAAGTTTTCAGGAAGAATATTAGAAGTATTTTTTTTGTTTTATTTACCATCTATGATAAAGTGTTTACAAGAGACTAATTTTACTAAAATCAAGAAATACTCAAATTTCCAGTTTTATTTAGAAGAAATATTTTCAAACCAGAGTTTACTAAGTTGAAAAATAAAAATTGTTTTCATTCTCATTCATTCTAGAATTATCTCAGTGTGTTCTTTAATAGTTGTTAGTTGTTCTTGCGAGGGGAAGTAAAGTCAGGAACAACCTGTGTTGCCATCTTAGTGATGTCATTTCCAACAAATGATTCTTTATACAAGAGATGGCTTCAGAGTGGTGCTAGTAAAAATACCTTTTAAGGTTAAATATGATATCAAGAGTGCATCTGCAAGACCACTTTGTTAAGACCTTTGAAAGATTCAAGGAAGAGTCTGTAGACTCTTCAAAAAATAAACAAAATGTTTGTTAAAACTCCTAAGGACATTTTCCCACAGTATCTGACTATATAGCCCAAAGTATATAGAAGCTTATCATAAGATTTGTGTGGTATCCTTGTCTAAAGGAGTGAATTATAATTTTTATATAAAAATGCCTCAAAGAATGTATAAAGTTGTCCATTTTGAATTTCAAAGGCAAGATAGAGAAAGAACAAATGAAAATAGGCCTGTGAGCCCCAACTTCTACTTTTTTTTAAGTAATCTCTACACCCAACATAGGGCTCGAACTCATGACCCCAAGATCAAGAGTGGTATGCTCTAAGGACTGAGTCAGCCAGGCACCCCCCTCAACTTCAATTTTTATGAAGTCAACTAAAATATCCCTTTGCCACAAACCTAGCCTTTTATTAATAAGAGGAAGACTTGGTGTGGAAAAAAAAGCCAAGAACATGGAAGGTGGAGCTGAGAGCCTCAGAGATGCACTTCTGGAAAGTGCTTAAGTAAGGGACTCTGACAACATGGGCCCAGCTATGAACCAGTGCCCTTATTTCTTCCCATTTCAAATAGAAATATCTAGTCCAATAATTCCATTCTTCTTCTTTCACCAATGGATGCTTGGTATTTATGGCCAATAACTTCTCTTTTTAGTTCAGAGATCTTCACCTGGAGAAGAGCCATATGTGAGGAGCTTCATTTGAGTTCAGTATTGATGCAGGTGATGAAATTTTGAACTTCAACTTGGTAGTATAATGGGCTGAGACTTTGAGGAAGAGATAGATGTATTTGCACATAGGAAAAGTGCATATTGTGCACTGTATTGGATGGTCTTAAAATATGATTACCAATAATTTCTCTCATTCCTGTACATATATTCAACACTGTGCACATTTAGAGGTAGAGTCTATGCTCCCTCTCCTTAAATTTGGCCTAGACTGTGAATGGCTTTGACCACTAGAAATCTGCAGCAAAGATGTTTTGAGACTTTTGAACTCCAGCTTTAAGAGGGCTGGCTTCTTGAAAGCATGTAATTGGGGAAACATAATTAAAAGCTTGTGGACAAGCAACATAAATTCAAGAATTTCCTAGGGCATGTCGGTGGCTCAGTCAGTTGTGGGTCGGATTCTTGATTTTGGTTTAGGTTATGATCCCAGGGTCATGGGATCAAACTCTGTTTCAGGCTCCATGCTGGGTGTGGAGGCTCCTTAAGTCTCTCTCTCTCTCTCTCTCTCTCTCTCTCTCTCTCTCTCTCTCTTTCCCTCTCACCTTCTACCTTTCTTGTGTGCTGTCTCTATTTCTAAACAAATACAAATTTAAAAAAACCCTCAACTTTTCTAATTCTCTGCAGCAATTGTGGAACTATTGTAGTTTGAAGTCCTGGACCTGTGGACCCACCTGAAAAATACATTAAAGGTACACAATTGTTCTCCAGACCAAAGATTACTAAGATTTGATCCTCACTTTAATCTCTTGAAATACTGGGATGCCTTACGATTCCATATTTCAAAGGCAAGCTGACTAACCCATACATGGCCAGTCATCTATGAAGGCTGGTGAGACCCACACCCATTTTGTGGGTGCATGTGGCTCTGACACTTTACAAAGCTCTGCTGTATAAAATATCTGCCCCTGTGTAGACAATCTTGCAATCATCTATCCAAATCCAGCAAGATCAAAAGTTCCTGCTTGATAAAAACCTAAGTCCTAAAGCTATTTCCTAGGCTTCACCACTTAAAAAATCAACCTTTCTCTTTCCCTTTCCTGAACCAAAAACAAGGAAAGAAACAAACAAAACTCAAATAGTTCAATCATCCCACTGCAAACTGTTGAGAAAAAGTGACTCAGAGCCCTTTTGCTTAAAGCCTATTGTGTAAACATAAACATTTTGGATGTAACAGTCATATCATTTCTGACTAAATTTACTATTTATTTCTCAAGCACAATGCACTGCAACAAAGCTTAAATAGCTTGCTGCTAAATATTGGTTTTCCAAATCACAGACCAGAACATATTCTCCATTTGTGCAGTGGGATCTCGAAGAAATAAAAAGAAATGACCTGGACGACACTTATTCAGTTCCTCTTTCAGACTCACCTATTAGTTCAACCATTTCTCTTTTTCTGTAGCTGGAGTGGCAGGGGGCAGAAAAGGCTTTAGAATTCTTCTAATGTATATGTGTCTATACAAAACAAGAAGCAAAACTCACTCATTTTTTGGAGCTGCAAGAATGTGTATTTGGGGAATGTGTGAGAGGGTGGTGACAATACATAAATAAACAGGCAGAAAAGTGAGAAAACTTTTCAGACTGGTCAGATAATAGCACGGGGCACTGTGATAGAGAATGTCCACAGTGGGGGGTGGCAGTTCTCCTGGAAGAGGTGATAACTGAGCTGAGTAATAAATGATAATACGACCCATCTCTGCCAAGACTGGGGGAAGAATATTTTAGCACAGAAAAGAACAAGTTGAAAATATGATAATTCCTCCTTACCTGTGGACGGGAACATTCCGAGGCCCCCAGTGGATACCTGAAACCATGGATAGTACTGAAGCCTATTAATACTATGTCTTTTTTCCATGTACAACATACCTATGATAATGTTTAATTTATAAACAAGACCAGAGGTTAACAACAATAACTAATAACAAAATAGAACAATTATAACAGCATACTGCAATGAAAATTAAGTGAATGTTGTCTCTCTCTCTCTCTCTCAAAATATCTTAATGTACTGGACTTACCTTTCTTGTGATGATATTAGATGACAAAATGCCTATGTGACGACGTGAAGTGAGGTGGATGGCGTGCACTGTGACACAGTGTTCAGCTACCAGTGACTTTCTAAGGATAGGTCAGAAGTAAGATCATCTGCTTTCAGACCACAGTTGAAACCAGACCCTGGTAACTGAAACCATAGAAAATAAAACCACAGAGAAGGAGAACTACTGTATCTAAGAATGGAATGGGTTGATATATTGGTAGTCTACGAAGTTAGAGTTTAGTGAGAGAAGGATAATGTTAAACAAAATGAGGGTGAAAGACAGACAGGACTAGATCAGGATGTATCTAATAGCTTTGTGCTAAATAGGTGGCTTTCTATGGCAATTTGAGGAAGTGGAATGTTTCAGACAGAAGTTTCACATAGGAAGTTTATATCTTTAAAGACCACTCTGGATTCTGTATGTAAAATGGATTGACAGAAAAAGTAAGTAGAAACTATTGCAGATATTCAAAAAGGGATGGGTTAAACTGGAATGATAAGGGAATAAGAGTGAAAATTAGTGATTTAGAATGCATTTGGGTGGTGAAAACAGGTATGATTATGAACTAAATATCAGAATAAGAAAACGGAAGATATAAAGGATAATATCTAATTTCTAGGCCATAAGCAACTGTGGATGGTGTCATTAGTGAAAGCAGAAGACTGAGGAATAAAACACACTTGAGTATAAAAATCAATGTTCTTCTTTGTGGTATATTACATTTGACATGCATAATAAACATGCAAGATACATTTGTCTGAGTGAGTATGAAGAAATGAACATATTAGAACAAAAATGAACTTTTTAAGTGATAGCCTTGGGAGAGAAGAACAGATGTCCCAAAACTGAGCCTTTAGGCATTTTGCCACTGAATAGATGAGTAGAAGAGGAGCCAGAGAAGAGTCTAGAAAGAGAAGTCATTGAATAGAGAGAAAAAAGGGAGAAAAGTGAATAACAGAAAATCAGTGAAGAAATTGTTTCAAGATGAAAGGATGAGCTAATTCCCAGATGTGGAAGCTTTCAAAAACTTAGGAAAGACGTTACAAGGATGGCCAAAGTTGTTTCTCTTTCTTCTCTTTCTCCTCTCTCTTTAAATTAGAGTTTCAGAACCCACCTCAGAAAGGCTAATTCAAAATGTCTGCAAAGGGCCCCAAGACCACATATGATTCTCATTCAAGTAATCTGAGCCCCGTTTTTAGAAACTCTGTCATAGAATCATTAGGGAATAAATTGTCCCTTGTAAGTAGCTAGAATTTTGTTTCTATGTGTGTGAATAAAAAGAAGTCACTTAAGGAAACAGCATGGTATTTGTAAAATCCTTCCTGGTGTTCTCAGTCCTAAAGGCAGCAGCAAAGTTATCAAAATGTGGAAAGAGTAATATACTAATGGGATTACAAGGATGGCTGACACGGGTGGTCCGCCTCAGTGCTGGCAATCAGCTGTGGGAAATTTAGAAACAACAACAAAACCAATTAAAACTGTCTGCCTTTTTATTATCAACATGGGTAGACAGTTCTAAACTATGTCAATGATAAAATGTTCCTCTAAACAGTTGCTGCAGTTATTAAGTTCTAAATATATATTTATATTTACATTTCTATAAATACATATATAGGTAAGTTTCAACTGAGAACATGTTTAATATTTATCCATTTATTTACATTTTATGTGGAAATTAAATTTTGTTTTGCAGCTTGCCCTTAATACACATGGACTCAACCATATGCATTTGTTTTGAAACTAAATTCATTAGCATTTGGGATGGTTTGAACTCACTTTAGGAGTAAACCATGTCTCCAACTCTTTTGGTGCTATATATTTCAGGAATTAAACTGTTAATTCAAAATCAACAATGATAGTACATGATTTCAAAGGCAAAGGAAAAAAATTAATTCCATTCTGTCATTCAATGTGACAGCTTCGAATTTTTATTTGTTTAATTTCTTCTTTTTTTTTCTTTTAGTCTCTTTATCTCAATAGTGTGTATGTGTGTATAATATAAATATGTATTATATATACACATACACAAACAAATGTGTTATACATGTAAATGTATAAATAATATATATCCACATTTTTTCTGCAGATATTTGAAAGCTGCTATAATTGATCCTAAAGAAAAGATTTAGAATCGCCATCTCTAAAATGTGTTGTGAAATAGAATTTTTTATGAATTTTAGCCCAACTTGCCTTTATGTCTTTATGTTCTGTGTGCTGACAGTGTGGAGCCTGCTTGGGATTCTCTCTCCCTCTCTTTCTGCCCCTCTCCCACTGGCATGCACATGCTTTCACTCTCTCTCTCTAAATAAATAGATAAACTTAAAAACAATAGAAACTGTAGTCATTATTCATTGCTATGACAGATCAGTATGTAAGTATATATTGATTTTTCCCTGTTGTAAAAATATACTCATGTAATTGAGAATTGTTCATAATTTTTATTGTGTTATTGTTTTACTGTAATAATTATACATAAAAAGTTGAGTAACCATAAATTTCCCCTGTCAGCATTTCTTTTCTATTTTTACTATTCATTTTATGTTATGGTTACAACAAAAATAATTTTGTCATCTAGAGAAATGAGGTCTTAAAAAAAAAGGAACTGCTCCAGGTGTCAAATATGCTAAGTACACCCCTGATGATGATGCCTATGTGATCAAAGAGGAGATTCAGGTTTCTAATCCAAGACAAAAGTGGTACATGTGCACAAAAGTAAAATTTCATTGTCAAGGATTATCAGAATGAAAAGGAAATAATGTTGATTGTATTTATATTTCTTAAGGCCACTTGGAAGAAAGGATAATTAATTCTAAGTCATCAAAGTCCTTTTCAAACTAACTAAAATTGTGTAGACAAGGGCATGCTCTCTATTAGATTATATATTTAAAGTGTTATAAGAAAAAAGTAATTCAAATGATATGAACAGATATTTTTAGAGGTAAATAGCAATAATATATTTTTCTTTTCTTTTTCTTTTTCTTTTTCTCAAAATTTTGTGTCATTTTCATCACGCAACTTTAGTTAATCATTTCAACCATCCTATGCAGAAATAGGTCAGGGCAAATATTTGGGGCAGAAACCACATTTAGTGGATTGAAGAGTGAATAGACTTTGATGAAGCAAAAACAAAGAAAGAAGGTAAATTGATTAAACTCTGATGATTCCAATATGTGATTAATCCTAATTAAAAAGCCTAGTGGCACTGGGAGTTTGAACTATAGATTTGCATTGAGATGCCGTGTACAAACTGCCCTCAGGACTCAGAGACCTATTATGCACCTGCTGGGAGTGCTGCTGGCAGATAGCATCAGCTGTTAACCTTCTTCGCAATTATCTTGGCTGACAAGAGCCATATCACCTAAAGTCATCTCCTTTCCAAGAAGGCTTGCATCCAGTGAATGGTCAACACTGGGTATAAAGACCTCATCACAGTCCAGGACAAAGCTAAAGGACCGTCCTAGAGTCAAAGCTACCTTTAAGGTCACCTAAGGTTTTCCTTGTGATGTCTCACAGCCTAACTTCTCCCTCTTTTTAATTGTGCTTCCTTTCTTTCCTCTGCATAGGCTGTGATTCCTCCTTGCTAATCTCTATATCAGAGTTTGCTTGCAGGAGATTCCAATCTATGACAGGTGGTTCTGGAAGTGATTCAAGAGAGCGCAGACTTAGCATTTTGAAGCTGGATCATCTGTCACCCAAATAGCAAAAATCCCATTACTGATTGTAAGTGGAATACAGATGATTTCTAACACAAGTCGTCAGTTCAGTTGTTAAATCTTTTATTGGTGGCATATTGGGACGGGCTATGAGTATAAAGTGTATACTATCTGGCATGATGTTTCAGGAGTTTGGGAAATATGGGGGACATAGTGGGATTGGGTTGCCATTGCTAAGGTCAATTGATGCTTTAGAATGGAATAACTAAAGGTTGAGAGTCATGAATTGGCAATTAAATGCTAAGTAGGAAATTCAGAAGGTCTCCTTCGTAGTGTAGAATGAGGTTTTCATTTAGTCCTGTAGGGGGGTTCAAGACTTAGATAAGGTTCAGGACTTAAACATCAAAGTATCAGAGACCCAGAGAATTTGGCAGGTCTATTATGCTAATACCAGAGCCCAGATGGAGAAAGAATGTGGCCCTGCAAAATTAGATAGAGTCATCTGGGTCGATACACCCCAAAAGTTTCAATCTTCTGGTCCCCTAAATCCTTGGAGTATATAGAAGTGGGCCATTCTTTCCTCTTTAGGACTTGGACATTCCCCAACTTGCTGGAGATGATATAGAGGTCTCTCCCCTGCAAGACAATATGAAGTTCTCTAATGATCCACTTTTGGCCATAAAGACAATAGAGTTAAGTCACAATATAATGTGACTGGAGGTTCTGAGTTTGACAAGGAAAGAAGGCAGCTATGTTCCAAAGCACCTGTAGGATATAGCTAGCCTATACTGGCCCAACCTGGGAGAATACACACAGGGATGCATTTTGAGGATCAAGGGTAATAGAACATAGGTGGGATAAAAGAAAGTCTATCAATTTAAGATATATGATATAGCACTCTGTAAGGACCTGGAAAATTATGCAAACATACTGCTAAAATATTTACTAACAGCATAAGAACCTATGGTTTATCCTAGCTGAGATAGTAGTGCTAAAAGCACCCAGGAAGATAGTGGGAAAGGGATGAAAAGGATCCCAAAACTGGGCTTGCAAGAGTGTATATATTACATAAAGCTGAAAAACCCATCAGAGAAGGGCCTGCATGATACAACACTTACTGGAGCATTTAGTAATATGCTGGTACCATCATTATTATTAAACTCAATGGCTCTTTTCATTTGAACAGGGCTGACAGTAGGAGCCGTCATTATAGAACTGGATTGTAATCAACTAGGTGATATTGGTTAGTCATTAAATACTGGCCTGCAATTACTGTACATGAGTGGGAAAGACATAGTACAGTTAGGGTTGGGGGTACTTACCCACAGAATTATAAAATGGATAACGAAACACAGTATGCATAGGTTCAAAATAGATGGGAAGAAGCCAACAAAAGTACTGTAATATCTTTACACTAATATATATATATATATATAACATAATTATATTATATATAATAATAAAATTACATATTATATATAATATATATTATATATAATATATACATAATCAGGAACCTAAGAGCCATCACACCAATTTAAAAAACATATGATCCCTTGTCCAGTTTCTGGACCTATGCCAGTAGATTTAAAACCCATTGAGTAAAAAAGAATCTAAATCCTCCAGTAGAAGATACAACAGCATAAGAAGTATATACGATAATGTATTCCTAGTCCTTACTCAAATAGACCAGGGACATTTAGTAGGGTAACCATATACTAGGGAAAGAGAATACCCAAATATTCCAGTGATTTTTGGACATATGATTTGAACTGACGTGGATATCTGCAGACTGAAAGAATCATACTGGGTCTCCTCTTAGAATGGAAGTTAAGGGATAAGACGATAAATAGAGTCCTGGCCCAGGTCTAATTCCTGGTGGGTCCATGGACTCACTTTTTGTTCATTTTCCTGTTTCCCAAATATAGAATTGGAACAAATCTATTTGGGAGTTTGCACACCTTTCATATTGGCTTCTTGGCTTATTAAGGAAAGTCACTTGTGGTAAGAAAAACCACCTGGAAGCTTCTGAAACAGCATCCATTAGGGCCAAGGTAGTAAACCACAATATTGCATCTCAAGGGGAATGAAAGAATTTAGTGTCATCCTTGAAAACTTAAAGGATACAGGACCAGTGGTTCACAATATTTGATTCATCGATCTGTCACCTATAAAACCAAGGTGGATTTGGGAGGATAGCAGTGGCCTACAGCATCATCATCATCCAATTGTATCTGTTTTTACAGATATTGTGTCTTTTTCAGAGCAGATTAACACAGTCCTTGCTACCTACAATGAGGTCAGTGTGTGTGTGTGTGTGTGTGTGTGTGTGTGTGTGTGTGTTTTCCTAGCAGAAGAAAAATTTTAAAAAACCCAAAAAACAACAAGAAAAGGATTAGAGACTATTTATACTCACTAGAATGTCCTAATTTTATGTTATCCCTCCCATTGTCTATAGTAAAAGAATCGAAAGAGACTTGGAAACCCTAGAAATCCTATAGAATATCACGCTGATCCATTGTATCAATGACATAATGCTAACTGGACCAGATAAAAAATGGCTAGTACATTATAGCAATGAGGAAGACATATGTGCTCCAGAGGGTGGGTGATAATCTGCATGAATATTCAAGGATCTGGCATATCTAAAAAATTAATAGCGGTTTAGTCATCTTGGACATATTGAGATAACCTTGACAAAGTGCTCCATTCACAATGAGAGTGCCGTATTCTATACCTAGAAATAGTGTCCAAATCACAAACTGGATAACACAAAAGGTGTCTGGCTTTGAGGGGCCCACAGCAAGAAAGTGCTCAGCAGTAGGTCTGGGCTGTGATGTAAGCAAATCTTGTGGTATTAACAAGTATCAACAATGGGGAAAACACCATGTGGAGTTGAAGGCCAGTCCAAATGGGTGAATCACAAGGGCAAACCCTAGGGTTCTGGGGGAAGGCCATGTCACTCTCAGTGGAGAAATTTATTCCTTTGGAAAAACAATATTCGATTTACTATTGTGGTCTCACAGAGGTGGAGAGACTGATCAGGAGGCAACACATGGCCATGAGATTTGAGGCTAGAGCTGACTATCTAATGCTGATTTATTTTAGATCCAACAAGTTGTAAAGTCAAGAAGTTCCACAGTCATCTGTCTTAACATGGAAGTGGGACATCCTGGATTGAACACGGAAAGGGCTAGAGGGCACAAGAAACCTAGGACTCAGTATCCATGTTAAGCAGGAAAAAAGTATCTCTAACATGTAGAATAACTGGATGTAAGAATCCAGGTGTGGGTCGAAAGCAGAAGTGGACTTTGCCAATCTGTACTAAAGATTCCTGAAAAAGGACACAGCAAAAGTTCCATTAACTATAAGCTTCAGATTCCTCATGCCAAGGAACGAGCACACAAGAAAAAGTCACCAAACTTGCAGGGGTAATTGACTGTAATCTTCAGAAGGAGATAGTACTGCCATTACGTAATGGGTTCTATTTTGGTTACTGTCTTGAACAATTTTGACACTAAATGGAAAAATGCAGCAGCAACAGCCTAAAAAGAACAAAATGACCAGAGGCTCAGATCTCTCACTGCTGAAGGCCTGTTTCCTGCCACTGGGAAAACCTCTAAATCCTTAAGGAGTGCGAACTGCAAGTGAGGGCAGTCTTAAATGTACAGTAAGGAGGGAAACGATGAATAACAATTATGGTCCCAAGACCAGTTGTAGCAGCACAACTGCAAATCTTTGTCCCACTAGCTTCCTGTATCAGTTTTCCCAAGGGAAAGAGGCCTCCCAGAAATCACCTTAAAGACCTGCTCCCAAAACTTCTGTAACAGGTGGGCTTTAGTGAGTGCTGGGATGTGCCTCCTTGATCCCCCTTTATGATGAGGGCATACTCCCAGCTGCTGAGAGTGCTACCAGAAGACAGCACTCAGCTGTCAGTTACATTTCACATGACCGGGGCAGAAGAGAACTACATTACTAAAAGTCATTCCCTCTTTCCAGAAAAGCCCATATTCAATGACTGTTTAACTCAGGATAGAAAGGATTCAATGACTGTTTAACTCAGGGAAAATTCTGGCCTCACTAGATGACCTGAAGTCTTCTTCTCCCCTTGTCTAGTCCTGCTTCTTTCTCTTTCCTTCTTCCTCAGCTAATGATCCTAAGAACACTCCCTTATATATTATATTATATTATATTATATTATATTATATTATATTAGTGTATAAACCTTATACACTAATGTTTGTCTTACTTACTTTCTAGAGAAGCAACTTACAACAAATAGTAAATGTCCAAACTTTTTTCAAAATCTTGTGTGGTGAACATAAACTATCTTATTATTATTGGATGAAGTAAAGAGTTTATTAAATTAAATAAAATTACTTGGAGAAGTTTTATGACACTTAATTTGTATTATTTAAAAATACTATTATAAAAGTGTTTTTGCTATGTGTTATTCTTGTAAGTTATAGCTCAAATGAGTATTTAAATCTCCATCATTCTGTAATTATCATCATCATTATTCAGGTTTCAATTATAGGGGAAAAAAAGCACCTGACTTTTTCTCTTTTGCCTAAAGACTCAATTTCTTGTTTGTTCTATTAACACACTGTAAGAATTTAGAGCAGTGATTCTCTGTAAAAACTGAAGTTTAAGCTCTCATAATAATGTCAAGATCTCAACTGGGAACATTTTCGAAGTTGACCTTGCAGGTGACTCACTCTGTGAAGAAAACAGTGGCAATAGAGACAAATCCAGAAAGACCTGGAATTTTCCATTTTATAAACATTTGACATTTAATATGGGCTTGTAGTGTTTGTTATTATCATTGTTGTTTGTTTATTTTTGTTTTTTAACAAAAAAAAACCATTTTCCACATTTAAACTTTATATTGTCATCCTAGAAAACAAATGCAGGAGTAAATTAAAAAAAAAACAACAAGTAGTTATCTTAGATCACCAAATTTAATGTGGATAAACCTTGTACTTGCTTACAACATGACATGATGTGTGTATTTTGATAATTATATTGGAATACTTGATTGATTATACAATATGTGTTGTTTGATCATGGTGTGAATTATAATTTTATAGCTTGTGGTGTTAATTGTCAAAGAGCCTTGGGCTGTTGATTTTACTCTGTGATGTACTGAATTGAAATGATTCATTCAATTATATCCTGAACGTCTTTGATCCTTTGTTGCTATTTCTCTTGGTAACTATAAACCAGAACTACTCCAAATTTCTAAATTCCGGTAATTAATACTTATCAGTTTGCTCATAACATCTGTGACAAAATGTAAAAGGAATCATGGGAAATACAGAAAATGGACCTGACATTGTCATGATCAGAGAGAAAAGAGTAATTTCATAAGAAAAATGTAATAAGTGTCATAGTGAGGAAAACGTAGATAAATGAGTATAGCTCCTTCTAGATGAACTTCAGCCTAAAATTATCTTGACTAACACCCTCAGTATTTTATCGGGATATCTTTCTCTCAAGGGTGATCATCTTTTGCTTTAGGGACTGCTTATTATTTCCTTTGAAGTTTTCTGTCATCTCAATTTAACTTTTCCACATAACTAAATCATCTCACTTGACTTCTTCCTCATATCTCAAAATATCTTCACTCTAGTCTTGCTTACTTTCTCAGTCACTCATGTAGCAAATCACCATTGTATACCTATATTCAGTTTTCTCCACCCTTTTATACAAAGCAATAGTGAAATATACTTTTATCTCTTCCATATTTCATAAATTCATCATGCCTAATAACATCATAGCTATTCACCATCTAACACCAGAATTACTGCCAGGACTATTTAATTGTCTTTTTATTCAAATATTTTACCTCACTCAATTCTTTCAGAATTTTCAGTTAGATTAATAATTCATAAACAACAGCAAAATTAGATTAGTTATCATTTTATTAAATAAATAACTTCCTGGATATTCATAATCTAAACAGATTAAATCCGAGTATCCTGCTCAAGGTTTCACAACTATTATGTAACAGAAATCAAGGAATCAAATTCAGGGATTCTTATCTCATCAGCCATGTTCCTCACCACTATGCAAGCCTAACTCTTTTATTTACCCCCCTAAACATAAAGTAAGAAATGAGATGACAAATAGTGCAGCTTACTAAAGACACAGATTTGTAGTGTTAGATAAAATATATTGTAGGATAATGAGCAATTTTTAAAAATTTAAACAGGTTAAGTCACAACTTTATCCTTCTTTTCTTAGATATAGAGGCTCATAAAATACAAACATGATGGAAAAGTCCTTGCTGGTATTTGTGGAAGGCAAAGGGAATTCCAGAAAGAGAAAAGAGTAAACTGAATGGTCCTACAGAAAGAAAAGCTCAGTGGTTTGCAAAAGCGGCAGGAAGTCAGTGTAGCTGGAGTGGAGTGAATGAAGGGACATCATATTGTAGGAGATAAGACAGTGAACAGAATCCAGATCCTGTAAGGCCTTGTAACCATAATGAGAATTTTGGCTTTTACTCTCAATGTGATAAAAAGCCATTGAAGTGTTTTAAAGAAAGGAATAATAAACATATGACTTAATTTTTTATCAGGAAAATATGATTTTGCTCTCAGATGCTATATTAAAAATAGACTGAAGGAGTGGCAACTGGGTGGCTCAGTCAGTTGAGCCTCTGACTTGGCTCTCGTCATGATCTCACAGTCCATGAGTTTGAGCCCCACGTCAAGATCTGTGCTGACAGCTTGAAGCCTGGATCCTGCTGTGATTGTGTGTCTCCCTCTCTCTGCCCCTCCCCTGCTTGCACTCTGTCTGTCTGTCTGTCTCTCTCTCCCCTCTCAAAAATAAATAAACATTTAAAAAATTTAAAAAAAAAATAGACTGAAGAACAAGGGCACAAGTGGTAAGTAAAATCAGTTAAGAGAACATTCAATCATCCAGAGAAGAGAAGATTGTAACTTAGATTACAGTAGAGTGATGAGATATATCTAACAGGATTTAGTAAAGCATTAGATGTGGAGAAAAGGAAAAGAATCAAGAATGGCTCCAAGTTCTTTTGGTTTGGGCCAAAAGAAAAAAAAAAGGCATTAACTGAAATGAAAAATACTGAAGCAAGAGAAGGATTTGGGAGCAGATACCAGGAGCTCAATTTTGTGTGTGTTAACTTTGAAATGTTTATTACATTTTCATATGGGACTATCACCCAATTCAGGAGAATGGTCTAGCATGCAGCTATCTGTGTTGGAGCTGTTGACCAACACACAGTGAGAAAATGAAGATAGAAAAATCCCAATGCTTCAAGTTTGGGAAAAAGGAGAATCATTAAAAGACAAAAGAGAGGGAGCAACTCTTCAGGTATTATGGAACCAAGATTGTACTGAGTGTTAAAAGCCAAATTAAGGAAATTATGTGAAAGGTAAATTAGTGACTGGCTTTTCAAATGCTATTCGTAGGTGGAGCAAAATAAGATATGTAAACTGGCCATTAGATCTAAAAGGGGTGAGTATGATTAAAATTATTAAGGAGTGATGGGTTTCAAATTCCAATGGAAATAGGTTCAAGATGGAATGGGAAGGGAAATATTGTAAAGAGTGGATAATGAGAATTCATTTTAGGTGTTTCGATAAAAGGAGAAAGAAGGGAATATAACAACAGGTCAAGAGGAAATGGCATCTGTATTTAGCAATGAAATTCAATTGCTAACTATCACATACTTTCTTGCATAGACTTTATCAACCTTATGACTGAAAAAAGTCAGGAATGATTCTAACATTTTTAGCTCTGATGATTAATTTTATGCATCAATTTGACTGGGCTAAAGGATGCCCAGTAAGCTAGTAAAACACTGTTTTTGGATGTATCTATGACAAGGTCTCTGGAAGAGATTAGTATTTGAACCAATTGAGTAAAAAAGATTGCTTTCGCCAATATGGGTGGGCATTAGCCAATCACTGAGGGTCTGACTAGAACAGAAAGGTGGAGGAAAGTTAAATTATCTCTCTCTCTCTGATAGAGTTGAGTTACCAATCTTTTCCTACCCTGGGACACCGTTGGTCCTGTTCTCGGGTCGTCAGACTCAGACCAGATATACCATGTGCCCCTCAATTCTTGTGCCTTTGGACTCAGACTGACATCAGCTCCCCTGATTGTCAGGTCTCCAGACTTTAACTGAACTACACTATTTACTTTCTTTGTTCTCTAGTTTGCAGATGGCAGATCCTGGAACTTTTTAGGTTCCATAACCTCATGAGCCAATTAGGAAAATCAGTTAATTGATCGATCAATTTCCTATTGGTTCTGTTTCTCCAGAGAATTTTGACCAATACAATAACTAAGCTTGGAAGAGAATGCTATCAGAGGAAAAGGCAGGAAGTATGGAGCTAGAATTGTTTGTTTCTGCTAACAATTTTTTTTTATCTTCTACAGTAATACTAAATGTGTTAGGTGAATACCTGGTATAATGGAGCACTATTAATATGAAAACATGCATTCTGTAGAGAAAACAAACAGTGTACTAAAAATACTCCCTGTTAGAACCACGGCTTTGCCACCAGAAATGGCTGATACTCAGGAAGGAAAACAATCTCATTAGGCTAAGACAGACAATTGGGAGAGGTCAGTAGCAAAAAAAAATACACAGAACTCTTAGCTGTCAAATGTCTGAACTAAGAGATCAGAGAGCATACAACACTCTAGGGTGTAATATTTCTGCAAACAAGCTATTAATGGTGAGGTGAACAATTATGGAGACCAGAATTTGAGAGTTGAAGTCTTATCTCAAAACCTTAAACAATAATGTGGGACCTTTACCTAAATACTAAGGAAGATCCCCTCTGATAGAACCAGCATATAAGATAAGGACCAAGAGCAAGATGAACTAGATGATAAAAGTCTGAGCTATTCATGCAGTTCTTCTGTTTCTCTTCCTGTGGGAGACTTGGGAGATTAAAGGTAGAGAGCACTGTCATACATTTTACCCTTTTAAAGAAGAGTGTTACTTTGTAGAGCAACTGTACTCCTCATTTGCTCCATTGGGATTCCCTTGCTCTGTCTCTCTCTTCCCTCTGGAGGGCAGAGTAGTGGCTGTGTGTTATCATCTTGGCATCCTTTGAAACTGTTAGCAAGCTTTAAACAGAATAATCTCTAAATTAACATTCTTTTTTGAATTGAACATAATATTTCTTCACATACACATAATATATACATCTAATGGATGCATTGTCACTATGGTACCTAATTTCATAAAGCTGTGAAAAGGTGATTATTGTTGAGAATCAAAACTATAAAGAGCTTATATATATAATGAAAGTTCCCATTGAAATCAGACACTTTTTTTCCCCTCTTCGTTCCCTTGATACATTATCTAGTTCATTTTATAAGTATTACCAGAAATGTCTATGTTTTTTTCCTACAGCACCTTCTGCATTTTATAATCATTACCATCAGCAATGCCACACACACAGCCTAACACAAAGATTCAGAGAGTTTCAAAAACTGAAAACTTCCCCCCAAAATATTCCCAACCTGAAGGCTTAGAGATGAAATTCCAAATATTCTTATACTAAATTTTGAGGCATTAGTACCGGAAAAGTTTATGCTGAAATAATAGTCTAGGCAAAAAGGACAATGAACTGTGGTAGGCAGAATACTGCCACCAAAATGTCTATGTCCTAATTCCCAGAACCTGTAAATATATTAGGTTACATGGTAAAGGGAAATAAGTTTTCAGATTGACTATGGTTGCTAAATGATGACCTTAAATAAAGAAATTATCTTAGATTATCTCAGTGGGTGCCATGTTATCACCTCTTCCTTTAAAATGAAAGAAAGAATCAGGAGAAGAGGTCAGAGTGATATGATGTCAGAAGACCTTGACTTGCTGTTGTTCATCTTGAACACAGAGAAAAAAGACCACAAGCCAAGGTAGGTGTGTGGCTTCTAGAATCTAAAAAGGGTGAGCAAACAATTGCTCTCTCATTGAATCTCCAGAAAGGAACATAGCCCTGCTGAAACCCTGATTTTAGTTCAGTGAGACCCGTATTGGGCTTCTGAACTACAAAACTATAAGACAATAACTTAATGACTAAATTTTCAGCAATTTGTTTTAGTGGCAATACTACAAAAGGGAATAAGAAAACCAAAAATTAACTGATTACACATTACATGCTAAAATACTATGCAAAGATATTTAAAAATTTTTTTTTAATGTTTATTTTTTTTCTTGAGGGAGAGAGACCGATCGTGAGCAGGGGAGGGGCAGAGAGAGAGGGAGACACAGAATCCAAAGCAGGTTCCAGGCTCTGAACTGTCAGCACAGAGCCCGAGGCAGGGCTCCAGCCACGAAATCATGACCTGAGTTGAAGTCAGATGCTTAACCGACAACCACCCAGGAGCTCCTATGCAGAAATATTTTTAAACAATGAAGAAACCATGATGCATGTACTACATGACTTGTTTAGTAGGTAGTTCACTATTGCCTGAGTTTAGGATATATAAGGATTAGAGACAAATTAACCAATGTGTGAAATCCTATGACAAAGGCAAGAGAAAGTTAATGATACAATAAAATAGCAAAGAAGATGGGAGTCAGAACCTTGAAAATGCCAACTTTTAAGAGTGAGGTGGGCAAGGGAGCTAGGAAAATAGACTAAGAAAGACAGGTAAACCCAAGATAAGAACCAGATGTTTCAATTGTCATAGGTGCTAATAAAAAAAAAAAAAAAAAACTGCTGCAAAAAGAAGGTGTGGTCAACCACTTTAAGTGCTTCTGAGTCAGATGAGTTATGGCAAGTGACAGGTTGTTGACTTTCAGTCAAGATGTTGCAGTAAAGTAATGAGAATGGCAGTGTTGACTCATATAGAAGTAGTGGTGGAAAGAGAGGTTGTGGATAGAAAAGAGGGGACAAAACAGAATTGAAGTGTAAATATTTATGTAAAATATTTGCATATTTTTTCTTTTTTAAATGCTTCTTAGTTCATAAAATGGCTTTGGGGCAGAAGTCCCTCCCTCAAGAAGACTCAAACTTATGTCATGTAATTTGTAAATAGCTATGGAAAATTAGTACAATGAGATATTGTTTACAACAATTAATGCAATGGCAGAAGGAAGGTACCTAAATATCAGTACATTGAGTAACCAAGGGAATTTTTAGAATGAATAGACTTTTTCAAAAACTCCGTGCTATAATCCTGCTGCTTGAGCATTTGTAATGTATCCAATTTATGAGTCATATATCCAAAGACAAAGAGCTTCTTAGAAATATAGGTACAGAGAATTTTCTTCGAGAACCAAATCTTGATGAGTGGTCTGTGAAAGTTGACAAAACAAATCTACAAGCCGTCATGTTGATGTGCATACAAGGGCCAAGTTTGTCCAGATGTCTAATATGGCACAGATGGGCAGGCGAGGCGTTTGGCTGTGGTTTTCTTGTAAACATAAGAGAAAGCAGTACCCAAAGCTAACTTCTGAAGACAGTAGTCTTCCAATTGGGGAAATGTACCAAGCTGGCTGACTGTCATCGTGCTAACTGCCATCAGCACCCTGCTGTTCTGCTACTTGGCATCCAGAGAGAGGTGCAGCCCCTATGCGCACAACGGAGCCTCAGCCAGGAACAGCTGTCAAAACCTGCAGCAGCTCGCTGACTAGGTTCCATGACCTACTTAAGGACTTGGACAATATTTTCCTCTTACACTTTGTAAAAGTTAGTATGCTTCTTATATGTAAGATGTCAGATATGGAAGGTTAACTTCTGTGGCATATGGCACGACAGGAAAAAGAGAAAGAAAGAAAGAGAGAGGTATTTGCACTGAGTGTTCTGCATGAATTTCTACCTCATTTAGCTGAGAAGACAGACAAATCGAAATACATAGATGTAAAAATTGCCGTACTTTGAGTTCATAGCCATTGCGTATGTGTGTGTGTGTGTGTGTGTGTAAATGTGTATGTGTGTGACCTCTACAATCTCTTTGTGCTAATGGAAGTCTACACAATATTTAGTACTCTTCAACAATCTTAAATTATTTAATTTAGGGAAGCAAAATATATTAAGTGTATAATAATGCTTTTTCTTGCTATTTGTTGCTGTTTGCCTTAATTAAAAGTAGCTTTATTCAGAAAATAGCAATACATTTGTAAACTCAGCTTTTAAATTTTCTCTTCTTTTTTGTATTTGTAGCTCCTAAAGCACGCTCACTCATGGTTTTTATCAAATTATTAGAAGATGATAAAAAAATAAACAGATATGAAGAAACACCATACTCATAAAATATAGTTATAATGTTCTAAACTTTTGTTGTGCTTCACAATATCAGATAGTAACCAAAAGCACTTATTTTCAGAAATGTACCCTGAAAGAAAAGGGAAAGGAAAAGAAAATGGTAATTGAGGACAACTTCTGTCATAAAGAACTTCATCTAACCAGCACCCCCTGCCCCTTTTTTTCCTGTGCTTTTTTTCCCTGTGCAGGTTCTGTTTTTCCAAGCATTTCATGTGTATCATAGTCATTTACTACTGAAACTCAAAGTTAACCCAGATAATGGCACACACTTCTTGGTTTTCACATTAGATTAACTAGAAAATTTGGAAGTTAGGTAACTTTTTGATTTGGTGTATTTTTCAACTGTGTGCATCTATCACATGCTACAGAGAATGAAGAATGAAAGACAGGCAGCAAACACAAGACTACAGAAGCTTCATACTGCAAAGAATGTGTTATGTCACAAGACAGTTGTGGTCTTGGAAAAACTGTGTGGGGGAACCTGGGTGGCGAAGTCAATTAAGTGTCCAACTCTTGATTTTGGCTCAGGTCATGATCTCACAGTTCATGGGTTCAGGCCCTGCATCACGCTCTGTGCTGACATCTTGGAGCCTGCTTAGGATTCTTTCTACACTCTCTCTCTGTCCCTCCCTGGCTTTGTGCTCTCTCTCTTTTGTCTCTCTCTCTCTCTCTCTCTCTCTCTCTCTCTCTATCTCAAATAAATAAACATTAAACAAGAAAAAAGAAAAAAGAAAAAAACTATGTGTTGCATGGAATAGACCCTTAAAGTTGTCTTGTGGTGTTTTTCAAATATCTGAAAGTTTTTCTTCCCAGTTAATTATAGGTGTCTTATTTTATGATTAAGAGATAATGTCTATTATCAGTAATGCTTTTGAATATTGTTAAAAGAAAATTTGTAAGTGTCTGAATTTAAGAGTATGCAGGAGTTGTTATTTACACATTGTGAACAATTGAATATTAAAATATTACTCAGGGCACCTGGGTGGTTCAGTCAGTTAAATGTTCGACTTCAGCTCAGCTCACAGTCTCAAGGTTCATGGATTGGAGCTCCCCATCCAACAGAGCTGGCAGTGGAGAGCATGCTTGGGATTCTCTCTCTATCCCTCTCTCTCTGCCCCTCCCTCACTTGCACTCTCTCTGTCTCTCCATCTCTCTCAAAATAAATAAATAAACTTAAAAAAGTATTACTCTAAGAAATGATCTGGGGAAGTAAAGGCCATGTAGCAACTGAATCTTATTTTTATCTAAATTATTTTATCTGTGTATTTAATTATGCTATTTACTTATTCAAACCCACTTTAGTACAGCAAGATTTCAAAGTTGGTTTTTAATTGGTCTAGAATATAAAATACATATTTCTAATGAGCTCTTATGCACTTAAACCTACAACCAAATAAATTAGAGGAAGCACAACTAAAACGTCTTTATAATTCCAATATCCCTCCAGTTTGCCATTATTCTAGGAAGGTCATATATACCACAGAATGCAATTTACATGTATTTCATATATCAAATGGTTATCGTTAAGTTCTGTTAAGTAGCCACATATTAATTAAAGCTAGTATTTAAAAAAAAAACAAACTAAAAACCAAACTTACTCTATTATCTAGTGAACTGTGACTAGAAGGCACTTAACTGAGCTGGCAAAAATATATGAGACACTATTTCACTTTATCAATTTTATTTTCAAGTTACAGAACAGGTAACTATTTTCTGCTATTAGAGAATATGAGGAAATGATATATATATTTTACTTTGTTTCTAAAAATACATGATAAATTATAAAAATTTTAAAAGACACATTCTCAAAGAAAAAAAGAAACTAGTTATATGATGAGGTAAAATTATAAAGACACAAGGATACACTCTTAATTAAAAAAATTAAAAAAATGATATCTCAAATTTTAAAGTGATGATTTAAAAATTGCAGGTCACATTAAAAAATTATATGTCAATTATTTGCCTCAATCCAGTGTAGATTAGATGGTCACATTTATAATTTTTTTTAAAGCAACAAGAATGCTTGTTAGCAAAGAATTTTACAAAATTCTATATTTTAAGAAATGCATGCTAATTAGGGATCTTTTAAAATCTTATTTTCTAATGAATCTCTTCCCAATATTTATAAGTATTAGTGATCATTATATGTGGATATGGCAAAATAAACATTGTATTTGTCTAATCTAATTTATGCAAAAAAAAAATATTTCAGCACTGCACAGAAAGTATAAATACAAATGTGTGAGGCCCATAGATGATGGTGGTTTCAAAGCCAGAAGTAGTCATGAGACTCTAGGTGTACTTAAAAAATTTGGGTTAGAAAATAAATCAAAGTATTTTGAAAAATAAAACACAGGAAGTGTTAAATGAAACATCAGCATGAATTTATGTAGCTGAATCAATGAAGGGATAAGAAAGAGGGACATATATATATAAAAAAATACTCAGTCACTAATCGTCAGGAAATGAAAATCAAAACCACAGTGAGATATCACCCGAAACCTGGCAAGATGGCTTTTAGTGAGATTGTGGAGAGATTAGAACCCTCCTTGCACACTATTGGTGGAATGCAAATTAAGGTATTCACTGTAGAAACTAGTATTGAGATTTGTCAAAATATTAAAAATGGAACTCTCATATTATCCAGGAATCTCACTTCTGAGTATTTATCCAAAAGAACTGAAATCAGGATCTCAAAAAGATATTAACACTCCTATGTTTACCACAGCACTATTCACAATAGCCAACATGTGTAAACAACTTAAATGTCCATTGAAGATGAACAGATATAGAAAATGTGGTATATACACACAATTGAATACTATCCAGCCTTAAAAAAGAAGCAAATTCTGCAAAATGTGACAGCATGGATGAAACTTGTGCACATGGTGCTAAGTGAAATAAGCCAGTCACATAAAGATAAATTCTTCACGATTCCACTTACATGACGTATCTAAATGGTCAAATTCATAGAATCAAACAATGGGGGAGGGGGACTCTTGAGTGGCTCATTCAGTTAAACTTTGGACTCTTGATTTTGGCTCAGGTCATGATCTGATGGTTTGTGAGTTCCAGAGCAGCTTGGGGCTCTGCGCTGACAGCTAGGAGCCTGCTTGGGATTCTCTGTCTCCTTCTCTCACTGCCACTCCCTTATGCTCTCTCACTCTCTCTCTCTCTCTCTCCAAATAAACTAAAAAAAAAAAAAAAAAAAAAAAAGAATCAAAGAATGGAATGCTGGTTTCCAGGAGCTGAGGAGAGGGGGAAATGTGAAGTTACTAACTGACAGGTATAAAGTTTTATTTGAGGGGCACCTGGGTGGCTTAGTCCGTTAATCGTCCAACTTCGGCTCAGGTCACCATGTCACAGATTTGTGGGCCTGAGCCCCGTGTCAGGCTCTGGGCTGACAGCTCAGAGCCTGGAGCCTGGAGCCTGCTTCGGATCCTGTGTCTCCCTCTCTCTCTGCCTTTCCCCCACTCACACTCTGTCTCTCTGTCCCTCTCTATCAAAAATATATAAGCATTAAAAAAAAAAATTAAAGTTTTATTTGAGCAAGATGAATAGTCTCCAGAGATCTACTGTACAACTTTCTACCTAGAGTCAGCAATAATATACTACACATTTAAACATTTGTTAAATGTTTAACAGTTAAGAGAGGAGATCTCATATTAAGTGTTCTTATTAAAATAAAATCAAATTTGGGGCGCCTGGGTGGCGCAGTCGGTTAAGCGTCCGACTTCAGCCAGGTCATGATCTCACGGTCCGTGAGTTTGAGCCCCGCGTCGGCCTCTGGGCTGATGGCTCAGAGCCTGGAGCCTGTTTCCGGTTCTGTGTCTCCCTCTCTCTCTGCCCCTCCCCTGTTCATGCTCTGTCTCTCTCTGTCCCAAAAATAAATAAAAAACGTTGAAAAAAAAAATTTAAAAAAATAAATAAATAAATAAAATAAAATAAAATTTAAAAAAAGAGTACATAAAGAAAGACAAAAGTTGTGGTGCTCAGATAGGAGAAGGAGGCAGCACCCTCAGGGACACTTAGCATCTTCTTCCTCTTTGAAAGGGGGTCCTTTCCATAGGAAAGTCATACCCTGAAACGGGAGCACACATGGAAAGTTCTCTTTCTCAATTTCTGTCCCCCCATAAATAGAATGGACCTTAATGTGAGTGAATTTTAGATTGTAGACAAATAGCAGATTTTAAGTGATAGAGTTTAGAAAACAAACAAAAAATTTAAACCTTGACAGAAGCAGAAGTGAAAGTGAGCCAAAAAATAAATGGGCCTTTACAGTTGTGACATATAAGAAAAAGATCTTGGTAATTTCAGCTTTCTTTTCACTTCTAAAATGCTTATGTTAACCTTTTTTTTTCCTGTCATATCTAACAAAATATTTAAATATATGTGCAATATTTTATTTGTCAGCGAGTCTGTGAAAATGAGACAACACAGGGAGTGACCTTTACCTTCCGCAAGCTTGGTTACACACGTTATAGTTTCAAAACGCAAAACTATCTGTTACCTGGCCTAGTATCTGCATTGTGTGAATGGAGGTCTCGGTCTTTGGAATCCCCAGGAGGAGATTTAAAGATTTAAGTGGGGATCCTTGCTGGAATAAACAGAGCCTGAGGAAAGTGACACAAAGCAGTTTATTAAAGGAACCTACACTCTCAAGGTTGGGAGAGCTGGCAGGTGGATACTTGCCCCCAGGTGGTTTGGGGATTATTATTGGGTCTTTCTGGTTTGGGAGGTGCTGTGATGTACGGTGGGGTGGTCTCTAATGGAGAATACATCCAATCATTTGAGAAACTCTTCCCACAGGTTGGAAGGGAAAGTTTTTGACCCTCCAAGGTTTGCACCCACATGGTCAAGGCAGCCTTGCTCCTAGGGGGTGGGGAGGAGGGGAGGGCTGTACTCACAGTGCAAATACATTTGAATGAGTGTAGAGGTTTCCCTGAGGCAGAGGTGGAGGCTAGAGCCATACTCCCCACCAATGGCTTTTGATTTGTCAGCTCTGAGGTCTTGGAAGCCACAAGGTCAGGATGTTGTGCCCCTGGGCTTCTATTTATCACCGTCTTTGCCTCTAGCTCATTTCTCTATCATTCCCCTTCAAAGACTTGGGACTCTGCCTGGGGGCATTCCTTCCACTAATCTCCTCTAGTTTCTACTTACCAAATCCAAGGGGTTTAAAATAAGGGGGAATCAGTAGCAAATCTGAACCTTACAATGTTTGCAGACATTTTACAAGTGCTTTTTAATATGAAGTTTTGATTTATTGCATATCACAAACTATTGTTTTTACTCCCCCTTGAAGATAATTTTCAAAAACCCTATGCCCCTGTAGTATTTTGGATTGTTACTTTAAAAATAATGTTTTAGGGGCGCCTGGGTGGCTCAGTCGGTTAAGCATCCGACTTCGGCTCAGGTCATGATCTCGCGGTCTGTGAGTTCAAGCCCCGCGTCGGGCTCTGTCCTGACAGCTCAGAGCCTGGAGCCTGTTTCAGACTCTGTGTCTCCCTCTCTCTCTAACCCTCCCCTGTTCATGCTCTGTCTCTCTCTGTCTCAAGAAAATAAATAAGCATTAAAAAAAAGTTTTTAAATAATGTCTTAAAGATTGAAACTACGTCTTTGGGTTTGCTTCCCGCACAATGATTTGATCATACTGAATTGTGGGGAACTTTCATTATAGACACTTGTGGAAAAATGTATTTTTTGATCTTCAAAAGCTTCCCAATATAGATTCTTTTGTGACAAATGAATCTTTTCATGGTAATATGGCTCCTTCCTTGCTATTCAGCATTATGTGACATTTATTAATTTAATATTAATAAAGATTGCTAAAGTAATGCTACATATGTAACACCAGCACACAAAATACGCACTGGGAAATTAAAATGTGTGTGTGTATACATATACACACACACATACACTAGTACTCTATTAAACTACATTTAATCTAAATGATATTTTTCTATAATAGAAAATTAAAAGACAGGTTAGTCTGTTGTTCTTAAAAAAATTCTGAGTGCCTAACTTCATGCAAGTTATAGATTATTCAATAAATACTATTTTGAAATATAGAGCAGGAAATAGTGATTCCCAATACAAAACACATGCCTCATTAAATTTTTCATTTGAGTAACATTTAAGGAGTTTCTTTTTATCTTTTTATTTTGATACAATTTTATACTTGAAGAAAAGTTGCAGAATTAGTACAGTTTCCTATATCCTTCAACCAGCCATTCTCAGTTAACCATTGTACATAATCATAATATAATCATTATAAGCAAGAAATTAACACTGGTGCAATTCTATTAACTAAATTTCAGACTTTATTCAGATTTCATCAAGCTTCCCACTGATATACATAGTTTTTCCTGTTCCAGTATCTGACTCAGGAATCCACAATGCATGTAGTTTTTGTGTCTCCTTAGTCATATCCAATATGTAAAATATCCTGCCTTTCATTGTTTTTCATGAACTTAACATTTCAAAGGTCAGTTATTTTAAAGAATGCCTCTCAGTTTGGGTCTGCATATTAATTTTTCATAATTAGATTGTGTGATGCCTTTTTGCAAGAGTCCTGAAGAAATGATGTGCTCATCTCAGTTCATCCTACTGTGGGATGAATGATGTCCATATGCCCTGTTCCAGGTCTTATTTTTAGTTTTTTAAAATTATTTTTTAATGTTTATCTATTTTTGAGACACACACACACACACACACACACACACACAGATTATGAGTGAGGGAGGTGCAAAGAGAGGGAGACAAAGAATCCAAAGCAGGCTTCAGGCTCTGAGCTGTCAGTACAGACCCAATTCGGGCCTCGAACCCACAAACTGAGATCATGACCTGAGCCAAAGTCAGACACTTAACTGACTGAGTCACCCAGGTGGCCCAGGTCACATTAGCCTTGATCACTTGGTTATGGTGATATCCCAGTTTTCTCCGTATATGAGGAGTTTTTGACACCAGTCATGGTCCTTTTTCTTAACTAGCCCACTGTCTTTAAAATGTGTGTATATATATATATATATATATATATATATATACACACATATACATATACATTTATATATACATATATTATATATATACATATACATTTATATATATACATTTATATATATACATATAATAAATATATCATGGATTTGATAGAAATGTGATCATTGCTAAAGCAGTTCACTGGAGAACCTAACAACCTACTAAAATTAGTCAATTTTTCATGGAAGTTGTGATATGTAAGCTGAGATTTAAAGAAAGACTAGGATTAGCCAAGTGAAGGAGGGCCAGGGAGAGAAGGAAAATGTGTTCCAATTATAGAAATCAGGATATGTAAATCCAAAGATGTTTTGGAGAACTGTAATCCATTAAAGATGACTAAAATAGAAATTACTTACTGATAAATCTAGGCTATTAGGCTAAAGACGCTGTCAGGAGTCAAATCTGAAGTGCATTTTATGATCTGAGAATTTGGACAATATTCTACAGACTTCTCATTTTTAGCAAAGCAGTCTAAGTTTTCTAATCATGCTAGTCAATTCCTTGAACAATATTATCTCAAGCTTCTTTTCCAGACTCATCTTCTACTAAGTCCCAGTATGCATGTTGTAAGTGCTTGTACTTAACAGCACTCAAATCTACCATATTGTTTCAGACCTCTGTGCTATTACTTTGGCCTGTGGTATTATTCCTTTTTAGCTGGTAAAATCCTATTTGTTTAATAAAGTCTAAGACAAATATTGACTTCTCTACAATAATACTACTGCTTTGGGGTACATTATAACATTTCTGTGATGTTGGTCTTAGAACATTCATCGCAGTACAATTTTTGCATGTTTATGTCTACTCAACAGAAGGTGAGTGATTTGAGTAGAGGAATACATTCACATATTTTTCCACTCCATTTTCTCTCTCAATGTTTGGCTTATGATCAGGGTTCAATAAGTAACTGGTGAATGAATGAATGGATAGAAAGACCTAAACAAATAAACAAGTACTCAACTTCATGGAAAACTCCACTTGCAATTGAGCCAGTTATTTTTAGTCATTATTGTAAGAGTTAATAAAAGCATTCAATTCAAGAGCATTATTCATGTTATTACTGCAGATAGAATCAGCATAGAGAGAGAAATTAATGTGACTTCTAATTTCCTGTCATAAATATTCAGTGGCATTTGGTGAGAATGCAAATGCTTTTTAGTTTCCTTGGTAGTTTATACATTAAAATCAAACTTTATCATTATAATAAAATAAATATGCAATAAGTTATTACTGAGGTTGTTACATAGTTAAAGGCAAGGAAATGGGAAACTATTTTTATAGATTTCCTTAATTTTTGTCTGCACTTTAACATAATAATCATCATTAAAATTAAGCATCTAAACTCTTTTCAATTGATGAATGAGGTAATTTATCTCATATCAAACCCAAGAAAGAACAAATGTTACTTGGAGGATATAATATAAATCTGTACATTTAAGCAGTAGTTCATTAATTGTAAAACAATATTGATCTAATTAGAGGTTTCAGTGAAGTGTTTACTTTGGCCAGTTTCTAGAAATTTCCTTTCAAATCAAAGAAACAGATTAGCCCAATTTGTCTCTGAACTCTCTCAGATTTTTAACAGAAGAGAATTTGAATTAATTTCAATGAGTTCCCTAAGCAGCCTTATATTATCCCATGTGGGAGACATGAAATCAGAGGCAGAAAGAAATTGAGTCATTTGTTAAAAGTTACTACAGTCAATGTTACTCCTTTCATAAAATATAGATTCCTGTGTTTTACACAGAAGTGGCAAGCTGAGAAATTAGCCAGATATTGAGAAAATTATTGGAAGCTTAACCTTGCTTTTACTAAATTAATTTTAACAGCATGTCTTAAAATTTTTGCTTTCTGTTGATTATTCTTACAGGGAAAGTTAGAGCAGAGATACTGACACTGAAATTCAGGGCCAGGAAAGAAAGGGTTGTAGTGCCATTGCCGCTTACATTAGGATAACTAGAGAGCAAAGGGATGCACATAATGGTGGGGGTGGGGGAAGTAGAGCAAGACGGACAAGATACACACAAAAGGATCAGATAGTGATAAATCATCATTTACAGTGCTCCAAACAAAACATTCTCAGATTAGCACAGGCAAAGAGAAAGGTTAATGGAATAAGATAGTTATCATAAGGCAAAGATACTGAAAAATGCAAGAAAAATAATGTCAGGTAAAACATAAGATCATGGACAGAAACTGTGTCAAAGACAGCAGAAGATACTGGGTTTTCATCAACTTGGGGCTGTCAAACAGAGTGAATAGTGCCTGCACTCACCTGGTAAGAATAAACAAAATCCCATCTACGTGCTGCTGGCCCAACAGCAAAGCCAGAGTCACCCAGTTCTAAATAACAGAAAAGAAAATAAAACAGAAAAGATAGGTTATAGGAGATCTTTAGGGGAAAAAATAAAACCTGAGCTGAAAACACAATGCAGAACAAAAAGGGAACAGCCTTGCCAAGGTTATGACTTCTTCTAGATCGTGTATTTTGATGGGATAAACAAAGTGCTTTATGATAGGTTTGACTGCTCTTTTGGAGATGGTGTTCAAGGAGCACAGCTAAAGAAAAGAAAGAGGAAATAATTCAAGTTTTTTGAAAAGAGAATTTAGTTGCAGAAGATAAAGATTTTATAGTGCCTTCCTACAGAAAATGAAACTGCATGAGAATTTTCTGTGAGGCATACTTGAATGGCAACCAGCCAGGAAGGGAAAACATAACGATAGTGATGGATACAGAAGATCACAGGTATTAAGTGGCAGGTAAAGGAGAATATAAAGTTTCCCCTTATGTTGGATTCCTTCTGGAGTATCAAAATTTCTACCAAAGGACTTCAGACTAAATTTATAAACCATGTGCATAGAGCCTACAACTTTGATGAAAAAGGACACATGGTGACTATTCCTTAGACAAATGATGCCAAACTGTGGCAAGGGACCATTGCACATTAAAAAACAAGCAAGCAAGCAAACAAACAATTACTTTCAAACTATCTTTGTGCCTGAGACTTTATGCTAGAATTATCAATGTTCTGCAGAAGATTTTGCTCAAATGAGATTTATAAAAATATACCTTTTTTGTTCACCCAATAATAGAAACAAGAAAGGAATAGTTTTCTGTCTCAATTTTAAAGTTCTCTACCATAGGTCTTGAAATTAGCCTGAAGATTTCAAAACACAAACAGAATATTGCATTATTCCCTTTTCAAATAGTAGAAACAGGACATGTATGTGGGAAAAGAAGTACATTAGCATTAGGTTTTCATATTAACGCATATGAATAAGGGACCTAAGAGTATAATTGTATCAACTTGATATCGCAAGTTTCCAAATATTAGTTTCCAGACATCATTGACTATTCCCATCATTTGTTGGAAAAGTTATAATATGGTTAAATTAAATGTGCCCAACTTTTAATAAAAGAAAAGGGCTTTTCTTGGGCGTTGCATATTTTCATCTATTGCAACATTTTCCTGTTCATATTTTCCTCAGTTGGACTTCTACCCTTTGTTTACAGATTTTTCCTGCTATACTCAGATTCATAGTCATGCCACCCGTGAAAGAATCCTTGTAGCAAATTGTGAAAATAGAAAACAAAAGCGTAATAGGTAGTATGGTTGACAATGATAGTTAACATTAATTAAGTGCTTCATGTATGCCAAGAGCTTGACTATTTTATCTGTTTCAAATTTCATTTCAGCTATTTAAGATACAAATTTTCTTCCCATTTTATAGGTAAGGAAGCTAAGGCTTACAATGGTTAGGCAGCTTTCCCAAACTAATTCTACTAATTGATGAGGACAGGATTCAACCATAGTCCATCTGACTCTAGGGCCTGACTTATTAACTACAGTGGGGCAGAGAAGAAATATTGCTGAGGGGGCTTTGGTCATTTTCATAGCTTGTATTTTGGAATGTTAAATTGTTTAAAGATGGCTCCAAAAATAGTCGGCTATTTGGCTACCCATAAAAAGAAACTCAAAAGCAGATTTTCTGCATTTTGAAATATTTAGGTTGAAAATTACCTCCAAATTATTCCTCAGGAGTGCTTAACTGAACATCACATGTTTCTCAGGACTTGAGTAAGTTTAAATAAATTGCTTCAACCTACAGAGTAAAGTGCAGCCTAATATTTAGGTAGTTCTAAATTTTCTGTGGCGTTTATAAAGAATGGTTAATTTAGTTGTCCTTTCTCAGAAGATTCCCTAATATCCCTTGGAAGTGCCAGTGAGCACTAATGTATCTGGAAATGACTGTATAGTTTTGAATATGTCAAAAGAGCTTTTTTGGTTATTCATTGGCAAACTTCCTAGAATCAAATTTGCATTCTAATATCCCCTTCAGATATAGCCACATTGTTAAATCCTGTGTTCACACCTCAAAAGATATTTGTATTGAGCCTATTGCTACTTGAAAAATAAAATAATTTTATTTTATGCTAAATAATTTTAGGGAACTATCGTATGAAGGTCTTTCCTATAATTTGGGAATCTTGCCAGTTTGGGCACTTAGAATTCTCTATATTTCCCAAAGAGAGAGACAGAGGGTGATGAGCATTCTTGCATTTTATAGACAGGGAGACACGAAAGGAGGAGTGGTAGGCAATGGAAGGAAAATTAAATGAGGAAAGAATGATGATAATATATGATCTCTACCCCCTTTTTAACTTTAAATGGTGACCTTACCAGGGGCACCTGGGTGGCTCAGTCAGTTAAATGGCCGACTTCAGCCCAGGTCACGATCTCACCATTCCCGAGTTCAAGCCTCACGTAGGGTTCTGTGCTGACAGCTCAGAGCCTGGAGCCTGTTTCAGATTCTGTGTCTCCCTCTCTCTCTCTCTGCCCCTCCCCGACTCATGCTCTGTCTGTCTGTCTGTCTCTGAAAAATAAATCAACATTAAAAAATAATAATAAAAAAATGGTGACCTTACCAGATCTGGATTTCCAAGGAGGTACTAAATCTCTGAATTCCAGAACCCCAGAAATACTCCCTAAAGTAAATTTGGAGGACTGTTACAAACTAACCTCACACATTATTAAAAAATGGAACACAGTGTAGTTAGAAACTTAATTGATATTTATAAAGAAATGATGCCTCAAATAATTTAAGAAATTCTGAAGTCTAGTAAAATCATCTATAAAAATATAGACAGAAAAACCTACTTTTAAAAATTGTGATGTCAATGTTCCTCAGAGGTCCATCTTGGATTTGTTTTGTTTGTTTTGTTTCTACATATTCTCTCTCTTGAATAACCTCTATGTACAGTTCCAACTATCATTATTCCCCAACATACCTGATTCTGTGCTGTTAGTGTCAACCGTTATTTTAAAACTCAGATCCGTACATTCTTGAACCTACTAAAAGTCTCTGCTCAAATAATCTGCTGTTATCTTAATATTACATGTCAAATCTGAACTCCTCATTCTCCTTAAGACTTTTTTTTTTCCAAATTTTTATGCATTCAAGGTCAGTGCCATATCCTAAGTATTTTCTGGAATTAGACCAAGAGACTCCTTGTGAGTGTCTACAAATTATCCTATCTCTTGCAGATATCATGAGGCATATGCAGTCATTCATCATATGAGATGGCTACAATGCTGTTTGGTGAGTCATAGTTGTTCCCGCTGACCATGAAACTGACAGTAAAGCTTTTATGATACCATATGATATGATGATATTGTATCTCTAGCAATCCCAAATATTTCATTCCTCTTGGCATGAATGGTATAAGATACTGGTGATGTGTGGGAACATGGGTCTTTCTCTCCCAACCCTGTGCCTCACGAAGCTACCAGGGTCCATGAAATATTCCTTGTGTTCAATGCTTGTAATTTTTCCTGACTCCTTTGCCCATACTCTTTCTCTAGGAGGCCCCAAATTTCCAAGTGACAATGTTCTGGGCAGAAGTTGTTTTATTCTCCTCTAAATTCCTATTCCTTCTCACTTAGCTTGTTCTTCAGTAAAGCTTCCTTCAGTTTTCCCACTTACTAAGTTAATTTCTGTGTATATGAATGGAAGCAAATACACAGAGGACATTGTAGAGGGGAAAAAGAACAAATTAAAAGTGGCTGTTTATCTTCATGTTTATTATATTACCAGTCTCCAGAAATGTCATCACCATCATCCCAGGTACTTAACAGGGTAAACTGGTAACTATCTTAGATTCCTCCCTTTTCAAACTGTCCCCATTTTAATCACTCATTAAATCAACGAAATCAACTTATGAAATATTTTTCAAGTCTATCCCTTCTTTCAGTAAGTAATTCCATATGTTCAATCTTCTTGGGTCCACCTGGAATCCATCCTGATACACTCTGGAAAAAATGTATTTATTAATGCATAAGTTGGAATATTTTTCCCCTTTACTAGAGTTCCCTCAATTGCTTCCTATTGTTTTTCAGAAATATCAAATCCTTTTATTTTAACAAGATATTGTTTAACAGTTATGTAAGTTGGGGGATGGCAAAGTAAAGGTGACAAGGTAACATAATTACAAGCTCCAGTGAACACTGAGCAGCATGCCTTGAAGTTTCTAGAGATGAAGGTCTTTGAAAATATAGTGCATTATGGAAGAAGGTCGCAGGTTTTCTTGGTGTCGACAGCACACTTTCCTGGCTGTCACTAGAGGTCACTTGGTTAATTTCCAGAAGTTTGTGACTTGCAAGACACGCATTATTTCTACAATCATTGACTTCATTCCAGCTTATAAAACATCAACCTCCTGTTTACTACTATATGAGGGCTAATTACTACAAAAAACTAAGCTACAGACCTTTGCATCTCTTCTGCAGCATCAGCATTAGTCTGAAATATGTCTCTCCTTAGTGTAGGGCAAGTTCTCTTTGTTAGTTGATAAAGTTTTATCTCATTAGGCTCTATAATTGGAGTATTTTTGGCATTCTCGTATACACTTCTCATGGAAATGATTTGGTCAGGATGCTCCAGGCGTTTCCTTTCTTTTTGAAGTATGTACATTTCACAGTCTCTTGTGTATCTCGCCCATAGTCTGAACTGCACTCATTGTCCTCCTTGTTCATATAAGCTATCAGATTTACTCATGTATATATACTTGTATCTTTAGCTTAAAATTTTAAATTTAAAAATTAGGCTTAATAGATGAATAGTAGCACTTAAACCCATGGCAAGGTAGAAATATTCATGCAGTAGGCATCTGAGCCAGAGTATCATAATCGTTTGACCCACATGGATCTTTGGCTGGGGTTAATTGATCAAGTCCTTGCCAGTAAAATAGAGCGGCAGTCCTTACAATCAAACTTGAGCTAAATAAGAACAAAATGAAACAAAACACTAGGTCTAATGAGCCAAGTCTTGATGTAAATCTCCATTGTAGATTCATCATCCCTCTCCAAGTTCCAAGACATTACTCACTTCACAGATCTGAGACCTTGAATAAAGGAGAGTCTGGGGACACATGAGAAAGGTCTGCCAATTAACTCTTAAGCAAACATCTTCCTCCTGACCTTCCCCCAAAGAGTTCTGCAGCCATTTTACAGGGAATAATTGTATTGTGGGAAAGGAAATAACCACACAAGACCTTTTAGGTGTCCCTAGATACTGGCATTGGGCTCACACTAATCTCTAAGCTTCCATAATGCCAAAGTGACCCACCAGTTTGATTATAGGCTTGTGGAGATGAGGGGATAAAAGGCATTTGGGCCTGCAAAAAAAAGTGTAGTGAGAACAGTGGTTCCATGGACATATCTTATATTCATGGGTGTATAGTTGGCATTAATATATTTAGTGGAGGAAGAAACCTCACATTTTTCTTTTTCATTGAATGAAGCCTATTATAGTAGGAGTAGTCAAGAAGAAGCCCCTGAAGTTTCTTCTTCCCATGGAAAGAGTAAACTGAAGGCAAAATTTCCAGGGTCACCAGGAAGATTAATCAGAGAGCTAAAAGATGCACTTGTGCTGTCTTCTGTTATATCCTCGTGGAAATAACCTGTTTGTCCCACTTAGGACAGGCAGGACCTAGAGAATGAAATGTATTCTAGGAAGTATGATCAGGTAGTGACATTAATGGTAGCTGATTTTCCAGACACATGGTCATTTCAGTGGTGGTCCCATCTAATATATGGCTATAGATATGATACGTGCATTTTTTTTTTCTGTGTACTATTACTTGTGTGCAACAGAATCTGCTTGTTTACAACTGACAGGGAGCAGTATACTTTCACCATTTTTTTTTTTCTCAGAAATACTTTTATCTCACTCAGTGCCATAGTTTAGTCTGGAGAAGTTTCAATGATCTCACCATCACAAGGCACTTCATGCTAGTTCAAATAATTGATGACATCATAATTTTCAGACCTGGTGAGCAGTGAATGGCATATTCCTTTATGTCCTGTGCTAGCTACTAGGTGGGAAGAGAGGTGATGTTTTTGCTAGCCAACTTTATTGTGGAGGAAGTGTTTTGCTTTGTTCCATGTGCTTGTTTTCCCATCAGTGGTGTCAGAGAATTCAGTTCTGGTAGATTACATGGGTGGTGAGAGGCAGAGCACAGCACCCCTTTTGCTATCATGGGTTTTGGCTGAAGCAGTGTGTACCTGGAACCAGTATTTTCATGGTTCACTTCCTGATTCCCACATTACAGAAAGGATGGTGGTGTGGTCTATACATAGAAGTTCAAGCAGTGATTCCCTGGGTCCTCAACTTTCTGACCATGGTAGAAACTCCAGCTTGGGAATCAGTTCTGTGGATTATTCTAGGAATCATTTCTGGGAGGCCAGTCAGGAGCTTACTTCTCTGTACCTTAGAATTGTTTTGAAAGAATTCAATTTTCAGTACGAAATCCCTTTCACATTAACTAGCGAACTTGGCTTCTGCCATCTGCTATTAAACTTTAATTGCTACAGGATCTGGACATATAAGCCATACACATACGTTAAGAGTAAAAGTAGATCTGGAATTGTGTTTCATCCAAATGGTATTTTATCCAAATTATTATATATTGTTTTAAATCATCTTTACCTCTCTTTAGCATTCCCAACTTCCTGTGTTAAAATCTACACGATTAACGTGACACAACTCATCACTGAGCTACAGCCTGATAAACCCTAATGCAGCACAAGGTTAAAGGTTAATGGGAGCACCTGGCTTAGATGAGGAACAGAAGAATGTCCTTCTGTTTATCTCCAAATCTAAGTCTTTTTAATTGTGTTTTGTAAGGCTGAATGCTTAAAAATATCTATCAATGGTGATCACATGTACACACAAATATAAAAAGCTGGAAACATTATCGTAGTCAAATATTTTATTTTGTTTACCTCTCTGAAGACTAGAAATGTGGAATTAGAAGAAAGAAAACCACATATAGGCAAATGACTCTTTCAAAAAAGGCCACCCCCCCCCATTAGTAATCATGATCTCTAATCAATGTTTTCTGAACCTAAATAATCCTATTTGTCATTCCTCTTCCCTGGAGAATAGTTTAGGAAGACAAAGAGAAGAGAGCTAAAACTTTTTCTACTATAATATGAGACAGTTACATAATACAATAGAAAGTATTTAATAAAGTGCACAAATACATTTTTTTAAAGGTGCAGCAAATTGGGAAGAAGTATCGTTGGCAGAAGTTTGTAGGATGTAAATATGAGGTTATTTTAATTCTTGCTTTGATTTAGTTGTGCTCTGCCCAGAATAAGTTTTAAGTAGGGACAATTCTTATCCAGTGTTTATCTCTTTCTAGGTATTGTGTCTGCCTTTTCTCTTAAAAACTCAGATTTACATTTTTTTTTCCACTTGATAGATAAAGCTATTGAGTTAGGGCAATTAGGAAACTTATCTAGGGAACAGAGAAAAAAAGAGGATAGATATGTAATCAGTACTTAATATACTGATTGGCTCCCCGGTATTGAAAATTAGATGTGTAAATGTGTATATTTCCAACATGGTCTTTGAATGCTAAAAGGTTGGGAGTGTCACAGGGATTTAGTAAGACAGGAGACTTAATAGATATTGCTATTTCAATGAGAATCCGAAGCTCTACTTAATTATTTTAAGGTTATATAAATGATTGCAACATGTAATTTTCTTAATTGATTTATGTAAACTTCTACATTCAGCTTCTTTATATAATGTATGTGCATGTATATTTTCTTTATTCATACAAACAATCATAGTCTTGGAAGACGAGGAAGAAAAAATTCACTTCTTTGCACAAAGTTAGTAAGGATTGATTCAAGAGTGGAATAAAGTTTGAAGCACTTTGTGCTTTTCTGATCTAGTCTTGACTTTGAGGAGGATGATACTTGGACTTTCTGCTTCTCTCTCTTATCTTTGTGACCATATCTGGTCTCTAAATGGAAATGTAAAGAAATAGTTGATTTTTTGAGAACTGAAGAATATTGGCTTGGCAAATGTGCCTACGTAATTTGAGTGGAGAAGAAAACATTTAAAAGGAAAAAGGAATTCGAATCAAGACGGGAAGAAAAGCATGAGGAATGTATGTTTGACTTTGTCATTCTATATTTGCAAAACATTATACACAAATGTAAATTGCAAAGTCTGTAAGATTTCTTTGGGGAACTCTATTTGGTCATGTCTACTTCACTGATGAACCTAGTAAAATTGATAATGCAGTATTTTTGTGACCTCAAAAAGAACCCTTCAGCTTTCATTTCTTCATTTCCTAGACTGGATAGGCTTATGGCAGCTTCTCAGCCAAATATATTGCATATTTAAGTGCAGACCTCTTTCTTAGCAATATATCAAATAATGCCTGTGTCTTTGGTGGACTAGAGTGCAAAAATGCCACAGCTTTCTACTTACAAAAGATTGTATAAAATCTTTTCCAGAGTGCTAATTATGAATATGGTGAACTTGTCACAGTTTTTCTTCAGATGAATAGCAAGTAGTTGATGTACCACTTCTATTTTATTTGAGGTAATAGATCACTGAGAAATTAACTTAATAGGAAAATGATCATTTATTCAATAAATTTGCTTGGCAAAAGTTATTTCAAGTTTCAAGATGTAATGTAACAGTTGTTTGTTTAAGACGTTGTTCTTAGAGTAAGCATAAAGCACTAGCTTTGATGATGGAGGTTAGCTAGTGACCACAGTTTTTTGACTGGTCAGAATTTCATATGATTAATATTGGAAATAAAAGCTGATATTATGTATTCAATATATAATAACTGGTATTTTAATCTGCAGAATTGTTTTGTAGTGCAATCTTGTGAAGCAACGTAAGAATTTACATATATAGTACTAGTATTTAAGGTTACCCACTATTTATATAGGAACAATTTATTAGAGGATGTTTGTCAATAATATGAAGCCAAAGGCTTTGATAGATTGAATTGCTTTAATTAAATAACTAATTATTAAATATATACTTTTCAGCCAGGCTGATTTAATTATAGACATAGCTATAAGTCATATGGCAATCAGAAATATTTACAGTGTTTGGAGTGAGGGGAGAGATAGGACATACAATAATTAAATAGTTTTCCAAAGACAATTATATTTTAAGTTTGTATTTAAATCACCCAGTGCTTATCACAAGTGCACTCCTTAATCTCCATCTCCTATTTCATTCAACCCCCACCCTCATCCCTTCTGGTAACCATCAGTTTGTTCTCTTTAGTTAAGAGTCTGTTTCTTGATTTGTCTCTCTCTCTCTTTTTTCACCTTTGCTCATTTGTTTTGTTTCTTAAATTCCACATATAACTGGGGGTGCCTGGATGGCTCAGATAGTTAAGTGTCTGACTATTGATTTCAGCTCAGGTTATGATCTCATGGTAATGAGATGGAGCCCCATGTAGGGCTCTGCATTGACTGAGCCTAGTTGGGATTCTCTCCTTCTCTCTCTGCCCCTCCTCCACTCACATTGTCTTTCTCTCACTCTGTCTCTCAAAGAGAAATAAAATGAAAATAAAAAATCTTAGGGGCGCCTGGGTGGCTCAGTCGGTTGAGCATCTGACTTCAGCTCAGGTCATGATCTCACGGTTGGTGAGTTCAAGCCCCACGTCGGACTCTGTGTGGACAGCTCAGAGCCTGGAGCCTGCTTCAGATTCTGTGCCTGGCTCTCTCTGCCTCGCTCTCTCTCTGCCTCTCTCCTGCTCATGTTCTGTCTCTCTCTGTCTCAAAAATAAATAAAACATTAAAACAAATTAAAAAAATAAATAAAAAACTTTAAAAAATTCCACATATGATTGAAATCATAAGGTATTTGTCTTTCTCTGACTGACCTATTTCACTTAGCATTATACTCTCTAGCTCCATCAATGCCATTGCAGATGGCAAGATTCCATTCTTTTTTTTGGATGAACAATATTCCATTGTGTATTTATATGGACAAATATATGGATATGGATATGGATATGGAAATGGATATGGATGTAGATAGATATATAGATAGATATAGATATAGATATAGATATAGATATAGATATAGATAGATACACCACATCTTCTTTATTCATCGATCAATGGAACAACAATGACTTTTCTACAATTTGGCTATTGAAAATAATACTGCTATAAACAAATTAGTGCATGTATCACAGTGAATTTCTGCTTTGTTTCTTTGACTAAATACCTAGTAGTGTAATGGCTGGATCATAGAGTAGTTTTGAAGTTTTTGAGAGACTTCCATACTGTTTCCACAATGACTGCACCAGTTTGCATTCCTACAAACAGTACAAGTTTCCTTTTTCTCCACATCCTCACTAACACCTGCTGTTTCTTGTGTTTTTGATTTTAGCCATTCTGAAGGGTATGAGGTTATAGTTTTGATTTGCTTTTCCTGGAAGATCAGTGATAATGAGCATCTTTTCAAGTGTCTGTTGGCCATGTCTATGTTTCTTTAGAGAAATGACTGTTCATGTCTTCTGCCCATTTTTTATTAGATTATTTTTGGGGGGTCTTGAGTTTTAGAAGTTCTTCATGTATTTTGGATACTAACCCTTTATCAGATATGTCATTTGCAAATATCTTCTTCCATTCTGTAGGTTTCCTTTTAGTTTTGCTGATTGTTTCCTTTCCTGTGCAAAATCTTTTTATTTTGATGTAGCCCCAATACTTTATTTTTGCTTTTGTTTCCTTTGCTTCAGGATACATATCTAGAAAAAAAAAATGCTACAGCCAATGTCAGAGAAGTTATAGCCTGTGTTCACTTCTATGACTTTTATGGTTTCCTGTCTCACATTTAGGTATTTAATCTATTCTAAATTTATTTTTGTGTATGGTGTAAGAAAGTGGTCCAATTTCATTCTTTTGCATGTTGCTGTCCAGTTTTCCGAGCACCATTTTTTAAAGAGACAGTCTTTTACCTATTGGATGTTCTTGCCTCCTTTGTCAAAAATTAGTTGACCTTATATTTGGGGGGTGTTTTCTATTCTGTTTCTTTGATCTATGTGTCTATTTTTATGCCAGTACCAGACTCTTTTGATTACCACAGCTTTGAAATGTAACTTGCCAAGGCCAGAATTGTGATGCCTCCACTTTTGTTTTTCTTTTTCAACATTGCTCTGGCTATTTGGGGTCTTTTCTGGTTCCACACAAATTTTAGGATTGTTTGTTCTAGTTCTGTGAATAATGTGAATCAATTATTATAGCAAATAAAATAAAATTTGCTCAATATGTCTGATTCTGAAGGAATATAATGGTTCTTTTTTAAAATTAATAATAGTGAATCTTAAAATAGTGAGTTTGAGTTTACATACAAAAGTGGCTTGCCTGTTTTCCCTGGATTCGTTGTTACTAACCCAGCAGTATTGTTCACTCACTTTATGTTTTAAATTTAAAAAATTCTTAATGTTTATTTATTTTTGAGAGAAAGAGACAGACAGAACATGAGCTGGGGGGAGGGAGGCAGAGAGAGAAGGAGACACAGAAACCAAAGTGGGCTCCAAGCTCTGAGCTGTCCACACAGAGCTTAACATGGGGCTCCATGAACCATGAGATCATGACCTGAGCCAAAGTTGGATGCTTAACTGACTGAGCCACCCAGATGCCCCCACCTTGTGTTTTAACATTGTTTTCATCTTTCCACTGAGCAAAGAATAAGAGCAGCTGGGCCTATTTACTGTTTGCTTCTAATGATATCATTATGGAAAACAAAAACTAAGAAGTAAAATATTTTTAGAAGCAGTCTGGCACACATTCTTTATTCTTATAAGTATTAAAATAATATGCTTTATGAACGTATAACAGTATCAGAAATAGATTTTCCTCTATTAGGAATCCTTACCTCTTATTAGTCACAAATATCCCACTTCAAAGCTAGAAGTCTGCAAACCATAATATAGAGAATCTTATGAATATAAAAGAATTACATCAACAGCATCCTTAACAGTTCTTCATACTTCATCCATTTAAAATTTCCAGTGATGTGAAAGGGATCTCACTACTCTCTTATTAAGAGTTTTATGGCTAATAAGATATGTTTAGAATCAGACTGTAATTGAGTTCTGATTCTGTACTTTTTAACATATGAGACTGACCAAGTTAATTAAGTGTGCCTTCCTTAGGGGGGAAATAACAGTACATGTGTTAGGCTGAAAAATGAGCCCCTAAAATATCTATGTCCTAATCTTCAGAATGCATAAATATTATCTTACATGGCAAAGGGGAGTTTGTAGATGCAATTAAATTACTAGGTAAGATAAAATAAGTCAGGATCTTGTGATGGGGAGATTATCCTGCATTACCATGTGGCCTTAATGTAATCACAAGTCCTCTTACAAAAGGGAGACAAAGTGAGATTTGACTACCGAAGATGGGAAGTCAGTATGAAGGCAGAAGAAAAGAATGGAGTTACGTGCTTTGAAGGAGGAGGAGCCACAAGCCAAGGAATGCAGGCAGCCATGAGAAGCTAAAATAAATAAATAAATAAAATTACATTAAAATTTTAAAAAAGTAGTAAACTGGTTCAGAATGTCTGACGTCCAGAACTGTATGAGAATAAAGTCAGGTTGCTTTACATCAGTGAGGTTGTGATAAATTGTTACGATAGAGTGCCCACCTGTTTGTAAGTTAGACTTAAGTAACATAACATACATGTAGCCCAAGAGCCATGCATGGGAAAGTATTAGAAGAAAATGTGTTGGAGGGAAAAGTCCACCAGAACAGGTCCTTCTGCCACCGCGGAAGCCATAGAACATCCACATGATGAAATAATAAGTCAGAGGTAAAATGAAATGCTGAGCTACCAGCATTTCTAAAAATCAGAGAGATGTATTTAACGTCTATGTTTATACATAAATCTATGCATAACACGATAAAGAAGGGTATTATAAAGATTACATTAAGCAGTGCATGTTATTCAGGACCTCATGTACACTCTTTACTGATAAACCAAGTCTTGGCTAAAGTATGTTGTCACTCAGCTGGGGCCAAAGGGGTTACATTGATTAAGTAAATATGCATATTTGTAAATAAATAAATGAAATCATATATAAACTTTCAAAGAACTGAATGTTGTTAACGTTGACTGTCGACTTGGATGAAAGTCAAAATGTATTTTTGTATTTACTTTGACCCCCCCCCCCGCCACTGAACAAAAGAAAAAAGAATAACAAAAGATAATGTATAAAGATAGTGTTTTTTAGTACAGGCAAAACTGGCAAAGTGTCAACTCTGCCCCCATTTATGTTGTTCAGGAGGCACTTATCTCATTTCCCTGAGAATGAACCAAACTGAGAGAACCCACTCTAATAGTTCTTTGTCTACTTAACCACATTTTACCCACAGATTCAGTGGATACTAAGATATGATGACATCAATAAGAGTTTAGATTCTTATAATGTGTGGTAACAAACTGGTTAGTTACCCACACTGTCACAATGGAAGTTGAAGTTCCTAGTTGCAAAATATTCTAAGTACCTAGAGATAGAAAGGGACAAAAAGAAGAAGAAAGTTAACATTTGTTACCTAAAATAAATCTAATATTTAATCTGTAATATATCTGAGCTTTTAAATCTCTCAAAAAAAACCCCACACATTAAAACTAAGAAATGTTATTACTTTGAATTTTAAACACACACGAGCGTATAGATTCTCCAGAGAAAGTGAACTAGGAAATGTCATCATAAGCTAGCTACATATGAGCACTCCAATCCTACTTAACAAACAAACTAGGGTAATTTGCATTTGCTGTCAGTCTAGCTCAGTGTGTGGCTGGGCCTGTCTCAGCAGCAGCAGTCATGTGAGGAGGACCATTTAGACGCAACATTTACTTTGGCACAGGTTTGGTTCCACACTCAGGTTTTCCTCCAGATGGACTATCTCCATGCACACATAGGTTTGCCTCTTAATTCAACTACTGAAATTAGAGAGAATCTCTGCAAGAGCACTTGGGCAATAAGAGAGCCAGCAGGAGCAGAAGTGGGTATCAGCAAGCCTTTTTCCCTTCCTACTTGCTTTGGAGTGCCTGGATACTTTGCAAAGAACTTGCCGTACTTTTACAGCCGAGTTCTGACAAATGTAGCTTCAGAGTAAATTATCTCTGCCATGGCCATTGTAGCAGCAGTGGTCCTCTGGTTTGTTAAAAATTTTTGATGAGATATCAAAGAATATACATGGATTATTAGGAAGTATTAAATACCCAAATGAGTTTCCTGAGGTGCAATATTTCAACTGATTAAAGTGAATGTCTCTGTTTTATACTTTTGAAAGAAACATTTAGGAAGCAAATGAACATATGATTGATTTGGGGGGCTAGACTGGGCCCTCAGTGTGTAAGAAAGATGAAGGAATCTAATATATTAAGAATGATATCTAAAAGGATAAGATAAACAAATGACAATGAAAGTAATACTATAAAATAATTCATGGTTCGATAATAACTGCTACAGAAAATATTGCTCTGAGTTTAGGGGTATGAGACACTAATTTCGATTAGGATCTGTGGTAAGCAGAATGATGGCCACCCAAAAATATTCAACTCTTAATTCTAAACCTGTATGTTATGTTACCTGCCCCCATTTATGTTGTAATCATCGATAAACAAGGGAGAATTAAGCTTGCTAATCAGATCATTGTAAATTAAGAATATTATCCTGGATTTTCCAAGTGGATGAAATGTAATCCCAAGGATTATTTAAGGTGAAACTGTGAAATCAGAGTCAGAAAGACATTTGAAGATCCTACACTGCTAACTTTGAAAAGGGAGAGAGGGCCACAAGTTAAGTCTCTTTCCAGGAGGTAGAGAAGGCAAGACACTGAATTCTCCCCCAGACCTTCCACAGGGAACACAGACCCATGAACATCTTTTTTTTTTCCCCCATTAATACCCCTTTCAAATTTCTGATCTTCAGAATAGGAAGATGTTAAATTTATGTTGTTTAAGTCACTAAATTTGGGGCAACTTGTTATAATAGCAATGAGGAACACAGAATTAGCAGAGTAGTTTTCTAGCACAGAATCCCAGAATAAGTACACAGTGAAGGAGTATCAGTATATATTTGGTTATAATAAGAATTTTATTACACATTTTGTGTAGGCATGTCCCGAGAAATAAGGCATGAAAATGTATGTTGGATCTCTGGAAAGTAAAGCTGAGAACTTTATATCTCTCAGGTGGTATGGGGACGTAGAAGGGGCTATCAAGATATTTTACTGATACTAACCTCTATGGATATATTTTCTGCAGACCTGCTTGCTTTCATATCCTTTTGTTTTGTTTTGTTTTGTTTTTTTAGTGTAATCCATGTAATCTCACCTGCACCCCTTTGCTCCAACATTTTAGAGTCATTTTTTTATTTCTTCCCTTTCCTCCATGGAAGATCTTTAGTTTCTACCATTTATAGGATTTAGAAAAAGAAGTAGACTTAAAAAACAAACAAACAAAAAGAAACAATGACAGCAACAAACCCACTATATGCATTAACAATGATTGTGAATATGGGACAATAACCCAAAACATTGGAATGATATACACATAACTATTATTCATGTAGGTGGGTTGTTTTTTAAAAACCTACTTGTTTTTCTATATCCTCCAGATTTTGTGTGTGGGGGGGAATAAGGGATCATGTGGATGATAACGGAGGATCTTTGAGTATATGACAGGCTAAAAGCAAGTATTTCACTAAATTATGCATAGATTCCCTGATATTTGTATAGACAATACACACATTCATTTGTAGCAAATCAGAAGATCTATGAACAATCTATGTAGCAATGCATAAGATACAAAGTGTTTTTATATTTACTCATTTAATCCTCAAGGCAACCTGAACAAGTTGTATGTTGTTATGATCCTCTTGGTGGATGGGGAAAGTTTCATGCTGTTACCAAGAACCTGAGCAGGATTCAAATCTTACTATCCTGTCTTTAATCCTTTACTCTCTAAACTGTTCTCTAATCTCTGCAGTGTGGTCCTATAAACTATTTACTTCTTGGAGACTAGAAATGAAGATACGAAGTAAGTCCTCAGTATATTGCCTATGGGGTAAAGTTTGTGGCTAAGAATCATCGATAAACAAGTCATGGAGAGCTAAAGGTTTTGGTTTTGGCCACTTACCTGCCTCTTCTTGTTTTGTATTTCTATTTGCCTCAATTTGCCTTTGCCACCTTGGATCTTCCCCTAACCCCAAACTGGTGTGTGTGTGTGTGTGTGTGTGTGTGTGTGTGTGTGCGTGTGTGTGAGTTGTGAGTATGTACACTCCTGGAGCAAGAAAGAGATGCCTATTCCAAGTGGGATAAGTACAAACCTATGGATGGATTCCAGTTTGTTCACCCTTTAGAATACATTTATTTTTTACTGGAATACTTGATGAAGTACTAGGATTTTGTAAAGGGTTGGAATAACAGCAGTATATTTTGGGGAGAGAGTAATTTTTATTCATATATTTGACATAAAAAAGTTAATTTACCTGGAAACTTGTACTTTTTTCATATTGAAGTATATCATGGAATATAATACAATTTAATTATCTATTTAAATGATAAAACATGAAGGTTTAAAAAAATTGCCACTCACAATGGGCTATTTCACTTTATATCCCCAACCATCCAGGGATAAAATTTACTATTCCTCAGATCATAGGTTTTTCCCTATGGAAAAGTTGGCAAGTTTATTTGTACTTTAAACTTCATAGTGTTTTTTATTATATTGTTATTATTTCAGTACAGTATTATTATTTTCATACTCTCATTTAATACTCTTAATTAAATGAGGAAATACATTTAGTATTATGAATACTAAAGAATTCAAAAAACAAATCTCTATTATCATAACCATTAGTGGGATATTCATTGAGATGCATATTAATACCCTCATGTTATATTTAACTGTATAGAAAAGAGATGGAATGCCTACATGGAACAGAACTCAATGCAAACAGATACTGTATTTTTCTTCTTTCTATCTTTTTTTATGTGTTTATTTTTGAGAGAGAGGTGGGGAGGGGCAGGGAGAGAGGGAGAGAGAGAATCCTAAGCAGCCTCCCCACTGTCACCATGGAGCCCAACATGGGGCTTGAACTCACAAACTGTGAGATCATGAGCTGAGCCAAAATCAAGAGTCTGAGGCTTAACCAACTGAGCGACCCAGATGCCCATCTTCTTTTTCAAAATTGTACTCTTTATGTATAAAATAATGTGTGTTCTTTGGCTGCTGTTAAGTAACAAGTTTTGGAGAAATCATGATTTTACATAATATGCACATGATTCAGTAAGTTGGAAGACAGGGAATATTTCTAGTTAAAATAAAATTTGAGCCTATCTCTTTATCTTTTATGGAGAACAGTGAGATCTCTTTTACCTTAAGTTCAGTTGAAATTATTTAAAATAATGTGCTCACACTCAAGCCCTTTTTAAACAGAAGTTCATGAATCAGTCACAATGGTGTCCATATTTGAGCTTGGGTGAACAATCTTCTAATTCTATAAAACTCTAAGAAAAATTTTATGTTCATATGTTTTTTCCAGTGAAGAGTCTATGTGGTTTTCATCAGACTGTCAGAGAGATTCTTGAGCAAAAATATATATTAAGTAGTCTTGCATTTTGTTGGGACAATTGATCCTGCAACCACTTTATAGGGAATTGAGATTTCTGGATATTAGAGTTGGAGGGAAAAAAGAAAGGAAGAATGGAAGGAAGCTATGAAGGAAGGAAGGGAGTGAGAAAGGAAGGAGGGAAGGAAGGAATGAAAGAAAGAAGGATTAATTTATATTGACACTATAGTACAGTGAGAAAAATAATTTCCCAAATAATGTAATTACTTACTCCATTATGAAATCACTTCCTGATCTAGCATTTTGTAAGGCTTTTAAAAAAAAAATCCTTCAGTGAAAAGTATGTAAAACTCTAATTCCAAAAGCATTTCTAATATGCTTTAAGCGTGAAAATGTTGCAACTTAGAGTTAATAATTTTTTGATTTATGTATTTAATATAGTTGTAGCTTAGCATGCAGTGCTCTGTTGAGATAACCCAACCTAATTTAGGTGAGATATATGAGAGAACATTCTATTCTGATTCAAGTACCAAAGACTAATTTCATGGAGTAGGAAACACAGAGGAGTTTAAATAATCAGGACTTGAAAATGAAGACATAATAGGAAAAAATCACATCATCAATATACAAATATTGTGCATCCACAAAAAGTTAAAGTGATATTCCACTACAAAAGGGAAAATGAAAAGTTGGCTATATTTGAAAAATAATAGAATTTTTCTTTACTAGAATAACAAAAACGTTATTGTTTAAATGTCACTATAAAAAAGAATACGTGATTATGGTTTCTGCCTTTATTTTAATATTTTTCCTTTTCTTCCTATATAAATATTTTGCCATTTTACTGTTAGTAATCATATTCTGGAAGCCTCGAATTTCACACTTGTTACCAGTTTGGGGAGTAAAGTAGGCTATAAATCACTGCTATGCAAAACAATTTTTCTTAATTTAATTTTCTTCTTCTTAGACCTACTCAGTAATTAGATTAGTGGACTGTTGTGGCCTGGAATAAGTATATGACTATCCTGCTTAGCCTAAATTGTTTTGACAACAGATTTGTAGAACTAGGACACAGCTAAATTGGGCTTATTTGAACACCAGACGCTTGAATCTTGAAATATCAACTACCCTCCAGTCATTTCCTAAGCCATTTGAGCATGATCACAGGAAATTCATCATTTCCCCCAAAAGAGGTGGCTTAAACTGTGTGTCAGACCTTCTGTGCCTTATTCGTTTAGCCACATATGTCTCTGAGATATGGATGCTCTCTTCTGGTTACTCTTGGAAGTACCACTCAGAACCTGCAACATAACACTTGGTAGTTAGAGAGCCTCAGAACAGCATGTAGCCATCGATCTCCCAACAGTATCACTGAAATTACAGAGCTAAAATACAATTCTGTGTCTTCTTAAACATATGAACTTGAAAATAGCTATTGAATAGCATTTCTATTTATGATTCCTTTGGGAATGCCATGAACTTAATTGTGTACATTTTCAACAGATGTCGCATTAACATGTTGAGGATTCCAATACAAGTTCCTATAAAGGAAACTCACATGAATATGTTAATTTTTTTAACTTGGAAGGTGGAAATATAAACAATTTAAGCTTCTCACTTTTTTAAAAACAATTATCTGGCATGTACCATAATGAATAATAAATATAAATAATAATGTAATAAATTCATATTAGTACCAACTTTGGTATTTCTTAATCTGTGAAAGTTTAATCATATCATAGCCTAGCCTAGTATTAAATGTAGCACATAAATTTATGAATGGAAAGAAGTATTTCAAGCTATGATATGTAGCAAAGTATTGATATAAAAAAATGGACAAAAATATTTAATCCCTTTAAAGAAAGTGATAATAAAATTATCACTTCCATACTGTTTACCTAAATAATTATATATTATATACCAATTATAGATGATACCTGTCTTACTGCTAAGGCAATTTTCATGGACTGCAAGATTCTGTTGTTCCTTAAACTATTTAAGCCACTTGAAACTAACTATATATTCTATACCACTAACTATATAACTATAAAACTAACTATACAAGCTATATAGCCACTTAAAATAAACTACTGTTTTAAAACAACTCCACAGTTAAGGCAGGCAATTCCCTAAAGGAGTTTTATTTAATGAATAGCAAACTAAAATTAGTCTTAAATAGAATACTTATGTATTTAGAAAATTTAAGGTCACATTTAAATCACCATCTCTGATTATTTGGTCTAATGGATTTTGGTGCCATTTCTTAATATCTTCATAGAAGTTTTAGTTAGGTATAATTTTATAATAACATAATTTGTTAAGGAAATATAGTTTAGAGAAAATAAAGAATTAACTACATATACTTTACTACATAATAATTATTCTATTTAATATGTAATATATAATATAATATATTTTTAAAATGACTTCAGAAAATATACATTTAGAACTATTGTATGCTTATATGACTACTATCAATATTTAATAAGAGGATTATATAAGTTCTCAATTGGAAGTCATCAGGGAAATGGATCAGGTTTACTTTTTATGACATATTCTACATTATTTCATATTTCATGATGAAATATGTATATTTAACATTTGTTTATTTATTTTGAGGGGAGGAGGAGAGGGGCAGAGAGAGAGGGAGAGAAAGAATAATCCAAAGCATGCTCCACACTGTTAGTGCAGAGCCTGATGTGGGTCTCCATCTCATGAACCATGAGATCATGACCTGAGCAGAAATCAAGAGTTGGACGCTTAATTGACTGAGCCACACAGGCATCCCCATGGTGAAATATATTAATAAAAATGATTTCTTTCTGATGTCCAGCTGCTACATGGAAGTTGATCTCTCTAAAAATTATTAAAAATAAAATTGTCTTCAATATGATTTTCCTTGGCTAATCACATTTCTGATTCTAAAGACTGTCACCCAATCTGTGTAAAAAATAAAAGTACTACTAAAGTTATATTTTTATTTAATGGGATTTGTTGAAATGCTCCTATAAGTGACTGCTTTCTATAAAATCCTTTCTGGGTTTATTTAGAAAGACTTTATAGTTCCTCTCTCTGTCTGTGACTGGGAAAAATATATTGTGTGGTGATTATTGACTGAATAACAATCTTTTCTATTATCCTCTTCCCCACTCTCCCTTCACTCAAAAATATTTCAATCTTGTTTAAATTTTCTGCTACAACCTATATCCCCATTTTTAAACATGAATTTGGCAATAGCAACTCTTGTTAGAGGTCTTTATATTTTATTTTATATTTTTAGCATAGTGACCTGAATATAATACAATAAACCTTCTTGAGAAAAGCTTCACAATTTTCTTTTTTTTTCCATAAGTAAAATATGGTTACTATATTATAATTCTAGAAAACTTATGCTATGTTCTTAGGCAAATTACACATGGCAAAAGCAAGACAAAGCAAAACCAAAACCAAAACCAACACACACACACACACACACACCAAAAACAAAACAAAACACAACAAAAATCATGGATTTATTTGGTTTTTAACTTTTCCAGAATAAATGTTTTCTAAATATATGCTATGAAATCAGGAAATATCATCGCCACACATACTCACTAAAGAGAATGCAAAGAATGGGAAACAAGAAAATGGTGAAATTAAATGTAAAAAAGAAACACTAGTACAGAATTGAGGTTTGCTGAATAATTACAATTGAAATTCATTATGTAGGACATGTATCAGGCAGAAATCAACTAGGTTTTCTGACTCAATATATTTGTTTAATGAAAATAGGGAGAATAAATTGGGGGAAAAAGTTCAAGAATTGTTTTTCACTCATTATGAATGCCCATCAATACAGGCTAAAAATATTTATCTTCCACAAAGGTGGCAAAACTAATCTACCATAGTTTGATGGAATTTTTATCTCATTGCTTTTTTTTAATTGGAAATGAAATACTGAAAATGCAGAATTGAACACTAGTACAATACTATCCTTTGATGAAGTTTTTGTCCTATTTTGCTGGCACTACTTTTCTGAACCAAAGTTTCTCCTGAAAAAATAGTCACAATAACACTGCCATTATGTTGTTTTCCTCTTATCAATAGCACCAACTTTCTAATTCAAAATACATAAATACCTTTTGTTGCTTTCCATTATTCAAAAATAGTCATTTCAGGGGCACCTGGTGGCTCAGTTGGTTGGGCTTCCAACTTTGGCTCTGGTCATGATCTCCTGGTCTGTGGGCTCGAGCTCTGAGTCAAGCTCTGTGCAGATAACTCAGAGCCTGGAGCCTGCTTCAGATTTTGTGTCTCCCTCTCTCTCTGATCCTCTGCTGATCCTTCTCTCTCAAAAATAAATAAACATTTTTTAAAAACTAAAAAAATAGTCATTTCATTCTTTTTGCCTTCTTCTTTTTTTCCTTTTTTTTTTTGAATTAAGACTTATTCATTTTTTGAGAGAGAGTGTGAGCAGGGGAAGGACAGAGAGAGAGGGAGACACAAAATCCAAAGCAGGCTCCAGGCTCTAAACTCTCAGCACAGAGTCCGAGTGGAGCTGGAACTCATGAACCATGAGATCATGACCTGAGCCGAAGTTGGACACTTAACCCACTGAGCCACCCAGGCGCCCCTCAATCTTCTTTATTATAAGATAAAGATGTGGCTTTAAACTAACCAGAATTTTCAATATTTCATTTTATTTTATTTATTTATTGAGAAAGAGTGTGAGAGGATGCACGCATGCGACTGCATTTGAGGGAGCAGGGGAGGGTCAGAGGGAAAGAGAGAGCATCTTAAGCAGGCTCTACACTCAGTATGGAGCTTGACATGGGATTCAATATCATGACCTTAAGATCATGACATGAGCTGAAATCAAGAGTCAGATGCTTAACGAACTGAGCCACCCAAGGCGCCCCATTCACGATCTTTTAATTGACCAATGTTTCACTCTCACCTCAGTATCCAGAAGCATATGACTCAGTGTACTCCTTTATTCCTTTAGTTAATCATGCATTTGTCCATTCAAAAAAATCATCTGTGGACCACACAAGGTTTAAGGTACTAGGGTGTGGAACCCTGAGCATGATAAATATAGCTGCCGCTTTTATGGAGATTAAATCTCAGGTGAGAAGACAACCATTTCGAAAGCATAAGTGCTGTGATAGGAGAAATATGAGCTCGATAGCACGGGTGAACACAGTAGTATCTACTCGAGCCTAGAAAGACAAGGAAATTATCCTAGAAGAAATGGTCATTAAACTGTGCCTGAAACCTGCCTAAGCATTATCTAGGCTATACAGAGAAATGGGAAAATATTTTAAGTAAAACAATCAGCATATACAAACTCCTGGAGGCTAAGAAGAATTAGACTCAAAAATTAAAAGATAAGTATTGTTGGAGTTTGAAGTGAAGAAGAGGTGAAGTAATGAGAGGTGAGTCTGGAGACGTAGGCATAGGACAAAACCAGTCGTACAAGCGATAGTTGAGTTTGAACATTAGTCCCAAGAAAACTTCAACCCACTGAAATATAAACAGGAATGACACATTTCACGTTTCATTTTAGAGGCGTGTCTTACTCTGATTGGTGGATGTTATACTGAACAGGTGAAACTGGAGTGAGGCAAAACAAGAAGAGAGATGGCAGAAAGTCCAGGCAAGAGATTGTGGTGGCTTGGACCAATGATTATGGTGGGGATAGGCAAAATAGCTGGGTCCTTGTTGGAGCAGTTAGCAGCGCACTTAGCGGAGTTAGCAATTGTGAGAGAAGCAGGTCTGTGGAGTTGGATGGGGATAGGAGAAGAGCACGAGTTAGTTCAGTTTTCGATGTGTTGAGTGTTTGATGTGTCCAGTAAATACAACATATTGGCAGTTTGAAATACAAAATACATCCATTCTCTGTGTATATTTACTTCTTCCTGTCTATATCTCCAGGTCATCCATATCTCTATTTATAGGTCTTCTGCATCTGCTTAAGAAGCATTATCATATAGGTGATGAGTTAAGTTTTACGAGTGGCTACAACTGCCAAAGTGTGAGTATGAAGAAAGCTGAATAGTGTTAAAATATAGTGCCAGAAAGATCAGAGGAAACAAAGAAAGTTGAGGTAGGGGAATTTAAATGTGTCTTACTACATGGAATAGTGAGAAGCCAAGAAAAACTCCTAGAAACATTCGTATGCATATAATCCGTATATATTAGCCTACCAACCAAAAATAAAATTATTATTTGACAATATTGCTTTTTAAAGTAACAAGTATAAAGTATGTCCATACAGTTAAGTATTTGGTAAAATTAAAAAATACATACATTTAATCCTCAAGGGTCACACCAGCTTGTTCAAATTCTTGTCCTTAACAGAGACTGGATCATGATAACCGAGCACTGAATTCACTATATGTTGGAGCAAAATCTGGGATGAGATAGTTTGTCTCTTTTAGCAATCACTGAATCTCTTCTTATTAGAATGAGAGTGTATTAAATTTCAGAATCCATTCCAGCAATCATTTGCCTAAAATAAATATGTAATGTTAGGTTTTGAACATAAGCTGACTTAAAAACATAGGACAACAATCTAGGATGTTTCTAAACAACAATAGCATGTGCGATTGATTATTTTCACTTCAGTCTAACTAGTAAATGCAATGAAACAAAAATACTGTATAAGGAAACATAATAAAGGTACCTAGAAATATTTTTCTTTATAATCCACATCTTGATTGGAGCATAGAGATATACTCTAATCCTATTAGGAACAATATCATACCAACCAAGAAAAGTGATCTTATAGCAAGCATCTCATAGCTGCTTTCCTTACATCCTCTGTCAGTCAAAATCCTAATTAACGTACTTCAGTGTTCTTATGCACAAAGCAGATCCCTGGGTCTACCTGAGAGCTTCAATGTCACAAGAGAAAGACTTCATTCCTGCTTTGTCACCCCACTCAAATCTACACTCATTATCACCTCGTCCTCTGTTATTCTAGTCTGTTAGTCCTGTGAATTCTAGTGATTTTTTATTCTTGAGATTTTTGGTGAACTCCATATATTCTGGTCTGTTGCTAAAGAAGTATGCTAGATAGGAGGAGGCTGGGAAGAGGACATTGTTAACGTAGCAGTTGCTATGCAATATCCAAAATATACACTTAATATTCACACTAGACTGGCATTTTTTAAATCACTGTGGAGATTGATTGACCCATAGACGCTTTGCCATTGTCAGTATTTACAACTCCGACTGATAGTGCCAAGGTCAATAGATACATTCAACCACATCTAATAGTAATAAAATTAGCAGGACGAAAGTTAATATAAAATCTCACCTTCTTATGTTGATTTATCCTAAAAGTGAAAATTTTCACTTTTTTTAAAGAATCACGAGTGTAAGTTAGAATATTTCTGGAAATAAACAGTAAAGTTTAAAAAAACAACATTTTTCCCCCAGAGGCATCCCTGAATGTTAGAAATTAAAAAAATAAATAAATAAATAAACAGTAGCAAAGTGTCATCATTTCATGATTTGTATTCATTCACTTTAATTACAATTAGATGTCTATTTAAGCATTATTTATTTATTTATTTATTTATTTATTTTTTGTTTATTTTTAAGACAGGGAGAGATAGAGCATGAACAGGGGAGGGTCAGAGAGAGGGAGACACAGAATCTGAAACAGGTTCCAGGCTCTGAGCTGTCAGCACAGAGCCTGACGCGGGGCTCGAACTCACAGACCGCGAGATCATGACCTGAGCCGAAGTCGGCCACTTAACTGACTGAGCCACCCAGGCGCCCCATATTTAAGCATTTTTTAAATAAATGTGTTAAGCACTGGGTGAAGAACAACTATGCCATTTTCTCATTCTGGATATTGCCTCAATATCCCTTTACAATTCACTGTGAATGTTAAACATATATAAAAGAAAAACAGTGTTCATTAAATTAAAACTAAATCTAGCTTTCTGGTTCCTACTCATTTAGAATTTCATTAGTTATTATGATGACTTTTCTCTAACTTTGTTCTTAAGAAAGAAAACATCTAAGATAGAGTGGGAGCCCAATGCATATCTGCCAATTCCATTCTACACTGCTTTACATCAAGGAAATCATTATCTGAAGTTCTTTGTTTCTTATTCTCATACATTTTGTATAGCTGTATGACAAATGTATGAGTCCATAAACTATATAAAGTTTTTTATTTTCATCTTTTGATATCTATCTACAGTGATTTATATAATATATAACATGTATTATATATATGTGTATAATCTATAAATTCCTAGTTTTGTTTGAGAAGTATGGGTTTTATGTCCTGAAAATTATAAATTAATAAAACTGACTCAAATATTAAGTCTGTGGAGTCCAAACACATTGTTTAAAGTGACTCATTGATTTTTCACCCACTGGAAACTCTTACAATCTACTGGATGGAATGTAAATGGGTACATCTTGAGAGAAACTGGTCATACATGGTAAAATTTAGCATGCATATGTTCAACACTCTAGGAATTCCACACATAGGTAGAAACCCCAGAGAATCTCATCCCCACGTTCGAAGGAGTCACGTAACTGACTGTTAAACCAAACAGTTCCCGCGATAGCAGCATGGTGGAAATTTCCCAAATGTCCACCAAACTAAGAATACTTTCACTGTGGTGTAATCACGTCATGGACCTTTATAACCTTTTAAAGTGGACCCAATATGTTCATACGAATAAGTGGGTGAAAAGGAGCCCTCACCTCCTAGTCTCTCTCACCTGCAACTTAGTTTCAGCAGCAGGTGGCTGGGGACAGGATGAGAAATGCTGACACCCTGCTCCCCCCAGGAGGAGCGCCCCCCACCTCGAAGCCAGGATGGGGAAGGACTCTTGTAGTTTTGGTAGCACCAAGGGCAGCAGAGTTTCCATCCCACTGAGCTGGAGCACGGAAGCAGAGAGCACATCTTGGTTCAAAGGACACAGATGCTTGATTTCATTAAAGAGTTTTATTAGATTTCCTTGTTTCTTCATTTGCTGTGTGCCCTTGGGACCGTTTTCAGAAACTGTAAATGTGTATTTTATAAAATAAATTTCACCAGTTTTGTCGAGAAGAATGGATCTTCGTGCTGTCATGGAAGAAGTAGGACGCCTTTATTCGCTCTTAGGTAGAACCCACAAGCCTGATTGTGTTTTAGTTGTTCTTTAATTAAAGTAAACATATATATTATTTTACATTATATACTATACATTAATAATAAATAACAATAAATTTATAATTTAATTGTTTAAATTATGTAATGTATCTATTTATAATTGCCATATTATTCATTCTTACTCCCTAAATATTGAAAGGTTTATGTTTTGTTTTCTTGTATTATTTAATAGGCCCTAATTTTATAGAATTGAGTTATTCATTGCCTTTTATCATAGCATAGTCTTTTAATTGGCCCCTCATTTATTAGGAGACCATTTTGATTATTTTATTCCCCCCAACGTTATAAACCCAAACTCACACTTTTTCCTCACCATAAGCAGTCATGTTAATAGATTTGATACACATCCTTTGCTATGAACTCACCTTTATAAGATCTATATGTAACATTTTGAATATATGAGTTCTTATGTTTATAAATTGTATCATCTTATAAGTGTCTTTGTTTCTCGACCTTTTCACTTAAAGTATATTTTAGTATCTATCCACATTGCCCTGTACAAACTAGTTTTTCTTTCTAAGATGCTATTCCAAAGCACACATGTAACAAATGCTACTTAGTTTTTCTCCTAGAGGTGAACTTCCAACTTCCCTCAAACCGTTCTTACTGGAAATATCCATGAAAGTTTGGACTTCAGCCCATATATGGGGCCTGATGGGGGCCTTGACTTCCTAAAAATTACTTCTAATCTGAAATTCCAATCAGTCATACTGCAGGCTTCCTTACATTTGGTCTACGCTGATGGGAGAAGTGTTCTTTGTTTTGAATCCTGAGTTAGGGGACCACTATGTTGTGTGGTTTTTGATGGTGCAACTCATGTGGGCTCAATAGCAAGTTTTACCTTTTTCAGTCAGCATCGGGTATCTAGATCCCTCCTCCTACATTCTGTCTTGGCCTGCATCTCTCATAGGATACCACAAAGTCATTGTTGTCCTTTGTCTTAGAACTTTGGCATAATGTGATCTCTTAACTTAGTACTTGAGGCTACCTGTTTCATTTGAATTAAGCTATTATTTTCATTGTTCTAATTTATATAGCCTTTCTATTTGTTGTAACGGATAAGGTCACTGTGTGCAGCACCTGTGTTTGTCATGTCACGAAAACTTCCCCAAATATTGCTTTCCAAAACTTAATGCATTTATATAGTTGGCAGTTGAGAATTTTGACTAATGAGAACATATGGTACCGTCAGGACAACAATAGCATTCTATTTAGAGTAAAATCACTTATCTATCACAATTAATCTTTATCCTTTTAAGCAGAATGTGCACTGCATGCTCTAAAACACAGTGCAGAATGTGTCTCTTGGGTCTGTAAAACGTGGCAGTACGATCGACAAGGGGAACAACTTTTGGTAAAGCAGGAATACTCATAAAAAGCATACATTTTATAAAATCAGTTTTCCTGTGATTAGATGGATAAGAATAAATCAGAGCAAATAATATATTGTAGCTTGGAGGGAGAAATGAGACTTTTTAATCAGTTATTCTTGGTTTCTATTTCTTTTTTTTTTCCCTCGCAAGCAAAATTAGGACGTCAAACATCATTTCAGAAAAAAAAAGTCCACATTGTATGCCATGCATCCTAATAGGTTTATTGTTGGTCTTATGATGTATTTACTAAAATACAATTGTTGGCACATCATTTGGGGAACGAGAATGTGGAGGAAGTGGGTAAATCTGAAAGATTGCTGCATTGTTCTGTAGCAATTTTCTGAAACTGTTTTGACAGGAATATCATTTTAATAGTTTTATTTTCTTGCCAGTAATTGCTACTAGCAAGTAGAGGTATGGCAGAAATAGAAGAAAACTAAATATAGGAGTAACATGATCATTTGGCTTTCAGAGCTCTGTCTGGATTCGTTGAGAATGAGGAAAGAAAACTATGAATGATTTTTATATCTATAAGAGTGCTCAGGGGCTCATTATTATCTCTCATTTGATTGGAGAGTAAAGCTCATAAGTGTTCATTTTGATTTGCAGAATTTTTTTAAACTAAAGTAAGAATATATACCAGAGAGTTCATTTAAGCTGATTTGAGGCCTCAGAAACTCCATATAAAGAAGGTGGCATTTAGAATTTAAACATTTTAAGACATCATTCATTAACAATAAAGTTAAGTTGAGTCTAGAAGATGTTGTTTCAAAACAGAGGTGTTTAATTTAGCAATGCTAATCATACCAAGAAACAAATATTAGAGAATATATTTGGCATTGAGAGTTGTTGGAACATGATAAAGTTGGATGCTAGAATTTTATTTTTGGTTGAGGAATTATAATAAGCTTTAAAATCAAATCAATAATTTTGTTCCTTAAAACTAGTTGTATGCAAAAAAATTAACTACTTATAAATGGTGAAAATAAAAATTCTAATTCTCAAATTTGATTTCTATAATGATATTTTGTCTTTTATTGTCAAATAATATATGCATAACAAATGACTCAAATTAATTGGAAAGATGGTGACATTAGGAAAAATGTGTATAAAATGTAGTCTTATACAGCAGGGGTGTGTGTGTGTGTGTGTGTGTGTGTGTGTGCGCAAGTGTGTATGACAGGATAAATTGTTAGAATACCACAGTGACTTGCTATTTACTTTTGATATTCAGGACCACAGATGAGCCGAAACAGTAAAAACCCTGAAAATCATATGACCTAACCTGTACTTCTGAAGCTTGTTGGTGACTAAGCTATGTTGATTAAATTTGTAGGTTTGGATGTTGGCCGTCTCAAAGACTTATAGGGACAATGTCTTATTATCATGATAGTCAAAAACATGTTTTATTTTGTTATTCTGTGTCTAACTAAAATCTCTTCCTTTAAGTTGATTTACTTTGATTTGTTCCTTTAAGACAGGGAGAATTTGTCAGCATTTTATTTTTCTTACACATGGAGACACACATCAAAGCAGTTGAGATTGATTTTAGCTACTTCTTCATTCTTTAGCTTTCCTTTTTCAAAGGCATTGAATTTTATTGTTTTTATTTGCTTATTTAGTCATCTAATTCAGGTTTCTTAATTCTCAGGAAAAGTCAAGATCTTACTTTACAGAAGAATTTAGCTATCCCTTAAGTTAGTTTGACATTTCTCAATGCCATTGAAAATTTCTTACAGTCTTTGAATAAAATAACCAAATGGGAAGGACTGGCTAAAACATTATAATAATATATTAGATATAATGTTAAATACCATAGTATAGTAGTTATATTTTCTCTGCTTATACTCACAAAATTCCTTTTTAATACCTTCTACTGATTGTAGTGGTTTGGACATTTTTACTTAATCATATGATTTCCTAGCTATTACTGAACTTTTGATGAACTATAAATGTCTTATCTTTTTCCAGTTTTGTTGTATTAGACCAATTTTTTTCTACACTTTATTATTTTTTGTTTAGAACTGTATGTATCACATGATCCAACCATTTACCTCTCTATTAAAAATGTTTATTAAAAATAAATGCACATAAAACTCAATAGTTAATGTTTGTCTAGATTAGGGAAAATATATCATGGTGTCTGAAAGAGAAAAATAGATTTAATAACATCAGGGCAATACATTCACCAAGGACTTGATGTATAGTCAAACTAGATAAAAATTTATAATCAAAAGTCTCACTTTTACTCTCCCTGTAGGTACTTCTGTTACTTTTCATTCTATTACCGTTTCTATATGAACTATTTCTATATATTTTCATATTTCTTCTTTCTACACAAAATCTCAATAGCTAATATTTCCTTATTGCTTATTACATGTCTACTACTCTACTTAATAAATCATCATCTCCAGTCTATGAGGTACGTATTGTGTTATTCCCATATATTAGGGAAGAAAGTGAAGTGTAGAATATTTTAGTAATTTGCCCAAAATAACACTAAGTATGGGAGCTGGGGTTGGAATCCAGGAAATCTGTCTTCCAAACCTGAAATCTTAATCAATACACTCCACTGCTACAATGACAGAGGAATGCCTAGGCTTCTACATACTTTCTTGGTGTTTATAAAGCAAATATATTATAGGAGTACAATGCCAACTCTGATATTTATCCCAGCACTGCAACTCTATGACCTAGACATAGGTAGGTAATTACCTTTGTTGAACTTAGTTTATCTGATCTCAACAAAGAAAATATTTATACCATACGCCTACCTCATGGTGTAGTTGCAAGGCTTAAAAGAGATCATTCATGTATAGTGCTTAGTCTGGGACCCATTTATTCATTGAATGATAGTTCAGATTCTCATTTGTATTATCAATGGCACATGAAATAATTGCATATTCTTCAGGAAAAAAACCCAACTAATTATTTTTAATAAATCAAACTGCATCACTGATGTTAGATCATTCAAGTGGATGACATATCAACAGATTTTTAATTTTGATCATCTTTATTGAGCAAAATGTCATATTACCTATTCACTAACATGGGTAATTTCAATCTTATATATATGCCTAAGAAGGTGTCTTAGTAAAATCCTACATCATTAGATGGGATTAAGGCTATGTTTTTTCCTTTCAGGTCTTTAAGTAAATAATAATGCATAATGTGAGTCACCTGAGAGAACTCATTGTGCTCTCTTGAAACAGTTCTGTTCCAACAAAGACTCCCAGAACTATATTTAACTTTAAGTATTCAATATTAATTCTAGTACATTTTAGGTTGGACATTCTAGTTGTTTCCCGCCTTAACCGCATAAAGTTTTATGACCTGAAATTTGAGAATTTGAATGAAAAAATACATGACCTCTGACCTGAAATTTGAGAATTTGAATGAAAAAAATGTATATGTATAGTATAGAGTGGAATGGATTTTTTACATTTATGAGCTTCTTGAGGAAAGAAATTGTATATCTTATTTTTTTTAACTCTGGCACATAGCAAATAAAAAATTTGAAAATGGTTAAATGGGTTATTCAAAAATTCAAAAGTACAGAGTTTTTAAAGTATAGTTGGGTACTATAGATAATGAAATTCAATAAATTCTTATCACTTCATATGGTAATCTTTGGAGGCAATTGAAAATGAAATACTGAGATATGATTATCTGCACAAAGTGACTATCACAAAATGCAGTTTTCCTTTTTATAGAGAATGGTAAAAACTCACTTTCTAATTTAAATATATATGAAAATTATGGCATTTGAATTTGTATTCCCTTTGAAGAAAGCAGGTCCATAGATGGAAGAGCTATGTGTGTATCCAGGCATTTCATCATGCCAGAATGTCATGAAAGAGTGTATTAGTCATAGGAATATTCTTCTTCCTCTTCCTAAATTTTAATTTTAAAAATTTAAATTTACACAATTGTCCCTCCTAAAGATGAATATATAGGCTATACATTTATTCTCCAGAAAATGTATTATGTATAACCCAAAAAATCCTAAAATCAATTAATATATAATTCTTGGAAGATGATAGTATCTCAGAACAAAGTCCGTTTTTATTTAGTTTCAATTTCTGCCAAAAAGACATAAGGAAATCCATTTTTCAAATGTTAACCATATCTTCCTAAATCAGTCTCTCTCTCTCTCTCTCTCTCTCTCTCTCTCTCTCTTTCATTTTGGTTGCTCTACAGAGAATCATAAACTTTCTGCTAACAATTAATTGGAGTTAATGTTAAAGCAAGTGGATAATTGTTGATCACCGGTCATCAAAGCTAAGCTACAAATATGGTACTTTATTTACAGAAGGAGAAAAAAAAAGAAATATAATCACTGCAGACGTCATCACAGTCCTCCTTCCCTTCTTCCCTTTGATTCTGAGTGAGTTTTGATGGAGTATGGGGCCACAACATGATTAGTTGGTCTTTCCACCATGCGAACATTTGTAATATGTGATTTGGAGGCAGGATGGTGGAAGAAAGCATAAAACATTTTGATATGTAAGCAAGTTTCACCCATCTGTGAGGAAAACAGATGATTTATGAGACCTGTCTTCCTATAATTAAAAACAATAGACAGACCTGCTGTTTCAGAAGACACAATGATGGCCTAACTCATAGAACTGTGAGAATGTATTGAGTTCATGCAAGAAAAGGAATTAGAGAAGTCTTTAGTGTATATTTAGTATCTAACATATGTTTATAATAACAATTAGAGATGCTCCATTGCTGTTGTGTGTGTGTTTTTTTTTTTCTTGAGTGTTTTGGTCATTTTTTTTTTCTTTTGGCTTTTGCCTTGGTCTGCCGCTATTCTTGCTTAGCAAATGGAAGACTTGAACAGCCCAGTCTTCGGCACAAGGACATCACCACCCAACCAAACCACTGGCAACATCATTCGAGTTGGTATACAATTGAACCTCTGGCTATTTCTTGTTTGGAGCAAAATAAATAACCAGATGTGCCGCTTGAAGTCCTGCCCACTGAGAGGATTTCTGGTCACCATTGTCCTTCATGGAAGGAGGGAGATCCCTGGTTATTTGGGCCATTTCCTCATGGGTCACCCCTGCTATATTCCCCTCCCTCTCCTAGCCTGTGTCTATGGTTTTATTAAAGAGTTTTCTACAATTGGTTAACTCAGAAAGAGAGAACAGGCCTAGTTACACATTGCTTGGTGCAGGATACAGGCACCACATAAAAGTGGATAAGTGAGGCCCTACAGCAAACTTCTCAGACATCCATCAAAGACTGGTGAACAGAAATCTTCCCAGTTACCTTCTTCTTGGGGCACCTGGGTATCTCATTTTGTTTCAGATTAGGCTCGCATAATAATCTTGTGGTTCATGAATTCTAGCCCCTGTCTTGCATGCAAATCTGCTTTGGATTCTCTGTCTCCCTCTCTCTCTCTGCCTCTCTCCCAACTCTCTCCCTTTATTTCTCTCTCTCTCAAAAATAAACATTTAAAAAAATAAATCCTCCCAGTAAACTAATCTGTTTCTTCAGGACCTCGTTGAGTCTGATCATGCATATACCACTTCCATTTGATGATGGAGTGCTGTTGTGCATGCCCAATTTTCTGGCTTGGTAGGTCAGAAACACCCAGTTTATGATGAGCAGCTTGGTTTGCACAATAATTCTGTGGCCTATGGCTAAATATTTAGTCACTACTAAGGCCCTCTAACAAGTGAAAAGGTGCTTCTTAAAAGGAAAGTAGCTATCTTTAGAGGATGGCAGGACTTTGCTCCAAAATCCTAAGGGTCTGCACTATGATTCACATATAAGACCCTACATAGGTGAAAAACAGCATCTCTTTCTGTCATTGACACTTCAAGAACCATTGAGTCTGCTGAATAATATGACCAAAGTGGCAAAGCAGCTTGCACAGTGGACTGGACCTAGTGCAGAACCTTCTCTTGTTCTGAGCCCTACTGAAAACGAACAGCTATTTGAGTCACTGGGTACCCTGAGTAGGACAACCAAATGAGGAATACATTGTCTCCAAAATCTACAGATGTCCCCTAGGCACTGTGCTTCTCTTTTGGTTATAAGAGGGACCAGATGCAACAACTTATACTTCACCTTAGAAGGGATATCTCAACATGCCCCATACTACAGAAACCCTGGGAATTTCACTGGGATGGAAGTCCCCTGAATTTTTTTTTCAGATTTTTTCCCCATCCTCTAACATGCAAATGTATTACCAATAAATATAGAGTAGTTTCTACTTCTTGCTCACTAGGTCCAATTGGCATAATATGATCAATGCAGACATCATTGTGATATCTTGTGATCAATGTAGATATCATTGTGATATCTTGTGGAAGGGAAAGGCAATTAAGTTTCCTGTGAACTGAATTATAATATAAGGCTAGAGAGTTGATATACCCCTGAGGTAGGACAGTGAAGGTGTATTGCTAGTCTTTCCAGCTGAAAGCAAACTGCTTCTGGTGGTTTCACTGACAGGTATCAAGATAAAAGCATTTGTCAGATCAATTGCTATATACCAGGCACCAGGGTATGTGTTAATTTTCTCAAGCAAGGCAACCACATCTGGCACAGCACCTGCAATTAGACTCACCACATGGTTATGTTTATGTCATAATCCACTGTCATTCTCAAAGATCTATCTTTTTGCTGCACAGGCCAAATAGACAAGCTGAATAGGGATGTGGTAGGAATTACCACTCCACATCCTTCAAGCCCCTGATAGTGGCATTTTATCTCTGCAAACCCTCCAGGCATGTGGTATTGCTTTCGGTTTACTATTTTCCTAGGTAAAGCGATTAGTAGCTTCTACTTGAACTTTCCTACCATAATTGCCCTCCCTCCACAGATTGGGGGACCTCTGTGGGGATTCTGCCAGCTGTTTTTATGTCTATTTCGAGTATGTATTCCAGAGCAGGGAAAACAACAACAGGATTGAGAACCCACTGGACCCCCTCTAAGATGGATCTGGGCTAAAATTACATTGATCACTTGACTTCGATAAGCCCTAGTTTGACTGGTGGATCATAGTAACATTTTGGGTCTCCTGGCATTAGTGTCAGTTCAGAACAAGTGCACAATAATTCCTGGAAAGTATGATTATTTCCCCTTCCTCAAGGCACAGGCATCCTGGTAAAAGGATGCACGTCCCTTTGGGGAAGTCTGGGGAAAAATTTGACCGTTTGAAATTTTGGCAGTGCAGTGGCGTCCTCTTTAAGTATCCCCTCCCACCTCCTTATTCAAGTGGGTGGGTCTGTAAACTAGTTACAGTCGAGGAATTGACTGAGGGGTTGTGATTCTCTGTTTTTTATGATTCAAGTTATACTTCTGTTCACTTGACCTAGAACTCTTCCACTTATACTGACTACATATGAATTTAGTAGACTACTCAACTCTTTCAGTTCAAAGGACATCATGATCAACTAGCCAATGCCATAGGTCTAGAGATTCAGGCTCTTCTGATTACTGTTTTGACTCTGTTAGTAACCAAGTTCACCTTGGTGATTGTGTGCCACTATGTGACCCCTGCCACCCAAGGATCCAATTATCCCCATTGCATTTAAGGATCTCGGTTCAGTGGCAGCAATTTCCACTGTAATTTCTGAACTACAGAGGTGATCAACCAGACAGCTCTTCAAGCATATTAAGGCTTTTCTCTCAAGTTTATGCCTCACAGTTATAGTAAAAGGTGTGTTTCTGGGACCCTCCCTTGTTTTTTGCCACGGTGAGTGATATGATAAATGCACTCTAACTTGCCAGTCCCCTTAAGCCTTTGGATCCCTTCCTCTACCCCTGAGCTAAACATTGAATCCAGAATCTCTGTTCAATGGGCTAATATCAATAATTTCAATCTGATCTAACTTTATGTTTCTTCCACCATTATCCTGTATTCTTATTATCCATTCCCATAGAAACCCCCCAGACTTCTGCCTCTCTATATATGTTGGAAAAATCATTCATTTCTTTGGGAATGTAGTACACCTCTTCATGTTTCCTACATTTACTTCATTTTGAGGGCCTGCTGGGATTGAGTGTATTTATAGTTCTAGAAGCAATGAGAAGTCTGAAAATGGGTTGTGATAAAAATCAAGAGGATCTTACAAGGAAATTACCTCAGTGAAAGCCATTACAGGTTCCTCAGGCAAAGCATGGTTAACTTCCTCAGACAAGGGTGGTGAGACTGCAGCTGTTTCTAAAAAAGAACTAAAGATTTTGGGGGTTCAATGTTCCCAGCTTCATCAATATATTCACATATGGGGATGCCTGTGTGGCTCAGTCAGTTAAGCATCTAATTTTGGCTCAAGTCATAATCTCATGGTTCACAAGTTCGAGCCCCACGGCTGGCTCTGTGCTGACAGAGCCTGGAACCTGCTTTGGATTCTGTGTCTTCCTCTCTCTCTGCCCCTCCCCTGCTCATGCTCTCTCTTTCTTTCAAAAAATAAATAAAAATATTTTAAAAAATTAAAAAATATTCCCATATGTTCCCATTTCAATCCAGTCAATTTCCTCACTCTAATAGTAGACACCCTATAAGGTCAGAAATTCAATTTTCACTGGTAATTCAGCCACTTGAAGTTTGAGACTCTAGATTTAAGTTTTAGCAACCTCAACTCTGAGAATCCAGGAGATAAGATATTTTTGTTTTTGTTTTTCAGAGAAGACATAGAAACTTTTAGGTCATTTATATGATGCCTGAGTAGGAAACTGGAAGCCTTGAGCAAGCTGCCAATTTCATTATAGTTGTATGTTTGATAAAAATGTCTTATCTTAACAAGTATTTGGTCTCTCAGAACCTTCTTTCTTATAAGTACTTTATTAGGAGTACTCAGAAGTGATATTTTGCCTATCTCTATTCTATAGCATACAATGAACAACCCATGCTCTCTTTGCTTTTGGAAATAGTCATTGGTACCTCTAAAACTGATTAGAGAACCAATTCCAAAAAACTCAGAGCTAATTTAGAAAACACATTCTTAAGATTCTGTTTCTCTAGAACCAGTCTCCATCCAAAATCTGTTCTTTAAAGAAACATATGGGGATGTGTGTGCACATGTGTGTATAAAATAACTGCTCTCTCTCTCTCTCTCTCATATATATATATATGTGTATGTGTGTGTGTATACCCTTTAAATACTGTCTATTTCTATTGTTCTCCCAGTCATGCTTTGTCCTTATGTTCTCTTCTTCCTGTTATGAAACTTAATATCAGGTCCTTTTCAAATATACACAGTTTAAAGTGTTGCTGTATCAGGTATTTTAGAGAGAATTTATCTAAAACAACGCATCTCTACAATTCGGACTTTTATCATCATTTTTGAAGATTAGGCAGTGGGACATTCCCAGAGCCACATCCTAATACCAAGTGAGTGGCTGTCCATTCTATACTACTTGAAAGGGAAATGCATACTCTGCATTATAGGTCTTTCAAAGGTATTAAATAGATTCCAAGTGAACTTCTTAACTGAAAACTTACCACATATTTATGTGATTGCTCTGGATCAAAGTAAACCTCTGATTTAAAAAGAAAAAAAAGGTTTATGGAAGATGTGTGGCCTGGGGCTGAATTATAACTGGGTGAATATAGTTCTATTCATGCCAAACTGGGCCTGTATATCAATTGACATGACATTGTAAAATATCAGCTTAATTTGGGGTGGAAGAGCGAATTCAACCTTATTGTTGATGCCTGGGGGATTAATGGTTCTACATTTTCATTTTGATTCACTTATTTTGATCTTAAATTGTGAAACTCAATTACTAGAGATAAATCCCATCTAGTCTCATTGCATAATTGGTTTTTTTTTGTAGAGTCCATTATCCTAATAATTATACTCTAATTGGCATAAAAATGAAATATTCTGATAAGGAACATCAGGAAATAATAACAGTAATTAATAGTAATTAAATCCAGCTCAGCCCATCATGGAGCACAGAGGTTGGAGGTAATTTTAAAAATAAATTTATCCAGGACTTAAGCAGAAATAATAAACACTTAATATGCATTTTTGGGTTAAATCATCTATACAAGCTAAAATACATTAAAATTCACAATAGTTTTCTTTATACTTAAAACAATTCTGAGTGAATTCAAGATATATATATATATATATATATATATATATATATACACACACACACACATAAGATACATTGTGTGCTTTTATTCATTCAGTTCAACATGTCTACCATATGTCAGACACTAAGTTGAATCCTGAGGGAGAAACAACATATATAAGACACATCCTAAAACATAGAGATCATAAAATTTCACCAGAAGGTTGTAAGATGAGGTCTCTTAATAAAGTATCAGGAGAAAATATAGCATCTGTTGAGGGTGAGGATGGTGGGGGTGAGGATAAAGAATATCCTTTTCACCTATTCAATGTTTCAAATGTAGAGACAATAAACATGACATTGTGTTTGTTTCTATTTCCTTCATTACTCTCTGTTCCCTGAATCCTCTGTGGTAAAGGAGTGAGTTACCTTAATAAGTTATATAACATTGCATTTGCATGACCAAATACCTCTTCTGTTTCTTTTTGAAATGTTCCTGCTTGCACAGGGCATATTCAGTTCTGCTCTTTCATGCTGCAAATTTTATACAAGACAAATTTAGCACCTATGGGAAAGGACTTTCATTTGTAAGGCAATTTCCATGAATGGGTGGGTATAAGAGTATCTAATTCTGGGGTTCAGTTTGAGGAAGCCCATTAGGCTATATACCTAAGCTATGTTCTCCAACAGCTCTGTCATTTGATCTATACCAGTGTTTCCATTACTTATTGCTATATAGCAAACCAGCCCAAAATTTAGTGGCTTGAAATGAAAATTTATTTTTTCTCATAATTCTGTGAGTGACTGGGCTTAGCTTATTAGTTCTTCTGCTGTATATGACTTAGCTAAGGTCACTGACGCAAGCTGCACTCAAAACAAGTTCAAGAGAAACCACAATGCCAAGTCTGAGGTTGATGTGGGAAGGGATTATACATAGGTATGAATACAAAGATCTGGTTTTCACTGGGAACTACCACATGACAATCTACCTCAATCCACCTGTTTTTTCCCTTTCAAGTGGTTCTGAACTTGAGTGAGGAAGAGGATTAGCATTTATCACAGTGCTAAATCACCCATATTCTTTCCTTTATTGATACTATTTTCCCTTAAATTTTCCCTATTTCTCAATAATATTTGTTATATTTCTTTTAAGGTGGCTGTCCTTTCCACAATAAACATAAGTTCTATTTCATTAAGAGGTGATTTTTTTTTTACCAAATATTTGTTATTTCTTTTTTTTTTAATTTTTTTAATGTTTATTTATTTTTTACAGAGAGAGAGAGACAGAGCATGAGCAGGGGAGGGGCAGAGAGAGGGAGAGACACAGAATCCGAAGTAGGCTCCAGGCTCTGAGCTGTCGCACACAGCCTGGTGCGGGGCTTGAACTCACAGACCCTGAGATCATGACCTGAGTCGAAGTCGGACGCTCAACTAACTGAGCCACCCAGGGGCCCCTATTTGTTATTTCTTTATATTTCTACAGTTGTCATGTTTTAAACTTGCTAATACCATGTTGTGTTTATGTGTGGGAGGTTAAAAAAAATGTTTCATCATTTTATTCAAATGTAATCTATCAAGTTCCACTTTAACGTAATACCTCTGGCCCATTGCTTTTCCTCAGAGTCACTTATAAGAAAATAGATAATACAATATTGAGGAGTACCATTTTGTTTGGATTAAGAAGAATAGCATGAAATTCAAAAAAAAAAAAAAAAGAAGAAGAAGAAAGGAAGGAAGGAAGGAGGGAAGAAGAGGAAGAAGGAAAAGAAGAACCAGAAGCAGAAGCAGAAGCAGAAAAAGAGAGAAAGAAAGAAGAAATAAATGAAAGAAGGGAAAGGGAGAATTGCAAAAAGGGAAGGTTAAAAAAGGAAAGAGAGTAGACTTAATAAAGTATATGTTATGGCAAAGAGGATAATAAAGAGATTGGCCCACTTAGTCCTGAACTACTCTAAATAGCTAGATTTCAAGAAGATATATTTTTTGTTTTCATACAACTTTTCATGCATATAGCACTCTCAACACATATAGGACACAGGGGCAATGGAAATAACTGGATTTTCTAGAAATACATTCCAAATCTAAACCAAATATGTAGACTAATATAGTTAAATGATCTTCTAGATCTCTAATATGGAAGGCATATGATTTGTATTATTTTTTTCAGCATTAAGACAATTGTGCACTGATGTATTCACATTTTCTTATCCTTTTCCATTCATGATCATGCCACAAATATTAATAAGAGAAGTGGAGATTTGACGTGGAGTAATGGGATTGAGTAAAGAATTGATTCATGGAATTCTGGAAACCACAATAAATAAATAATATTTGAAGGAGCTAGTTAGCCTGCAGATAGAGTATGAAAAGAAAAAAAATGATAACTGTAGCTAAACATTTTAAGAATTGCCATGTAAAATTTTTAAGCCTTATTTTCTGTCATTCTAGAAGAAAAACCTTAAGATCAATATATAACACTTACATGGAGGCAGATTTGAACTCAATGCAATGTGAAGCTTTCTGGAAATTAGTTACCTAACAATAAAATTCAATTAAAGATTTTCTTCATTAGAATTGTGTTAGTAGATATAGCTATTCTTTATCAACTACAGAAGAAATTGCTGCACTGGCTGGAGTTTGAACTAGATCAAATAAGATTCTTTTTTGACCATCAAATTTCTTAAACTTTATCATGATAACCTTCATAAAGGTTTATGGTAATTACCCAGGTTTAAAGGGAAGGAAGAGAAACTAGTGTTTATGTCTAATATTTTAAAGCAAATTAGCAATTAAAAACTCCTGAACTGGGTTTGGTTCTAATATTATTTAATGTGGTACGTAGGCATTTCTCTCTGATTGTTTCACAATTTCATTGAAAAATAAATGACTTGCTCTGAAAATTCCCAGGTAGTTTAAACCATAATATCATTCCATATTGATTCTTTTAGCCAATAATTCTATTCCTATCCACCTTCTCTGTGTTAAAAACTAATGATTCAATCAAAACCCAAAATATAGCCTTCTGATAAAGAAATATAGTTACTTCTTACTTCTTGCTCCCCTACCACTCTAATACGTGCTATAAAAGAAGTCGACACACTGAACTGTAATTGTTACCTTATGTTTCCATGTTGTTACTTAGATTTTGAGGATCATAAGTCAGAAAATATATCTATATTTTGAACCTCCTATATCAGAAACATTTCCCTATTTCAGAAACATTCATTTGAGTAGACATTTATTATGTGTTGTTTAGTGAACATTAGCCTTTTACCTTGCACATTGAATGAAGGGTCTATGGACTAAGGGCAGTAAAAGAACCATGTACTATGTACAATGATTCTCCTCACTATCTCTGTATGGTACAGATGGTCCCTGACTTACATTGGTTCGACTTACAATTTTTCAACCTTATGAGAGTGCTAAAGCAATATGCATCCAGTAGAAACCATACTTTGAATTTTGATCTTGATATTTTCCCAGACTAGTGTATTGTGGTCCAATAGTCTTGTGATGTTAGGCAGTGATGGTAAGCCAAAGCTCCCAGGCAGCCACATCATCACAAGGGTAAATGACCGATGCACTTCCAACCTTACCTGTACCCATGCAGCCATTCTGTTTTCACTTTCAGTGAACTACTTAATTTATTGAATTAAATTAGAGGAGATAATCAGCACTTTATTTTAAAATAGGCTTTGTGTTAAATGATTTTGCCCAACTGTTAATATAAATGTTCTGAGTATGTATAAGTTAGGCAAGGCTAAGCTGTGATGTTCAGTAGGGTTAGGTGTATTAAATGCATTTTCAATTTATAATATTTTCAATTTGCAGTGGATTTATCAGGATGTAACCCCATAATATGTTGAGGAAGATATGTATGTGCCATAGACCAGAAGCTAAACTGGGAGAATACACTGAATCTGGACCACAACTGTTTTATTTGTTTGGCTTGCCAGTGATTTAAACTGCATCTATTATGAACATTTGAACATTAAATTTCATATAATAATCTGGATATCTGATTTTCATCTAGAAATAGTCATGCTATTGTCCCTGCATTTCATCATCCTTGAGACTTTAGGAAGGGCATACATATTCTGATTTGCCACACTTCCCACAATTCCCTATTATCTCCTGGCCACAAAAGGTAAAATACATGCTTACATTTATCAGCCTACAACAACATACTGTCCACTAGATTCTTGGTCCTCTTCACCTTTGGGGTTTGGAATACCTGCTCCAAATAATTTCTTCTTGAGATGAAATCTGGTGCTTAGCTTTCTAATATAACACGGAGGTATATCCCATATGTCTTTTTCTGTTCAGGATATAAAGTCTTTAAAAGAAAAATATCAGGAAATTTATGGTGATGGAGGGGGATGGGGTGCAGTGAATAAAGGTTTATAGCAATGCCTTTGATTTATAAAGATGAAAGTCTTCTTCATTTCACCAGTATGCTAATACAACATAAGTAATCATACATATCCTCTTTCTAACACAAATACCATTAGCTAATCTATAATTCCTTGACTACAGCTACAAGATGCCAAAATGGATTCATTCAAACGGTGGTATATAATCAGTGGCAAACACAAACTGACTGACTACGTGCTATAGAAATGTCAATGGAAAGCAACACCCAAAAGTGTTTGGGTATAAAGGCTCTGATGTCAATCCTAGCTCTGATACAGCGAACTTGCTCTGGGACAATCAACTAATCTCTCTGTACCTCAATTTAAAAGCCTCTAAAGTGAAGAATATAAATAATGTTTACTTCTTAAGAGTTTTCAAGGATTATTGAGATAAAACTGTAGTAAAGTACTTTGAAAAATGTCCAGCCCATTAAAAGGACTCAACAAATAATAGTTGTTTGTCTATATATAAGAAAGTTGGACATTAATAAGTAATACTCAGTGTTATGTTTTAGCATAAACCCTTCTCAGCTAAAGCATTTAAAAAGTAAAATTTGAAATGTACATCTTCACAATAAATAAACAAGATGACAAATGTTTGATTGTTATTAGGCCAATGTTGCACAATTGATGGATGATTAATTTTCATTATTTATACACAGTTGCATTAAGAGCAACTGGTGTTTAACAGTTATTTAACTTTGATTCTGTCATTTAACAAAAATAAGTGTATTTCAAATGAAGCTCATAAATCCCATACTTCACCTGACAGAGTCTCAAATCTCACTTTTGTAAGAAATTATTGAAGTTGCCTCTCAATCTACATATCTGTTGCAATGCTTAAGGAATGACTTTCTTTGAACACTGGCAGGAATTGCAAGTGAAATCTTCAAAATAGTAGCAAATGACTTTTAAAACTATCTTCCTGGATTACCGTGAGAGGGACTATATAATTCTTGCTAACCTTAGCCAGGAAAAGGCAACTGGACTGAGTATTACCTAGAAATTTCTTCCCTCACTTGGGATTATTTTTCCTTTATTTTGTTTTCTGTTTCTCACTATTAAATTTCCATTAAAATTAAAACCTGAGGCAAAAAGTAATTTCATTTCAACAAGAGCACAAAAAATTAGAAATTCACTGATTAAACTAATAGTCTATATACTGCTCCAGATACAATCTGTACAATCAAGGGGACTGAGAATGGGCATTGACAAAGGGCATGTCAAATGATTTTGAGTGGGGTTGATGGCCAGCCTGAGATAGAATATTGTAAATTTTCTGTTATTTGCTTTTGTGATTGTTTCCAGATGTCCTTGGAGATTATAGTTGCTCAAATATAATTGTGTTGGTAATTTAGTAATGTAATGATTTTATTTCAAAATTTTAATACAAACCAAGAACTTTGCCACTGAAAAATTGCATCTTGTTTCCAAAAACTTTTCTAGGACTCATGCCACTTACCAATACTGTTTAAATATTTTTTATTACATTTATTTATTTTTGATAGAGACAGAGCGCAAGTGGGGGAGGGGCAGAGAGAGAAGGAGATACAGAATCCGAAGTGGGCTCCAGGCTCTGAGCTGTCAGCCCAGAACCTGACGCGGGGCTCAACCTCACAAACTGTGAGATCATGACTTGAGCTGAAGTTGGACGCTCAACCAACTGAGCCACCCAGGCACCTGACCAATAGTGTTTAAAGTTTGGATGTCATACAATTTATTGTTCAAACTGAGGCACTTTTAAGAATGAAATATAATTAATAACTACAGTAGAAATATAGGATTAGACTATCTCAGGAAAACTAGGGTATATAAGCACACTGATTATAAGAATATTTACTAGTGGGGTGTGGGGGTGGCTCAGTTGGTTAAGCTCAGGTCATGATCTCACAGTTTGTGAGTTTGAGCCCCACATTGGACTCTGTGCTGACAGTGTGGAGCCTGCTTGGGATTCTCTTTCTCCCTGTATCTTTCTCTTGCCCTCCCCCACTAGCTCACTCTCTCTTGCAAAGTAAATAATAAATAAACTTAAAAAAAAGAATATTTTGCTAGCTATTTTCTCTTTCAAATAATTTGCTTGGGTCAACGATTAAGACCTGTGGAACAATTATAAGAACTGCTTTTATATGACACAGTTTAGATGAGGTGTTTTTACAGAGAAACTAAAACAGAACAAAAAGCCTGTGGTACTTTAAAGTGAGGATGGTCAGAGGGATAGTGTTCCTCTCTCACCAGTTAGAACTATCTTGCTATATTGTCAAGCCTGGACCTTAGCCTGATCAAGCCTGGATTGTTTTATTTCACACACGACAATCTCTCATCATAGTGTCCTGCAACAATTGCATCTGAAACTAATATAAGTTTATCCTTCCTGACTAGCTCACTAGTAGAATATCTTACACCACTACTTTCAGATTGATATAAAAGTAGTCCAATCATGCCTGACAATGCAGGATATATGTGGCTTAGTGTATCTGCCCATTTGCTCAATGCTGCTGTTTCTGTTGCCTTCTAAAATATTATTTTATGCAACTTGAAAGAATTTGCTGGTCAGTTTATTTATATGTATTTTTTTTCTGTATGAAACTGCTATGGATCTGTGAGTTAAGAATTTTGTATCCTTTACTTTTGTCAGATAATGGTATAGATAAAATTCTGCATCCAAGAATCCATAAAAACCCATCGTTGGCATACATTCTTCTCAGCAGGGTTCCTTAATTTTAGTGTGCTTGGGAATCTCACGAGTCTATATCCAGAAATTTTATTTTGTTTTATTTTTTTTAAGTATTATGTGCAACTTCCAGTAGTCTCTTTTTTAAAATCTCTTTTTATAATGTTTACTTATTTTTGAGAGAGAGACAGACAGAACATGAACGGGGGAGGAGCAGACAGAGAGGGAGACACAGAATCTGAAGCAGGCTCCAGGCTCCGAGCTGTCAACACAGAACCCATTGCAGGGCTTGAACACACGAACCGGGAGATCATGACCTGAGCCAAAGTCAGAGGCTCAACCGACTGAGCCCCCCGGCACCCCCGAAATGTTTATTTTAAAACTTACTGGGTAGGATACTAGGACTTAGCTATTTTAATAAAGTCCCAGATGATTTTAATATAGGTAGTCCATGGGCTTTGTTTTGTGAAATAGCTTTGCAACAGATATTGAGAAATAGATTCCATACAGGTAAACCTCCTATGAGGTGTTCCTGTATATGTTCCTATGCAAAATATCTTAATATCTTAATCAAGAAGCTTTTTTTTCAATATATGAAATTTATTGTCAAATTGGTTTACATACAACACCCGGTGCTCATCCCAAAAGGTGCCCTCCTCAATACCCATCACCCACCCTCCCCTCCCTCCCACCCCCCATCAACCCTCAGTTTGTTCTGTTTTTTTTTTACACTAATTTATACATTTTTAATTGGTTGCATTGATTAACATGTACTATAAGATTTTTTTCTAAGAAGCATTACATAATAAATGGATACTGTAAAAATATCTGATTAGTTAAAAGTAACAAGCATTAACAGATACATACAAAGCTCAGCCTGATCAGACTGGGTGTGAGCCTGTAATGAAGCATGGGGCACCAGCCTTTCCAAGTGGTAGCCTTCACAGGAGGGAGGGGTGGGGGGGGGGTAAAAAGACCACAAGACCATTAAAAAAATCAGATAACTAATTAGACACAGATTAACTGTAAACAGTTCTCTCACCCCAGTGGACAAAAAGAATAGCTTCTGATGCCGACTCCACACCAGAACGATTTCTACAGCTTGCCTGTCCTGGCTGCCATACGAGGGCTGATGTAGTGGGTGGGCAGACCCCATCACCCCGAGTCATCACAGGCCTGGGCTGGAGTCTGTCTGCTTGTGTCAGGTGTAGGTATAGGGGTGTGTGTGAGTGTGTGTGTGTGTGTGTGTGTGTGTGTGTGTGTGTGTAAGGGTGAGTATGTTTGTTGGGGTTTCTTTTGGCAGCTGGATTTGAGAGATGACTTTATGTTTTGTTTGGAAGAGGAGAGGGGGCTTGTGTTGGAAGGCCTAAGTGTGTTCTTTGTTTGTGAAGGACTCTGTGCTCTGCTCTCACTGCCCCTTCAGCAACTGCAGCTTTCCGCCAAGGCCTTGGCCCGGTCGTTCTTGTCCAGTTTGATGGGCTTGGGGAATTCGTTGTATAGCTCCGCCTCTGTTTCCTGTTTAAGTGCACTCCGTGCAATCATCTGGAATGCCTGCTCCACGTTGATGGCATCCTTGGCACTGGTCTCAAAGTAGGGAATGTTGTTTTTGCTGTAGCACCAGGCCTGTGCCCACTTTGTGGCCACTTGTCTGTTTTCCAGGTCAATCTTGTTTCCCAACACCACGAAGGGGAAGTTTTCAGGATCCCGGGGACTGGCCTGGATGAGAAACTCATCTCTCCAGCTATCAAGGGTGTTGAATGTGTTGGGGGCAGTGACGTCAAATACCAGAACGCAGCAGTCTGCACCTCTGTAGAAGGCCACCAAGGGACTGGAACCGTTCCTGTCCTGCTGTGTCCCAGATCTGCATTGTAACTAGTCTGTCATCCACCATCACCTCCTTTGTCAGAAAGTCTGCTTCTATTGTAGCTTTGTACTGGTTACTGAATTTCTTGTTCACATACTGGTTTATAAGTGATGTCTTACCAACTCCAGAATCTCCCGGATGATAACCTTCAGCAACACTTCCTTCCTAGAGGTCATCCTTCAAACGCGGCCTCTCTGCTGGGGGCTCCGGGCCGGGAGCATAGCTAGGGCCCCCACCGAGGAGATGAAAGAGAGGACAGAGGCAGAGAAGTCCAAGTTCCGGTTCCAGAGGACTCCTCGGCACTCCCCAAGCTTTCACCCTGTTCTCAGTTTTTAAGAGTCTCTTATGCTTTGGCTCTCTCCCACTCTAACCTCTTTTTTTTTTTTCCTTCCTCTCCCCCATGGGTTCCTGTTAAGTTTCTCAGGATCCACATAAGAGTGAAACCATATGGTATCTGTCTTTCTCTGTATGGCTTATTTCACTTAGCATCACTCTCCAATTCCATCCACGTTGCTACAAAGGGCCATATTTCATTCTTTCTCATTGCCACCTAGTACTCCATTGTGTATATAAACCACAATTTCTTTATCCATTCATCAGTTGATAGACATTTAGGCTCTTTCCATAATTTGGCTATTGTTGAGAGTGCTGCTATAAACATTAGGGTACAAGTGCCCCTATGCATCAGTACTCCTGTATCCCTGGGTAAATTCGTAACAGTAATACTGCTGGGTCATAGGGTAGGTCTGTTTTTAATTTTTTGAGGACCCTCCACACTGTTTTCCAGAGTGGCTGCACCAATTTGCATTCCCACCAACAGTGCAAGAGGGTTCCCATTTCTCCACATCCTCTCTAGCATCTATAGTCTCCTGATTTGTTCATTTTGGCCACTCTGACTGGTGTGAGGTGATATCTGAGTCTGGTTTTGATTTGTATTTCCCTGATGAGGAGCGACGTTTCATGTGCCTGTTGGCCATCCGGATGTCTTCTTTAGAGAAGTGTCTATTCATGTTTTCTGCCCATTTCTTCACTGGGTTATTTGTTTTTCGGGTGTGGGGTTTGGTGAGCTCTTTATAGATTTTGGATACTAGCCCTTTGACAGATATGTCAATTGCAAATATCTTTTCCCATTCCGTTGGTTGACTTTTAGTCTTGTTGGTTGTTTCCTTTGCTGTGCAGAAGCTTTTTATCTTCATAAGGTCCCAGTAATTCATTTTTGCTTTTAATTCCCTTGCCTTTGGGGATGTGTCAAGTAAGAAATTGCTACAGCTGAGGTCAGAGAGGTCTTTTCCTGCTTTCTCCTCTAAGGTTTTGATGGTTTTCTGTCTCACATTCAGGTCCTTTATCCATTTTGAATTTATGTTTGTGAATGGTGTGAGAAAGTGGTCTAGTTTCAATCTTCTGCATGTTGCTGTCCAGTTCTCCCAGCACCATTTGTTAAAGAGACTGTCTTTTTTCCATTGGATATTCTTTCCTGCTTTGTCAAAGATTAGTTGGCCATAAGTTTGTGGGTCTAGTTCTAGGGTTTCTATTCTATTCCATTGGTCTATGTGTCTGTTTTTGTGCCAATACCATGCTGTCTTGATGATGACAGCTTTGTAGTAGAGGCTAAAGTCTAGGATTGTGATGCCTCCCGCTTTGGTCTTCTTCTTCAAAATTACTTTAGCTATTCGGGGCCTTTCGTGGTTCCATATGAATTTTAGGATTGCTTGTTCTAGTTTCGAGAAGAATGCTGGTGCAATTTTGATTGGGATTGCATTGATAGCTTTGGGTAGTATTGACATTCTGACAATATTTATTCTTCCAATCTACGAGAATGGAATGTTTTTCCATTTCTTTATATCTTCTTCAATTTCCTTCATAAGCTTTCTATAGTTTTCAGCATACAAATCTTTTTCATCTTTGGTTAGATTTATCCCTAGGTATTTTATGCTTCTTGGTGCAATTGTGAATGGGATCAGTTTCTTTGTCTTTCTGTTGCTTCATTATTAGTGTATAAGAATGCAACTGATTTCTGTACATTGATTTTGTATCCTGCAACTTTGCTGAATTCATGTATCAGTTCTAGCAGACTTTTGGTGGAGTCTATCGGATTTTCCATGTATAATATCATGTCATCTGCGAAAAGTGAAAGTTTGAATTCATCTTTGCCAATTTTGATGCCTTTGATTTCCTTTTGTTGTCTGATTACTGATGCTAGCACTTCCAACACTATGTTAAACAACAGTGGTGAGAGTGGGCATCCCTGTCATGTTCCTGATCTCAGGGAAAAAGCTCTCAGTTTTTCCCCATTGAGGATGATATTAGCTGTGGGCTTTTCATAAATGGATTTTATGATGTTTAAGTATGTTCCTTCTATCCCGACTTTCTCAAGGGTTTTTATTAAGAAAGGGTGCTGCATTTTGTCAAAGGCCTTTTCTGCATTGATTGACAGGATCATATGGTTCTTCTCTTTTTTTTTATTAACGTGATGTACCACGTTGATTGCTTTGCAAATTTTGAAACAGCCCTGCACCCCAGGAATGAATCCCACTTGATCATTGTGAATAATTCTTTTTATAGGCTGTTGAATTTGATTTGCTACTATCTTACTGAGAATTTTTGCATCCATATTCATCAGGGATATTGGCCTGTAGTTCTCTTTTTTTACTGGGTCTCTGTCTGGTTTAGGAATCAAAGTAATACTGGCTTCACAGAATGAGTCTGGAAGTTTTGCTTCCCTTTCTACTTTTTGGAATAGCTTGAGAAGGATAGGTATTATCTCTGCTTGAAACGTCTGGTAGAACTCGCCTGGGAAGCCATCTGGTCCTGGACTCTTATTTGTTGGGAGATTCTTGATAACTGATTCAATTTCTTTGCTGGTTATGGGTCTCTTCAAGCTTTCTATTTCCTCCTGATTGAGTTTTGGAAGCCTGTGAGTGTTTAGGAATTTGTCCATTTCTTCCAGGTTGTCCAGTTTGTTGGCATATAATTTTCCATAGTATTCCCTAATAATTGCCTGTATCTCTGAGGGATTGGTTGTAATAATTCCATTTTCATTCATGATTTTGTCTGTTTGGGTCATCTTCCCTTTCTTTTTGAGAAGCCTGGCTAGAGGTTTGTCAATTTTGTTTATTTTTTCAAAAAACCAACTCTTGGTTTCGTTTATCTGCTCTACGGTTTTTTTTAGATTCTATATTGTTTATTTCTGCTCTGATCTTTATTATTTCTCTTCTTCTGCTGGATTTAGGTTGTCTTTGCTGTTCTGCTTCTATTTCCTTCAGGTGTGCTGTTAGATTTTGTATTTGGGATTTTTCTTGTTTCTTGAGATAGGCCTGGATTGCAATGTATTTTCCTCTTAGGACTGCCTTTGCTGCAACCCAAAGCGTTTGGATTGTTGTATTTTCATTTTCGTTTGTTTCCATATATTTTTTAATTTCTTCTCTAATTGCCTGGTTGACCCACTCATTCGTTAATAGGGTGTTCTTTAACCTCCATGCTTTTGGAGGTTTTCCAGACTTTTTCCTGTGGTTGATTTCAAGCTTCATAGCATTGTGGTCTGAAAGTATGCATGGTATGATTTCAATTCTTGTATACTTATGAAGGGCTGTTTTGTGACCCAGGATGTGATCTATCTTGGAGAATGTTCCATGTGCACTCGAGAAGAAAGTATATTCTGTTGCTTTGGGATGCAGAGTTCTAAATATATCTGTCGAATCCATCTGATCCAATGTCTCATTCAGGGCCCTTGTTTCTTTATTGACCGTGTGTCTAGATGATCTATCCATTTCTGTAAGTGGGGTGTTAAAGTCCCCTGCAATTACCACATTCTTATCAATAAGGTTGCTTATGTTTATGAGTAATTGTTTTATATATTTGGGGGCTCCGGTATTCGGCGCATAGACATTTATAATTGTTAGCTCTTCCTGATGGATAGACCCTGTAATTATTATATAATGCCCTTCTTCATCTCTTGTTACACCCTTTAGTTTAAAGTCTAGTTTGTCTGATATAAGTATGGCTACTCCAGTTTTCTTTTGACTTCCAGTGGCATAATAAATAGTTCTCCATCCCCTCACTTTCAATCTGAAGGTGTCTTCAGGTCTAAAATGAGTCTCTTGTAGACAGCAAATAGATGAGTCTTGTTTTTTATCCATTCTGATACCCTATGTCTTTTGGTTGGCGCATTTAGTCCATTTACATTCAGTGTTATTATAGAAAGATATGGGTTTAGAGTCATTGTGATGTCTGTATGTTTTATGCTTGTAGCGATGTCTCTGGTACTTTGTCTCACAGGATCCCCCTTAGGATCTCTTGTAGGGCTGGTTTAGTGGTGACGAATTCCTTCAGTTTTTGTTTGTTTGGGAAGACCTTTATCTCTCCTTCTATTCTACATGACAGACATGCTGGATAAAGGATTCTCGGCTGCATATTTTTTCTGTTCATCACATTGAAGATCTCCTGCCATTCCTTTCTGACCTGCCAAGTTTCAGAAGAGAGATCAGTCACGAGTCTTATAGGTCTCCCTTTATATGTTAGGGCACATTTATCCCTCGCTGCTTTCAGAATTTTCTCTTTATCCTTGTATTTTGCCAATTTCACTATGATATGTCATGCAGAAGATGGATTCAAGTTCTGTCCGAAGGGAGTTCCCTGTGCCTCTTTGATTTCAATTCCTTTTTCCTTCCCCAGATCCGGGAAGTTGGCAGCTATTATTTCTTCAAGTACACCTTCAGCACCTTTCCCTTTCTCTTCCTCCTCTGGAATACCAGTTGTTCATAGATTATTTCTCTTTAGTGCATCACTTAGTTCTCTAATTTTCCCCTCATACTCCTGGATTTTTTTTATCTTTTTCTCAGCTTCCTCTTTTTCCATAATTTTATCTTCTAGTTCACCTATTCTCTCCTCTGCTTCTTCAAACCTAGCCATGGTCGTTTTCATTTTATTTTGCAGCTCGTTTATAGCATTTTTTAGCTCCTCCTGACTATTCTTTAGTCCCTTGATCTCTGTAGCAATAGATTCTCTGCTTTCCTCTATACTGTTTTCAAGCCCAGCAATTAATTTTATGACTATCATTCTAAATTCACTTTCTGTTATATTGTTTAAATCCTTTTTGATCAGTTCGTTAGCTGTTGTTATATCCTGGAGATTCTTTTGAGGTGAATTCTTCCGTTTGGTCATTTGGGATAGTCCCTGGAGTGGTGCGACCTGCAGGGCACTCCCCCTGTGCTGTCTTGATTAACTGGAGTTGGTGGGCGGGGCCATAGTCAGACCTGATGTCTGTCCCCAGCCCACCGCTGGGGCCACAGTCAGACTGGTGTGTGCCTTCTCTTCCCCTCTCCTAGGAGCGGGATTCACTGTGGGGTGGCGTGGCCTGTCTGGGCTACTTGCACACTGCCAGGCTTGTGGTGCTGGGGATCTGGTGTATTAGCTGGGGTGGATCGGCAAGGTGCACAGCGGTGGGAGGGGCAGGGTCAGCTCACTTATCCTTCCTGATCCACTTCGGGAGGGGCCCTGCGGCACCGGGAGGGAGTCAGACCCGCCACCAGAGGGGTGGGTCCGCAGAAGCACAGCATTGGGTGTTTGCGTGGTGCAAGCAAGTTCCCTGGCAGGAATTGGTTCCCTTTGGGATTTTGGCTGGGGGATGGGTGAGGGAGATGGCGCTGGCGAACGCCTTTGTTCCCCGCCAAGCTGAGCTCTGTCATCCAGGGTTCAACAACTCTCCCTCCTGTTGTCCTCCAGCCCTCCCGTTCTCAGTGCAGAGTTATTAGCTTATAACCTTCCAGATGTTAAGTCCCGCTTGCTGTCCTAATACACTCTGTGTGGCCCCTCAGCTTTTGCAAGCCAGACTCGGGGGCTCTGCTTTGCCGGCAGGCTGCCCCTCCGCCCCAGCTCCCTCCAGCCAGTCAGTGTAGCAAGCACCGCCTCTCTTCCCTTCCTACCCTCTTCCGTGGGCCTCTCGTCTGTGCTTGGCTCCAGAGACTCCATTCTGCTAGTCTTCTGGCGGTTTTCTGGGTTATTTAGGCAGGTGTAGGTGGAATCTAAGTGATCAGCAGGTCCTCCTACGCCACCATCTTCCCCAGGTCCTCTTTTTAAATTTTTTTTTTCAACGTTTATTTATTTTTGGGACAGAGAGAGACAGAGCATGAACAGGGGAGGGGCAGAGAGAGAGGGAGACACAGAATCGGAAACAGGCTCCAGGTTCTGAGCCATCAGCCCAGAGCCTGACACAGGGCTCGAACTCCCGGACTGCGAGATCGTGACCTGGCTGAAGTCGGACACTTAACCGACTGCGCCACCCAGGCGCCCCTTCCCCAGGTCCTCTTAATCAAGAGTTTAATAGACCATGGACCATTGAATCCAATCATGCCCTCAGTAAATGTTCCCTGAGAACTCTGCTGGAATGTGGGGATAGAACGGTACACAACAAAGTTTCATTTTCTTCAATAATCCAGTGGAGGTAAACAGGTCAGGCAAGATTATGAGGGTTACAGTGGGACCCACAAGGTGCTATGGAAGCACACAGAGATAATCTTAACCCAGAAGGAAATTCAGGAAAGTCTTTTCAGAGGAAGTGCCATCCAATCTAAGAACCAAAGAGTAGTAAGATGTAGTTAGATGGAAGGAAAATGAGAGGGAGAAAGTTGTCATGCACTATCAGCCCTTTGGGGGAACTGAATGATTAGATATCCTCGACCATGATGTATGATACACTGGGGGACAAAAAGGGCAAATGTTGATGACAAATGTGGCTGGTTTGGGAACATGTCATCGATCATGAAATGGCTGGTAAGCAATACCATAGAGTTTAGATTCAAGCATAACTCTTACCCTCAACCTGTATTTAGTCCAATGTTCTCTTTACTCAAATTAGTATCTCCTTTTGTTTCACATTCACTTTGTTCCCAAAGATTCCTGGTACTTTTCCAATAGTTAGAAACTATCATGAAGTTTACTAAAATATTTTAAATATGCCTTTTTGGTAACCTTGTCATACTAATTATCTGTATTTTTTAATAATAGTACTTTTAATTTATCTAACAAGGCACCTCATTTAAATAAAATATTCTCTGCTTGTTTTTGTCAATAGTTGGTTTTATTACAAGCATGCTGCTTCTAATTGCACAGATTCCTCTTTGCTGTTTTTCTTATTAAGGATAAACTCAACTGATGAGTTCAATACCCCAGCAGCTTTAAAGTCATCATTAATTTAATGTCATTCACTCTTCATTTATTAGTGGTCCTAATTTCTCATCAACCCTGAAATATTTGGAGAAGCTGACCTATACGATTTGATCCCAGTTGCATGTATTAATTAATCAAGCTCTCTGAATGCCCTTATGTTTCCCTGACAGCTTTAATATTGAAACAATCTTTATTGGGATTTTTTTCTTCCTTCACTTACAGGATGGTCTTAGGTTGGTAAAATTTGGAAAGATACCTTGAGAAAAGTGAGGTACAATTCTTAACTGAATGTAAACATAAACATTTCAAATTGCTTATTACTTTTGTAAATCAAATTTCATTTTAACTTTTGACTAAAGATACCAAATAACTTGGAAATGTATACTAGATGTGATTCCTAACTAGTTTATGTGAAATGTGATTCACATCACATTTATTTTTTTCAGCAGAAATTAAATGTTACTACTTCCTACAAAAAAATGTTTCTAAATGTGTGGTCCATAGACCACCTATATTGTTTAGGGCATTGGTTTAACATATAACTACTGAAGTAGAATTTTAGATGTAAGCCCAGTCATCAATGTTTTAATAAAGTTAGATGATTCTTCTTTACACCAAAGTTTAAGAACAACCCCAGAAAGATTACCTGGTCGGCAGTTTAAGAAGTTTCTCTTTTCCACAATTCAACATTGTGTCTATACTTTCACAGGTAGTTGTGAATGTGGTTTATAACTGCATATAGAATCTGTTTCTTTTATAAGAATATACAAATACGGTGTGGATTCTTATTACCCTGTGTCATTAAATTGTGCCTTTTTATTATAGAAGAGAAAGTGAGCATCTATACTCACACATGTGGATTCCAGACAGATGCAAATCAACTGGGTGGTGGTGTTATTAGATATAAAGATTTGAGAATTATCTTGTTCTACAAATTGATTTCTAATATTATTATCAGAGACATATATCTACCAAAAATAAGGAAACTAAACATTAGAATTTGTTTCAATTTACATTATAAAACTAAAGGTTAAGTGAACTAAAAAGACTACTATGTTTTTGTGCTAAAAATTACCTGTTTTAAAAATTTAATTTTAGTGTATCACACAATGATGTACCAGGACCTGGTTCTCAAAACACAAAACCCCAAATTCTATCGTTTGCTCACTTTTATTTTGTAAATAACTTTACTATGGCCACATCCAGGCTACAAATATGACACTACTTTATACAGATTTCAAAAGAGATATATAATGGCATATATTTCATAGTATCCCAATCATGCAAATTAATGTAATTAATTTAAAGAACATAGATATAGTAAAATTCAGTGATTTAATCAAGAAATTATTACTTTTGAAATTTTATTACTATTTTCATTGTAATTTATTTTACTGACTATTTATATAGTTAAACTTAGAGAAGTTATAGAATTTAACCCCTTGATGGCAAAATTTTTGAAGATTTAAAATTTTCTCCCACAAGTTGATATGAATCATATCAAGAACAGCCCAATAGTACAATGGGTTTTTATCCCTTTTTGATATAGAAAAAGTATATATCACAGTGTGTGTATATGTATGTGTTTCATATATGGTATATATGTATGTGTGTTTCATATATGGTGTATATGTATGTGTTTCATATATGGTATTCTTTTCCACTTGTAAATAGCTTATGTAATCTAGTTCTCAGTGGGACTTCTTTTTTGTATACACTTGCATCACATGGTAGAAAACTGACCTCTCTGCCAATAGCTACTTACCTCTGCCTCTGTGTTCCTGCTTCTACTGATCCTTATTCATGTGTCCTGTTTTCAATAGGTCGTTCCTTTTTTCTACCACCTTCTTGCTAGACTTTTAGTCTCTGAAGAGTCATTGTAGTTTGGCTCAAGACAAGTCTATGTCTGTGTGTGAGTGTGTGACTGTGTGTGTGTGTGTGTGTGTGTGTGTGTGTGTGTTAAGTCAGGAGAAAGAATTGTATTCCAGTTTGAGGGAGCAGAAAGTGCGTAAGCTTGAAGTAAGGTTGGGCAGAGAGAGCTTACATTCTGATCCCTTTCTTTACTCTGTTATGTCCTGGTATGTTTATACCATTTGATGCAAAAACCTTTCCATCTTGACAAAATAGTTTTTTGAAAACCTAATCTTTAGTGTCTAAGAACTTTTGTCAAGTTAGCCAAGTTTTTGTACTTAAAGTAAAAGTACCTAAATGAAACCTGGACTAATTTATTCTTTCATGACTGTGCTACATTTTCCAGCAACTAAAATTTCTTCTGGTACATATTTATATAAAATAAAAGCTTATTTGACTTAAATGTTAGATATCTATGAGCAAGGTGAATTCTTGCCTAGTTTTGCATCCTGGATATAGATTTAAACACTACTACTAAATTTGTTATTTTGAAAGCCAGCAAGACAGTAGATGTTCAAGCAATGCCCTCTTTTGTTAAAACTAAGTTTCGAGTTCTAAAGATCTTAGGTAATTTTATACTCTAGCAACTACTACGCATGCCATGTTATGAAATATTATCTTACTAAGTGGGCTTTATCACATTTTACTATCAATCTTAGCAGAGGAACATGCCTAGATTTTTGGTGAGTCGGTCTTTTCCTATGAGCTTTTAACCTACCGCTGGATGCCATTCACTTTTTGAACTAATTTTGCCCACTGAACAGATTTTAACGTTACTTGAGACTGCCAGGAAATCCAAGGGCATACCAAGAATCTCTGTTGAGATCCAGCTAACAGTGTTTATCTCTCTCTCTTTTTCACTTATGAAGTATTTAAATAAAACTCAAGAAAAGTGTCTGAGGTTAAGTACTATCTTTTCAAGAAAGAAGCTGTCAAGTAGATTTGATGGTGTAATACTTAAAAACTTTTGAGAGTTTTGATAATAATGTTGAGATTTAGGCTTGAAATCTACTTGCAGAATCACTATTTTATAGGTTTTATAGGTTTGTTAATACAAACAAATATTTTTGTTGTCCATGAAAATCCAAAGAAATGCCTTCAGATAAATTATCTTAACCACATTTTACACAAGGAGGTTTAGGATCATTATAGAGACTGGTATTGGATCACTCAGAATTTTAAATCTAGAATAAAGTGTAAAAAAAGACAAGATAAAGACCCTCATTGGTGTGCCTGGGTGGCTAGGTTGGTTAAGCATCCTACTCTTGGTTTCGGCTTGGGTCATGATCTAACAGTTCAAGCCCCACATTGGGCACAGGGCCTGTTTGGGATTCTCTCTCACTCTCTCTCTCTGCCCCTCCCCCCCCTCAAAAGGAAGAAATAAACTTTTAAAATTTTTAAGAAGACCCTCATTTTATAAGGAATTCAATCACAGATGACCTACATCACAAATTTAGAACTTGGATTAGAGAACAGGTCCATAGATGAAAAAGTACCTATTCTCCAATCCAAATTTATATATTAATGTGCTTATGGAATTTGAAAAATACTCAGTAATAGTACAACAGTATCCCTGTTCTTATGGAAATTAGGTGATGGGATTAATATAGTTAACAGATAAATCCCTTTTTTCTCGTATATTTGTTTGATGTTTACAAATTTTTTGAAAGATAAATATAACAAGTGGAAAGATAATTGTATCCTCTTGACTAGTTATATGTGGAAAAAAATATATGAAAAACCACATGATGAATAGTTAGATGAAGAAGGAGATTACTTGCTTTAAAAACTAAAAGAAATAATATATAAACAAAGGAGCAGGAGGAAAGCTCTAGGTCTTTTTCCAATGAGTTGCATATATATGGTGGACACAGCCTTCAGATTTTCATATTTATATTGGACTACTATCATTGGTCCAAAATTTTCTCCTTCAGATATTTGTTGATATAAAGCCCACAATACAAGTTGTGTTTGGCAATCTGATTTAAACAGATTTTACAAAAACCATATACATGATTTTTTACAGAAAGTATGCAAACTAGGGCATGTGGGTGGCTCAGTCATCTGACTCAACTCTTGATTTTGGCTCAGGTCATAATACCAGGACTGTAGGATGGAGCCTTCTGCTCAGCATGGAGCTAGTTTAAGAGTCTCTCTCTCTCTCTCTCTCTCCCTCTGCCCCTCTCCCCACCTTGTGAGCTCTCTCTCTCTCTCTCTCTCTCTCTCTCAAAGAAAAAAAATGCAAACTGTGAACAAGGGCTCTACTTTAACTCACCACCATAGCCTAACCCTTAAATCTCATGGTTGATTACAATTAAACCTTGATTACTGAAGGATGGCTATTTTTACTCAAGGAGAAGGGAATGAAGCCTCCTCTCCAAGTCTGTGTAAATGTTCTGCTCTTATTAAAATAAAAGACGGGACCATGTCACCTTTCCCAGCCACTATCCATGCATAGCTCTGAACCTTTGTTCTTATCAAGTCCTCTTCTCCTTCTGGTTGCTTGGTGTTGTCTTATGGCCTTACTTGCATGTAATTTGATTATGTAATAATGCCTTGATTCTAAATTTCTTCAGCTTCCTCAAAGTTGTCACACACAACTGAAACTTTAAAAAATCATTTCAAGCTCCTGTCTATGAAATACACCCATAGAGCTAATCTCAAAGAACATTTTAAACATTCTGAATTCAAACCAACATGTTTTCCCATATTCTATTAATAAACTAAGCTTTCAATATTTTTAAGAACTTGATATCAATATTTCATGGAGTAATCAGAATTTTTCCAATTATACAATTCTTAAAATTTTGCTCTAGGTGTTAAATGACAAATCTTACTTTGAATGGGAAAGATTTTGAACATTTGCAATACCCTGAAGTGCTTCATTATTACATTAAATCTGCGTAATTCATTTCTAAAGTTAGAGTTTAATTAGAAAATAAATATTAGAATTGCTGCTAGAAGTAAAATAACTCAGGAATAACAAATCTATTAAGAAATATGAAACCATAATATTGATGAGACAGTTTTTCTTCTTACATTTTCAAGCATTAGAAACTTTTTTCATAATGGTTCTGAGAGAAATTAAAATAGTATTGAACCTTTCAGAGTTGTCACATATAAAGACATATTACATATGGTTATGTAATAACCATAACTTACACAATAGATCCTTGGCTCAAGTTTATTGGATATTTAACTACTCAATCAGTTATTACAGTTTTTTTAAGTAACTACACAGCTGGAGAAATAGAAATCTATGTGAATTTGCACTCTATTTTATTGTTTTTTGTTTTAAATATCTTCTTAATACAAAGTAGTTATCACAGCATGAATCACTTCTAATAATATTTGGCAATTTGGGAAAATTGCTGACCATTCAGCAACTGCTTCAGTATCAGCAGGATTTTCGTGGTCTTTCAATTAAAAAGAATCACTCTGTTATATTTTGATACTTTTAGGAATATTCACATATTCCTAAATGGAGTTAGAATGTTCTTATACATAAAAGTAATGGTTTCTTCTAAAATATCTAAGTTCCCTACAGAAGAGGGGTAATTAAAATATCTATCTGCTAACTGCTTTTTTTTTTTTGCAATATTATTGGGAGATATTTCAGTAAGTCCTATAATAAATTTTGAAATCATTTGGGACAAATGTTTACAAAACTCAAGCGTGGGATAAATATGAGTAGTAACAAAAATATATTTGCACTTTCTTACAAACATGATTGGAGCGAAGGGCAGTCTAAGCACATTGACTTTTCAGAATGGTACTTCTATTTATTGAAAAAAAAACCTCATTTTTTGAATCTGCAACTTCTTTAGATTGGAAGTAATTCCAAACATTGAAAAATACACTTTAAGGAAGTGCTTAAATGACTATTACATCTATTCTATTAGCATGATACCGCAGGAAGAACTATGGAAATAGTGATGGAAAAATAAAGTCAAAGCATCATTCCCATAATCAACCATTTAGTTAATGCATCTGAAATACCTGGGTATCTGCTTATATCCTGTAATTTTTTTTAAATTTCTATTAAATTAAGTTTTCATACAAAGAGGGAAGGAGGGCTGGGGAGAGAGAGACAGGGAAAAAGCGGGAGAGGGAGATAGTGAGAGAGAGAGAGAAAGAAAGAGCCCATAGGCACTGAGCTGCAAGATGTTGAGCTGGTCTATTAGGGCGATAAGTCAAAGTGAGTAACAGTCAAGCCTTGTTTGCTTACTGTAATACTGTAATTAAGAGGCCAGAAAAAAGATGTTAACTCCCTTAACGTTTTGTTTTTCCCTCCTGCAATGGCACTGAGCAAGGGTTCTAAATCAACTGAGGCAATAGAGTGGGAAAGGTCATCTCATTCTGGAAAGACACTAACAAAAGACCCTCCCCCCCCCAGTGTTTTATAAACCCAGTGGTCAGAAATAAGGAGTGGGGTGGAAATTGGAAGTGGAAAAGTACTCAGTAGTGGAGAAAATTGTCCTTATGAACATCCAGTAAGAAGGTCTCAGAAGGAGAAAGGCCTGAACTAAAAGTCCCCCTAGAAGTGGGCCTCCAAATGGAGGCACTGGGCTAGGAATGCAGATATACATAAAAGCATGGCTGGCCAGCAGATGGGGGCTGAGCCTGACTGCAACACCCTTCCGAGATTGTAATGCACTGCTGTGCACCATGTCTGGTATTGAGAGAACAGCTTCTCTATCTCCATGAGACCTGCCAGGTGATTACGTGAAAGATAGCACATAGGATTTTGTCATGGAGCTTGAGTCTTCTGATTTTATTTAAACAAAAGGAAATTTTTTAACTACAATAAATGGAAAACTATGTCAATTGCCATAATTAATTGAGAGAGATGCAGAACTATTAAACTTTAAGAATTTATATTCCAGGGGTGCCTGGGTGGCTCAGTTGGTTCAACGTTCAACTTCGGCCTGGGTTATAATCTCATGGTTCGCGGTTCGAGCCCTTTGAGGGCTCTGCACTGATAGTGTGGAGTCTGCTTGGGATTCTCTCTCTTTCCCTCTGTCTTTGCCCCTCCTCCACTCAAACTTTCTCTTTGTCTCTCAAACATAAATAAAAAAATCTAAAAAAAAAAAAGAATTTATAGTCCATGTAAAATTACTAATGTACTAACTGAAATATAAAAAGGATATGTTTGGACAATAGCCTTTTAGAGAATTGATAAATGTAGATATAGAAGATGGAAAGAAATATTTTAAAACATGACTAAAATGATTAATCTGGTTTACAAACTCAATTTCAATATGTCTAATTCACAGATTCTTGACCTAAATTCTATTCTTTCTCCAGAGTTGACTACTTTTGATTTTTAAAATAATCTTTTTAAGGTTTAATTTATATGTAACAAAATCATAATTTTCATATAACAAATATGTATAGTTGTGTTAACTATTACCAAAATCATAATATTAAACATTTCCATTGCCCAAAAAAGCCTCCACATGTATTTTTTTTTAATAGAACTCTTTCCTTCTTCCCTGTCACGTAGCAACCACAGATTGGCTTTCTGTCACTATCTTTTTTCCATTTCTATAATTTCTCATAAGTGAGATCATAGGGTATGCATTCTTTTATCTGATTTCTCTTACTTAGCATGATGCTTTTGAGATTCATCTACAGTGCTGTGATTATTAGTAGTTACCTTCTACTGCTGAGTAATACTGTATTCAATTATATAGATACCACAAAACACATATCCATTAACCAGTTGGTGGACATTTGGGTTGTTTCCAGTTTGAAGTTTGATGAATAAAGTTGCTAAGAACATTCACATACAAATCTTTGGATGGAACAATGTTTTTATTTTTCAATGGTAAACACCTAGTAATGAGTTGTGTCATATTGTCAGTGTATGTTTAGCTGGGTCATAAAAATTACCAAGTATATGTTTTTCAAGTGTATGTAATAATTATAAAGTGCATATTTATAATATATGTGGTTAATAATTAACAAGTGCATATTTAACTTGATAATAGTAATTGAAATAATGGTTCAGTGGCAATGTCGTTTGGCAATCCAATCAATAAAATGCAAGATTTTAGTGGTGTCTGGGTGGCTAAGTCGGTTGAGCATCTCTTGATTTTAGCTCAGGTCAGGATCCCTGGGTTGTGGGATAAACCCTGTGTAGGGCTCTGCACTGAGCATGGAGCCCGCTTAAGATTCTCTCTCTCTCTCTCTCTCTCTCTCTGTTTCAAAAGAACAAAAAAACAAAAAAATAAGAGTTTAACATTCTTAACATCCTCATTAACATTTGTTATTGTTAGTCTTCTTAATTTTAGCCATTACAGAGTATGCGAAACAGAAAGAGACAAGAGTGTGAGTGAGGGGCAGAAAGAGAGAGGGAGACACAGAATCTGAAGCAGGCTCCAGGCTCTGAGCTGTCAGCACCGAGCCCGACGCGGGGCTTAAACACACAAACCATGAGATCATGACCTGAACTGAAGTCGGTGGCTTAACCAACTGAACCACCCAGGCTCCCCTTTATATTCTAGCTTTTAAAAAATAGTTTTAGCTATTATATTTAGCTATAATTCATTTCGGGTAATTTTTCATATATATGTGTGCGTGTGTGTGTGTGTGTGTGAAACAAAACCAATGAGCAAAAAAAGAAAAAAAAAAAGGAGAGAAAGAAACAGAGAGAGAGAGAGACCAAGAAAAAGACTTTTAACTATAGAGAACAAACTGATGGCTACCAGGGGAGGTGGGTGGGGAGATGGGTTAAACAGGTGATAGGGATTAAAGAGTTCCCTTGCTGCCATGAGCAGTGGGTGCTATATGGAATTGTTGAATCACTATATTGTACACTTGAAACAAATATTACACTGTATGTTACCAACCCCGGAAGTAATATCAAAATAAATGTTTCCTAAATATTCCACAAAAACCTGGACCCCCCCCCCAAAAATAGGTAATTGCAATAACACACATATATATATTTATATACTATATGAAAAATATATGTTTATTTCATATGGATTTCCAGTTATTCCAGAAAAATAAAATGTTGAGAAAACTGTCCTTTTCCCATTGAATTACTTTGGTACCTTTGTTAAAAACAACTTATAATGTAAGCCAATCTATTTCTGGACCTCTTATTCAGTTCTGTACATCTACATGATTTATTTTTCTATGCTGATTGGTTTGAGTCCTGCAATTTTATTATGAGTCTCGTAAAACCATGATTCAAATTATTCTATCATTCAAAATAATTTTGGCTATTAGAGGTAATTTTACACATACATTTTAGAATGTGCTTACTTATCTCTACAACATGAGCTTGATGGAATTTTGATTGAGTTTACTTGAATCTATACATCAGTTTGGTAAGAATTGATATCCTCTGTGACCCATGAATATTGTATTCTTCTCCATTAGTTTAAGTCTTCTTTAGACTTCAGTTAGTTTGTGGGTTTGTGACCATTAATATTATTATTTCTATAAGATAATATGTTGCAGCTCAGAAAACATCAATAAACAAAAACTTTACATATATTTTTATAGACTTAGCTTCTAGGAGTTTATAGCTTTTAATTTCTTTAGTTAAAAACACAAATGGCATAATGAGTTTTTGTGAGAATATCCTTTACAATCATAAACCAGCCTTAGGTTTGTCATTTGGAAAGCAGAAGTTTGGCTTTATAAATAAAGAACTTTGAAAATTTTTAATATTTATGGGGAAAGGCATGAATTATCAATTTAAAAAGAAATGACATGACAGCTACTAATAACACATTGAAAGCCAATTTCACTAATCATGAATCCTTAAAGTGACTGCCTTTTTTTGGAGGAGGAATGCTTGAAATCACTAGGAAGCAGAATGTGATGGCTGTTTCATGCCAAATCTATTTCAATTTTATTTTATTTTTTGCCACAGAACGTCATAATTCCAAATTTTATGTTTTGAGCAGGGATTACTTTGTCACCAAAGAGGACTATCTTCAAAAATATTCATGATGAACTTATTGGGAGAAGAAAAAGTGAAAATTATGAGAAAATTGAAAATAGATTTGGATTGTACTCCTTTAAGTGAAGGAAATAGATAAAGCATCTTACTTTAATTAACACATGCTGCTGCTGCTTCTTTTTAAATTTCACGTGGTGTGTGTGTGTGTGTGTGTGTGTGTGTGTTTTATCAAACTTGTTTCACTTTTTTTTTAAGTTTACTTATTTTTTTTTTTTTGAGAGAAAGAGTGTGCATGGGGAAGGAGGAGGGATAGAGAGAGGGGAACAGAGGATCTGAAGCAGGCTCTGCACTGGCAGAAGAAAGCACGATATGGGGCTCAAACTCACCAACCGCGAGATCATGACCTGAGCCCAAGTTGGTCACATGAGCCACCGAGGCACCCCAAACTTGTTTCACTTTGTAAAGACTAGGATGTCAGATATCATCCTAAGAATAGCTAATGCTGTTCCTGTGTTTGTAGTGCCAAGTCACTACAAGTCAGAAACACTGCATGTGGAATCAACTGAAAAGGAGAGATTATCTGCTATGACTATGCATTGTCATAGTATCATAACCAGCAGTGTGGGCAACTATGCCCCATGGTGGATTTTGATCACAGTAAGTAGGGACCTGGGAAGGAGGCAACGGATCATTTCTCCTCCCTTTCTCAAATGGTAAATCCTATGGTTTCTGAGAAGACAGAAAAATAAGCAATTATATTTGACAAGAAGCTGTGGCCATGTCATATATGTACTCCTTCCTATTTTTTCTGCCTTTCTTTGCCTCACATCCTTTTACCCTACTTTATGCTTTCTTGATATTGCACTATAAGGAAGTATCCACATGTAAGCCTTTGAATCAGGCTTTCTGTTCAAGGGTGCTTTAGCCAAGACAAAAGAGAAAGGTTAAATACATATTTAAAATTTAAACTTACTTTCCAATGGGTTTTATTTTTTGTGGTATTAGATATTTGCAAATTGCTTTTTTTTTTTGAAAGTTGCCTTAACCTAGCATACGACAAGTTCAAACTTGAGCTTAAATTTCTTTAAATTTTTGTGAGTCCCGAATGACCTGAAAACAGTATTCAGAATCCCGCCTCCTAATTCTTAACAGGAGATGATATATATATTATTTACAAGCAATATGCAAGAAGGAAAATCTTTAAAGTCATTAAGATCAATTTATGCAAAGTTAAAACCAAACAATGGCTTTATAAGCTCCATTGTCACTCACGAGATTTTTCTCAGGGCTCTCTTAACTAGAGCTGAGCTTTGATTTCTTCGCTTCTTAATACTTACGTAGTCCACACATATTTTTCCCCTAAAGCTTTTTCCTTTTTCTTTTTACATTTGAATGATAAAACTCTATCCAGTGGAAAGAAATTTCTTTGTTTTGCTATGATCTGTAACACTTTTTACAAATGTTCTGCTTCTTCAACCTGAATGACTTGTTTTTCTTTATTCTTTCTCTCCTTCCCTCCCTCCTTCCCTTTTCTTACACTGAGTTACATCTTTTCTTTGCTAAAAACATTAGAATAGTCAAAAGACATTTTGACTTAACATAAACCTTCTGTATCACCTGATTCTTAACATCTCTTCATTATTTTATTTTAATTAATTTTTCTATGTAACAAAACAGAAATTGGAAATCCTCAAAAATTTAATGAATAGTATCTTCTACTTGTCAACTTCAAAAAAACCAAAATAATTTAAACATTTTCATTTACATTCCAAACCATTATCCTTTATTGTATTCATTTCTAATCAAAGAAATATTTTTCTAGTTTCCTAGAATATGGTTTTTTAAACTTGCACTTTTAGATATAGAAATAATATGTTAATAGTTTCACATGCAATATATTGCACTCTTAACACATCCATTTTACAAAAACTTCTTTTAGTTATATTTTTGCCAAAATGGAAATACAAGTATAAAATTACCCTGTACTTTTATGTTCTCATTCTGATCTGGTCCAATTTGTATGTGGAATCTTGCAAATAAATCCATTCAATAACAATTTATACCTTGTTTCGAATCTGAATTTCTAAACCATTTGGTTGAAACTTTGGGTTGAATATAATGAAACTTGCAGATTTTCTAGTGGTATAACCACATGTCTCTGAGAATATCTCACTATTACTTAATCCTGCAAAACTTGTTACTGTGTGCCTACTTATTTTATTTTACCATTTTGGGATGCCTGGGTGGCTCAGTTGGTTAAGTGTCTGACTTTGGCTCAGGCCATGATCTCACAGTTTGTGGGTTCAATCCCTGCATCAAGCTTTGTGCTGACAGCTTGGAGCCTGGAGCCTCTTTCACAGATTCTGTGTCTCCCTCTCTCTCTGACCTTCCTCTGCTCACACTCTGTCCCTCCCTCTCTCAAAAATAAACACTTAAAAATTATTTTATTTTATCATTGTAAAATAAATGTCCAAGTGTTTTATATTTTGTACCCTGTGATTGGGTTCTCACCAATAGATTTTTCATTAACTTTATATCCAAATAAAATGGACTTTCTAGCATTGGATCATTAACTAGATGCATGAAAGTTAAACAAAATACAGAAAGAAATAACTATTTAAAAAGATAAATAATTTGAGCAGTTAACATTGAGTACTTACCATTGAGTAGTTCTGAGGTTACTGGAGTAATTTAATATCCCCAAATCCATCCCCACCACCACCAAAAAAAGTATATCAGTTATTTAGTGCTATGTAACAAATCCCCCAGCCCCTTGATAGATAGATAGATAGATAGATTGATAGATTGAGATAGAGTGTATGTTTCTGTGTGTGTGTGTGTGTGTGTGTGTGTGTGTGTGTGTTTCCCCCTCAAATATCTGCAATTTGGTCAGAGATTGGGAGATTGGCAGGGAAAACTCATTTCTGCTTCCCCCAGTGTTTCCTGGGGCAGTTCAACACTGGGAGCTGGGATCTTCACTTCACTTCACTTCACTTCACTTAGCAGTTGATGTTGGCTGCCTGCTGACTTTCAGCTGGCATGTCAATTGTAACACCTACTAGTACCCTCTCACGTGCTCTTGTGTGGGGTTTTCCACAACATGCTGGCTACTCTCCAAAGGCAATGTGTGTGGTGGGGGAATACTGAGGGAGAGAAAAAACATGAGCAAAGAAGAACTCATATTACCTTTGACAATCTTGACTTGGAAGTCACACAACATCCCTTAGACCCACATGCTATTTAGTAAGACAGTCACAATGTCTCATTGAAATTCAATGGGTCAGAAGGGATTATCATAAACTCTATCTTTTGATAGTAAATGACAAGGTTCTGAAAGTATATGCAGGACGGTAGATATTCTTGTGACCATTTTTGAAAAAAAGAGAATCTGCCACACCTAGCAAACAGGACAGAAAAAAAAAAGGATGAAAAAAAACCCTCATCTGCAGCAAAACCAAATGATGATATGTCTTCATGAGTCCCCAGCTAAAAGCAGGTATGCTTGCCAAGACTGAAAACACCCATGTGGTATCACCAACTTTGTGAGAGGAAGCAAAGGGTGTATAGAGACCTGTTGATGAGCTTCAGAGCTAGAAGACCAGTATATCAAGTTTCCAAAGGTACTAAGTCACAAATGGAAGGGTTCTCCAAATGGAAAAAAAATCAGGAGAAGCTGAAAATGGAATGCAGAGACCCTTAGGCTGCAATCAGAGGAATGCAAGAAAGCTGCAGAAATTAAATAAAGCTTTCTTCTAAGACCAGGTCCTGCTCTGAAGAAGAGCTGCTGAATATACTCTATATTTAACTACACGGAAACACAAGAAGGAAAGGGAAGAGAATGTGCAGAAAAAATGGAAGATAGGAGCAGAGGAAAAGATGATGGAACGTGAAAGGGTTCATTTTGGATTCTTTACACTAACAACAGTAGCAGAAGCCCAAGCATCATGAAACAAGGAAGGCTAGTAAGCCAGCCTAGCTCACTCCCAGGGTTTGAGAACACGCTTTTACAGAATATCTGGAGTTGGCAAAAAAAATGTATATTTTAATTGTTTTAAGTTTATTTATTTTGAGAGAGACAGAAACAGTGTGAGCAGGGAAGGGGCAGAGAAAGAAGGAGAGAGAGAATCCCAAGCAGGCTCCACACTGTCAATGCAGAGCCCAATGTGGGGTCAAACTCATGAAACCATGACATCATGAGCTGAAACCAAGAATTGGTGGCTTTACCAATCTAGCCACCCAGGTGCCCCCCCAAAATGCATATTTTAAACATTATAATAAGAGTACGGCTGGAATTAAAAACAATGGAGAAGTTTCCAGTATTTTAGAGTCACCTATGAACAAAGGCAGTTGTAATCATCAGAACTTTTTCTCTCTACTAATTAAAACTTTTATTAGAAAATAATTAATTAGAAGGTTAGATTACTAATTGCCTGATACATTTTTAAATTTCTTTGATTAAGGCTCATATCCAATTCAAATCACTAATTTCACCAATTAGATCAATGCTTTTTTTTTTCTATTCAGAGAAGCTAATTTTAATGAGACATATTTTTACATAACCTTGTGTATCAAATGTTGTCACCTGAAATTTATCTTCATAAGTTTAATACCTGAGACAACCATGGTGGTGCTACATTTGGATGAAGTATTGCAAAAGGTTTTGAAAATTTTTTATTGTTTAGTTTCATGTAGTTTATAATGTCTTTGTTTTACCTCTACAAAAATGCTACTACTGATTCTCTCTTTCTCTGCCTCCTCCAATAATAGGAGAGAGAGATGTTTATTAAATGTCAATGTAATTTCCCAAGTAAAATAATATTGTTTGTAGTTACTTGCCCTATTGTTTAGAAAAATTAATTTTAACCTTTGATAACACATTTATCCAGCAAGAAAAGTGTCAATTAGGCCTTATTTAAAAGAACTTGACCTTTTCTACCTTTTCTGGCAAGTAGGAAGTTTAATTGATTTATAATAATTCATAGAGATGTGTTTGTTTACTCTGAGTTAAAAACAGGAAACACAAACATTTATACATTGTACAAATCTGTAACTTCATTATCAATAAGGTCCTAGGGACGGAGAGTAAATTAGAAAGAGGTTAGCAATTAGAGGTCAATCAGAAGGGAAGTTGACAAACCCGGGAAGCTGTTAACTGGAGCCTCAGTTGGACATTGTTTAAAGGAGACAGAGAAAAATAAGTGATAATTGAAATATAGTCTATGTAGATAGTGTACTTCATTTTATTTACTCTTTAGTTTTCTTGCCATATGGTCATATTGTAAATGAAAGAAACAGTGCAGCTAATATATGTAATAAGTGATCAATATTTGATTTATATGGAAGGGTACTCACTACCATTATTTATTTTTTTTTTTATATCATCCTTCAAACCATATGTAGTGAAAAAGAAGTTTCACGGCCATATGGATTATGGGCAATGCTGGGTTAAAAGACATTTGCTCTTTATAGGCATGGGCGTTAATATACTTGAAAATCAATTGGCTTCTGTCACTCTTGCTTTAATTATATATAGATATGTGTTTCACTTTTCTCTCCTCCCTTTTCCCAGTCCCTTTAAGGGCAACACTCAAGTCCTACTTTGCATCTTCCAAAGAATCACATTGTGTTTCTTCTGTATCTTTCTCATCTCTATTCATGGAAAGACTGTGGAAGATGTATGGCTCCAAGGCATGAATGTAAGGACAGGAAGTCTTTCCTTTGGAATGAGAGGATTATGTCCTCAGGGCTGAAAATACATTTTCTATGCATATTTTCTCTATAATCCAGAAGTGAGGTCATTTCTGGAAGAGACTGGTAATATTTTGTTTAGATAAAATGCCTTAGACTTATTTTTCCACTTTGGAAAAATTGTTTTTATACCAACATACAGAAATTCCTCAATTTATGATGGGATTACATCCCAATAAACCCACTGTGAAGTGAAAACACTCCTTAGTTGAAAATGCAGTTAACACACCTAACCTAGTGAACATCGTAGCCTGGCCTAGCCTACCTTAAACATGCTCTGAATACTTACATGTGCCTACAGCTGGGCAAAATCATCTAGTGCAAAGCCTATTTTACAAGAGTGTTGAATATCTTACGCAATTTATTGAATACTGTAACGAAAGTGAAACACAGAACTGTTGTACGAGTACAGACTTGTAAGCGTGTTAGTGATTTACTCTGATGACTGCATGGCTGACTGGGAGCTGTGGCTTCCTACCCCCGTCCAGCATCACAAGGGAAGATCATACCACATATCACTAGCCTGTGAAAAGATCAACATTCAACTTGAAGCATGGTTTCTAATGAATGAGTTCCAGAGCATTTTTAGTTTAGGGTAAAGAAAACATATTGCTGCTGAAATAAGCTACCATATCATATACTTTCACCTACCAAGTTATTATGTACTGAATCTGTTGGTGTTAGTGCATTGAGGACATTTTTAAAAATACAAGACCAGTTTCCTAACTTTAAGGAGTTGTCTAGTCTTCCAGGACAGGTTAATGCCTGAAAACAAGAATGAGTCTAACAAGAAATACAAATATTGCCATTGGACAGGAGTGAAAAGGCTACCTTTTTCCGAGTGCTTCTGGCTGGAAAACTTTCCACTGATTCCTTCTCCTTAACACTCCAAGCCTCAATATCACAATTTTCCCCAGTGACTCTCAGGATGAATTTCCTTACACCCTACAGTCTTCTTTCCATCAGCCCTCACAAGAAGACCTAAACCATCTACCTGGTCAATCCTCATCAGCTAGGCTCTCAGCTCTACCAGACTTTGATACGCTCAACATAACTGCATCTCCCACTCATAGCTAACTCCACAAGACCTTCTTCCCTGTTCTGTGGGACTCAATATCTGACATAAATAAAATCCCCTCAATCTCCAACTTCCTTCCCAAACATTCTCTCCACTTCTTTTTGATCCTAAATCTGCTTCTCTCTTGGAGACATTCATTTCTCTTTGGTCCTTTCAAATATGATAGTCATTGCACATTATCCACATCACTAGGCCTGGAGATGATGTGGCAATCTTCAATATGAATCAGTGTTGCTTCTAGATATTTTTTCCTCTCTCATCCATAAAATTGCCAATGGTGAAGCACAGACCATGAGATCATGTTATCCACTATTACTCATTATAGCAACAACCACAAGCCCTCAAGGCACTTGATCTCTGCCTCTGACTATTTTAAAACCTAGTTTACTCTCACTTTGTCCAATGCTATTCCTGTCATAATTATTAATAATTTCAATTTACACTTGGACTATAACCTTGTCATTAAAATAACTGTGCCCTCTGTAATCTTATTTGCAAGCATTTTATTCTTGAAACATCTCTGCAATTTTTCTACCCTCTCCTTGGCCTCCAACTTTTCTGTGACTCTACTGGAACTTTCCATCCATTGTCTTAACAATGTTTTAATGCCCCTCACTCCCTCATGTTCACCTTCATGTTTATTTGGCTTAGATTCCATGGCCCATTAGTATAATCACTTCCTTGCAGGTAATTTTATCCCCTTTTCTTCTCTCCTTCTCTATAGCCACCAGGCAAGGCTCTGACTGGCTGAAACCATCTCTCTATGTGCTTTTCTCTTAAATTCTAAAGCTAAATGTGACTGCAGAAAAACTCACAAGAATGTCAACTCATCTCACTTTTCAGGATGAGTAATTGTAAGTAGAATGTTAGTGCTGCCTACCAGTTTTATCCCACTGCCTAATTAGATTTCCTTCTCTCTGCATGACTATTTCATACCTTTCCTCTCATCATACTTCCGACACAACATCTATCATTTACTCTCTGATAAAACTATCAGTAGGATGGTATACTAAAACTACCATTCTACTTGCCTCTAAATTCATATGCTTCATTATTAGCACAATGGATGGACTGTACTTGTGCCTGTATAAGATCAGCCCTTCCCTCTTGCCCTGGATTCTATTGCATCTTCCCTCCACAAGGATGTTACACCATCTACTGCCACGTCTTTCTCTGAATCACTATTTTTTCCCCTTTTTTACTCGATCATTCCTCAAGAGCATACAAATAGTCTCTGATGCCTTTTGTTTGAAGGAAAAAAAGAAAAACAAAAAAAACTTCCTTAACCTCAACAATTTCCCATTTCTTACCCCTATCTTATTACAAATCCCTTAAGTTGTTGTCTCTACTCACAATGCCTCACAGGAAATCAACCAGTAATTTTATTGGCTTCAGTGTATAGGTCGATATCATTTTGGTTCAAGAAAGCTCCATATGTCAACAGAATTGCTGCAATAGCATCCTGATAGACTTTCCAGAATCTAGTACTTTTCTTTATAGGCTGCTCCACAAAACAGCTAAAGTGATCATTTTAAAAAATAAAATTCAACATACCATTCTGCTAAAAATTCACTTCACTAAAAGTGAAATCCAAATTCTCATATAGCCTACAATACCTCCATGATGTAAACACCATCACCTTCCCCTATTCCCTCCCCATCTTCCTCTTAGTTTTCTTTGTTACTTTCTCTTCTCTAACTACTTTGGTCTCCAGTGTTAGAGTTTCTCTGCCTGAAAAATTCTTTTTCCAGAGTTCCACATGATTTTCCCCATACTTCTTTCAGGTCCTGCACACCTGATATTTTATCATATGGGCATTCCTGAGGTTATATAAGATAACAGTAACACTCCACTCCTTCATTTTTCTCTTCAGGGCTTTTCATTCCCTGATAATATAATTACCTCCTTATTTATTCATTGTTGGCAGACATTTTATCAGTGTCTAAACACTAAAATTCCTATAAAAATGGCTGGCATCTAGAATGTACTCATTAAATATCTGTTGAATCAATTACTTATGAGAAATTTCTTGTAGTAAAATTTTCTTATGGTGAGATTATTAAGATATTTTTCATCTGCTGTATGACAGACATGATATTGCAAACCTACAAGCACTACTCTAGAATAAGTTGTACTAATGTGGGGATTTCCATTTATTACAACTTTCAATCTGTAATCTCTGATTGAAATGAAAGTTCACATCGGTGTATTTTCTGAGACTGACCATCTGTATTGATATTTGAGTCATACTGTATTGAAAATTCTCACAAAAGACAGTTGTAAGTGGTTAAAAATTATGGAAATATTAATGTTCAATCTGATGTAAAGCAAATATGGATATCTATATTAAAATACAAATAATTACAAGGAGAAGGTGCATCTTCAATGTGAAAGTTTCCAAAATTCCATTTTATCCAAATACTTGGAAAGATAAATCAAATAAAATACAAATTTTGAATAATTTTTCTATTATACTCTATTTCAGAATGACCTTTAGAAGCCAATGCCCTTCACAAATTGGCCTCTCCAGTTTTATTGTTCTCCAGTTTTATTGGAGGCTGTCCTTAGCCTCCAATCTTCAGTCTATGAAGTTTAGTTACCTTTAAATGTGAACAGGCTGCAAAACATTTTACATAACACCTGCCATAACAAAAGATTCAGTAAATTAATTTATAACAATAGACTTTGCCCTTTTAAAGTTCTATTGAATGTGTGAAGTCTTTCTTTTCAAAATGTTTGTTCTAGTATTTGACATGGATCAAGAACATTTAATTTGGTTTATATTTTGAAAGAAGAACCTCATAAATTTAAGGATTGATTTTTTAAAAATTCTCCAGAAAGGTGGGCTTTATTATTATTTTTTCCTTCTTTAAGAAGAGCTGCTTTTTAAAATTATTAATAATAATGAACTCATTTTTTCTTCTTAAGTTAAAAGGGATTTTAATGTAAGACAATATATTATCACTTTCCTTATTCCCACTGCCGAGTGATAATTGTGCTATATAGCTACATATAGTAAGTGCTAATTAAACCTTATGAATAAGTAGAAATTATTTGTGTCTACGTAAATGCATTTTCTGCATGTCCTTCAGTTTTGCAGTTGCTTTATTTGCTATGAAAGATATTTGTAATTTGTTTATATGTAGATTTATGTAATATTTTCATGCATAAAAATGATATAAAACCAATTATAATATAATTTTGTAAATTGGAAGTTGAGTGACATCATTAAATAACTTGGATATACATAAATGTTTATATATATTTATTCATATATACATATTTATAAATAAGTATATAAATGCTTACATACAAGTTATTTAATAAAGTAATATTCAAATCCTCACTGCATCTGGTCTTGACTTTCTGATAGAAAAAATAGACTAGGAAAGATTATTTTAAAGTTCTTCGATTCTGAAATTTCATTACCTCAAAGCATAAGTAAATAGTTCAGTTATATAGGGTTACTTCCTAGTACATAAAATGATAGCTTGTTTTGTACTAGCTTTCTGTCTCTCTCTGTCTTTGTCTTTCTGTCTCTGTCTCTCATTCTGTTTCTCTGTTGCACTCTCTCTGTCTCATTTCCTTTCTTTCTCTTTCCTAAGATGAGTAGAATAGGGTCACTTCAATACCACTTCTAGCATTTACTTGTAATGTGGTCTTGGGTAAGTAAATCTGTCAGTAGTCCACTTTTCATCTTTAAACTGAAGATGTGTGCAGTCCCTGATTTATGAAATTATTATAAAATTAAATCATATAACATCTGTAAAGTACATAGTACAATACTTGTTATAATGTGGACAATTCATAATTCTTAGTTATATTATTAAATGTATTATCTTCTTTCATGTCCTGCTCTGTAGTTACTTTTCATTCATTTATTCACTCAACAAAAATTTACTCAATTGCTCTTAATTCATTTATCCATTCAACAAAGTAATCCCTATTATGTTTTAGGAACTTGGAAGACAGTGGGAAAGAGAGAGAGAGAGAGAGAGAGAGAGAGAGAAAAGAGAAAAAGAGAGACAAAACTCTCAGTCTTGTGGAGATTACAGACAATAAACAATAAATATAATACATGAGGGGCGCCTGGGTGGCTCAGTCGGTTGAGCGTCCGACTTCAGCTCAGGTCAAGATCTTGCAGTCCTTGAGTCCCAGCCCCGCGTGGAGCTCTGTGCTGACAGCTCGGAGCTTGTTTCAGAGTCTGTGTCTCCCTCTTTCTCTCTCCTCCCCCTGCTCATGCTCTGTCTCTCTCTTCTCAAAAATATATAAAAGTTAAAAAAATAAAAAAAAATAAATATAATACACATGCAAATGATGTAGTAAAAAGATGTATGGGTGCATAGGAAAGAGGAAAAAAAAGTGCAGGATAAAGGGAAATCCAAATTCAGGGAGGCTGGGACACACTTTTAAATAAAGTGGTCAAAATGGGAATGAATGATAAAGTGCATTTGAACAAACTCAAAGAAGTAATAAGTAAGAATCCGTATAGGTCTATCATATATTTACCCATAATTTTTAACCAGATCTTTTAATTCTTTTATTTTTAAAAATTGTTTTCAAAGCACAATTACACTGTAATGTCAGTGCAAGTATCATCTCTTTCAAGAAATGTTCTATGACCTCTTTGATCTTGCTGGAGTCCCTCCTCTATGTTTCTATGTGTATAAGATGTGCTATATTTATTTTGGTTCTCGTTTTAATTAAAACAACTTATTGGTTGATTAGAAATTATTATTTTTTAATTAGTAATCAATTGACTTGGTTGCTACTGAGGCTTAAACAGGTGACCCCAAATAGTGACAGATAAAAATTAATCAAAACAAGATGATTTGGGGGCGCCTGGGTGGCGCAGTCGGTTAAGCGTCCGACTTCAGCCAGGTCACGATCTCGCGGTCCGTGAGTTCGAGCCCCGCATCTGGCTCTGGGCTGATGGCTTGGAGCCTGGAGCCTGTTTCCGATTCTGTGTCTCCCTCTCTCTCTGCCCCTCCCCCGTTCATGCTCTGTCTCTCTCTGTCCCAAAAATAAATAAACGTTGAAAAAAAAATTAAAAAAAAAAAACAACAAGATGATTTGTTGTCAGTGTTTGGACTTTGTATATTTCTATCATCTACTGCGAAATATTTACAGCATTTTGCAAGTACACTATTTTAAATAAAGAGAAATTTCCATTAAACCTTTTATTCACTCAATTATTTATTCATTACTCTATTCTTTCTTTCTTTTAAATTATTTTCCCTTATATATTAGTGGACTCCCTGTGTGCTAGGAATGGCTTGAATGGCTGGGGATACATTAGTAAGCTGGTTTCTGAGGGTGTCCTACACTTTTCTTGTTCCTTCAGAGAGGGAGGCTTCCATTGACTTTCCAAAAGCTAATCTTGCAAATCCTTTCGAACTTAGTTACTGAAGGAACATAATTATCAGTGTAGGAGTCCAGGGTAACATATGCGATATTCTTTTATCTGTAGAAAGAAGTATGAGCCAGATGAAAGAAAACAGCTTGAATATGAAGTCAGCAGAAAGGTCTATTGACTCGGTCACATTGCTATCCAGTTCAGCAACTTTTATGTTCATGGTTGCCCAAACTGAACGTATGCAATATTCTTTTCATATGTGACATAAACTTAATCAATTGTTAATTGTTTTAAAAGAAACATAAAACACCAGAGCTCCCGAGAGAGAAATATAAATGTAAACTGCTTCATGCCATTTTTCCCCGGACACCTGAATAGCATGAAAGCATCTTTGTACATTCAGTTTGAATAATAAAGTGTAAAAGAATGAGCCCTTAAGAAATTGAAGCCATTTGCAGTGGGCTAAATTCCTTTTGTCCCCTATTTTTTTTATTTGTATTTTACAAATATATACTTTTCTCTAACTTAAAAGGGCAAGCACTTATTTTTTAATCTTTTTAAATCACTAAAGAGAAGGTTAAATACTCATTGTGGATAAAACTTCTAATTGATTTTATTATTTTTTTTATTTTAATGGGCAATCAAAGTTAAATTTTCCTGAACAACTGCCAGAAAATAGTGTCTTCCACAATGGGAAAAAATTTAAATGAATAATGTTTTTGAAGTTAAGTATAATGTTAAAGAAGAGATCCATACCAATAAAAATTACGTAGCCCAAAGCATTTCTAAGTGTATAGATATTTTTATGACTAAGAAGAATGAAAGAAGTATTTACAATAATTAAATGACACAAATATTTGCCAAAAGGATAGCGATTACTGTGATTGTTTGGTGGCATTGTGGGTGATTTTTCTTTTCTCTTTTTCCCACATTTATTATAGTGTGGTGTAGTAAAACTATGGTGGAGAAAGCATAGATTTTGCAATACCAGAGAGAGCTGTGTTGAAATTCAACTCTGAGGGTTATTAGCTGAATAATATTTGACAAATTATTATTTAACCTTTTAAAGACTCAATTTTCTTATATTTAAAATAGGAGTTAGGAGCACCTACCTCATAGAATTATAGTGAAACCCAAAGATATAATAATGAAAACTGTCTCTGCATAATTTCGCATAACAATAGAATGACTCCAGATTTAACAATATGTTAAAAATTTATTTAAAAATGTAAATCACTTCGTTTTAAATTCAAGCTTCTTTAAAAAAAAAAAAACAGCTCTAAGGCTACTAGTCAAGTACCATAGCTGTTTTTAAAGATTTGCTCTTCACAATAATTCTGTGAGCTATGTATTATTTGACCCCATTTTACATACGAAACAAGTGAGTCTCCAAGAGATCAAGCAACTTGCTCATAGTAATTAGTGTCCAGATTTGACCTTTGGATGTAGGTCTTTCAGATATAACAGCACGTGCTTTTTCCACAACTTTTCCCCAAAACACACAGTAACAGCATGATTAGAGGATGACTTGATAGGAGCTCAAGGAAGCAGAAAAGGGGGTCCTCAGATCTGTAAATTCTGCTGACTCCTTTGTCGACACAATATCTCATGTCTGTATGATTGGCATTAGCTGTATTAACATTTGTAGATAAGTTTTGCAGCTTGCGTATATCTGTGTTTGGTCTCTTGCCTTAGTCTCTTGGTTAGTGTCAAACTGTTAAGTAGTCCCTAAGACACAGGCAGCTAGCTGCTAGGTTGGCTCACCACTTCCATAGCTTCCGTCAGTAAAGAATAATGAACTCAAATGGATTTAGACAAGGATTACTCAAAGCACCGTAGAAAACCTGAGCTGCATGCTTTCGTCTGTTCTTTTCCTTCCCCAAGTCTCGTGGGGGTGATACAGGGGTGGTCCCAGGTGTATCTGTACACATTGAAATCTGTTTCATAACTGAGGATCTCTGAGATCAGAAAAATCTCTAGTCTTGTAGGAAGATTGCCAGCAACTTGTCCTCCCCTCCAAAGACAGATATTTTTGTAACCTGGGAATATAATCAAAGGAAGAAGAGAGGCATTCTCTACCTTTATTATCCTGGTTAAGAAACAAATTTACTGTCTGCCACAAAAGAGAGACACTATCTCTAGCCTCCAAAGCTGTTTGCTATGCAAACATCCTTGAAAAAAACCTATTATAAGACATGTAGATACTCCATGGAGAATTGCCCACAATTAAACATAGTGGGTATCATTGCCCAATTTGTTTCACCATGGGTCTTGATTGCATTTTAGGCCATTTGAGAATATGGCATGCTGTGTAGTGAACTTTTGGTTTAGTTGGTTTTCCAAGCCTCTGCTACAGATTTCCTGCATGCCTTGCTACATGGACCCCAAGGCAAGTTCATTAATTCAACTCAGGTACCCGGTTCTCTCCAAACCCTACGTAGGGCCTGAAAAGTGAAATCTCAGCTTTCTTTCTGCCCCAACATGCTGTATTCCTTTGTTGACTTTGGCAAGGCCACTGTCCCACATTAGGGTAGGAGCAGCTTGTGAGGTAACCTCATTGTAGAAGCTACATGCAAACATGAACAAGAACCCTTTATTTCCAGGTTATCCTTAACCTACCTAACATATCATCCTCTCATACAGTTGAAGACCAGAAAGGGAGATCAGCCTTCTGCTTCTTTTCCCAACTCTTTTCCCCACAATCCACTAGAAACAGAAGAGTCAAGCTTTATGTTTCAACTTTCAAACAACTTTATATGCCAAAAGTGTATCTTCTATGTATGTATGTATCTATCATCTGTATCTATTATGGATGTTATTTGACTTCTCCTGCACTGATTCTTATTCTTTAAAGCAACTTAGAAAATCTTTGATTTCTCTTACTCTCTACATAGCCTGTCTTTCAACCATACTGCTTTACAGCAAAATCTTATATAGAATGTCCAAGCCTGAATGGCATTAATATATTTTTTCATTTTATACTTCTATGATGATGATCCAAATCCTCCATCATTTCAAACTTAGCCCCAATCTTGCTTTGACTGGGAAAACTATCACATTCAGGAGAAATGCAAATGAGAAAGGATGTCACTGTATCTCTATTACCCTACTTGCGACTAATCATTTATTACATGTTAGTTTTCTAGGTTTAAATTCAGGACCACCATGATTGTCCAACAGTCCCACTTAACACTGATTAGATTTCCTTATTTTGACAGTCATAGGTTAATGTCTGTCTCAACAACAGCATTCCAGAAAATTATTTTATTTTTCTTCAACACTAGGGGTGGTGCTGTATATATTGGGACCATTGTTTTGTGAGGGAAAAATTAGAGGGAAGGAATCACTTGTAGGAAGAAGACTAAAAGGAAGACAACCCTTTGGGGTTTATCATGGCCCCCTACTATGGCCTTTTCCTGTTACCTATTCCTAGAGCTATAGAGTGAAGAACAATGAGAAATTCAAAAAGGTACATCCTACATTTCCTGCATTCTAACTGCTTCCCACTTTTAACCATTTAAACTCTTTTGTTATATATCGGTATGACCATGCTCTTTAATTGCCGGCATTATATTTTTTAGTGCACACTATGAAAATGAATCAGTTTGGTCATGGAAGCACTTATTCATCTTCAGCTGCCTAACATCCATTACTATCCTCCCAGATGCTCGATTTTATATCCATTTTTATCTTCTGCATTTATTTTCAATATAATGAATACAGGCAATAATAATTTCAGACAATTAACATCTCTTAACAGCTTCAAACAAATCATCCCCACTACAGTTTACATGTTACTACTGATCTCTGTTTTCAAGTATTCAGAAAAGATTCCCAAGTATGCATACATCTTTGTTTTTAACTTTGGAGGAAAAATGGCAAAATATTGGCAAGAACTCTTGTCTGGAAATTAGGAGGCCTCACTTTTCTTCTGGTCTGATAATAACTACATATGAAGACTGGAGAAAGAAACACATCCGGAGCACCTGGGTGTCTCAGTTGGTTAAGCCTCTGACTCTTGATTTGGGTTCAGATTGTGATCCCATGGTTTGTAGAGCTCTGCACTGACAGCACAGGGCTGGCTTGGGATTCCTTCTCTCCCAATCTCTCTCTCTCTCTCAAAAATAAATCAATAAACTGAAAAAAGAAATACATTGTAAAATTCTTTCGTGTTCTATAATTTCATGATTCTGTTTATTATAATTACTTATCCAAATTAAACAAAAGTGTAATTATGAACAAAGCCTTTAAATAAACCTCATGTAATTCATTGGTCTATTAATTTATTCAATAGACATCACTGAATGTACAACATGTTAGTATTGTTTCCTTTAGTACAGTGTACGATGAGGAACATGCAGTTCTTGTCATGAAGAAGCCTAAGTATATTGACACAGTATAACTAGAAGTATTCGTTTGGTCTAAACCAGAACTAAACGAATCACCAAATTAACTTAAATATATTTTGAAGATGCTTCTACACAAGAGCAAAGCAGTCTTCAAAGGCTTTGTTTCAAAACAGGGAAGAAAATATTTTCACATTGTGACTAATCAACAACCACTCTCTAAACAATTATGTATCGTTTTCATACTGTTTGACACTGACTATATTGGTAGATGAAACACTAAAAAATAAGTCTTGCTTATGCACTGGCTCTTCTGGGGTCTTTGCACGACTCACTCCTTCACTACATACACCACTAGAGGACAGGCTTCCTAAAGACAGGATGGAGTGGGTGAGAGATTGAGGAAAATCCAGGATGACTCCTAGAAATTTTTGCTTGAATAAATTGGTGATGATAATGTCAATTCCAAAAATGCTAAAGACTGAAGGATGTTCAGAGCTGCAAGGAGGAAACCAAGACTTCTCGTTTATGTCCTATGTCTGAGAAGCCAGTTATTTATGAAAATGAATAAGTGGAATTGGCAGCTGGAGGTATGAGTGTGAGGGTCTGGGAACCCACGGGGATTGGATGCAGAAATTTGGGATTGCTCAGCACATGGGCGATGTATAAAGTCATGAGGCTTTCATGAAATAACCTAGGGACTTAAAATTGATAGAGAAAAAAAAATTTCATTATCTTTTGAGATAGTACTGAATGTGCTATAAATTTATAAAAATACTACATTTTAGGAAAAATCGATTTGTTTATACACTTGAATCTGAATTGAAAGCTAATTTTATTTCATATATCTCTCTTATTGCTAAACCTCATTACATAGGATGAGAACTATTTTAGAGTTGGAACATAAATCTGGAAGAAAAAAGAAAATAAGAATTAGTGCAGAACCAATGATAAGGAGAAAAAAGAGAATTTATAGGACCAATACTATCTTTTATTTACTGCTTTTTTCCATTTCAGTGAATACCTAAAACTCTTAGTTTCTGTCATATCATAGTTTCCTTTATTATTTTCCCTTTGCCAAAAACTCATTAACTATTTTGATGTGAAGATGAACAGTGTTTAGGATTTTCTTCTTATTTTGTAATTAGCAAGAATGAAAAAAATACTGGGAAATGAGTTGTGTTTTACAGTAGAAGTTAGAAATCTTATTTAAGTTGTTATATTGGATGGAATATATACTTCCATATCTGTATTATTGAGCATGCTCTAGTAGACATGCATCCATTTTCATTGAAATAGTCACATTTTATTACTAGTAACTGAGACCTATGGAAAGGGGTCTTTTTATGAGCACTTTTTGAGAATAATAGGCTTGCAGAATTTTTACAAGTAATATTACACTTGTACACCTATGGTATTGTTAAATGTTTAGTGCTGGAACATTGCCCTTTTTCTTAATAGATATTTTTCTACTTTAACACTTTTATTATATCTTGAAAGAAGACACAGAAACATATGTAGAGATTCTCAAACCCTTTAACAAACACAACATGTAAATTAAGAATACATATCACTTTATAACTATTAGACTGGAAAAAGTTGAAAAGTTGGAATTTGCCAGATGCTGTTCACAACATATGTTGTCTTGGGAATGTCAATGATACAGTCATATTTGCAAAGCAATGTCACAGAAATTCTTCTCCTAAATATTCCAAATAAATTATTTCAGAGATCCATAGAGATATATGCATGCATGTTGGCTGCATTTTTACTCAGGAGTTCAGTGAGTTGGAGGTAATGTGAATGTTCATCACGGGGAGAAAAAGTAAGTTAAAATATGGTAGATACAAGTGGCAGATACACACAATGGAGCAATTAGAAGTAACAAACTAGAGTTCCACAAAGAAATAAGTATAGAACTTAAGCATAGTATTTAGTAGAAAAAAAGGGGGAAAAATAATGAAATATATAACATAGCACAATTTATTTAGAAATACATGTATATAAACATTTTGTAAAATATAAAAATGCATGTTGAACACAATTGTATGATTGCCTATTGTTGGAGAGGGATTTGATAGAAAAGGAAGAGGATCCTTGAACAGACAAAAGATAATAATTGTCATAAACTCTGTTACCAAGTATTAAAATAACATTGACAGTCATAAATATATAGATGTCATTTAAACTCATCAGACTTAATGAAGTCTCCTAGGGAAGAATGTACAAATAAAAAGTAAGAGTCCACCAATGTAACTCTGTAACACTATAAACATTTAGATGAAGTACAAAGAATATGCAGCAAAAGAGACTGAGGAATGAATATGGAACTATAAATAATCCATAATACTTACATAGTATAGTCTCTAATTGTGCTGATGGTTCTTATAACTCCTTACCATGGTTAAACTGTTTTAAACCCAGCAACAAAAAAACTAGCTAAAATCATCCCCAGTTTACAGACTTAGGAAACTGAGACAAAGAACATTTTTCTGAAGCCACATAACAAGTGGGAAAATAGAGCTCCAAACTCAAGAAACTTTGCTCCAGAGCTTATAGATCTAACCACCGCACTATGTTGTCTCCATACTTATAGAGCAAAACTAGTGGTTTGAAGTCATGAACAAGAAAGCTTCTAAATCAAGGCAGTGGCCAGTTGGGTTTAGTTGTTATCTGGTGCAAAATGAGAGGAACTACCAGCATCAGGGAAAGCAGTCAAATCACTACCTGGTAATTTTACATAGCACATAGACCTGAAACTTGTTCACAACGTATTCATCATTCCAGTTTTATTAAATGTTGAGTTGGGCACACAAACCCAAAGGTTATCAAATTTATGTTTGGTACAGAAGGACATAGAAAGTAGTGAAAAGAAAAGAGAATATAATAGAGAAGAAAAAGTGAAAGATGAATCCTATTAAAACAGTTGGGGTTCTTGAACAGGAGACTAAACCACAATGCTGAGCAAGACAGAAGACATCTCAATGAGTCCCAAGGAGAAATCTCTGTAAAAGGAGCTCAAATTACCCGAGGCTTTGAATGAAATGGAAAGCTGACCACAGGGCCACTCAGTATCTCTGAAGATATCACAACATAACACCATGGATAATATCAGAAACTACTGTTATTGATTCTTAGTTACAACGAAAGATAAAATTATGTTTAGTAAAGTTTCTAATATTTGTTATAAAGTGTTCTATCAAAAAAAAAAAGGATATTGACCTTCAAAGTTGACTGGGGATGTCTAGTATCCATAACACAACACTCTCCACAAAAATCACTTTGGATAATGAAGGTGTCATAATGAATAATTATAGATTGCAGTGATATGCTACGGAAAGAACATGACTTCTATATGCGTGGTGTAGATTTCTTCAATGTTTATAAATCATCATTCAAGATAGTCATGATAGAAGCCAGAAAAAAAGAAAAGATGTTAGAAAAGTTATTCCATGTGGAATAGGATATAACATACCCATAAATTTGTAAAACAATGTTGTCTTACCACAACAATAAAGGAGAAAGAGTCATAATTTATACTTAAACTTGAATTGGGAGGAATGTAGATATTAGTTTCTGATTTGTTTCTCATATGGTCTTGTTATGTTTAATTTAGGTTGTGTTGATAGAGGGAGTGTGACACTTTTAAAAGAAATGTCATACAATAAATGCAAACTTACCAGTATTTTATAAAAAAGAAGGTAGATCTGATTAATTGCAAGTTTCATTTAGGGAAAGATACAAATTAATAATTGAATGAATGAATAAATGAATGAATGAATGAATAATCTTCTGACTGAAGGAAAGGAAGGGTGACCTGTAGAACATGGTAGACACAACTAGACTCCATGGTAATGAGTGCTAATTGTGATCCTTAGTGAGAGAAAATACTTTACAGAGAAAATTCAGGTTAGAATTTACATAGAATAGGGATTAAGAGATTTGTGGACTCTGAATCAGACTTCTTGGCTCCAAATCACCGCCCTGCAACTTATTAGAAATGTAACATTGCTGGTATACTTAACCTCCATTTTCTTTTCTGTAAATTCAGAACAATAGCACTTATCTCTGTCAGGTTACTGTGAATACTAAACTATCTGCTCTGTGTGAAGCACATAGAACAATACCTGCCATGTAAGGCAGCAAATCATATGATGAACAATTTTGGTGCTCTCATCACTGAAATGTAGGCTGATGCCATTATCTATATCATTTAAATGGTTTACAATGCACATACTTCACACCAGCACATATCGGCTCTATTCATATATATGAATAAATGGAGAACTTCATGTAACTTTGTATAACCCTCTAGCAGAGTAACTTGAATAATCAAAGGAATTCTGAAAAATTAAGTTACAAAGGAGAAAAGTCAACAGAAACAACACATTTTTGTTAATGTTTATTTATTTATTTTGAGCAAGAGAGAGAGTGCATATGCACAAGCAGAGGAAGGAGAGAGAGAGAATATCAAGCAGGCTTCCACACTCAGAGTGGAGCCCAATGCAGGACTCTAACCCATGTCATGATCTAAGCCAAAATCAAGAGTCAGATACTAAACTGACTGAGCCACACAGGCACCGCAGAAACAACTCCAGATCCAGAACAGGCAAATGAACTGAAAACCACATAACCAGAACTAAGTTATGAAATTCAAGGCAAACCATAAGCAAGGCATTATGATACTAGAAATAATATTTTAAAATACAGTTCCAGATTGTTGGACATTGCTAAATCTCTTCTGCAGATGATCAGATTGGTCCTGAAGACCATGGATGGGCTGGCCCTGCAGGTGTAGTTCAAGTTTCCTTAATGAGGGAGAAAGGGTAAATGAAGGACAGGGCATTCTAAAATAATAATTTGTCTTGATAACAAGAGTTGTGCCATTAATTCATTTATTTTTAAATATAATGGCAGTGTCATCAAAGAAATTATGTTATAAATGTCAAACTTTGAAAACATATTTTTATGTCAATCCCAGTGGCATATAACTCTCAAAATTCCATGGTTGTAAGTGTCTTAGGTAGCTGTAAATATACTAACGAAATGAGACACCTAGGGAATCTCAAGAGACCAGAAAAAGATTCTTAATTGCACTTGTTATCCAGTCATGTTCTAATGGGAAATTACTGCCTGCATGATGAAACCATCAATCATGAATTCAAAGACTATAACTTATGTGTTAGAAATTTTGAAAACTTCCTCTATTTAACTGTTAGGGAACAATGAGAAATTATGTGTTGTAAAGACATAACCAATGAATTTGGAGAAAGGCCTAAGCTAAAATCCAGCTTGACTAAGTCTTAAACTCCATGTCAATTTCTCTTTTTGTAAAGGAAGATGAATCAAACATATTATGCCTCCAACAGAATTGCGAGAGTCAAATCAAAGAATGTGAAGGTAAAATGTGTAAATTGAAAAATGTCCTATAGATACAAGTTATAATTGTTATATAACATACCTGACCTCAATCTATTTCTAGGATAATCTATTGTAATTTATAAGCATGAATAATTAATGTATTCTATTGGCCAATGGATATGAGTTGCTCTCCTAAAATAGGTTGGCTCAAAACAAAAAACAAGACAATTTTGCGATGTGTTATCCAGTAACTAGTTTACATGTGAATATGTTTTTAAACACACTTGTAAAAGAACTATGATGGCTACTTATATCATTTTACAAAGGTTCATTGTGTACTCCTCATGCCACATTGCATATGTCCACACTGCTGTCTAATTCACCCCAGACTAATGGGAGCATGTTATCATTATTAGGCACAATGACAACTATAACCATAACTAATTATCCAATCCAAGATACTTCTGATAGTGAAAGCATTAAACATAATTAAATCATATTTTAACATTTATTTTAGTTGTCAATGACTGTTTTGTTGTTCTAGTGTACTTATATAATTTCTACAAATTATTTTTTAAAACTTGAATTCTTTTTAAAAATACTAATATCATGCATCTATATGTGTAGTGAAAGCAAACTTATAATAATTCTTTATATTTAATTTCTGATCATCAAAAAATATAAGGAAAATAATCATTCTTAGCACATAGTAATGTTCTTTTTTTTATTATTGTTTATTTACTTTTGAAAGACATAGAGACAGAGCATGAGTTGAGGAGGGGGAGAGAGAAAGAGGGAGACACAGAATCCGAAGCAGGCTCCAGGCTCTGAGCCATCAGCACAGAGCCAGAAGCGGGGCTCATTTTCACGAACCGTGAGATCACGCCCTAAGCCAAAGTCGGACGCTTAACCAACTGAGCCACCCAGTCGCCCTTAGCACATAGTAATGTTCTTGAAAAATTTTTTTAGCCATAGATATCTTTAAAACTATGTCACAGTTATTCTTCTGAAAAATGCTTTTTTTCAAATGATGTCTAATTATTATTATTGGCTTCTCTATATTTTATTAGTCTATTACATGGCCTAATTATTTCTTTATCAAATTGGCAGCAATATTCGTCAAACTTTCATTTTATGGGTAATTGACTCTTCTCTGTAGATCATGATGTTTTAATCAATAAAATATTCTCAGTATAGATAATGACATTCTTGGTAGGCTCAGGTTAGATTCTACTAAGTAGAAGATATCTCAAGTCTCATAGTTCTCATGTTAAAAATATGTAAATATCTCAGCTTTAACATTTTCATGAGTACTATATTTTCCCTTCAAATATAGTCCTTTGCTTTGGCAAATATTTTATGAGTGTTATATACAGACTCTCTGCCCATCTTTTACTACTTATTCAAATTGGACTCCAGAAAATTTTCATATTTCCAGAAACAATGACTATGAAGGGTTATTTTCCTCTTATGTGAAATGTATCTCTTAATGAGGTTTACTCTTGTGTTTTGTTAATTGCTTGTGGGCAACAAATAGAACCCTATTTCAAAATATTTGTGTTCCTTTTTAAATTACCTCATAAGGATCAAAATATATTACCTATTTGCATTCATATGATTTATTCTATTATGATTTACAGTGATGGTAATAATATCAGTTATGTATCATGTATTATTGCTAATACTAATAATAGATTATTTGAGGATTACACGAGACAATTCAGATTAGTGAATTTTCTGTTTAGTCCCTTTTTCCAATTTTCAGTTAATATGTTCATTCTTTTTTACTACTTTATTAATTCCATATACATGTTCAAGTTGTTAATCTCTATTACATATATTGCATTTTTCCAGTGTATGATTTTAACTTTGTACATTGTGTTACTTGGATATTTAAAGGGTGGTAGGACTGAATGCACACTATATTTAGCTAATAGGTAAATCTGTATGTCTTCAGGCATAATCCTGATTGGAGAATTTAGAGGTTCAAAGGAAGAATAGCTGAAATAAATTAAATCTTTGCCTGAAAAATTTCATAACTAATTTTTGCTGTTAGGTAATAAATAATCAAAGAGACATAGCCTTTAAAAGAGAAAAGAATAAAAGCTCATTTTCAACTTTGTTTAAAATAGAACCTTAAAAATTAAACATTGACTGCTCTAAGATTTGGCAAAGTTTTAATAAGAGACCTGCCTTCAGCTCAGAATGACATGTGGAAAAGCAGGATTATTCACTGAAACTAATCTCATGTTTCTTTTATATAAAGGCAAATCCAAAATCAATTCTGCTTTAACAAAATTGATTTGGGATCAGGACTACATATAAATGCTGAGTCAACATTCAAGATAACAAACTATATTGGAGACATCCTTAATGCAGATTGACAGTCACTAGATGAATGTGACATGATTGATCCTGGTTCTTGTTCTAATAACTATTCATTCATTAATGTTCCAAATGATTTCCAAAGGGGGGAAGAAAACCTCTATCCACCTTTCTTCTATTTTTAAGTTATCTTCACTGTTCTAAAGTTCAAATTTCTAAGATGTCCAGTTTCAGTAGCTAAGTGTAATTCCTAGAAACCTAAAAGTCCTGAGAAAGTTGGTAATTTAATTATCTGAATAACTCCCTGGGAAATAAGCACATTAAAATGATTATTAGAGAATATTATTTTGAAGATATTTTCTGGAGGATTTTGTAGGTGATTATGGAAAATTTTTGTTTCAAATTTTAAAGGTTAGTATAGTTTTACATTGGTTTAAATTTTTTTTTCTATCTCTTAAAGCTACCCTTTCATTTCTGGTTTCACTGTCACTACAATTTCCTAACTTCAAACATGTTCTTGTTTTCAACATATTACTAAAAGTGCTATAGAACCTTTATTTCAAGGGGCAATAATATTTGACCTTGTTGCTCAGAGTAAAAGAATTTGCTGAAGACCTTGACTGGCATCCTATGAGTTTACAAAGAAAGCAGTCCTCTCTTCACAAACACTATTGAAGTTAAATAGTTACTTTACAGAATCCTGCCTCCTGTTACTCGCACAATTCTTAACAGTCAAGTTTGTTGGCATTAGCCAATCTAAACTTGGCCTTATCTCATTTTATTTTCTTTGATACAGTTTGGTTAGTCTTCTGGCCCAAAGCTTGGATTAAAAAGAATGGTTCTGTACATTGTCTTACTCACTCTGCTCCAAAGAAAGAATAAATTTTCTGATTAAGATTTAGAAAATCTCTCCCTCTTTCTTGCTTTTTCTCCATTTTGTTCTCCATGTGTCCTTCCATCTGAAAGACCTGTGGATCTACTCTGTTATTTCTTCCATAAGATTTGCACCCCACATTCTGGCCACTTCTAAAGGTAAATCTGGAAGTCCATTTTTCTCTCTGTTCCAAGTAATGGGAGCTAAGAATGCACGATAATAATGCCAAATTGAGTGTATAATCTCTTTAGATGTAAAATCTCTTTGGGTTGGATTGTCAAAGTTCAATTATTTATTTATGGAGATTACAAGAATATTTGACTATGACCCATATCTAATCCATAATTTCCAATCCAGTCTTTCTTGGTACCAATACCAAAACTTTATATCCCTCTCTTTGATCCCAGTGTTTGATTTCTCAATTGATTCTGAACTTAAAGGAGACATAGGGGTATGGGAAATTATTACTAGTAAACCCTAAGTTAGGAAAATAATCCCCAGTCTAATAAGTTTGTAACTTTGCAGCCATGTTCACATATTTTCTTGACTCTAACCACAGTTGAATAACCAGAGTTAAATATTTAGACTCATAAATGGATTTATCATATTCCATTTTTTCCAGTATTTAAAATTTGTACTCAGATATTCACTATCTCCATGTATTTCAGACAGTATAAAATGACCAATAATTGGCCTTCTCTGTAGGAAGACTAGACAAACATCAAACCTGGGAGGAAAAGTGAAAATAATCAAATCAGAGCAGAAATAATACCTTGAAAGACTTTCCATAGCTTGATTTCAAAGTTTAGTTTGAACTAAATTTATAACTTTGGATTTCTTTAATCTATAGATTACTTAAGTGTAGGTGTCTTAAAACAAATAATTTGTTATAGAAATAATTTTGACTGTAGCAGGCATAAATCCAGTTAACTCAACACAAATTTCCATGTTCTCTTTTCCTTGTTTGTCTTTACTACAGGAAAAATTAAATATTTATCTTTCCAGTTCTCCTGGGAGTTACACATTACACAAGTCTAAATCTACTTGAGGCCTCTATGAAAGTTTTTTCTCATAATAATGACAGAGAGGACTGGTCCCAAACATTTCCTACAACTGAGTTGAATGTTTCTTAGAACTTACCTTCTCAAGGGAAATTATTTATTAGTAATTAGCCACCTTAGGATAGAGGAAAGTATTGAGTCAGATAATGTGGACCCTTATATGATATTCTGCACATTTTGTAAACTTAGATTTCAAAGTTGTTCTTATAAGGTAGTTGTCTCACACTGATCAATTATACCGATTCAAAAGATGAAATTGTAATTTCACACTACCATTAGGAAAGCTGTGGTTCTAAGTAATATAAAGGTTTCAGGAGTAGAGCTTAAATCACTGTCACTGGGACCAGTGTTTAATTAGTTTTAGATATCTTCTCTACTTAAGACTGATATATTAACTTGCTGAAGCTTTATTTTTCATTACCAAAGTCCCAGACTGATTAACTTGCTCTATGATCTGTGTAATCAATTGTTTGTTGTGATTTGAACCAACAGCTACAGAACACAGTTGGAAATAACCCAGGAGCAAAGGAAGACATGATTTCAGGAAGAGAAAAACAAAGTGTAAGGAATCAAGTCAACTAAAGTATAACTTATGCAAAAATGAGTTTAAAGGTGTCTATTGTGTGCTACTCCCTATGTATTAACAAGAATTAGTCACAGCCCTCGGGTCCTAAAGTAAAAACACTGACACAGTGTAGGAAGTAAATTATCTGCGAACATAATTGAAAAGTTTGAGCTTCTATTTTAACAGTAAAAAGTTTAATTATGCTACAGTGTTTTTCAGAGATTTTTTTATTGTTGCTATTCTAATTATATATAAATATAAATATAAATATAAATATAAATATAAATATAAATATAAATAAATATACATATATATAAAACTCAATTCCACTTATTATTTTCATTTATAAAGTAAAACAATTTAATTTTTGAAACATGTGTTAAGGAATGCCTGCTTAAATAGTTTTATAATTTATTAATCCTCTCAACTAAATTACATGCTATTAATCATAATGACTAAAATCATGTTAATAAATGGTTAGTGTAAGCTATAAACAGTGCATTTCTTTGGAGTGAACATTAATTAATTTATATTAATTAACTAATACTTAACACTAAGTTAAGTTAGGTTTTCACAAAGGCATTGATATTTAATTTCAAAGCTATAAGTTTTCAAAAAGAACATAGCGTGGAATAAATGAAATAAGTAAATTTTATTTTTTATTATAATTCAAAATTTAAATTATTTTCTTCATTTTGCCTTTGAATGATTTTATTATGTGCTTTTTTTTTTTCAGTAATTTGCCCTGTTCCTTTCACAGGATTTGGCTTCTATAAAAATGTTTTGCACATCATGCTCCATATCAGCATCTGCTAAGAGAGAACCCAATTTGTACGAATCTTACATACATAAGTCAGATAAAATTCATTTTATAGCACTTTCTTCTAAACAGTATTTGTTCTATTAATTTATCCCATTCCATTTTTCTTTCTTGATACAATTTTAATGACTTGGAGAAAGTATAAAGTTACTTTATATAAAATGATTGATCTTATTAGCTTTAGCAGCTTCATTTAAGAAAATTAATAATATGTCTTCCTGAACAGCTCATTGACTGTCTCCACTATATCAATTCATTTTCTCAGTAAAAATGAAAGAATGAGATCAGAATGCGGATATGTTGCAATAGGTGGAGCTACGGAACAAAAGTTAGAAGTGATGTGCTTTCAAGCGTTCCTGAATTTGCTCTATTTTTTCTATTTATTACCCCTCAACACTTTATATCTATCATCTCCTTCTCTTTCTGTTAGGGAGGAAGAGGAAAGATAACATTACAATCTTTTTAAAAGAAAAAGAGAAATTTTAATTTTCTTTTTATAATTTTAAGGTCAGTTTTATACAAGATTTTGGATTTTTTAATTGCCCAAGTGATTGCTACTTTTAAGCATGTATGAATTTATTACACTGTTCAGAAGGGAATGTTAGTTACATATATTTTATTGTAGATAATATTTTAAACTTCAGAATATAATGCCTTTTTCGTTTTGAAAACAAAAGTTTGAAAAACATAAGTTAGAGGCAAATCTAATTAGAAAACATTATATTCATTTATTTACACATTACTTATTTATCCAGGCCCATTGTATTAAAGATAACCTTGTACACATGACAGACACAAAGATAATTAACAATATACCCTTCAAAGGGCTTACAACTTATGAAGGGAAGTAGACGTACAAATATGTACTTATAGGTTGGTGTGCTACCTGTGGATAAAGAAACTGTGATAAAGAAAATCCTGTACTTGAAGGAACAATTAAATCACACCTCTATGAGTCAATATGGGGATGGAAAACACACACACACACACACACACACACACACACATACACACAAACATGCACATTGTTTCCAATTTCTAGTACCATGATTGTCTTAATGATATGTTTGGTTTAAGCCAAACTTTGAGTTTAAACCAAACTCAATTTGGTTTAGTCTATATTGTGAGAAAAATTGACATTTTAATATGGCTATGTATTAAAGAACTAAATGTGATGCCTAAAATCACAGAAGTCCTAGATGAGAACACAGACTATAATTTCTCTGTTAACTCTAGCACATTTTTCTAGATATGTCTCCTGAGGCAAAAGAAACAAAAGCAGGGGGGGGGAAATACAACCGTTGAGACTACATCAAAGTAAAAAGCTTCTGCACAGCAAGGGAAACAATCAACAAAACAAAAAGACAACCTACTGATTGGGAGAAAATGTTTTCAAATGACATATCTGATAAGGACTTAGTATCAGAAATATAAAAAGAAAATACATAAAGAATTTATACAACTCAACACCAAATATAACCAAATAATCCAATATTAAAAATGGGCAGAAGATTTGAACAGACGTTTCTCCAAAGAAAACACAGATGTCCAACAGACATATGAAAAGATGCTCAGCCACACGAATCATCAGGAAAATGCAAATCAAAACCACAATGAGATATCACCTCACACCTGTCAGATGGCTAAAATGAAAAACACAAGAAGCAACAGGTGTTGGTGAGAATGTGGAGAAAAATGATCCCTTGTGCATTATTTGTGGGAAAGCAAACTGGTGTAGTCACTGTGGAAAAAAGTATGGAAGTTCTTCAAAAAATTAAAAATGGAATTACCATATGATCCAGTAACTCCATTACTGGGTATTTACCAAAAAAAACCCCTCTGAAAACACTAATTAAAAAGGATACATGCCCCCCTATGTTTATTGCAGAATTATTTACAATAACCAAATTATGGAAGCAACCCAAGTGCCCACTGATAGATGAATGGATAAAGAAAAAATGGTCCATGCGTGCACACACACACACACACACACAGAATGTAATATTACTCAGCCACAAAAAAGAATGAAATCTTCCCATTTGCAGTGATGTGGATGTATCTATAGAGTATAATGCTAAGTGAAATATGTCGGTCAGAGAAAGGCAAATAGCATATAATTTCACTCATATGCAGAATTTAAGAACAAAACAAACCAACAAAGAAAAAAGGGACCAAAAAACAGACTCTTAAAATAGAGAACAAACTGGTGGTTACCACAGGGGAATTGGGGGGGAGGAATGGGTGAAACAGGTGAAGAGGATTAAAAAGTACACTTATCATGATGAGCACTGAATAATGTGTAGAATTGTTGAATAACTCTATTGTACACCTGAAACTAATATAACACTATATGTTAATTATATTGAAATTAAAAATATATATATTAATCGTTTGTGGCAATCATTGAAGACTGGATTGTTACATCTTGCCCCTGAGAGTCAAGACTATAGACATTGTGCTCATTCAGAATAGGAGTGCCAAAAAAATTATGTCTGTGTAAATATCAATTCAAAGAATAGCTACATAGTGTACTATGCTTTCATTTCATCCTTTTACACTGTTTTATTTCTTCTGAGGTTATTTTATGCTTTTCTCTTTGCATTCTTACTTTTATACCTACTTATCACTATTTCTTACCTAACTGCTGTTCCTAGGGTGATTTCTTCATATCTCTCCACAGAGCCCTCACCCCTACTTTGAAATCTTTCACCATCTTACTCCAGTTTGTACTGGATTTTCTACTACTTATTTCTACTACTGCTTACCACTCATTTTCATCATGGGACCTCCCTCATCATCATTCTTGAAATTGCTTCACTTCTGTCCTGATCGGACACAAAATTTCTGCGTTCTGTATTTTTAACTTTTAGTTAATGCCTTTCTTTTTACAGAACTATGAATTTTTACATAAATGTGGTTTTAACTGACAGATTTGATATTGCTTTGTTATTTTTTTAAAGTAAGCTCTAGGCCCAACATGGGACTTGAATTCATGACCCAGAGATCAAGAATGGCACCCTCCACCAACTGAGCCAGCCAGGTGCCCCAGTTAATCCCTTTCTTTATGTAGATTATGTAATTTATTAATATAAAGTTTTTATGCATTAGTAATTCATTCTTTTCATTCATTTTTTTGTTGTCTGGGTGATTTATAATATATAGGTAGAAATTTATTTAATTTCTGATTAAAGTAATTTCATTATTTATCATCTTCTTTCTTTTTCTTATGTTCTTAATTTCAGGGTTGCTTGTTGAATTGGATGTAATAGTTTCCATTTTTTTGTTCTTCCTTTTGAATAATTTTCTAATCCTTATCTTCTAATTTTTCTATTGATTTCTTTTAGTTACAGTAATAATGTTTTTACTTTTAATAAATGTTTCTTATGTCTCTGGTTATTTTTCTAAGCCTTTTTTTTCTGACCCCCTTGATTGCCTCTGTTTACATTCAGTTTAATTTTTCTTTTTGATTGTTTTGGTTTGCTCTCTTACAGTGGAGACTATTCTTAAATGTCTGATGATATGGAAACCTCTGTTTAAATTTAAGATAAATCTCTTTTTATCTGACTAAAAGGTCAGGGACACAGGTTGGGTTTCTGAACTCATAGCTCCCCTATGGAAAATGTGACTTCTTGCCAATCTATTGAGAAAACCCTATAAAAGCAGCAGATCTGTGTAGTCTTTTGACATCCTTTACTAAAGGAGGAAAGAAAAGAGGATAAATGACCTGATCTATATCCTTATCAATCTTAACTCTGAGTAAACAGACTAAAGATATTTGCCAGGAGTAAGAGACCCTAACTATGAAATGTCCTTTGTAGGATGTTTCTAGCTAAATATTATCTAGCGTAAATAATAATCAAGGGTTTATGACGCATTACTCTCTGGAGGATGTCACATGGATTATGTATTTGAGGCAAAATATGGAGATCTCTGATAACTATAATGTTACTTCTATGTGGATGAGCCTGTGAATCTCATAGAGTGGTCTCATTTATTCTGCACCTGGGTGTAATGGACAAAATGGAAAGGAACTTGGGGTGCTATGTTTGATATTTTTATTGCTGAGATTTTTTAAATGTCTGAGCTGTTTTATTGCTTGTTTCATTTAAATTATTACTTTCATTCAAATTATTTGTGTGGGTCTGATTTAAATCTGATCTTGTCTGTTAGCTTACCTGACTTCTAGCATTCTGATAGCTAACCATGGTAAGAGAGCTGGAATTCTTCCCTGTTAGTCTGCAGGCTTTTACTTAATCCAACTTTTACCTTTTCATTACATTTGTTCTTTACTTACATCGTGTCTAATATCCTGGCATTGGTAAAGTCTTGGATTAGCTGGATAAGTAAGTCAAAGGATGGAGAATCACCACACTTAAATTCATAAATGTATTAAGTAAATTGTAAATAAGAAATTATATTCATGCATGATTACATAATTTAATCATTTACTGCCATTTTAGTGGGAATTTCAGTGGGATTAGACATCAAATGCATGTAAGAACCATTGAAGTATTTTATTTTTAAGAATAAGATTTCCTGGAATATATTTCAAATCTCAGTATTACAGGTTATGCAATGTCACTTCCAAGACATCTACAGAAATTATCGCTAAAAAAATTTAGCCTTTTAAGCCAATCATTCATCATCTATGATCCTAAATTACAAAAGATAGTTTATTCTGGTAATGGCCAAGTTAGCTCCTCTCTAAATGATCCATTACAGATGAAAATATAAACTCTGGATCAAATGTAAAAGAGAAAATAAAAAGACTACCCAAAGATCCCCAATGGACAAATTCTGGAAGGTAGTTTATACATGTGGAAGAATGAAATTACATGTTTAAAGTCTCTCATTTGCTTTGGCTATTAGAATGAAGCCAGCTCAAGACTGTTGCAAAACTTCAATAGAAAATGCATAAGTTGGGGTACCTGGTGGCTCAGTCTGTAAAGTATCCCTGACTTTTGATTTTAACTCATGTCATGATCTCATGGTTTGAGAGATTGAGGCCTGCATGGGACTCTGCACTGACAGCACAGAGCTTGCTTGGGATCTTCTCTCTTTCTCTGCCTTTCCCCCACCCTTCTCTCAAAATAAATAAACATTTAAAAAAAAGAAAATGCATAGTCTCCCAAATTTGAAAGATGATATGTGAGAGCTAGTTAGTGAGAGCACATATTGCACAAGAAAATGCAAGGAAAGGAGAAGACACCCAAATTGAGGTTATAAACTATGTCCAGGTTTCTAGAACAAGAACTTTATGCAGTAGATTCCAAGCCTTTCTTCTAAGGATGAAATACCTCAACTAAGAATTGAGCTACCATTCAAAGGCAGATTTTGCTGTGTGATTTCAACTAAGTAAATTGCAGACTAAATGGGGAAAAAAAACTTCATAAGATTATGAAATCCACAGTCTCTAAAACATAACATTTACAATCTCCAATGTGCATCCTAAATTACTTCAAAATATGAAGAAAAAATAATATGTGTTCATTCTTCAGAGAAAAGATAATCAAGAGATGGACACAAAGATAACCCAGATGTTGGAATTAGCATACAAAATAACCCAGATGTTGGAATTAGCATAAAAATTTTAGAGGAAGTATGCTGAATAATATAAAAGAAAATATGTTTGGAATGAATGAAAAGTTAGGAAATCAAAGCAGAGAGATAGAAATCATTAAAAATGACTAGGTGGAGAAATTTACAAAGAGAATTTCAAATTTATATGTAAATTCAAAGTTCTATAATATTCAAAGAAATTTTGGAAAAGAAAAACATAGTTGAATGACTTATAATAATTGATCTCAAGGCCTATTATAAAGCGTTGGGAATCAAAATAGTGTGATACTGGCATCAGAACTGACAAAAAGAGAAATAGAATAGAATATGACATCCAGAAAAAGACCAGACTTTATATGGGTCATTTCATTTTTGAGAAGGACACCAAAGCAATTCATGGGAAAATGTGTGGGGAAGGATTAATTTATAGGCCTGGGTGCTCAAATCCTGTACATTCAATTACAAATGCCTATTTTCAGGATTGGCCTTTGGCTGGCTCCTTTGAAATGAGCTGTGAGGCTGTAGAATATTCTGCCTGAGAAGAGATTTTTGTTTGTCTGACACCTTGAACCATGTGGCACAAATTTGATTATAATTTATTCTTACAATGTGCTATTTGCTGAACGAATGTCTTTGCTCTGGGGGGCTGGAGTCTGAATAGCTGAGGTCAGTTGTACAGGTGTTTCATGCCTATTTCATGCCTTCATGATTGATCATATAATTCCTAGGCACCAAGGCTTGGGTGAGCTTACCTGATTGTCAACACTTCACATGTGTTGTCACATTATCATTGCTGAGACAATTAAGCACATCTATGTCACTTCACTGGGAGAGGACACCTGGAAGGTTGTGTCTGGTTTCTCCTGGACTTTGTCCCATGAACCTCTACCCTTTGTTGATTTTAAGGAAGAAGCATGAAAGAATGCTTTGGGTTAATGATAATATTCTATACCTCGATAGGGGTTTGCTTTACATAGGTGTATTCATTTGTTAAAACTTACCAAATGGCACACTTAATATTTATGCATTTCATTGTATGTAAATTTTACCTGGAAGTAATCTTAAACAAATAGTAAAAAATGATTAATGGCATATAAGCTTAAATTTTCAGGGTAATCTGAAAGGACATCTGTAACTCACTTTGAAATGCCTCAAAAAGTATAATAAAATAATGTCTGGGAATAGAGATAGATAAGTGGATAAATATGTACACAAAGCAAGCCAAGTAAAATGTTAATGTTTGACTCTAGGTGATAGATATATGAATGTTTAGTGTAATAGTCTTTCAACTTTTATGTTTGAAAACTTTTCTAATAAAAAATTTGAAAAATTCAAATTGGAATGTTACAACAAACAAATTCCATTTTTACTGTGATTTTGAAACTGCTCTATTGATCTCAATAATGTTTCATCAATTTTGTTTTAATTTTATGTTTAAACATTCCATTTTGGTCTGTTAATAATCTTAAAACATATCCTGAAAAATGTCAAGATACTGTTACTTTATATACAACAGTAAATGAACATCTTCTACTCTTTCCATTATTTTGGCTTTAAAACTGCCACTACAAATTGCCAACTAGTTAAAATTTGCTGGTCTTAAAGCAACATTCTAATTTTTAAGCTTGGGGTAGATTATAGTAGTATAAAATGCCAAATGGATTCATTAGTTAGTAAAAGAAAAAACCAGTTGCCTATATGATTGTGGACTCAATAAAGAAAATGAACTAGAAAGAATGAAATAAAAAGTTCTATTAGGCTTATTACAGTCTATTATATTCTTACTGTCCAGAAATAGTCCACTAGAATCTGATTATATTTCATGATCATGCCCTTATATTGTCCCTATTCTTTCTGTTTAAAATTTTACACCAAGTCCTTTAAATATATTAGTTTTCATCACCTTTTAATCTATCTCTATTTCATCCAAGCAACAAGATGAATGGCTGAATGAGATAGATTTGACAACATTTTAGGCATATTCTCATACCCTTTCTTATAGATCATCCTAACATGCACATTGCATTTCACTGACATACAGTGCATGGTCTTTAATATCATATCTGAACTTAATAAGAAACATGTCAAAGCCAGAATAGAATGAAATACTTAATGGGAACATTTTAAATCTCTTCAGTGTTTCTGCTACCTTTACAGACAGGCCTGGATAACGCATGAAGACTCCTATTATTTTATTTTCACATAATATTATAATACATGTTCAATAATGAACATCGCTAAATTTCTTCCATTGTGGGGTTTCTTTCTTCTCTTAATGACAGCATTAACCCTGTCAGTGATATCCTTACTGTCACCTCAACATTTTTGTATGAAAAATGTAAAGTTGTCAAAGCACAATTATTTGTATTCCTCTGCCCTTCCTAATTACTTTATACCTGTTCCAATAACGTAACACTAGTGTGCACTTGGGGGTTGCACTTAACATAATTCCAACCTGACACAATATGCTATAAAATTGTGCTAGATGTGAACAATCCCAGCTTTATCTCCTGGAAGGGATCCTGATTTGCATATCATGCACAGCCATCACAATGCTCTGGTCACAGTTATTGCTGCAATGAAGTCATCATACTGTAGGTTAAGACTGTTTCCGTTCAAAGGATGAGAGAAGAAATCTTTCTCATTCTTGCTTTTGGTGCGCAGATGTAAGGCTTCTAAATTTTGCTACTGCAAAGGAAACTATCCTGAGGACTGAGCTGAGACGCAGCAGAAGGGAGAGTAAGCAAATAACAGGAGAATGAGGCAGATAGATGATCGGGCTATGTTTTAAAATTAAGCAGTCTCAGGATGTTTTCAATGATGTAAAGCAATCCATTCTTTCATAGTTCAAATTCGCTTGAGGTGGGTTTTAAGGTTTTTTTTAATGGAAATTACTGTAACTGAAGTGTATATTCATAGCATTGTATGTTTACTCTTTATATACCTTTCTCTGACATTAAATTATGAACTGCCAGAAATCAGAAGCCATAACTTCTTCATTTCTATCTCCTTAAAGCCTAGCGGGCAGCCTTATTCATATAGGAATTTAGTGAATATCTGTTTTTAAAAATGAGTGTATCAGTGTGGGGCTATTAGCCAAATGAATTTTTAAAAATTAAACACTGATTTTTTTTTCAAATCAGATGTGTAAACAGTTGAGCCTCATTATTCACAGATCTGTGAAATCATCGACTCTCTAAAATTTATTTATAGCCCTCAAATAAATGTTCATGGTGCTTTTGTCATAACCCTGAGAGACCTTGAAAATTTTTGAGTCAGATGCACAGCTACCTGAGGTTAAACAGATGAGGTGACATACCACATCCACAGCCAGAGGCAAGCAGACAGAGGGCTGCCTTCTTGTTTCAGCTGCTCTAATGGCATGACCAAGTGATGGAGAGGGTAGGGGACAGTATAGTGTAGTGCAAGATGCTCCATCTCTCGGGCCAGTTGGAACTCTGGCCCCCGGTAGTGGGTGGTGTCAGGAAAATCACTTAGCACTTTTTTTTTTACCTCATTTTATCTTTTGTAGATTAAAAAAAATAGAATCTAGGCACCCAATTGGAAAGGAAGGAGTAAAATTATATGTTTGCAAATGATATAATTTTATATGTAGAAAAAACTAAAGATTCCATCGTTAGAACTAATACACAAATTCAGCAAAGTTGTAGGATGTAAATTCAACATATAACAATCTATTTCATTTCTCTGCACTAACAGCAAACTTCCTGAAAAGGAAATTAAGAAAACAATCTTATTCACAATAACATCAAAAAATAAAATAAAATACTTAGAAATAAACAACCAAAGAGACAAAAAACTTGCACACAGAAAACTACAAACCACTGCTGAAAGAAATGAAAGAAAACATAACTAAATGGAAAGGCACGTAGTGTTTATGGATTGTAAGACATAATATTATTAATAAAATGTCAATATGGCCCAAAGTTATCTAAAGATTCAATGCAATTTTGTATCAAATTGCTACCATTTTTTGCAGAAACAGAAAAATCCAAACTAAAATTCATGTATCATCTCAAAGAACCCCCAAAAGCCAATACAATCTTTCAAAAGAACAAAGTTGGACATCTCACACTTCCTGACTCAAAACTGACTACTAAGCTACAATAATCAAAACAGTGTGGTACTGGCATAAAAATACATATATAGATCAAAGGAATAGAATAGAGATCCCAGAAATAAACCTTTATATATACAGTCAAATTATTTTCAACATGGGCACCAAGACAATGTAATAGAGAAAGGACAGTCTTTTCAATAAAAGGTATTAGGAAAACTGAATATCCAACTGCAAAATAATGAAATTTGATCTTTATCTTACACTATATAAAAAAAAATTAATTCAAAATGGATCAAGGTCATAAACATAAGTGTTAAAACTGTAAAAATTCTTAGAAGAAAACATAGTGGGGAAAGCTTTATGAAATTGGATTTGACAATGATTTTCTGGCTATTACACCCAATGCACAGACAACAAAAGAAAAAATAAATATATTGACTTCATCAAAATAAAGAAAAAGAGTTTTGTGAATCAAAAAACACTACGATCAAAGTAAAAAGGCAACTTATCAAAAGGAGAATTTATCTTCAAATTTTATATGTGAGAAATGATTAATATCCAGAATATATATATAGAACTCTTGCAAGTCTGATTTAAAAATGGGCAAAGGACCTAAAAAGACATTTCTCCAAAGAAAATATACAGAGGGCTAATAGACATGAAAGGACACTCAACATGACTAATCATTAGGATAATGAGGAAAATACAAATCAAAACCACCATGGGGTATCAGTTCACACTCATTAGGATAGCTATTACTAAAAGAAGAAAACCAGTGTTATAGAGAATATGGAGAAATTGGAACTTAAAATAACTGGTGGAAACGTAAAATAGTACAACCACTATGGGAAATGGTACAGTGAGTTCTCAAAAATATTAACATAAAATTACCAGTTATTACACATCTGGGGATATACTCAAAAGAATCAGAAGGGACTTGAATAGGTATTTGTGCATGTATGTTCATGGCAGCATTCTTCACAAGAGCCAAAGGCGGGAGCAACCTAACTGTCCATCAATAGATGAATAGCAAGCAAAATGTGGTCTATACTCACAATGGGATATTACTCCACCTTAAAAAGGAAGAAAATTCTGACAAATGCCACAATATGGATGAGACTTGAAGATACTCCACTAAGTGAAATAAAGTGGTCACAGGACAAATACTGTATGATTCCATTTATATGCAGCACCTAGAAGAGTCAAATTCATAGAAAGAGAAAGTATAATGGTGGTTGCCAAGGGCTAAAAAAGAGGAGAATTGTGAGTCAGTGTTTAATGGGTAGGGAGGCTCAGATTAGGAAAATAAAACATGTTCTGGAGATGGTTTTAGTGACAGTTGCCCAGAAATACGAATGTATATGATGCCACTGAGCTCAGTGGCACTTACACATGGTTAAAATAGTAAAATTTATGTTACATATATTTTACCACAATAAGATAAATAGAAGGAACAGAGACAAATCTCCAGATAAGAAAAATTATAAATATTATAGAGATAGAAATATCCAAAAATATCTGTAGAGATAATCTGTCCTCACTAGTGTCTATTCTGTAAGTGTGAGCTACACATAGTGACTTCCTTCCAGAGTACAGTGTGTGAAAGAAGGAAAAAGAATAACTTTGCAGTGGAGAAAACTGACAAATACCTACTCAGCTAGGTGATCAAGGTCAATATCAATAATGATAAATCAGCGTGATAGCATGTACTCTGGATATGAGGTAATAAGAATGGCACTTTTCCTCTGTGGTCTTGCTTCTAAAAATCTATAACAAGACAAATCATGAGGAAATAATCACACTTGAGGTATGTTCTACAAAATTACTTTTGGGCACCCCTTAATGCTGTGAAGGTTATCAAAAATAAGAAAAATCTGAGGAACTGTAACAGTCAAGAGGAGCCTTAGCTTTGAGACATGGAAGTTAAATGTGATGTGATATCCTTAATGGGATCCTTAAACAGAAGAAAGATAGTAGGTAAAAACTAGGGAAATCTGAATAAAGACCTTAGTTAGTAATAAAGTGTAAATATTGGTTCATTAACTGTAACAAATACACATGACAAAAGAAGATGTTGAATATAGGAGAAACTGGATGCAGGGTACATGTGAACTCTTTATTCTATCTGTAATTTTTCTGTAAATCTAAAACTGTCCTAAAATAAAAAAATATATATATTTTAAACAGGCAGTGAGAAAATGAGTAGGCAAAACACAAACTATGAAAAGATATTTATGCAATATTTATCTAATAAAATATTTTTATCTAGCATATATAAAATTATTATAATTTGACAAAATATAAAATTTTTAAAATGGGGAAATTATTTACTTAAGTTATTAAGTTCAGGGTAACTCTTTCAATTGTTTTTTTTTTTCGGAATGAATATTTTTGTGGGGAGATCAAAGTAATCACTTTTTGTCTTCTAATGAACATGCTAATATATTAAGAGAAATTCACATTTAATCAGAGACACTAAGAGTAGTATCATCTTGGGAAACAGTGAATATTTTCTCTATGAAATGATGTAGCCTTGCTTTATGGATTACATTTAAGTGGATGAACTAGAGGGAGGAATAAAGGGTGAAGCTATAACTCATGAGGATCAGCTAAAAATTTAAATTTCATAGCCTGCCTGAACTGAGAAAGTAAATTGCATAACCTGTGAATAGCCAGTATTAAGGCATTTGTCAGTATTTTTTACTGATGAAATGTTTTCTTAAGTCAAAGGAAAGTGTGTTTCTTAACTACACAACCTCAGCGACAACACTGTTTACACAGATCTGTTTTATTTTCCTTCTTACTCCCCTTTGAGAAGACATTTATGTGTTTCACTAATAAGCATTCTCTTTTGTTCTCTTTATGGTTTGTGTGTTGGCTAAGAATAAGTAATAAAGCTCTGGGTTGGGATAGGATATAAATATGGTCTAGATTTTCCCTAAATGAACATGGCAAAATTAAAAAAAAAAAAAAGAGAGAGTAAGATTTGAAGGTTGTGGACATAATGCTGTTTTAGATAATAAATTGTTGTATTTTAAGTTCTCAGTAGGAGCCTCTTCATTTAAAAGTTAAATTGAATGAACCAGATACTGTATTTGTTGCTTACTTCAAAATTAGCCATTCAATTAATGAGAGATGTTGGCAAGGGTTAAGGATCAAGGACTCTGCATTATTCATTCATGTATTTATTATGTATTTCCTGCCACACTACATTACCCTGAATCTATGTCTTATAAATAAGAATTGGGAACCTTGTAACATGCTGAATACCAATGTATCTTAGCTGCGTAGAAATGTATTACATGCACATGCATTAAAATCATAGCACATTAGACTTGGGACCTTATAGGTCATTTAGTCCAATTTTATCATTTTTCAAATGGTTCGGAGTGAGAATGGGAGTTGTTTTGCAGAACTGAGAGAAAGACTAGGTTAAATAGCTTCTCAAAATTCCCATGCATACTTAGTTTTAGAACTAGAGTTAGAATCCAGGCATTTTTATTTTCAATGTAATACACTTTCCACTTTATTAGGCTGATAATTTGAAAAATGTCAGAATTAATGTTCTATCACCTTTATGTGAAAAGGTATAGTTTCTGGTAAAATTAAATAAAATGTAAATAATCTGCATATATATTTTAAGCAATTATTTTCAAATGCTATAAATTATGTTAAATACAATTTGTATATTCTATTTCAGTGCAACTGAAAATAAACCATCGTATAAAGTAATGAGGGTCAAACGTGCAACATTCTGCATTTCACTCAGATTTGGATATCTGATCTCATTTTGTATATTGGAAATGCATAATCTTACTCTAACTAAAGGTGAGAAAGTAAATAAATTCTAACACTTTCCTCTGTAAAATTAATCTGAAAGAATCCTAAATATTTGCCAAAATCAAAAAGAATAGAACATGGCCAGGACAATAAGTTATTATGGGCTGGGTAGAATATCATCCACCATTTTTCTGTCCCTCTACTTCTAAATCTTCTGTTTCTTTTATCAATACGCATACATAATCAAAAACTTACCTTTAAATAAAATAAGCAAAAGCTAACTTTAAATACAGCTGAAGATTAGAATCAGCTTGATATGGTAGAAAGAAAAATGAATGGGAGTTAGAAGACCAAACACAATCTCCAGCACTGCCATTGACCCATGTTACCAAACATGCATTGGTCCTCATTTTCTCTAATCTTATGAAACAACAGGGACAAATAACATACCTTTGTTACTGTTCTATCTGCTTCACACATTCCATGCTGACAATTATTTTATACTATGAAAAAGTGTCAGGTTTTGTGGTTTACTTCCCTGATCTTACATTCTGGTAATTGAAATACAGAAAAAGCAGCAATAATTGAAAGAAGACAGAGTGTTTATTGAAAAAGTGGTATAAAAAAGCTCAAAAAACTTGCTACTACTTGAATGAATGTGGACTACAAATGGACACGTTAGGTCATTACGATTAAGGTCTACTGAATGTACCATTCCCTAATTGTTCTTCAATTGTTCAAGGTAAACAGCTCTTCCTTTTTTTATTTTTAGAATAAGTTCTCCCAAGCTCCAGCAGATGTGTTAAGGGTAAAAACTTGCAACTAGTAAACATAGAAGTCCTGGAGTTCTAATACACACTTAAAGTGAATATAGACAATACTATTGTATTGTAATCATCAAACTTGCTAAAAGACTTAACTGTTCCCACCTCAAGAAAGAAATGAAACTTCTGTGACATGATAGAGGTACTATTCCTACAATGGCAATCACATTACAGTAAATAAGTGTATCAAATTGGCATGTCATACACCTTAAATTTATACAATGCTATATCTCAAATATATTTCAATAAAAAACCAATAAATAAAATCAAAACTCATGTATTAATGATGAAAAAACTCTAGCATAGGTTCTGAAATAAAATTTAATTTTGTAAAAATAAGTAAGTAAATTTTTTTATCAGGTATCCTGTATTAAGGGTAAAATAATAAATATGTGAGCACAGTTTAAAAAAGAGGCCTCTGGTTAAGTAGTGATTATTGATTAGGGAACCAATTGGGTTTGAGGAGTTTTTTAACCATAGAAAAATCCATGTACTTATTTTTGTATACTATTTACACATAAAGGATCGACTTGGAGGCTTCGAATTCTGTCAATATGGCAGGTTAGATTCAATGACCTGAATCATTTTTGAAATATATGGCTGATCTCATAAAAAAATAATAAAATCCCTATTGGCCAAAGAAGAGAAAATTGAGAATTAGAGCAATGAGAACATTAGCTGACATAGTAGTTCTGGGTGGTTCTGGCGACTTCCAGCTTCAGTAAACACAATCCTGTAGTTTTAAGCCTAGACATGGAAATAAATAAGACATAGAGCTATGTTCTCCACATAATTCCAGGGACTATGATAGACTATGCTTTCAGTGAAAAGGTAGCATACACTCAAAAATAAATCTTACAGACAGGACCGTATGTCTACTTGGTTTTTGTTAGTTTCAAAATGCTATAATGTAAAGATTTAGTTCATGTTACGTTATATTGTCATTTCTATTGAAAGCACTCACTGAAAATTTATTCATTTACTTGCAGATTTCTGCCAATATACACTGGATCACTCAAATCTTCTTTGATGAGAGAGAATGGTAACACTATATACAAAGCAGAATTTGTTTGAGAAAGTTAACACTAAATATAAGATTATAAACCATTTTTGTATATTTATGCCATTTTTCATATAATAATTATACATGGAGAATAGCAATTCAGAATGTTTTTATAGTCAATGATGGGAGGGATCTCTCTTTACATCTGATGCGAATAAACCATACTTTTGATTGAAAGAATGGCTATTGTACATAATGCATCTGGAGCTTTTCACTTAGAAGTCAGATGTTTCATTCATGAATATCTCAGTCAGTGAATGTTAAAAAAGGCAATGATTCTAGATTGGTAAGGCTGTACTAGCGTCCTATTTTGTAGGGCATCTGTAATAGCTCTATAATTACAAGGGAATTACATGTTCCTACAAATTACTTGATAATTATACTTGATATTACCAAGTAATTCAAAGATTAGTTACTGTATAACTTACAATTTTGAGGTCTCATTGCAACATATTTGTTTCATTATTTTAAGGATTTGCTGATACCCTGAATAGTGGACACTGAGAGTATATTCCTGATTATTTTTAGGTTACTTTGTGACATAAATTAGTTAGAAAACACAAACATTTGTCAGAAAGAACAAGTAAATATGAAGTAATGTGCAGTCATTTATCTTCATATCTAATATGTATTCATAATATATGTCAGTATTATATTTCCCTTTATGTATGTAGATGGTTCTGTGGGACAACCCAGAGATTTCTGTTAAAAGTTACTTTTAAACCAAAATGATAAATTAGGTAAATTAATCTACAGTAAATTGATACAATGAAAATATTACATTGCATTCAACCACTATATGTAGACTGATAGCAAATCTTAAAGATCAAATGGTAGGTCAACTAGGTTATGACAGAGACTCAACAACATTTATGTAACATTAATTGGCATAGTGAAATTAAAATATTTCAGAAACAATTTAATCTGAGTGTAACTTAGAGCAACTGAAATATGTGTTTGAATATTTGTTTTAACAAAAATCAAAGGAGAGAAAGGATTAGGTAATGTTTCTTTGATATCCTATGCCAGTCAATTGTCAATTAGTATTTTATATTGGGATTATGAGATGCATAAATGTTTATGCAGAGAGACTCCCAGTAAGAGGAGTTTGGTGCTAGTGCTGCATTCCCCTTCTTAGATGGAATGAGAATCACTTAGTTCAGTTGGTTAAGCGTCCGACTTCGGCTCAAGTCATGATCTCACGGTTCATGGGTTTGGGCTCCACGTCGGGATCTGTGCTGATGGCTCAGAGCCTGGAGACTGCTTCAGAATCTGTGTCTCCCTGTCTTTCTGCCCCTCCCCTGCTTACACTCTCTCACTCCAAAATAAATGAACATTAAAAAAAATTCAAAATGGATGATTCTTAGAAGTCTAAACTAGCAACTTGAAATTAAGAAGTGTTTTATAAGCTCTAGAATGAAGAAGATATAAAATAAAATGATTAACTTAGTATGTAGAAAGCAATAAAATGATTTCACCCTAAAATTCTTCTAAGCTTCACTTAGGAAAAATTTGAACATTTACTCTTTGTTATTAAAAAGAAAAATCCTGAAAGTAAATGGTGTAGATATTAATCTCAAGAAATCAAAAACTAAACTATATACCCAAATAATATGATGCATTTATAACAATTAACTAAGAACTATTTTAACTAATGAAACATTGCAAAAATCAATAAGTATTCATTTTTACAGAATCAAGCTCGAAAATGGAAAAAAAATCAGGAAATTGAGGGGATTTGCACTGGTATTCACTTAATAGAAAAATAGTGATGCAAAAGGAAAAATGACATTAGAAAGTATAACAATGTTTAATTTCAGGTTTCTTCAAATTCCATCACAAAAAAATGGAAAGAGAAAAGAAAGTTGAGAAGACTGAAATTATAAAGTTTCAAATAATCAGTTACGATATTTAATCATGATAAGGAAGAAATTAATGTCACAATGGTATTGCTAGGCTAGGATACAATGTTTCATGACAGAATGGATTCCCAAGGTAGTTTCATGGACCCAGGAAAGGGTGGAAATCTGCAGTTGGACATGAATTCTTAGAGGTTAATGTGCTAACTAACAAAGGAAACTCTTGAGCATTGGCCAGGCCAATCTTATGTCTCATCTTGTGCTTTGAATAAACAATGAAAAATGATATTTCCAAATAATAATAATGTAAGCTATACTCAAATAGAATGGGAATATTTATGTGGAAACCAAAATACTGTTTTCAAATGTTCATGGTCTAAAAATATTCGTCTTGTGTTTATTCTTACTTTAGTTTGCCTATACCTATAATCCATGTTTTGGAAAAGATTTTGAAGAAGAAAATTAAGATTGCTTCTGAAAGTAATAGAAAGCATTTACAAGGCAGTACTAGCCAGAGGCTGGAGACTCTCCAGCTAAAACTAAATTACTGGTTAGAGAATTTCAGGGCAAATAACAATCTTTCGACAACAACAAAAAATGTATGCTTATGTTTTTGCTACAGGCTGTGTGCACATACAGTTGGCATGTGAGTGTAAGCCATAAGATAAGGTAGTGTTTCCATTATCTACTGCTACATTTTTTTAAATTGTACCAAATCTCAAATATTTGCTCTTTGTTCTAGATTGGAGGGTGGAAATGGCCTGAGTAGCAAGGGCACTGTACTTGGAAGCTTAAAAGGCAGTGAGGAAAGGACTGAATACTGAGAAAAGGTGACACACGTTATAAAGCGGCAGGCATTTGGCAACACTGTTGCCTATGGTAATATGGGCAATTTGTAAACAAAGCTAATGAGCTTGGACGAGTGGCTTTGAAGATTTCCAGGCAGCATGTAAAAAGTGCCAAATGTCTCTTGTAATTGTGTACCATACAATTTGGGAGGAGAGAAATTTAGCAAAGAGGGAGCTGTCCAGTTTCAAGGAACATCTGAAGGAATTATTTTTACCTAAGGACTTGCTTGGCTGAAAACTAAAGCTATTTCTCCTTTCAACTTCTGTAGCTGGCAAAAATGTTCTCCTAGTAAGAGATTGCTTCAGGGCACCAATGACTCAGAGGGTGGGGCCAACAGCTCAGAAAGTATAGCTGAGAATGAAGGAGTACCAATCCTTGGGAGCACAACTGTCCTACACTACACACAATTCATGATTTTTAAAAGGCGAAAGATTTATACGATCTGAAGAGAAACCAGAGTATACAATTCATGATTTTTAAACAGAGAGAATTCCTGAGGGATGTCTGGCTGTGTGGAGGGAGCAATGACTGCTACATGTTTTTCATTTTCTGTTTTCTGAGCTACTATACTATTACCACAGTGTCCCCACCATGACTTTTGTATTCCTATATAAAACCACCATCCGGAGTGCCTGTGTGGCTCAGTCATTTAAGTGTCTGACTTTGGCTCAGGTCGTGATCTTGCGGTTCATGAGTTCGAGCCCAGCATCAGGCTCTGTGCTGACAGTTCAGAGCCTGGACTCTGTTTCTGATTGTGTCTCCCTCTCTCTCTGTCCCTCCCCTGCTCTCTCTTTCTGTCTCTCACTTTCAAAGATAAACATTAAAAAATAATAATAATAATAAAGGCCCTACCACCCTTGTACAACTTTGTCTTCTTAGATTCAGCACCCTAATTCTCTTAAAGTATCCACACATATAAACCAGTTCATTGCTCAAGTATTTTAGACAGCTGATCATCACAATTTTGTTGGAAATGTGATTTGCTTGGTCTTTGTGACTCTAAGATATCTTTCAGTTATTAAAAAAATGCGGGGTGCCTGGGTGGCGCAGTCGGTTAAGCGTCCGACTTCAGCCAGGTCACGATCTCGCGGTCCGTGAGTTCGAGCCCCGCGTCAGGCTCTGGGCTGATGGCTCAGAGCCTGGAGCCTGTTTCCGATTCTGTGTCTCCCTCTCTCTCTGCCCCTCCCCTGTTCATGCTCTGTCTCTCTCTCTCCCCAAAAAAATAAATAAATAAATCTTGAAAAAAAATTAAAAAAAAATGATTATGAATTATTTTTGAATAATGTGTAGTTATATTGTTTGGATAAAATGGGGTTCATGTGTAGCCTAAATACAATCCTAAAAACATGGGAATGTTGTATTGTCACTTATCTATACTCATTTATGATAAAATTAAGTTGACATTATAAGCACCCCAAAGTAACCCTAAGATCTCTGGTCAAATGTTTCATTTGTGAAATGTTCTTTCCTGAATGCTTCTAGATAGTTGAGAGTTTTCCCAGAAGCAGCATGTTGATATACCATTTATACTTAAGAAGAATTCTGATGTAGTTATAGAGCTATAAATTAGGCACACTTTGCACAGTTCAAAAGAAAGAAAGTAAACAAAATAGGGACTCTGAAAAACATCACTAATTACATTATAACAAAAATGAAAGTTCCAGAGGCTTGGAAGGAGAACTTCAAAAACTGATAATTCTACTGCCATAATATTGTCACTTAAAACTATATATATCAGTGAGCTATATTTTAAGCTTAATCTGTTCTGTTTGATTTCCAGTCTAAATAAATTGTACAACTTCTCACATATATAAAGTATGCCAAGTAAAAGTCATTGTCAAAATCCAAAAACATTGTTCAAACATGATGTCTGGCCAGAACATTATAACGTGGTGGTCCTTTAAAGAAAAAATGTATTCAAATTATTATTTCTTATTCTCTAAACAATACAACTTTATAATGATAAGTACCGTTCAATTATTTTTATCTATATTTTTGTAACAAAAATTTCAGGATTTTAGGGAATTGGTGTTCATTCAGAAACCAGATTTTCTTACGGCAAATTTTAATGCAACTTTATAGGGAGAAGAAAGTTGTTAAAATAAATTTTCTTCCATTTAGTAGCAAACAAAATGTACCTTTTTCAAAACTGCAAGTTGCTATACATTCAGTCATAACACCTATGACGATTTGCAAAGACTTCCAGCCCTATGTTAAGCATCATTGTTATAAAAGTCTAATCTTTGAATAGTTCCACCTGTTTCCCCTCTGTGGTTATGTAGAAATTTTTGAAATACTTTCTAAAACATTAAATATTGCTTCATAGACATTCAGCTACTGTCAAGAGGAGGGAATATATATAGCCAGGGACCATCATCTAACATCTTTCTAAAGACTTGTCAAACTGTACGTAATGGGGAGATCATTTCTGCATTATAGGCATGAAAATGGTTGTAATTAAGTTCTCAAGCCCAACTGCATGGTGAGAGGGATAATTATAAAAGAATTCAAACCAATCTCAGCCTTAATTATTCTGCAGAGGGATGGGGTGGGGGCATTTCCAATAGCCTCCTGTTGTGCTATTGGAATCATAGCAAGCTTGATTAGTACCGATTATGGCAGGTTCTTCTTCACCCAAATAGTTATATTTACTCTCAAAATAAAATGCAAGTAGCAACCTTTGTCCACTTCTAGAACGATTTCAGAGAATTTGGTTTAAGGGTGTTTAAAAGAGGAGATGGGTTACAGTTGAGGGTGAGGTCATACACCTTGGAGAAGATACTCTTAGACAAGAATTCATATCTGATTTGACAACAATGGCAACAAATTAAAACGTGTCACTGTTTTTGACACGTTTGATACTAAAAGGCCCCTTTTATTTGATTTGTGCCATTATACTTCAGTGTGAAGAGATGGGAAGCAGTGCAATTTCTATTGAGAGAAACTATGCAAGTGCTATTATTCTTGTTCTGGTCATTAACCTGAGTATCCGTGTATTTTTGTTCTTTATGATGTTAATTTATATATTTTCCAAAATTAGTAAAAACATAGTTTCTTCCTTTATAATATCAAAAGACAAGAATAGAATACCACTGTTATTGTCCTGAGGCACACACATAATTTCAATAAGGGAAGAAGCGTAGAGTATGAAGTGCTTGGCTTGCTACTGAAGAAAAAGGACTAACGATCTTACACGAGCGTTTCTAGGGAAATGTCCAGTACTGACCATCTTAGGGACATTGATTATATGCCTCTTATAAATACTTTTTTCTGTTGTTTCTGTACTATGTCACCTAGAAAGGACTTAAATACTTGCATCAAAATATGCACCTAAATACATTAAAATGAGGATTAAAAAATACACCATGCAGAGGAGACTTCTGGGATTATAAGTATAGACCAGCTAAACACATTTACTTATAGACAAATCTCAAATATATCTCCAAGATTCCTGGACATCTGGGAAAATATAAAATAAATCACATAACCCTCATTGACTAATAGATAACAGACTCAAAATATTTGTGATACATAATTCTGAGAAAAAAATTGTTATGTGAAGTATTAAATAACCTAGCCCAGTACCAACATTTTTCAAAGAATAAAGAGCATGAAAAGTCATTGATATTTTATTTAAACATTGTTTCATTTGTAATGAAATATCTATGAACACCTAATGCAATATAGACCAATATATAGCCTTAATATATTTTATTTATATCTATTTCATATCTGTATTCAGTTTTGTTTTAGTTTTCAATTCCAGTTTCACATTTTTTAGTTAATTTGCTGTTTATTATTTTAGCACTGGTCAGTACACTATATGAAAGTAAACTATATTATAGTCCGAAAACATTTTGAGGAAAATAAATCAATTATTTCATAATTGTATAGGTATACAAAATATGGGGAAGATTTCAAATGATCATGCTTGATTGATTCAAATTCAGGCAATGTAACTTATTTTTCAAGTGTATACTAACGAAAGGTTAGTGTCTATAACTAGGAAAAACAATTGGATTAGTTGTTTAGAATTATTATAAGGGCTGCTAAATAAGTGGTTATTTCTTAGTTACTTTTTCTCATTCTTGAATTTTTTGCTTCTCATTCAATGGGTACTTCAAAATTATTTTGCCCTAAATGTCTAAATAAGTAGTCATAGAAAATAAACTTTAGAGCAGAATTTCCATGGTTAGCTCTGAAAATGCTAATGGCAGGAAGTGATCATTTCTTCATCACCAATATCTCATAGTGACCTATAAAGACAATGACAAATATTTTGGCCAAAAGAAAATATAGGATCTCCAACTTGGGTAGATTCAAGATAAAAGAAAAATGAAAATGTATACTTCAAATACTACTTCAGTAGCAAAAGAAAAATCCAACCTTTTTGTTTTGCCTCAAAATTCCTACACATTATCATCTAGGGATGATTTACCATTCTAATTTTTTTGATGTTTATTTATTTTGGAGAGAGAGAGAGACAGAGCATGAGCAGGAGAGGGGCAGAGAGAGAGAAACACACACACACACAGAATCCAAAGCAGGCTCCAGGCTCTGAGCTGTCAGCACAGAGTCCTATGTGGAGCTCAAACCTCCGAACTGTGAGATCACAACCTGAGCCAAAGTCGGACACTCAACGGAAGGAGCCACCCAGACGTCCTGATTTACTCTTGTAAATTCACACACTGCAAACATATTGCAGGCATTTCTGTGGAATCTGTACGTCACTTTGATGTTGAAGGTACAGAACTATTACTGATATGGTAGATACTCTCACTTAAAGAATCCTAGAGTTGTAAATCAGCTCATAAATATTTACCTCCCATTATGTAAGGATTCCTTTTACGGTCCCTGCCATGTAGAATGCTTCCAAAAAAGAAGTGGCTCTACTTTTTTAGGGAAATGCAAAGTTCTTCAAAGTAGCAAATCCAAATGATATTTTGTAAATGTAATTGTTGTTCTTAAAAAGTCCTATAAAGAATCAGCAGATTGACAAAATTGACAAGCGTGGTTCAGAGTGTGGGCATATGTGTGTGCTATTGTACATGTATGTGTGTGTGTGTGTGTGTTTTATTAATATTGATCAATTTGATGGCAAGGCCCAACTTAAAGTCTATCTTTTGATAGAATCACCTGTGTATTTTCACTGTAGTAAGATTAAGTTTTGCTTCACAGTCAAAATTCAATCAAATGGCATTCTTACTTCCTGATTTGGTTTAGATGGTTTTCCGGGGAGGTAGATTCTTCCAGCTGGTTGTTAAATTAATCTGCCATGTAGTTTATACAGAGTGCTATTTGCTATTGTGCTAGGCATTTCTCTGTTTGCTCTCAGATCCACTTCTCTTTCTTCTCCCTTAGGGGAACCTCCATTAGGGTTCACTCCTGCAAACTAAGTTTTCCCATACTCTTGCCAATGAACCAAGATTCTTGAGAGGCACTGGCAATGGATCGGAGTATATTGGCTTGGTGGAGAAAGCAGACCAGATCTGCAACTCCCTTTCTCTGCATTAGTGGCATCTTGAACAATAGCTGTTTCTCATAGCCATTCCAGGGAACCGCAAGTTCCCTGTGCTTCTCCTGAGTGACCACATCCTGGGCTCAAGTCACCTTGTCTCCTCCGTTTGTCCTTCCATTTCACCAAGTGATTATTGTTTCCTGTGTCTGCTAATCTCTGGATTGCCTGACTATCTACTGTTCACATTTCTAGCACTGTGAGGCATATTTATACCTCAATCCCCTTCTTACTTGTCCTTTATTGAATTACTTGGTATCCTTTTGGTTTCTTTGCTAGACACTGACTTAAGGCACTACTATTCTTTGATATGGACGAGTGAAAATCTAGAGAAATAAATTCATTACATTAACATTATTTACTCCAAAACGTTATCTTAAACAAAGAAAAAGGGATTAGTGAGAGTAATAAAAATCTGGCTAGATCTCTAGGCATTACTTTTGGGTTATTGTTCTAGAACAGAAAAACCTGGGCTGATACAGGTACAATTTTCCTCAAAGACAAGCAGAAGTTTGAGTAAAGTGTAGAACAAAATTTAGTTAGTAACTAGGTTTTTTTTTAAATGTAAACATGTATTATATTTTACATATAAGTAGTAATTATTTATTTATTTGTTTATTTATTTATTTATTTTGAAAGAGATTGAGAGAGAGAGAGACAGAGTGTGAGCAGGGGAGGGCAGAGACAGGGGGAGACACAGAATCTGAAGAAGGCCCCAGGCTCTGAACTGTCAGCACAGAGCCCGACATGGGGCTTGAACTCACAAACTGCGAAATCATGACCTGTGCTGAAGTTGGATGCTTAACCGACTGAGCCATCCAGGCGTCCCTATAATCAGAAAAATTTAATCCAAATGCTATATTCAGTTCTGCTAGACTTTCTGGAATTTCTCAAAGAAAAAAGTCCAATAATATCCATTCATTAGCTAACAATCATAAACTTACTTAAGTCATACAAGTAATATTACATCAAAAAGAAACGTAACTAACATTCCTGCAGGTTTTCTACCATTGACACAGAATGTCCAAATCCTTTCGGATACAAATCTATAGAACATTTTTCTTTATTAAGCACAACTTCCTGTAAATAGCAGGTTTTGACATTTTGATTTTATGAGATATCTCTATTAAATAGTGATTTTTAAAAAATGAAACAAGTAACATTTCTTTTTAAGGCATTTTATCATTTACTCCATTTTCTCTTGCAGTATTCTTACTTTTCTTCTTCTTATTACTCTGTGGCAAGAGAAAGTAAGACAAAATATTTTATTTTCCCATATTTTTGTTGTCTCAAAGTGGTTCATATTTAAAGTTCATTCTTTCACCTTGGACAATCTGACAAGGACAAATGGTTCATATATGAGGAAACACCCTGAACTGTGAAGTGAGGCTCTCACACTCTGTGTACACAGTGTCCTACAGAGGTGACTATAATGACTGCAATACATCATCTGGAACTGGGGCTGCAGAAACGGTGAATCCACGTCCCAGGAACAAAGTTTATTTATTTCTGCTGTTTTGATAGGAGCTGCTAGAAGCATTTTTCTAATGGTCCTAATGAGTCTCTGAAGACCTTGCTTCTTGTCTTATTTCTTACAGTACCTAAAAATAGAAGTTAGTATTTGTGCAGCAATGGAGCTAGAAAAATAGCCTCAGGAGTATGCAACAAACCCCTTTCTTTGGTTTTTGTTTTTTCGTGTTTTTTTTTTTTCCTCTGAATGAACTGCCAGAGAGTTTAAGCTTATATTCTATGGTTATCCTTAATCTTCTCAGGCAACACTTAACAGTTGGTATAAAATAGATGTAACATATGCTAAAAGAGTGATTCATACCCTTTGTGTCTTAAAGCTATAGCACTTTCTAGCCATGTCTGGAATCATCCAAATATGTTTTAATCCTATCCTCTGATTATTTATTTAGTACATTCACTACCATGACCTCTGAATATCAAGCTGCTCCTTGAGAGATGAGTTTTATTTACTACAAGTGTATTAAGTTGTCAATACCCCTGGAAATTTTACAATTTTGCAATTGTACAAAGAACTTTACATGCACAGTTATTTTTGGGATTCTGCCTTTAGCTGGAAATTATTCCTTATGATTTCTTAAAATTAGAAATGGAAGAGCCTTGGATTCAAATAGGATTGAGACAATCCAGGCAGTAACTCTGGGAGGATTTTTAGGCTGAGCTCTATCAACATGATAACCTGATAGGTGACCAGGAATCTTAGGCCAGTCATTTATCACCACAGGTCTTACAGTAAAACATCCCATCCCAGGAGGGATCCGAAAAATCTGTTCAAATATTAAAACTTATATAAACTTCACTTGGAACAGAAAGACAACTTGATGAAGATTTTTAAGAGAATAAATAACTACAAGGGTTATATATTTATACTGAATGACTATATATATGTATATGTGTGTGTATATATATATATATATATATATATATATATATGTAAACTGTAGTGGCTAAATGACTTTGTCAAGCCACCAGGCAGTTTGTAATATGTCCCTTTTTATTTTTGAAGGGACACCACACTAGTCATATTCCCTGCTTCCTCTGCTCCCTTACACATCCAATTGTGAATTGTAGGAGGACCCAATCAGGTGGAGGCCACAGGTCACAGGCCACAGAATTCACCCAAAACAGAACAAAGGGGGTAGTAATTTACTGAATACACTGCCAGGGAGCAGCAGGCAGGAGAGCAAAGAAGAGACTGTCTGGGGAGAGGAACTGGTGGGGGCCGTAGCTAAGGAGGAAGATGGGGAGGTATGGAACTATGGAATTTTCCTTTTGAGGTACCAGTGCCTGGATGTGAGTGACCCATTGGTCAGCTAGAGCTTATGGATATTTTGAGAAGGGTTGTCCTAATGGGCCTGTTTGTATTCAACCAGGGGGTCGCTACGGGCCCTTCTACCTGACTCAGGTTTCCATTGCTCAAGCTGCTTACCTAAAAGCGGCTTCTACATCAACCTCTTCCTCTGCTTTTCTTGTCTTTTTCTACTAAACGAATTTCTATGTGATTCACTCTCTATTACAGGGACCATGGATATTGCCATCCAAACTTAGCCATGATATTGTAAAGACAAATTTTTCAATGTCCACTGGTTTTCTGAATAAATCAAATGAAGTATTTGAGTCCCTACACCATTGAACAAACAGCAAAAACGAGGCTTACAAGGGGGAGTGCCTTAATTTCTCTCCCTTATCAACAAAAGTGAGTGAGCGTTTTTTACCTTTTAACCATGTGAAATAAATTCAGTCTTCTCTAAATATATACTACAAGTTTTAGTTTATGTCTTGATACTATATGTTAAATAAGATAAATGATACTTATTTTCAAAGTAACGAAAGCAAAATTGAAGTTCCATTGAAACTAATCACTAATCATGAGAAATGCAGACTTTCCCCCACCAAAGTTTGGAACTAGGAGTGAGTGTGGGAATTCTTAACTCTGTATGTAATAGCCTATTTTAAAATTTGTATTAGCAGTCCAGTAAAGATATTTTAATTTTACCCTCACCTAAAGTCAATAAAATTTATGAAAATACGTAAGAAGCAGAAGACTCTATGTAGAACAAGAAAACACAGCATGGGGGGACATCAAACAAAAATTGCCTGAGTTAATTAAATGACTGGATCTAGTCTTAAAGAGTCAGAATGGTATCTCATTGAATTTGAAAATAAAAAGACACAAGAAAAGTGTTTGTCTGCAGAAGATTTAGAAGCTAACTTAATTACTCATTTTCCTTTTCACACATAATTTGAGATAGAAATTAAATACGACTCTTAAAATTTCTTTAAAATTTTATCTGCTATTTAAACATATGGAAACTCTCTAAACTGAATTCCTGTGAAAAGTCTGATCATAATAAATTGCTTCTATTGCCTCATTTTGGCGAGTGGGATCCTTCATTTTACTTAACATGGGTGCAGAACTTACTCTCATGGACTATATTATTTATATTATTTTAAATAAGTTCATATTACAAAAATAATGGTGATTATTATCCATATGGCCTATTATGATGTGGTAATGTGTAACTAGCTCATAACTCATTCAGAACCAATGCCACATATAAAATATGTGTAAGAATAATTTGTCACAAGATTTTTAAAATATGCTATTTTCCAAACCCTAGAAATCTATCAACTCTGCTAATAAATATGCAATAACAGAATAAGATTTTCCTTTTATTGTATATCACTTATGGTAATAACGTTTTCTTTTCATTATCTATTATTTATAAATACAGACCAAATGTTTCCCCTTCTACCATAAATCTAAAATACAGGGTACATCATTGACTATGTTATCACTTTATAATACAAAGTCAGAAGTACTCCATTTAAATAACAATGAAATTAAATACTTATAAAAAACATGTTCTAGTATATTTTAAATGCATAAATACACATAGCAGGTTCACACTTTGAGAACAAGTAAACCTTGTAATGGAGAAGGAAAATTGAGTCCAAAAGCAGGTCTCACTGTTAAGATTTCAAGGAGTCATAACCAGAATAGGAGTGATATGTTTAGGAGTGCCTTGGTGGCTCAATCCATTAAGTGTCTGACTTCAGCTAAGGTCATGATCTCATGGTCTGTGAGTTCAAACCCCACTTCAGGCTCTGTGCTGACAGCTTCTGTGTCTCCATTTCTCTCTCTCTGTCCCTCCCTTGACGCTCTGTCTCTGTCTCTCATAAATAAGTAAACATTTTTTTAAAAAAAGAAGTGATATATTTAAAGGTCATAGAAAATATTTTGAAAAAATTTTATTTTGAATATGTATGTTAAGCTTAGGGATAGAATATACAGATATAATCCAAGTAATCATCTTCTTGAGGGTTATTTATTTATTTTAAAAGTCTTTTCTTGTCTCCTTTTAGACATGAATGATTTATGAAATGGTGAAAAGCTGTATTTTGCTTCACTATTAACCAAGACCATATCCTTCTCCAAAAATGCAAAAAAACCCAGCTTTGGAGTCCTTTGTAAGACATTAGCCAGAAAATTTGTTGTATAGAATGGAGAAGGTAAAGAAATTGTTTGGAGTGACCCAAGGGTGTATAACTAGGAGTAATGGCATGAAATGAAGTAAAAAGGAAATCTAGGCTGATTTTCAGATCGATGTCCTAAGTTTATTAGGCTATACAACTCTCTCCCAAGGGAAATGGTGAAAGGCCCATTATCTCAGTCACTTAAAATTAACCAGGCAGAATACTCCAGGACATAATGTAAAAAATAATCCTGTATTGTCAGAATCAGATGGAAGAGATGATCTAACAGGTCTTTTCCATCATTAATTTCCATGGTCTATGAACGAGTGATTGTGGCTGCAATTAGCAGTGTTTAAATGAAAGGGCAATTTCAATACCGCAACTAGCTTCCCTGGAGCTAAAAAGCCTGGACCTAATTCAAAGTGAAAACAAGGGGAGGAGGACCAGAGCCAAACCAAACTACAATAAATATACTTAGAAGTGACAAAACAAGGAAATTCTAATGCTAGCACTGCTATCGATGGCTGTTTAGTCTTTTTCTTCTTCTTTTACAAAGGAAAGTTTGGTGGCAGGCCCAGTATTATTCTTTTTCACTCATGCATCATCTTGATTCATCGATTTATTTTCAGGTTCGGGGATAATGAGCATTTGGAGAACGTAAGCCTTGGCTCTTTAGTTAGCCACTTGAAATTTGTCCATATCTTTATTCTCTCCTTTTGTATGTTATTTTATCAAGCAATTTCTAAAATATTCAAAATGCACAAATGAATTTCCAGGGATGTCTGTAAAATTGAACTGCCCAGGAGATTGAAAATAGGATCTCTAACTAACCAGCAACCCTTAGTAGTTATCTATGTAAAATTTTAAAAAATCATTTAACTTGTCTTCAGCTATATGTTAATTATTTATTCCTTTTTTTATGCAAAACAATGGGAGAACTGAAAAGAAGCAACTCTATATCACGGATGCTGATTGGGTAAAACAACTTTCAAAATAAGAATGAGAGTAATATTTGACTCTCACATTTTCTAGAAGTAAATATTTCAGAATGGTGAAATGAACATCGAATTGCAAAGGAGCTTCCCAGGAAAAAGAGAACCATTTCCATATCAGTAACTACAATCACAGAAGTCTATCAGATATTTGCAGAAAGGCAGAGAAAAAATTTAGCTGGTGGTACTTTAAGTCAAAAGGAAGAAAATGGCCATATTTTAAAATAATTCTTCAAACAAAATAATTCGTATGTTTTTGAACTCCGCAGTCATTTTTAAGCCATAGTCTTTGCCTTCAAAAAGCACACAGTCTAATGGGCAGGAGGAGGTAAAACAGTAAAACATGCACTGAAAATAGCACTGATTATAATTAAATAATTTAATAAATACAACTATCTGTGACACAGAGATGAATTTGCCTGACTGCTTCAAGGACCAAGCCGCCGTTTGCTAATCTGTAATAGTGCGTTTGTGCATGTGTGGGTGTGTGTGGGGACAAGATATGAAAAAGCATATCTGCAAGTGGGGGGCAGATTGAATAACTACATGGACAAATGAAGTATATAAATGTCTTTGGGGAATAGCAGTTGTATGTTGCCAAAGGGAGAAGTGTAGGCAGGAGTACTAAGAGAGAAGTTACACGATACAACAAGAATTCTGAATATTATGGACTCCCTTCAACAGCAATAGAGAACCATGAAAACATTCTGTGTTCGCCTGTTCATTTGTCTGTGTGGATAGCCAGGGACTACTACTGTGGTCACGTATGCATACTACAAAGATTTCTGTAATGAACAGAATGCAAAGGAGAGGTTGCTGAAACCACAGAGATCAGTTAAAAGGCTAATGCAACAATGCTAACATATTTTCTCTTCCCAAATTACTTTCAATATTAATCTGGCTCTTCACCACCGCCCCCCCCCAAATAACTAGAAAATATTGCCAGATCTTGAATAAGTATGAGTCTATTATAATTCAGAGGAGATCAAATGTAATTAAGCTGAAATAGATAAAAGAAAGTTTATCCATGTCACTTATGCAAGACAAACAGCACAATAACCATGGCAGAATGAGTACATACAACAGCCAAGTTGAATTCTGAAAGGCTATTAAATGAAAGTGGAAACCACCCCATAATCTCATGTACTAAATACAAATATTGGCCTAAGGAATTTCAGCTGCCGCTGTGAACTTAACAGAGCAAGAATGGTACCTAGTGCTTTTGCTCTACTAATATTAGGTTAGAAAGCTAAGAGGCAAAGCTTGGAAGACCACAGGGGGGCGCTTTTACTGAAAGCAACATCGTTCATTATCAAAAAAGGGCAAATCAAAAAAAAAATGCTTCTGAAGGAATAAAAGTGTATTTTTCTTTGATCACTTTTAGAAACTTTTCTTAACAGCCATATTTTCTCTGATGGCAGGAACATAAGCTTAGCAACATGAACACTCACCTCATAGAGATCATGTAGCTATGCGCACCTCTAGTGGAACACTCTAATCATTTTTGAAACCACCTCTATCATTGAGTACTCCCTATGTAGGGATAAACTGTTTTTTGTTTGTTTATTTGTTAGGTTTAGTTTGGTTTTAACCAGTTGCTCTAAATATTGATGATTTATTTTAAACTTTTGAACTCATTTTTATCACAAACTATTCCAAAGCCTATTATTGCTACAGAATAAACTTTACTGTAGGGGAAGCTTAAACCTTATCATTGGAGATATATTTCTCTATCAGGTATTTCTATAGCAATTGCTTTTATCAATAATTGCAATTATCATCAGATAAGCTCCAGGGCATTTAATGCCACAAGTAATTTATGTAGCCTCTCTCTATATATCCAAAACTGAATATACATTATCTTAAAATTTTCTCTAGAACCTACTAGCACCTCAGTCACTGTAGATGACCTTATATCCCAGGGTTGTCAGGGAACATAGAAGAGAATAATCACAAGAACTGTTAAAAATTTCTCAACATCCGCATATAAATTTATTTTCCCTTACATTCATCTTTTTTCTCTTTTGTTCCACTTCCATTAGAAGATACACCCTTCTATGTGCATGTGGAAGGTGTTAAATATCACAAGGTACTTAGAGCTACAAATGAGAAGAAAGAAGGGTGCCCTATGGGACAAACCCTTTCAAATCATGGGGCAAAGGTGGCACACTGTGTCCCACACAACCATGTTCCCCCACCATCTAGCTCTTGACATGTGAAGCTTTTGATATGAGAGACAAGTAAATTTAGTACAAGATTGTGAAATATACTAGAGAAAGATATTATACACATATATGTAAAACACATATATTATATATTAAATCATAAATTATATAAATATACAAATATGAATATAATATAAATATAAATTATATATATAATTTGAAATGGACTTGTTAAACTTGAAGAAAGGCATCTTGGTCTTTCTTCCTTGTAACTCTAGGCTCTTTTAGAGGAAAATGAAATCTCCTAACAGATACAAATCATACAACCTTTGTCTGTATTAATTTATCTTCACATGTCTATGGAGCCTGATTCCTAAAGGATGATGGTAATGTCAGCTTTACTCTGCAAAGCATGAATTGTTTTTTGAGCATTTTATAGTTGTGGCGAGTGATCACTAGGTATTAAGTAACTTATCTAAACTCACAACCATTTCCGTCTGAATTCATGGAAAATTTAAGTAAACATTTTCAGAATTCATCTCTTTTTTGGCAACTATTTTGTGTGTTTGTTTTATGTTCTGTGCTTTGCATGTATTTTCTTTACTTGGGTGAACTAGGTATCATTATCCTGTTTTTGCATATAAGAAAATTAAGGTTGAAACTGACCTGTCCCAGGAGTGAAGAGTGATCCAAGAAAGCCCTCAGCAGATGCACCATGGTTGCTGGCCTGGTCAACATTACCATATATAAGAGCTGCAGGCATGGAAGCATGTCTTAGTCAGCATTCAGTGACAGGAGTGAGGAAGGAACCGTTTTTCACTCACCTTTGGTGTCCCCCAGTTTCAGAAAACCGGGCCTGGCACCACAGGCTGAAGTGAGGTACAGAGGAAGCAGCAGTTCATTGACCTCAAATTTATGACCTCTTCCAGCAGCATCTACTGTAAAAAATATTCAAGATAAAATCAAATGAAAGATATTGTGAAAGTTATTTTTGTGCAGAAGACTTCCATAAAAGTCTTTGTGATAAATCAAGAAACAGCACTGTAGTACTTTGAGGAGGAGAAACTATGTTGTTTAATGTTGTTGAAGGGGATTGGGTACATTAGCAGTAGCTAATGTTACAGACTGTGTCCCAGTTCAAAGCAATATACAACAGATCACAACTGCTGTTAAATCCTAGGTGTTAAGCACCCCAAATTACCAAGAGTACCACCCATATAATGAAAAGGAGGAAAAGATGAATTCAAAGACTGTTTCTGGAAAGCAACCTAACAATGCCATCCTTACCACAAATGATGGTGATTGTCATATTACTAGATGTAAAGTCATTATGACCTGCAATCAGATACACTAAGCTTCCCTGGGCAACAATGGAGAGTGCTGGCAAGTATAACTATGGTAAAGGAGATAGACCAGTTGGACAGCAAGTGCACTGGGGTGCGAATGACTACTCAGCAGAGGGCTTCTTTCCCAATGACAACCTAAAAAGGGCATCAATAAAGAAGATAGGAAAATCGAGACAATGAAACCCAGGGAAAAGAGTCACCTCAATTTGGGTACTGCCACATCTTCTATTACCTACCTGGAGACCCATAAAACTATATTACAAGATGACAAAGACAAGAAATGTAGCACATCAATCATCTGAAAAAAACTCCTATCCTAGAAAACCCTAAACGTAGCCCCCAAAACCCTAAAACCTTGCTATTCAAAGTGCGGTCCAGGGACCAGCATCACCAACATCTCCCAGGACCTTGTTAGAGATGCAGAACACTCAGGCCTCACCTCAGACCTACTAAATCAGAATCTGCATTTTAACAAGATTCCTAAATGATATGTGTAGATGTCAGGCTGAAGAAGCACTGCCTTAATTCACAAGAGGGTAAAGAGACATTAGCATCAAATTCACCAGATGAGCAAAATACATCTGCTCTGAGGCTGTGCAATGGATTACTGATTAAATGCTGCCTTAGCAACTTTAACCTCATCCAGTTTTGTTATTCAACTAGAAGTAATTGACATGAAATTACAGCAATAAGATTTGAACTAAAGGAGATGGAAAGAGCTCAGATGTTAGAAAATGTTTTAAAATGTATACATTTGTGAAGGTTACCATCTCTGAAGCTTTTAAGTTGGTTTGATAAATCCTAAAATAATTAATAAAAGAATAAAGTAATAACAGATGTGTCAAAAATAAGAAAATTAAAATCACTTGTAATCAAAAACAGAGTGCAAGTAAGTAATCTTTTTGTTATCATTGGGAACCGAGTTTTCCACATAAGAGACAGACTCTACGGATGTAAGATTTTTAAAATACTAGGTTAAAAATATCCCTGAAATCCTACATTTTCATCAGAAATATTGTTTTATACTTATAATGCACATCTTTAAAATGTAATCGTTCTTAAATATGGCAACCAAATGCAATGTGTGATTCTAGATTGGATTCTAGAGTGGAAAAAAATTGTTATGCAGGACAAATTTGAATAATTCAGTTGGCAAAGGTCAAATATGGGATATATTTTAAAGAATAGTATTTTATCATTATTTTAAATTTGATATTTCTAGTGTGGTTGTTTAAGATAATATCTTTGTTCCTAAGAGCTGTGTGCATAAAAGCTTTGTTCTTAAGAGAGGTACAGTGAAGTACTTAGATTATATAGGGTCACGATTCCTTCACTTTACTCTCTAATGTTTTAGAAAAATAATATTCATAAACATAATACTATATGGGTGTAAATATCCATAAATATCAATCCAGATGAATTGATCAATAGCCAGATAAAACAACAGTCACAACATGTTAACAATTGGTGAATCTAGGAAACGTACAGAATATGTTGCCTTACGTAAAAGCAAGGATGCTATCAAAGACTGCTAGAAAGAAAAACAAACAAACAAACAAAGACTGCTGGAGTCCTATCTTAAACTCCCTGAAAAAGCCTACCATAAGTCAAAATTTGTCCAACAAGTGGCATATTTTGAGCATTGACAAGAATAATCATTGCAATGTATTAAAACATTACATGTCTAATTCCATGAGTTTATCAAGATACAAAAATATTTTTTAAATTCCCAATTATCATTTTTGGAATATATATAGAACTAACTTGCTATTTAAAACTGGTGAATGAAAGAAAATAATCAGACATGTATCTCGGCAACTTTATCACAGACAACCAAATAATTAAATGAGAAAATGTTTCTCTCTATGGCAATATTGTAGCTAATAAGCAAAGAAAACATTGTAGAAAAAATATCATTTTTCAAACTCCTAACAAAATCTTTAATTTAGGCAATGATAGGCAACAGATAATCAGCATCATAAAAACCAAGACAAACTAGCAAATTTATACATTTTGATGGAAGAACACAAACCACCTATGACTATGAAGCATTTTTGCCAAAAACGTCTAACCTGAATCGGATTGCAGTCCCTATGTATGATAGGTAGGAAGCAAGGAAGGAAGGAAGGAAGGAAGGAAGGAAGGGAGGAAGGGAGGGAGGAAGGGAGGGAGGAAGGAAGGGGAGGGAGGGAAGAGGGAGAAGATAAACAACAACAACAAAAACATGGAACTGAAAGCAATTTAAATGCTTGCTATGTGCTCACTGAGTTCATAACCAGAACTATCTGCATTATCTGTGTAGCAGGACTTCTGTTGTATTTACATAATATCCTTCTTTGATAATATTTTCTTATGTCTGGAACATTTAAAAGCACCTTTAAAGATTTTCACATGGTCTTATATACAATCATAGTGATTTTTTTTTGAGAACTTCATTTTTAATTTGCAATGTAACTTTGAAGACTATTTTCAAATGTTAATCTATAAGCACATATAGATTTATTCGAGTAAAAACAACAAAATAAAAACAACAAAAATACCGATAACAAAATCAATAGTGGGAGTATAAGAAGGATAATGTTTGAGAATATAGTCATTGAACTGAATGAGGAAACATGAGCTTGGCCTTCAGAAATAATAGGTTTGTTATAAAGAAGAGGTTAGAGAATTGTAAAATTAATACCAAAAAGTAGGTCAAGCTTGGATATCAATATAGATAAAATATAACCCATTTAAAATATTTTAAAAGATTCTATTAACTTTTTACCGAAAGAAAAGTTACAAATGATAATTTTATACTTTCATGAGTTTGACAAATGTAACCAGCACCCAGATTTAAAAGAAGAAGAAGAATTAATCCGTACCTAGAGGCTCTTTTCATGGGACTGATGAAAGCAAGAACCAGAAATGGAAAGTCGGGGAAAGAGGGAGGGAGAGTGGAAGGGGCTGCGAGGCGAGAAGGGAGGTGGCCATGGTACAGTTGGGGGAAAACACCACTGTCCCATGCAACCGGAAGTCTTTGAGCAACTTCATTTCTCTGCGAGTGGAGGGAGGGTCTGGACTAGATGTTTCCACCTGTGTCCAAGGTTCTCTGCAGGTGCAGTACCAGCACAGCACGCAGTTGTTGGATCCAGCAGAGCAGACCCGTTCGAAGTCTCACCTCATCCGGGTGGAGGGGAAAGATGCAGATGGAACAGAGTCACGGGAGTGGATGTGACCGGAGCCAAGGCGCAGCCGACAAGGGGGCTGCGGGAGAAGGAGGACCACCTGGCCCAAGATGGCCAGACCGTCAGTGCGTTAAAGCAGACGCTCTCCGACCCACAGTGTTGTGTGATGAACCTGGAGACGCGGGTGAACTGCCTGGAGTCTGTGAAACAGGAGCTGAAGAAACAGCTGTACTTGCAACACGGACATCAGGCTTCAGGAACCAGACTCAGGAACTCCAGGCCGGTCAAGAAGTGAGCGCAGACCAGGAGCAGAGGATGAAGGATTTGGAGCGGAAGGTGCCCCTGCAGGAGCAGGAGGGTCGTGAAGAACAGGAAGTCGGCCCGAGATGCACAGGAGCTGCAGCGTCTGAGCCAGCAGAAGGCCTACCCGCCGGGGAAGCCTGAGGCCAGCGGAAGAGCTGGCGGCGCCACCGCGGAGGCTGGAGCGTCTGGAGAAGAGGCAGGAAAACCCGATTGACCTGGAACTGGAGAAGGAGCGGCTGCTGGCAAAGCTGCAAAGCCGGGAGAGACTGGACCAGACCGTAGGCTTGCCCATTAGGACCCCGCAGGACCCTTCCAGGTTCTTTGTGGAGCTACGGCTCCTGCCCGACAGGAAAAGCTCCTTCACGAGCAGCGCCCAGGGACAGGAGGTCAGGCAACAACTCCGGGAGGACGACGTCACCTGATCAGCGGCATTGCTGGACGGGAGGGAGAAGGGAGGCCCACTAGGCACTGACCCGAAGACTTCAGAACCCGGTCCCACTGCTCGAAGGTGAGGAGACCACGAGAAGGCGACTTGGTAGATAAATGAGCAGCAGGCCTTCGGCCTCGGCTGCTGATCCTGGTCCCCGATTGCTGAGCGCTCGCGTCCGTCCTGGTTCCCTTCCACCTTGCTGCCAGCGCTTGTGCGGTGCCCTGCGTGTGGACACAGGCTCCCGAAACAGGCGGCCCGCTGTCCCCACTTTCTGGCTTCAGGGGGACGGTTGTTTGGGAACCTCAAAGGTGCCTGCAGACCTGGGCTGATGCGGACGCGTCTAACTGCGCTGCTGTGACTTCGAATTAGCAACTTGGGAAGTGGTGGTGTTAAATGCAAACCGCATCCCCGCAACATCTCCCCCCACCCCCCACCCCCCACCACACAATAAAAGTTAAAAGAATGGAGGCAGCTCAGTGGCAGAGGGCGGGAAGATGAGTGGTGGTGGGAGCTGAAGCCGGGACTGGACAGGGCTCTGCCCAGGGATTGGACTGGACTTGGAGTCACTCCTCCTCTGTCTTCAGGTGTCTGGAGTTGCCTGCGCTTGGTGTAGGGGTGCCAGGCGACTCAGACAACTCCAGATTTTTTCCCCCTCAGATGCCACGTTAGTTCTTGCTACGTCACCTGTCCCAGAAGGCTTGCACTTCATGTTCTCCAGGCACCCCATGCAGGCAGGTCCTGGCTGTCTGTCTTGTCACCTTCCTTGTGTCACAGGCACGAAGCTCAGGCTGCATGGGCCACACTGGACTATCATCAGCACCTTCCAGCATTTTTCTCCAGACTTCTTTGATTTTGCACTTCTTTGTAAATAAATAAATAAATAAATAAATAAATAAATAAATAAATAAAATTCAGGGACACCTGGTGGCTCAGTCTGTTAAGCGTTGGACTTCAGCTGAGGTCATGATTCCCCAGTTGGTAGGTCTGAGCCCAGTGTGTGGCTCTGGGCTGACAGCTCAGAGCCTGGAGCTGCTTCAGATTCTGTGTCTCCCTCTCTCTTTGCCCCTCCCCTGCTCACACTCTGTCTCTGTCTCTCTCTCTCTCAAAAAAAAAAAAATAAACATTAAAAAATTTAAAAAGAAAAAACATAAGCAGATACACTTATGGGCAATAATTAAATATTAAAAAATAAGTATTGACTACATTTGTTTTGAAAGTTTTTAAAAACAAAATTACTTATAACTTTTTTAAAAGATTTGTTCATTTTTAATTGAGATATAATTGATATATAACATGTGTTTCAGATGTATGATGTAAGGATGCAATATTTGTATATATTGCCAGATGAACCCCACAATATCTAGTTCACATCATTCACCACCCATAGTTATATATTTTTTTTCTTGTGAGAATGAGAGTTTTTAATGTCTACTCTCTTAACAACTTTCAAATATACAATACAGTATTATTAATTATAGTCATCATGCTGCACATGACATCCTCAATGGCTTGTTCATTTTTTATGATTGGAAATTTGTACTGTTGGATAGCCTTCACCTATTGTTGAGGATTTTTGCATCGTTGTTCATCAGGGATATCTTTTCTTGAAGTGCCCTTGTCTGGTTTTGGTATGAGGGTAATGCTGAATTTTAAAATCAGTTTTAGGGGATTCTGGGTGGCTCAGTTGGCTAAGTGTCTGACTTCTAGATTTCAAGTGAGGTCATGATCTCACAGTTCCTGAGATGAACCCCGCCTCTGCCTCCATGCTGACAGCGGGAGCCTGATTAGGATAATCTTTCCCTCTCTCTCTGCCCCTCCCCCCCCTTCAGACCATGCTTGCTCTCTCAAACTAAATAAATGAACTTTAAAAAATGAAATAAAATTAGTTTGGAAGTGTTGTCCCCTCTTCTGTTTTGTTTTTTTTATAAGACTTTAAGAGTGGTATTAATTCTTCTTTGAATGTTTCGTAGATTTCACCAGTGAAAGCATTTGGTCCTGGACTTTTGTTGGGAAGTTTGATTACTGGTTCAATCTCCTTGCCAGTAATCATGCTGTTCGGATTTTCTATTATGTCATGGTTCAGGTTTGGTAAATTGTGTGTTTCTAGGAATGTGTATACTTCCAGGTTGTCAGGATCCCAAAGGTTTAAAAACTACTAGGAGGAAGCACATACCTAAGGGGGAAAGAGCATGTGTACACCTTATTCTGGCTTGAAGGGAACAAAACCCATAGCAGAATATCTCTGTTTCAGAGTTAGTTCTAAAAAAATAGCTCCACCTTCTTATTAAGGAGCATCAACAAATAAATTTAGTGCCATTTATATGACATGCTGGGAGACTAAAATATAAAGTCTAATAGCATATTCCTATCCATTCTTAATGGGGTGGTGCCACTTCATCCATCACAGAGAGAACACATTTTCCACAGGGTTCTCCATAAACGAATAATGGTATAATTTACCTGAGAGTTCTGTTTGCTCACCTTCAAATATGAACTGCTGAAAACCCAAATCAAGTATCAAAATATTTCAGCATGTCAGACTCAGCAATCAACACAATTTTGATGTTTCCACAATTTATCTTATTCTGTGTAGCAAATACATCTGGGCACACATGGGTTCTAAATCCATGCGGTGAGCCTCTGTTGCTACCTGACAGTCAGCTGTTTCTCAAACAGCCTTTTCCCTAATGTTTCTAAACCTGTGCGAATCAAAACACCCAAGCAATATTCCTCAATAAAAGCAGACATCTGTTAATTCAAGTATACTTCACAAATCCTGAATTGTTACAAGGGCCTTTACAATCCAGCAAGGCAACTGTGATTTAATAAGGAACGAACCGCATAGAATTATGTTTTTTTTTTTTTTCAAGGAAAGTACATAAAGTTGGAGGATGAATAAACTGGCAAGATGTTTTCATTCACTCAAGTGATAACCTCAAAATACACTCAAAATGTATCCTGCCAAATGGATCTAAACTGAGGAAATGTCATTGAATCACTGTGGTTACGAATCACCTTTCCATGACATGATATGACAAAGATTGTGTGTACCTACAAATCTGTTTACTAGAATGAGAAGGAAGACTAAGTTCGTTTATCTATTTGAAAGTTATTTCCTCAGAAGTCTATATATTATAAAATTTTTCATTTCTAAGATGCATTTATAATTTTCAGTAAGAAGAAACCATTCAAAACTCTTATTACAATGGGGGAATTTTAATTCCCTAATTCTATGCTACTTTTTATGAGGCTAAAAATTAACTTCATATATCTTCCAACTCATCCTCTTCAATCTGAAAAAAATCTCTTCCAAAAATCTATACAATGTATCTTAATTTTTTTAATGTTTATTTATTTTTGAGAGAGAGACACAGAGACAGAGACAGAAACAGAGACAGAGTATGAGTGGAGGAGGGGCAGAGAGAGAGGGAGACACAGAATCCAAAGCAGGTTCCAGGCTCTGAGCTGTCAACACAGAGCCTGACATGGGGCTCAGACTCACCAACCATGAGATTGCTACTTGAACCGAAGTCAGACACTTAACTGCCTGAGCCACCCAGGCACCCCAAAAATCTATACAATATGTCTCAAGCCTATATGATAGTCTGCTATCTCCAGAAGTTACATAATATTGTTCCTTGATAATAAGTTACATCATAATTAATGGTATCAGGTTCTCTCAAGAAAATAATACTAGATTTTACCAGTTTGATTCTAATTGCTAACAGATCAATAAACAAATATTTATATTATCTTTTAGATAAATTCATGATATCTTCTTTTCAAAATGCCAGATGGAACAATACACATCTTGATACTTTATAACCTACAGTAACTTCTAGTACACCTGCAATTTGTTTTTACTGTAGTTTACAAAGTTATCAGTTTATAACATATTGGGAAAATAAAAGTGGTCCTTCATTACAGATCACTTGAGAAGCACATTTCTATTCTACAGCAGCCTAGACTAGAAGCTACTTTGAATGGATTCTGTCTTGTTCTCAACTTTTGGGGCTAAGCTTTCTTTTTGCCTACTAGTATACAAAAAGATGTCCCACTCCTCTCAAAACTTCTATTCTGTTGGCTTTGAGGATTCATCAAATTATTAATACACTGACCAATATCTCCCAGACACAATGAGGCATTCATTACTACAAGCTCAACAATCAGTGGGCAGTAGGCTGGGTGCTGGCCAGAGACAGTAACGCAGAGTGCACACCAGCCCTAAGCTTGTTTCCACGCAGATTCCTGGTATTTTGACTATCCATCCACATCCGTTCTCCCACCGTCTTGCTCACCAGTTAAAGAGCTCCATTTATTTTTTTCCTTTCCAGTTTCATAGAAGCTGAATTTCCAGGACACCAATATCCTTTCTCCTTCTTTTCTATTACTTCCTCAAATACATATTTATCTAATTTCTGCTTCTGAGAAACTGTTTTTAAAAAGCATGCATGTGAAATCTTTTTGCCTAGTGTAGTACCTATAGTTGTTTTGTCTACCTTTGTAATACATGGCTGAAATATAACAGTATAGGGTTTAAAAAGAAATATATGAAGTACAATTTGGGGGAAAAAGTGAGGCCAAAGTGAAGAGAAAAGCATAGAAATTAAGATTTTATATATATATATATATACATATATATATATATGTATGTATATATGTATGTATATATGTATATATACATATATACATACATATATTCTCAAATTTATTGTTGTAAAAACTATCTATCCTTATTTTATATATGTGAACTGAGGTTAAGTTACCTTGTCAAAGGCAGAACATAGATAATAAGTGGTAAAGCCAGTAACCAAATCCAGTTCTGTCCAAATCCAAATTTCTTTACACTAGACTCTGTGTTTTGATCAGTCCATCTCATTCACACCACAATAATGGAATATATAGATAATTAATATTTTCATACCTTTTGTTTATTTTTTTCTATTTGTCAGCCAAAGAATGACTGAAAGTTGAAGATGAAGTATTCAGAATAATTCTACTGCACTGAAGGTAATCTTCATCAGTCATAAGACTTATATGACCTATTCAGACAAAACAAATAATGTAGTGCTTCAGGTTTAAAAATAAAATTAGTCTGCAAATGGCAATCACATAAACAGAGAATGAATTCCGAATATTTGCAAAATAAGATAGAGTTTACGATATGAGACATTACAAATATTTGTTTTTCTGGTACATTAGAATAAACTGAATGTAAAAACAATATAAATCAGAATAGCATCTTGAGATTTCTTTTCCTCCTATTTTCCACATTTTACTATTTTTTTCTCCTCTGCAGAAACAACTGCTATTGGATGGAAAGAATAAAATTTCATTCCACGTACTTTACCTTGGCCAAGTGCAAATGACTTAGAATGGTGTTTATCTTATTAATCTAAATAGCATTAGGGAGGGGAGAGAAATGAACAGAAGAGAAGTACAATTCTGATTTCTGAGTCTGCAAATGGAAATACTTATCAAAGAATATGGTCTAGCTGTGTGATCCTCTGAATAGAAATAAGGGAACAATGTGCATGATTTGTTAACTAGGTTTATCCTATGAAGTGTAATAATGTAATTGTCTGCTACATCAAACAAATAGAAGTATGCTGATTTATTCACTTACTTAGTTACATCTGTGAAATATCCTAATTCTCTTTTATATATTTTTTTTGTATTTTGTTTAATTTTGATATTTGCTCCTATTCAAAGGAAGAAAAATGAAAAAGGAACATAAGCTATTTGCTACAAATGATTTTCAAATTCTATTTTGGACTTGAAAATTGTTTATAATAAAATGAATTTCACTAAGGAATTCATTAAAGTGTTTTTAAGTGTGTGTCCATTCTGAACCACAGGATAAATAAACACCTTTTATTGCAACATGATATTTTAGCACCAAGTGCACTTAAAAATCAAGCACTGTTATTTAACTTGTGTTCTGCTTCTATGTTGCCATCTATTTAAGGGGGCATGTTATAATGAGCCCTCTGTAGTTCCTGACTATAGTAAGTTCTGTGCAGGCAGGAGCACATCTATGTGGTTGACTGCTATATCAAGGGAATAGAAGATGTCTACTTGCCAACAAGAGGTGTTCCTAACACACAATTATGAATGAATTAATTCACATTTAACTTCTTTTATGTATAAAATGAATACCTATGCTTAACCCCGCTACACACATGAGCTTATTTGCTAATTATTATCATTTTAAAAATAACATTGAGTTGGCAGAAGATTCATCATCAAATTCAAACATCTATGTAAAAGGAAATAAAACCACTAGTTAAATCAATGATTATAAAAGGCAAGAAATAAACTTTCAACCTACAAAAAGTAAAACAATCTGTGACCTAAATTAAGAAACTTGTATCTCTTCTTTTGTTTTATAAGTTTTGTTTATGGAAATATTTGCTTGGATACACTTCATTTACTTTTGTTTCTTCTCTGAGTACTAAAGATTCTTTTTTACAGGTCTCCGTCCGCTGGCCATCACTTTGCTGAGCTGCTTTACAATTTGACATGGTTAAGAATTAATTGGTTTGTAAAACACAGCCTTAGTTCTTTCATCTTTGCTCACTGCTCTGCTTCTCTTCACTGTCAATCAGAGACCAACCTTAACTCTTCCCAGGTTATAATTCAAAGTCATTTTGTTGGATTTCAAGTCAACTACGTATCAAATCTCAAAATTAATACCTTACACTCTATCATCTGATTCTATGTCTCCCTCTTCTGTCTGAAATTCATTCCATGTCTCTATTTATTACATATCACATTTCTTAAAAGTGACAAACAATATTTTACTATTAATGAATTAAATTAATACTTGAAAAACAAAAACAAAAACAAAAACAAAAACAAAAACAAAACAAAACCAATGTAAACAGAATGATATTAAGAACAATCTTACAGGAATTTCTTTAGGGGAATATTATATGTGGAAGATTCTTAGAAAGGGAGTAGAGAAGAGTAGGGGTATCACAGTAAAGGCAATGAAATAACGATAAAGGAAGTAGATTTTTACTGATGTGACAAACTTCAATACTTCCCAGCTGGTCTATGGCTGGCCATGGGTATACAATTATACTGTGTGTAGGTGTGTGTGGTGTGTGGGGTGGGGGGAAGGCAGGGGAGGGGAGAATAGGGAGAACAATGAATAAGGATATATATCTTTTTGCCTATCAGAAAAACTTAACCATTAGCCAAAAAAGGAGACTATGACAGGTGAATTGCATTTTAGTCTTATGTCTCATAATTAAAATTGACAATCAAAAACACATACCTTCTCTTTACTATGTGTTAAGATTTAATTTATGAGGCCACAAATGGCAACGATAAACACCTATACTCATAATTTTATTTTATGTTTAAAGTTTATTTATTTTGGAGAAAAAGAGAGAGAGGTATGAGCAGGGTAGGGGCAGAGAGAGAGGGAGAGAGAATCCTAAGCAGACTCCATGCTCACTGCAGAGACAGACATGGGGCTTGATCTCATGACAGTGAGATCATGACCTGGGCCAACATCAAGAGTCAGACGTTTAATGGACTGAGACACCCAGACACCCATACAATAGTTTTATTGAAATGGATCTGAAAACAAACATATAAACAATATTTAAAAAAAGTAACTTGATAGGGAAATCTTTGATGTATAAGAATTCCAAATTATCTATGTAGATACCCCACTCTGAAGGAGGTGGAACATAATTTCCCACACTGTGAGAGACTACTGTGTATTGAGACTTCCTTCCAAACACTACACCATGGAAACAAGTGTGGGGATTAACATTACAGTGGAGCAATCGGACAAACATTAATTCAGCCAGGTGACCACAGCCAAATTCAATGGTGATAAGCCATGTTGATATGTATCCTTGATGTGATGTGATAAGAAAGGCATTTTTCCTATGGGGTCTACCTCCTCAAAATCTATAAATAGTTTAACTATGAGAAAACCATCAGGTAAGTCCCAAAGAAGGGATATTCTACAAAATAATTGTAAAGTATGTCTCAAAACTTTCAAGGTCATCAAAACAGGAAAATCATCAAAACTGGAAAAGTTTGAGAAACTATCATAGTCAAGAGTCTTAGCTTTAAGACATGATGTGTAAATGCTGTGTGGTATCTTGGATGGGATCATGGTAGAGAAAACTAGTATTAGCCAAAGGTTTTAAAAAATCTGAATAAATAATCAACTTTATTTAACAATAATGAATTAGTACTGGTCCTTGAATTGTAACAAGTGTATCATACTAATGTAAGATGTTTATAATAGGGAAAATGGATGTGGGCAATTCTATATATCTAAAACTATTCTAAATTAATTGAAATTGCAATTGAAAAAGTAATTGTATAGCCAATTGATAAATTACATACACAAATTCATTAATCTTATTCCGTAAAACCAATAAAGGCATATTGCTTAGAATTATATTCATGAAAACATTTTTTGATGACTATTCTTTGTTGAGATCATTTAAATATTTGCCAAATTTGAAACCTATATTTATACCACATTTTTCTTGAATATTCCACCATAAGTTTGAATTCAATCTATAAAAACCAAAAAAAGTTAAGTGAGACCATATATGGGAGATTACCAAAATATAAGTTTATTTTGCCTGTCTATTTGACCTGCCTATCTCCATTTTGGTGGGTGGGAGGAGGGGTGGACACATTTACCTCAACTGAATGTAATACAGTGGGTATTAATTGACATCTACAACAAACCAGGTACTGTGCTAAGCTTTATGAATACCCTAATGAAAATAATGTAATCCTTCTTCAAGCCACTTAGAGTAAAAATGGCAAGAAGCAATTACATCAGACAGTGTGATTCTACTATGAATGGGATAAGTAAAGGGTCATTTTACGAAAAAGACACACGAGGCCAACTAAGCCATTCTAGGCGTGCAGAGGGGATGTTGCAGAAAAAAGAGAGGAAGTAAAATACACCAAAATCCAAAATTGTGCAGGAATTAGCCAGGAAAATCGGTTGAAAAAAATCAAGGCAAAAATTAAATAAAATAACATGTGAAAGATTCAAGGAATAGGTAGAGGGCTTATTTGGGAACTACAAATCATTCAGTAAGCCTAGAACATAGAGTACAGAGGAGAGATGGTTAGGCTGGGGAAAGACATATAGAAAAGATCTTTTCACATTTGCGGAAGGACATGAATTTTACCTTCATGACAGTGAAGAACAACTGAAGAACTGTACCTTCTTTTTATCTGCCTTCCTTCCTCCCTTTCTTTCTTTACTTTCTTCCTTTCCTTTGTCTAATCATCAAGTACTTTTCATTTAGAAAATGACATGAGAGAGTTGCCTTAAAAATGAATAAATCACACCTACTAAAATGGCCAAAATCCAGAACACTGACAACACCAGATGCTGGTGAGAATGTGGAACAACAGGAACATGCATTCATTGCTAGAGGGAATGCAGAATGACACAGCCAATTTGAAAGACAGTTTGGTAGTGTCTTACAAAACTAAACATTCTCTTACCATATGATCCAGTGATTGTGCTCCTTGAGGAGATCCCAGAGGAGTTAAAAACTTATGTCCATTCAAAAACCTGCATGCAGATGTTTATAGGAGATTTATTCATAATTTCTAAAACCTCAAGGCACCCAAGATGTGTTTCAGTAGGCAAATGCACATAGAAACAGTAATACAGGAAGACAGTGTAATATTATTCAGTGCTTAAAAGAAATGAACTATTGAGTAATGAAAAGCCATAGAGGAAACATACCAGGAAACATAGAGGAAACTTAATGCATATCACTAAGTGAAAAAAAGCCAATCTTAAAAGGCTACATATTGTATGATTCCAACTAGATGCCATTCTGGAAAAGACAAAGCTACAGAGACTGTAAAATGATAAGTGGTTGCCAGGGGTTGGGGTTGGGGACAGGAGACAGGGATATATGGGTGGAGCACAGAGGATTTTTAAGGTACAGTAAATACTCTATATGATACTGTAATGGTGGATACGTGTCATTATACATTTGTCCAAATCCATGGCATATACAACACCAAGAGTGAATATTAATATGAACTATGGACTCTGGATGATGGTGATGTGTTGACATAGATTTACTGTAAGAAATATACCATTGTGGTAGGGAATGTCAACAGTGGGGGAAACTATGTCTGTGTAAGAGCAGGGAATATATGGGCACTAAAATCTACAAGACAAACAAACAAACAAACAACACCAAGACTGACCCCTATGTACATATCTCTAGTGATGCAGGAAATCTTTGTAGCTTCCTCTCAATTTTTCTGTGAACCTAAAACTACTCTAAAATGAAAAAGGTCTTAATAAATGAATAAATCTGGCTTTATTATGGGGAATAGATTTAGAAGATATAAAGACTGGAGGAGGGATGGATAAAGGACAATTAATGGATTAATTCTTTCAACTAATGACTGAATTAATCATGGCCTGAACTGAAGGAACAGCTAACTATGAATTGAAGTAAGAGGAAATAGTTTCAAGACACAAGAAGAGATTTGCATAGATTCAGTAAGCCAATGGCTCTGTCAATGTTTTATCCCCATGCTGGGAATAAAAATCAAAGCCTTGACATAATTTACAAAATCTGTAGTTCACCTTGTCCTTACTAATATATCATATTCATCTAATACGTTCTCCATCACTCATGGTGATCCATCAATACTAATTTTCTTCTTGTTCTGTCTATGTGCCCAGACATGCAGATATATATACATTCTTCTGTCTTCCTGGAATAATTCCTTTTCCCTGATCTTTACATGGCTGACTTCATCTAACAATGATCATTTCATCTTAGATGTTATCGTCTCAGAGAGACCTTTCCTCAGTGATTCCTCACTCTCTTCCATTCACACTCTATCATAGCACTCTTATTGTCTTCTTTGGAGTTATCACCACCTGAAATTACCTTTCTTATTGATTGACTTACATGTTTGTGAGCTCTTTACTTCCCTAGAATATAAGTTTCATGAGGATAAGAACATCTTATGTATCATAAGGTCTAGAAGGTGCTCAATAAATATTTGTTGATGCATGTATGAATCAATGTAGAAGATTTATCCAGCAAAAGAAGAGACCAGAATGGCTCTTAGACTTTTGGTTTTGCAACTATTTGAATATTTAAGCAATTAATTTAAACAATAAAGAAGTATGACTAGATTTGTGGGAGTGACAGATGCATTCAATTTGGGATGTTTTCAGTTTGACGTGCTGAGAGGCACCAGGGTGGAGATATTTATCTGACATCATAGATTTGCTTGGTCCATACAAATGATTTAGGCTAGCTAGGGATACATTTGAATAAGAACAACAAAATAATAGTAATCTATGAAAAAATCAAGCCTGATTGCATTAATTGGGGGAAGTCCATTATCATTATATAAAAAAATAAAGTTTCTATTTAGAAAGAATGGAATTTGAATTTGCTTCCCAGAAAATAATAGTCAAAATAGGAAAAGCATTAGTGAGCTAAGAGTCTCAGTAAGTTTTTACTTGACTTTATCAAAACAAGTTAGTTTCCAGTTTTTTTTATATTTACCTTATTCCTAATTCCTTTATCTTCATTATCATGAAAACTGAATGAATTAGTAGATCCATTTTCCCTCACAGTCTTTTCCCAGATTATGAAATTTTATAGATGATATTCTACCCATTTTTGAAAGGGAAGTCTAATAAATGTGGCTCAGAATATTTACCAATTGGCAATGAAGCTCATATAGTAATAAATGCTTTCTCTAATGTTTGGAAGGCCTAAAACATGAAAAGGAGAGGTTAGACTAGCAGGGTAAAAACAAACAAACAAAAAAAGTAGTGTCGTAAGCAGTTTTTAGTTATCCTACTCGCATTTTAATCATGTGACCCAACTCTTCAGATTTAATATGATATGGGTAAAATATAACACCACTAACTAAGGTGTGGTGAAAGAATGATTTTTATAGATACAGAACACCAGGCATCCTGTAAGCTCACAACAGCTCTGCAAGGTATTATTAGCCTATATTAGAGATAAGGAGATTGAATTTCAGCAGGATTAAATTAACTTCATAGACCTAGCAAATGGCTGGGCTGTGGTTTGAAAGAAGATATATCTGATTTCAAACACTATGTTCTTAGCAGTATACCATGCTGTCTCCTTTGTCAAACTTACTTCCTCTGCATTAACTTTTTAAATCCATTCAACAAATATTTATCGATTGCTTTCTGTGTGCCAGGCACTCTGCTAGAGCGTGGGACACATAAATTAACTAAAGAGACAAATATTCTTCCTCTCATGGTTCTTATATGCTAATGATAAGCAAAGCCAGCAAGCATAATAAATACATAAAATATGTAGATTATTATAAGGTGATGATTGTTATAAAGCAACAGATTTAGGTAAGGGAAAATCTGGATGCTGGGTAATGGGTAGGGGTTGTAATTATAAATAAAAATGTCAGGATAGACCTCATTGACAAAGTGACATTTGAACAACAACTTGTAGAGAATGAATGATTAGCCATAAGGATATTTGGAAGAAAGGCATTCCTGTCAAAGATAACAATAAGTCTTTATGCCTTGTATCAATCAAAGTTTCAGCAGGGAATACATAGTCCACTCAAGATGGGTAGTTGGTAAAAAAAAAATAATAATAATAAAGGGACTATTTACAAATGTATGGACAGCACATAAGAAAGAGTGTAGGATCCCAGGGCTAGTAATAGAATGAAGGACTGAGAGAGCAGTTAAAAGGCAGACAAAGTAAACCAAGGAGAAAGACTGTGGAGCTCTGGATGACGTTGGTTGAGGGACTCAGCTCACCTGCGGTGAATACACAGGGAAGGAGCCAGGGGAAAACTATGTAGACCTTCCCCATCTCTCCTGATGTTGTCCTGATGATCTCTATTGGATGAAACCAGCAGAGGCCAGAGGGTGGGGAAACCACTGAGAGGACGCAGAGAAAATTATAGAGACGTAAAGAGAGCATCTACTCAGGCAAACCAGATCTCCAGTTTGGACCCTAAGGTAAAAATCACACCTGGTCTTTTTCAGAAAGCTGTAGCCCAGTGTGACTGGAGCAAATTAAGTGAGGGGAAGAATGGGAAGAGAGTGAAAAATGTAGCAGAAGGCACACAAGTCATATCAAATAAAGAGTGAATTTAAAATTTCAGTTTGAAATTACATGTGTACATGTTACTGACTTACAATATGAAATTTCCAAGCATCCTTACTGATTTTTGCTTCGCATAAAATGCTTCCTTCTCATTTGAAAAATATCCCAAATTTGGAAGCTCTTTGTAAAAGAGTAAAAAGAAATCTGGAAATTCTCTAAAAAGATACATAATATTAAAAATCCACATCACACTGGGTTTTAGACTCTGGATCCCTGTCACAAACTGACTTACATCAAAATCTGCAGTTTCTACTCTTACACTGCATGATTTGCAACCATCAATGTCAACTTTCTAAGCAACAATTTTAGCATCTAAAAATTAAAAACAATAATAGGTCATTCCTTACAACATTTCTGTGAGGACTGAATGAATCAATGTACACATAAAACTCACTGTAATGCCTAGCACATGCTGGTGTTAGCTTCATGTGTAAAGACATTATCAGTTTGTAGGCTAAACTAATTTTCTTAATCTTCCTTCAGAGGTCTACCTTGTACCTTCCAGAAATTTAGTAATAATTCAAGGAAAGGAGATCTCCACCCATGTTGGGTCTAGTGGTATATGGTAAAATTCAAAAGAGAGCTGGTAGCCAATTTTGTCTATCAGATATTTTCCTAAATACTTGACATTGCTCTTGAAGTGCAAGAATAGCCAGAATGAAACAAAAAATATTGTGAATAAACTGGTTTCATCCAAGCAATAAGGTAATTAAAACCATTCAAATGTAAGCAGGTTTACATTAGCATATACCTTTAGCAACTTCTGAGGTTTAACCCAAATCCTGGCCTACAATTTAGGATTTCTTCTTTCAAGTATGTTACTAAGGACATAGAATGAAGTGTTGGAAACACCATACAAATGGGGCCACTCATTGACTGTGGATTGTCTCTCTGTTGTATTGTTTCATCAATTAAGAACCTAAGAGCCTTTGAAGTATTCCCTTCTGATAACTCACTTTGACACAGAGCTGCCAAGCATCATCCATCCCAATAAGAAGTGACAGTCCTAAGATTAAACTATCATTTCCCGATGAAGATTGTAAAGGTGCATTTACTTATAATTAGTATGCATGCTTTGACGGACCAGACATTTGCAGCACTCTTTCAAATAAAAAGACTAATTAACTATAAATTAATATTTATAAGGCAATCTAGTGCCTGAATTTGACTGTATATATAGAAAGATGATTCCAAAAATAAAAACAACAAATTAGGGCTATCTATCTTTCAGAGGTAAAAAAATAATAATAATAAAAGATAATTTAAAGTAAGATCTGAGCTATTATTTCTTTTCTTTCCTGGTTTGAACTATTTTGTTTTAGGCTTTAAGAATCTTTATTTAGGGACTGCTCTTTTGACCAACATGGGCTTTTCTATGTAGACAGATGGTTGCATTGGCTGACTATTTATGTCTTAGTTAAAAAACCTTGTTTTCAGCAGAGAGCTGAATATATTCCACTTATAAAGAGAAGCTGTATTTGAATTACCTCTAACTTTAAGAGATAGATGATGATGATGATGATGATGATGATGATAGATAGATAAGCAAATAGATGATAGATGGATAGATAGATAGATAGATAGATAGATAGATAAACAAGAAATATCATTTGGAAAGCTCCTCTCAAACCAAGTGGCACCTTAAATATGATATTCTAAAACTTAAGGCAATGCATAATAACTCTGTCAATGTTGAACTAAAGAATATCTTTACATGTTCTACCTTGTTTTGTTATTTTATACAGATATATAGAATGAAAACTACAATCTAATAACATATTTTCAGTCTCAATGTATCCTTCCATAATCACCCTATATTTAGCACAGCAATTGGCTCCCTTCTACAAGTCTATCTACAAGCCTTATTCAATATACTACTTGTTTTTCTCCAAAACTCTGTTAGAGATCTAATATAATATACATTTTTCTATTTTTATTATTATTTATTGACTACCTCTAAACTCAAAGCACCCCAAAACAGGTTAATTTTTGGCTGGCCTTTTCCTAGCATATGGTAAGTATGCAACAAATTTATTTAAATGTAAATATATAAATAAATTAAAGAAGTTAAAGAATAAGTTTGAAGAAATTCTTAAGGTTTTCTAACATTTTTATTTGTTCTAAACCATGCTGTGTCCAGCAAAAAAGATTTAGGGAAGACAAAAGGATTTTAGATACTATCTCTGCTTTTCATGTCTTCTAACTTTTATAGTATACACCACTCTGTCACATCATAGGAAAAAGACATGGTGAAAGTAGGCTTTAAAATCACACAAAGCTTCAATCATTCTTAATTTTCTCGTGGCAAATATTTCTAGATAAAAAAATTAAATATCAAGTTATAACTTGATTTCAGGAAAGACCCATTACTCTCTTTAGGTACTAAGAAAACAATGTGACATCTTCTACATTCTGTTAGTCCTCATAAAAAAACGATGTGACATCTGCATTCTGTTAGTCCTCGTAATTTTTTTATGAGTAGCATATGCAGGAATAGAATTTTTTCATTAAAAAAATAAGAATATGGAGTTCACTTGGTATCAGAAAAGAGTGTGATTCGGAAGATAGCATCAAAACGAAGCAAATAGCATACAAGGCAGAAGTATGTTAATGGTGATACAGCCAATGGTTACATGTGAGGAAGATGCAGGGACTATGAGTCAGAATGAAAGAAGGGGGATTACACTAAACATGATGACTCATGATACACAAGGTCTGGATACTTTGGAAAAGGTAGGTTCTGCAATTTTATTACACATTTAAGCCAATGATTTCCCATCTGTGTTCAGCAAAGTCCAGGGGATACCTTGAGAAAGCAAATTAGAAGCACAATGGTTTGATATCTGGCTGTCTATATTTGCTTTAACTGGTCAGAGTAGCTCTACTGTATTGGTTTATAAACTGGCATGTCATGATAGTCACATTTTGAATATTAGGTAAGATTAGTAAATTCTTATTAACAAGATTAATAAGTTCTGGGGGTTTAATACACAGAATGGTGAGTATAAGGGAGAAAATTGAAGATCCATATCTCCAATACAAGTCAACATAGGTAAGCCAACATTGAGTAAAAAGCCACTAAAGAAATCTGCATGCCTTCTGGAATTCTTCCAGACCATAACTATTTTTTTTTTGTATTTTTCTCAACTTTTTCCTATTTCTGACCTACAACCATTGACCTCCCTTTGATTCCAACCTCTGGGCTTCATAGTACGATATTTGTAAACCAACCCAATAAATTGATAATTGAAAATAACAATAGTAACGCATCACAGCATAGTTAACTAAGAATACATTTTTTTCAAGTTTTTATTTAAATTCTAGTGAGTTAACATATATGGTAAAATTGGTTTCAGGTATAGAATTTAGTGATTCACCACTTACAAGCGTTCCAGTGCTTATCACAAGCCCCCTCCTTAATACCCATCATCCATTTATCCCATCCCCCACCCACCTCCCTCCATCAACCCTGATTGTTCTACTAAGAATGCATTTTAAGACCATCAAATATATAGTTTTGTTGAAAATCCTTCATTTCCATAACTACCACTAACAAGAAACTTTCTTTTTAAGGCATATTTTACATAATGGTAATATATGCAAGATGATGGCAGAGATACAATGAGGATGGTTTCCACTAGTCAGTGAAGTCTTGAAAGCAGAGAAGGCACCAAATTTTGCTCATCTAATGTATTGATTTATTTACTAATTTACTTATTTATTAATTAATTACTTATTTTATTTTTTTGAGAGAGAGAGAGAGAGGAGTATGCATGTGTGTGCACACGTGCCCAAGCAGGGGCAGGGCAGAAGGAGTGAGAGGTAGAGAATCTTAAACAGGCTCCAAGCTGGGCTGGGGGCAGAGCCCACAAGGGGCTCAATCTCATGACTTGAGATCATGACTGAGCCCAATCAATTTTACTTCTCATCATTTTACTTCTTGCATATCACATACTGCTTGCATATAGCACATAGAGTTAAGGCATCCTAGATGATTTATTTGGCTCTGTATGTTAGCTGAGTGACTGGGTCAAGTGGTCACCTCTTCAGTATTACAAATATAAAATCATACCATAGCCCTTCAGGACTGCTCATGGATTGTCTAATTCACACACATCAAATCTGCAAAAGGCATAGATCTACTTGAATTGACATATGTAATAGATTCATATGTGGTAATATGTCACTTTTAATTTTCAGCTTGATCTAGAAACATGCCCTTGTCCTAAAATGGACTGAAGTAAGTTGTCAGGATAACAGATAAAAGAAATGAACAGCAACAAACACGCCAAGATTTATGTTTTCTTTCCAAATCCAGCTATTGAGAACAGGAATTTAACTCCACTAAACATGAACATGAGCTCAAGCAACTGTCTTCAACAGCATATTCAATCCTTTTAAGAACACACCTTGGGGGGAAACCAACCCATCTTTAATTAATTTAATTAAAAACAATTTTGTCAATTAACCTGATAAAATAGAGCTACCTATGGGCTGCCTGCTTGTGTGCTCAAGAGCCCTGCTGCCTGGTTCCTGCCTTTTGAAAAGCCAGCTGCTAATTATTTCCCGCATTTGCAGGCAGTGCTTTTGTTAAGGGCAGTGTATTTGTTGAAGCTTTACCATGTTTTCAGCTGACTTTCAGCATTTCAGCATTTCCTGTCAAGCTGTATCTGTTGTATGTTGTAACCTCAGCATGCCTTCATTTTCACATGCACATGATAAGTGTTAGACTTGGTATACCGTATCAGTAATGTTTTCTACAGATAATTAGAAGAACTAATAAATATCACTCCTGTCATGCAAGAAAGAAATTGTTTCTCTGCCCACGTAAACACGGACACGCACACAGTTATTGCTGCATCAGACACATCATTTGATATCACTGTTTTTGTAAAAACTTTGCTGTATGTTTACTGTCTTCTATCCCATAGAGCTAATGAATTGTCTGAAATCCAAATGATTAACCACTGACAAAAGCAACAGGATCCAGTTTTTGTACAAATACTCGGCAGAATAAAGAGGAACCATTGAAAGGAATCAAATGTCTTTGGTATTAGAGGTACAAAGTTAGCCATCATATTTTTGGATTAGCAACTACAGAAATGTTTATTCTGTGGCTGAAGCAAGAGATGGCAAAGACCAGTAAGAATGGCTTAAATGATAAAAAACAAAATATAGAAGATTCAAAACAAAGCATATTTCTTTAAATGACACTATATTTGTCAGCTGAATTTTGCTGAATACTGGAACACGGTGAGATGAGGAAAGATATTGCAAGTCAGAGATATATATAGAAAATCAACTTATGATTATATACAAACACAAAAATATATAATTTTAATATTTCTTATATATAGGTATTTCTAATTGCTCTCAAATAGTACTCAAAAGCCCTTGAAATAAAAATAACACATATTGGATTCAACTCACAATAACCCTCACAAGATTTTTAACGTTAAATTGCAAAATGGGAGAAAATTGCAAGATGGGGAGTTGAGAATGACAAAGAAAGAATACGGAACGCAGGCAAAATTCCATGACACCTTTCTAAATTATGAGGTGACTTATTAATTGATTAACCTGCCCTTGATTTTATATTTTTATTATATATTTACATAAAGTATATATACTAAATAAAAGTATATTGAACATGCTTTATACAAATATACGTATCATTCATTGTACACACGTATACATATGCATAAACAATCATTTTACGTGGTAGACCAAAACTGTTTTTAATATTGGTGATTGAATCATAGTAATGAAAAAAAAAACCCACAATTCTGATTCAAGTAGGAATAGTACTTGAGAGTGTTTTAGAAAAGTCATTTTAGGATAAAAGATAAAGAAATTGAGACATGATGAGCAGGGGATATGGTAAAAGCAGAGGGGATGAGGAGGAGAAAGAAGAAGGCAAGAAAAAGACAGACTTTGACAGCTGTTACACCAGATGCTTTAAACAAAAGTAATTGAGATTGGCAGAATTGGAGAACAGCTTTTCAATAAAATTATGCAAAATGGGGAAATTGGACCAAAAGCTTTTTTGTTGGCAAAAATAAATTCCTTCAATTACTTTTAAGACTAAAGCCTAATATGCTTGAGATCCCAAAGCCAGATGACACATGAGAACTAAAAAAAGAGTGTGGAAAACATGACTTCAAAACGTGATGATATGAAAAAAAGAACTATAGGTTCATCACTTTTTTCAATTACTGATTCTTGGGCATGATTTATAAACTGATCAGTGTATAGCAAAATCACAAAGAATCAGGGAAATAAAAGAAACAATAAATGATGAAAATTACTGAGCCTACTGTAAAAGAACATTGAAATTCATACTTAAAGATCTTGCCAACCAACAATGGTGGAATCATGACATCCATATTAAATATGTTTATATTTTCCATCAAAAACTCCAAGAATTCTATGAATGATAAATCTAAAACCCCAGTTATACCACTTTCATTGACACTTTTGTTCTTCTTTTCCTGACTAGGCAAAAACTAAAAATCTTTAAAGATTGAAGCCAGTCCTTGTCTTGTGGTCAGTGCTCCAAAGAAATTTCACTGTGCACTCTAACCTATATCTTAGCAAGTGTGTTCTGTCTGCTTCAAAACGGGTATGTTCTCAGTCTCATCTTCATATAAATCTGTTTTTTAAGGCAGAAAATATAAAATCTGATAAGTCAATTTATTTTCAGAAAAATGTAGTAGCAGATGCTAAAAGTTCATGTCTTATTTCTTCCTATTAACTTAAATGTCAGTTTAAGAAATGACTTTTCTCCCGCTTAGAATTTATCTCTTAACCCAGTAATCTCAACGGGGGGAAATTTTTGCTTCTCTGAGAATGTTTGTCAATATCTGGAGACGTTTTTGTTTGTCATGACTGGTGAAAGCATGCTATGGGCCTCTAGTGAGTCGAGGTCAGGGATACTGGTCAACATTCTACACTGCGCAGAACAAAAAAGAATTACTTGGTTAAATGTCAGTCATGCCTAGATTGAGAATCCCTGCCTTAACCTTACATTTGATGTCTAACTTTAGAAATATTCTGTTACTGAGGTACCTGAGTGGCTCAGTCAGTTAAGCATCCGACTCTCGATGTTGGCTCCTGTCATGATCTCATGGTTCACGGGATTGGGCCAGTGTGAAGCTCTATGCTGAGAGGACTGGGGTTCTCTCTACCTGCCCCTGCCCCCTACTCTGTGCCTCTCTCTCTCTCAAAATAAATAAACTTAAAAAAAAAGAAATATTCTGTTATTGAACAGATATTTTCAGGTTAGCAGCTTGAGATCCTCGGAAGCAGAATCTTGTCTTGTATACATATGTGATGTTCTAAATCAGCTAGTGAAGGATGAAAGTTAAAAAAAAAATCCCACTGTTTCTCTCTCTCTGTGAGAAATGGCTGAACTGTGTACCTGCAAAATTCATATGTTAGAGTCTCAACTCCCAGTACCTCAGTATGCAACTGTATTTAACAAAAGGTCTTTAAAAAGGTAATTAAGGTAAAATATGGCATATGGGCAGGCCCTAAACTTTTAAGTGGAGTCCTGATAAGAGGAGATTAGGACACAGACACACACACACAGGGAATACTGTGTTAAGACTCTAGAAGAAGTCCGTCTATTTCCACCAATTTAGCCAAGGAGAGGACGTGTCAGAAGAAATCAGCCCTGCTGACACCTTGATCTTAGATCTCTAGATTCCAGAAGTATAAGGAAAAAACATTTCTGTTATTTCAGTCACCTCATCTGTGATACTTAGTATTATTGCTTTAGCAAACTCAAAAACTGTCCCTGTAACCAGATCCCCTTGCCACATAACTTTGTGTGCCCTCTCATGACTTGCTTTGGCTAATGCCATTGAATGGTCTGGTTCATGAGGCTGGTCTATGCTTGCTGCTCTTGAAAGTTTTGTAACCATCTTCATGTGAACAACCCTGGACTAGCTTGCTGATGATGAGAAACATATGGCTCAGCAAACCTTAATACCAACCACCAACCCCATCTCTCCCAACCAACGGTCATCCAACATCTAGAAATGGAGGCACCTTGATGAGCAGAGATTATTCAACTGAGCACAATTCGTATTACTAACCCACAGAATCTTGACTTTCATAAGCCACAATGATTTGGGTGGTTTGTTATGGTACTAAAAGCTAATTGTCAGATAATCAATAAAAATTTATAAGTTAAAGGTCAATTTCCTTAGATTTTAGTTTCCTGGGACCAGAGTTAGATTCCGTTTTTAGTACTCTTAACTAGGAAAAGTCTACTGGTTGCTATTGCCATCACTGGGAGTGGACATTTCTCTTAGTCCTCTGTTATAAATCAGATCATTTTCTTGAGACTACAGGATTCAGCAAATGTAGGCCAATAGCCAAAAGTCATTAGACTGTGGGTATTATCAAGGGGAAAATCAGATGCCTTCAGTACTCAGGTAAGTGCTAAACTAAACTCAAAAGACTGATTCTAACAAAAGTTTGGGGAGTATATTTTTTGATACCATTTATTATATTGCACTGCTTTGACTCAGTGTACTATATTGCACCTATAAATCAGTTGCAGCAAATTATTTAATGATGCATTAACTGTAGAATTTCACATACATTACTGTTCTTTAGCCAATGTTGAGTGCTTTTTCAATAGCTTAATCCATCCCTGAAGTACTGGAGCACACATAGTCATCCATCATTGTAAGACACATAGTTTGAACTGCAGTTTTCTTATATTCTTTTATTTTATATAAAAGTAGCCCTATCACCAGGAGGTCAGATACTAAATGAAAATTGCTGTTAAATATACACTTAAAAGTCCAAGCAAAAGATGTGTCCTTAATCTTTCTTTAAATTTGTATTTATTGATTTGTTCTTTCCTCCTCCTCTACTCTCCCTCCAGTACAATTTACAGGTAAAAATTAAAGCAAAATAAAACTGGACGATAAGTTTTAAAAATATGACTTGAAACAATGACGTTAAACACTATCATAAGACAGCTTTAGATAGGGATAATTTAAATAACTTGCATAAAACCCAATATAAATTTGTTTCTAGGAAATTTTTGCATCATTAATTTTGTCGTTTGCATTAATTTAATAAACCAAATAAGTTTCGCACACATCCCAGGTAGACAGTAAGTAGAAAATGTGTTACTGGGGATATCATTAAACGGGGAGGACCAAAAATGCTTATTTATACAAACTCCCTCCTGAAATTTAACTAAAATGATGGTAATTAACGATGAAAGTTACTAATCCACAAGGAACTTTCAAAATTAAATCTGGGATTAGAGTTTTAATTTTGAATGACTCAGTATATGGATGTTGCTTTCCTTCAAATGCTCACTCCAAACCCTTACAGTTATCCCCAACTATTCTTTCTCTCAAACCCCATGTAAAATCCATCAGCAAATCTTGTCAGCTCAAGCTTTCATTTATATGTGACTGCTCACATGCCCACCACGGTGCAAAACACTATCATTTTTCATCTAGTTATACCAGTTGCTTTCTAGCTGGTTTCCCTTCTCATACTCTTGCTTCTTCCTATAAAAGCAACAATGAATTTGAAATGAAAGTTGCAGTATTTCAACCATCTTCTCAAAACTCTACAATGTGTAGAAATTCTCCTGGGCACAGAAGCACTAGTCTTAAGTGGTTGGCAGGCTTCTTCTGACCTGGCCTGTCTCTGAATTTCTCTCCCTCCTCAGTTCCACTAGCTTCCTCTACTCCAGTTCTTGGAACATACCTAAGGTCCTGCCTTAGGCTTCTGGATGCTTCTCTCTCTCTGAAACATTTCTTTCTCAGAACAGTTCACTTTTTTTCTTTCTTCAGGTTTCTCCTATTATCCCCCTATCAGCAAGGCCTTCTTCTGCTCACCTAGCATGAAACAGCAACCCCCAATTCCCCTCTGACTCCTTAACCCTTAGTCTACAGTAAGTTTTTCCACAGCGCTTATCATTATCTGAAATCTATACCCAATTGTTTCTTTTTAATTATCTGTCTTTCTGCATGAGAATTTAACTGCCATGAGTAGTAGTTAAATTATATTGGTCTATATCCAGCATATAGAAGAATGCCTGGTATTTAAGTGTAGGAGTGAATAGAAGTTTGTTGAGTGATAAAATGGATGATTACGTTGTAATATATCATATTTGAGAGGTTCTCTACCACCGAGATCTTTCATTCTGGAAATCTTCACTTTGACCTGTTTCCTATTTCGATATTCTCTATTTTCTAAATTACTCCCTTCAGGCTTAAAATTTCCACCTGCTCTTAAACTTCAGCATCTCAGTCTATCAGTAGACGAACTCCACTATTCTATCATTTTTTTGTCTTCTCTTTGACATAGATACCATGAAAAGACCCCATGGTTAACTTTCCCAAAGACGTTATCATGAATAAATTAGTATTATATTTCCATTTTAACTTCTGTCATGTTCCCTTGATGATGCCTATTTTCTCTGATTCTACTGTCCAACTACTAATTATTGCTACAACATTCCACAAAACTATAGTCTTCGGATGCACCATGCATATTTTTTTCTGTATGTCCATATTCAAAATTATATTAGCTCTTTCAGGCCACAAGGATATTGGGTAAAGAAAGCATATATTAGTTTTTAAATTTAAAAAAAAATGTTTATTTATTGATTTACTTACTTACTTATTTATTTTGAGACAGAGAGAGTGTGAGAGAGGAACAGAGAGAGAGGGAGATGCAGAGTCAGAAGCAGGCTCCAGGCTCTGAGCTGTCAGGACAGAGCCTGACATGGGGCTTCAACTCGTGAACCCTGAGATCGTGACCTGAACTGAAGTCGGACGCTTAACTGACTGAGCCACTCAGGCGCCCCTTTATAATTTTTTTTTAAGTTTATTTATTTTGAGAGAGATGGAGATACTATGAGAGGTGGAGGGGCAGAAGGAGAGGAAGAGGGAGAATCCCAAGCAGGCTCTGGACTGTCAGCATAGAGCTGGACAGGGGGCTCAACCGCATGAACTGTGATATCATGACCAAAGTAGAAACCAAAAGTCAGGGGCGCCTGAGTGTCTCAGTCAGTTAAGCCTCCGACTTCGGCTCAAGTCATGATCTCAGGGTTCATGAGTTCAAGCCCCATGTCGGGCTCTGTGTTGACAGCTCAGAGCCTGGAGCCTGTTTCAGATTCTGTATCTCCCTCTCTCTCTGACCCTCCCCCGTTCATGCTCTGTCTCTCTCTGTCTCAAAAATAAATAAACATTAAAAAAATAAAAAGAAACCAAAAGTCAGAGGTTTGACCAACTAGTCCACCCATATGCCCCCAAGAAAGCATATATTACTATTTAAAATACTGAACAAGGGGAGCCTGGGTGGCTCAGTCTGTTGAGTGTCTGAATTCGACTCAGGTCATAATCTTGTGGTCTGTGAGTTCGAGCCCTGCGTCGGGCTCTGTGCTGACAGCGCGGGGCCTGCCTGGGATTCTATGTCTCCCTCTCTTTCTCCCTCTGTCTCTCTCTCAAAAATAAATAAACATTCAAAAAATAAAACTGAAAAATTCATTACAACAATAAGCAAATAAACTGTGTTTCTCTTTGACCTGCTTATTTTAAAGCTTTTTGTTTTCAGTTTCTTTATTTTGGGGAGAGACAGAGCCCGAGAAAAGGAGGAACAGAGAGGGAAGGAGACACAGATCTGAAGCAGGCTCCAGGCTCTGAGCTGTCAGCACAAAGCCCTATATGGGGCTAAAACTCACAAACGATGAGATCATGATCTGAGCCGAAACCGGACACAATTAACTGAGCCTTCCAGGCGCCCCTGGCCTGCTTATTTAAAAGATGAGCTCTGTTTAACAGCTCTTGGTACCTGCCCTTGGTACCTGTAAAATCCTTTTTAAGGGAATGGCAATATGGTACTGCGTGTTAATACACTGTATTAATTAATACACTGTATTAATTCTTAAAGACATTCTTATGTTACTAAAGACATTTAATTTATGGAGAAGTACTCAATGTTGGTACCAAAGTATTACCTAAATCAAAGATGATATCTAAGTTTTATGGTCTTGAGGCATATGGTCTTTTAAAAAAAGAAACAAGAAGACAAATAATACAGATCACTTAAAATTAATCAGCAGGTATTTTTAGACATTTCTAGGAAGAAACTGAGGGGGGCTAAAAAAAAATTAAAAAACAAAAACTATATACTCTTTGGATTTGGAACCAATCAAATATTCACTGTTGTTTGGCATAAAAGCCCCATTGGTTGTCTTCTTCTGAGTCTCACTTATTTTTTTCATATGGAATTGGTATATCAAAAGTTGTAGCTATTGATCCTGCCACTGAAATGCTGGAAAATCCTATTATCACACTATAGAAATAATTAGTGTCTCTAAGAGAAGTTCTTAAAAGCAAGTGAGACTTGATGATTCTTGTATTCAAACTCGTGGTTTCCAGTTAATAAATTCCAGCCTTGTTCTGGTCATTGTCACTTGTTTTAGCAAATGACCCCATCATGTTCACTAATGTTTGCGTGGTCTATCTGGGACTACCAGTTTCTCTGGGACCAAGGTCCTGTCTACCCTCCATTATTCCATAAACTAGAAAATGTCATGAACTTTGCTTCCTATTATAGGTCTTTGTTAACTCTTGCCAAACCTAGGCAATGCCAAATATATGCTTACATTGTCCTCTGATCATTGCTTGATTCAATACCTTTCTGACTCTTGATTGCCTCCCTGGTTCCTTGGTGTTGTCTGATCTTTGGGGTTCTTCTATTCTTGGGCACATCAGTTTGTAGCCAATTCTGTCTCCTATCTTCTTGACTTTCTGTCATAATACTTTATCTAAGTTTCATCATTAAACTTCTCTTTTCTTTTAGTCTTCTTTCGCTCTCAGATGTAACCTCCCACCTCTGAAAGGTATTCCTTTCACCTAACACCATGTTTCCATTCTTTCTTTTCTTCTTTCGAAAATTGTGGGGTTTTTTTTCTCGTTTCCTTTTTTCCCTGTCTGTGAAGTTATTTCTAGAGAGTGTATTGTAAGTCCTGAAAGGTGAATGGGGTAATTGCTGAAACGTCAGCAATGTTCAGGTCTCAAGGGTGTCTGATGGATAGCATTATGAGATACAGAGCCCTATGATCCCCCAGAGGACAGCTACAAAATCCACTGTAACTTTCTGACACTCCTTGGAGGTGCACGTACTCCATGCGTGTCTTCACATAGCCAGCGGAAGATCCTTTGTGTTCTCTTTCCATACCTTGATATTTGTATCTGATAAAATAGGAATATCTGTATCTGATAAAATAGGAAATAATAGCTATGTGCAGCGTCCTGCAGCTGCTGTTTCTCTCACAGAGGCAGCCCTGCACAGCCGCTCAGTCTGTCTGAGAACTTTTTCTTTCAGTGCACGGCCACCTATTGCTCCGGAACAGGAACCTGAAGAGTCTGACTGGTTCCTGGCCACATACTTTGTCTCTCAAGCCCGAGGAAGGGAAAGGATGTCCACTTCTCCACGTAGGAACTACGACCCTCGATGCCTGCAACGAGATGAGAAAAGTATCCCTTATTTTTTCTGTTCCTATCAGGTGTGCAGAATCCTGTCTTGTTTCTTTTACCTTCACTTTCCTGTTTGCTTGTCATGGGAGTTTCACTATCTAAACAGCAGAATACACAGAAGGAGCCGCTCCGTATGCCATGACACCCATCCGGATGGGAAGTCCCAGAGAAAGATTTAACCCACTTACTTACCATAATTTATCAGCAATTACCCCATTCACCCTTCAGGACTTACACTACAGTCTCTAGAAATAACTCCACACCTGTCCTTCACTTTCTCAGTCCCCATAAAAACCACCACACTCACTTCTTCCCTAAAGTAAATTCAAAATAATTTCTCTGAATTCAACTACCTGCTATGAACTACTTAATTATCTTTTGTCCTTCTTGACAGGACAGTCTGTAGTCTTTATTTCTACTTTCTCCTCAAATATTAACACAGTCAGTCCTTAATACATCCCGAAAGACTATTCTCAACATCCCATCGCATATTTCAACAATATACTTCTCAAGGTATAAGTGTCCTTATTATCTCTAATGGGGTTCTTGAGCAAATAGCTAAGAAAGAATTCTTGAGACATCTTTGGTGCAAAAAGGTGAATTTATTAAAGCCCGGGGACAGGACCCATGGACAGAAAGAGTTGTACTGGGGTTGTGAGAAGTGACTGATTATATACGTTTAAGTTAGTGGGGGTGAGGGATAGCCTAAGTCTCTAAGGAATTTGGAAACAAGGCTTTCAGGACTTCGAGGGGCTAGCTACTGTTTTGGTGATTTTTGTCTTTAATAAAACGAAAACATTAAGGGAGTAACTTGGCCATGAGTTCCTTGAGCACAGTCATGCTCTGCCTGTTTCAGCTATCAGTGGGCTGCAAGCTGTAGAGATTTAATTTATGTTATACTTCTTTTGCCTTTGTTTCCTTCATCAGTCTCCTGATTATCAATGCCTCTTCTTTAGTCCTTATTTTTTTCTGTATTATTAAAAATTATTAAAAATCTCTTATTTTTAACATTATTTTCTTCCTCAGCTTTAATAGCTTACATATTTCTCATTTTCTTATTTCATATACCACTTTTTCTTATTCACCTCTGACATCTCTTCCTCCATATTATAGCATTCTTTTCGTAATCCAATATGTATTCTTCCGAGTTTCAAGTCTTTATTCTTCTCTTTACATTTATTTTTCTCTGAGATATTCCATCAGTCCCTTAGTTACATAGAGATTGTAGTTGAAGGTAATGAACAAATGTATACATCACACTGGAATCCATAGGATACTAAATAAAGATAACTAAATATACATTGACATGGCCCATTTATAATAATCATATCAAAATTTGTCATTTTCCCACAAGTGAACTCTTTATCTTAAGATCCTATCACCCTTAGTAACTGACATCTCCTTTACAATAACCCAGAATTAATACCTCCAACTCATGTCTTAACTTTTAAAAATTTGTCAAGATGCCTGGGTGTCTCAGTCAGTTAAGTGTCCAACTTCAGCTCAGGTAATGATTTCATGGTTTGTGGGTTCGAGCCCCTCATCATTCTCTGCGTTGACAGCTCACAGCCTGGAGCCTGTTTTAGATCCTGTGTCTCCCCCTCTGGCTCTCCCCAGCTCATGACTTGTCTCTCTTTGTCTCTCAAAAATTAATAAACATTAAAAATTTAAAAATAAAATAAAATAAAATAAAATTTGTCATATCACATATTCTAATAGTCGCCCAAACCTGTAAATTCTGCTTTCTGGTACATTGCAATTACCCAGATCTAAATTATTATTACTTTTTTGTTGGGTTATTTTGTTTCATTTTGAGGGGGGGAAAGTTGTTTAGTTTCTTAAATGACTGAGGCCTCTACTCTTTACTGACACACTACATAAATGAACACCTCCAAATAATTGCCAAATCATTCTCACTTCTTGTAGTATTAAACGTTGTCTTTTTATAACCTGTAGTGTCTCAACAATCATGTATTAATGGACCTTCTCATCACTATTATGAGTTCCTTCTTGTAATCACTCCTATACCAGACCAATTTACCAGTCCTTGAGTATGTGTGTACTTTCTCATATTTCCTTGTTATAGTTATTCTTACTGAAAGTCTTCCCCAGTAATTCACGTTTTATCTCAATCTCTCAAACTTATGCATTCTTCAAAACCTAGCTTTAGTGTCACTTCCTTTATAAACCCATTCCTAGGATATCCCTTACTGATATGTTTATTTTTTCACAAAATTTCATGACATTATTGTGTTTCTATTGGGCATTTATTAAACCATCCTTTCTTAAGGTTCATACATTCTTTTGAAAAATATTTATTAAGCACTTCATTTCCTTCTCAATGAGGCCTATTCTACCCACTCAACATTACAACCTTTTCCCTACACTCGTGACCTTATTCTTTATTTTCAAAGCATTCATCAACTTCTAAAATACCACACATTCATATTTTTATTGCATATTGTACACTATCTTTCTCTTGTACACTATGTTGAAAGTTTTATGAATGCAGAAATTTTTGTCTATTTTTTTCACTAATATATTCCAAAGTCTAACATTATGCCTGACACTGAGTAGATATTCAGTAAGAATTTGTTGAATGAATGAGCACTGACTCTGTTCCAAGTACAGGGGACACTACTGTAAATAAAGTAGACAAAATTCATGGTTCTCCTATTCAGGGGCTTATGATTTAGGGACAGAAATTGATAGTAAACACAAAATTAACCTAGAATTAGAAGTGTTAAAAAGGAAAATAATAACTTACCTGCACAAATGACATGTAGGCTGAGTCCCAGAGGATATATAGATGTTATTCAGCAATGAGCTGTCTAGGTGAAAAAAATAGTACATGTGAAAACACTAAGCTCTTTAAAAATTTCATTCAGCTTAAGTGATGTGAGGAAGATGTACATGAAGAGATTAGACAGGGAAGCCTGGGTCATATCATGTAGGATTTTATTCTAAGAACACGGAGAAGTCATATAGAATTTTAAAACAAAGAACTGCAGTAATTATACCCTCATTTTTTAAAATATCATGGTGGCCGTTCTATAAGGAATGGATTGGGAAAGGGTTAATTAAGAAAAAAGAAAAAAATAATAAACTGCCTGGTGGCCTATGATAACACTTCATGGGGAGGGGATGGTGATTTGGGTTAGGAGTAACTCATGGAGAAAAGTGAAAGTAACTTTTGTTCATATGTGATTTTAACAATCATTATTACAAACAGCTTAGGACAAGAATAATGGCAGATACCTTTTAGCTGTTGTCTGGATGGCAACTTTACGTCCAAGGAACATTAGGTTTGGATTCAGATAGACCAGAATTTGTAGCTCACTTTCATCCTTTTTAAGCTTTGTAATTTTAGTAGGTACTGAGCTCTTTAAGCCTCAGTTTCTCTGTGTATATATTTAGAGTAATATACCACTCATAGAACTTTGATGAAGGGTATATAAGACTGTACATGCAAATCTCTTAACAGAGACTGATATCTTAGTAGGCTCTCAATAAACACACTCCCTTAATGGACTATCTAGTTCTTTGAGTTCTTGTTTTACCCCCATATTTACTCAAACAATTGTAAATATTGGTACCAGATAACTTTGGGGGAACTCTGATTTCTTTGTCAAAAATACAAGTAAGCAAATTTTTTTAATTATGTTAAAAATGATTTTAAACATCCGTAAATGATTGCAGACATTCAAAGCTAGTGATTGGAATAATAAGATATTTAAAATAAATAAGATATCATCCAAATTTAATTTATGCATGTTTTAAATGACACTTTTTAGTTTGGGGATCACTACTCTTTCCACAGTTTACTGAGTTTTATCTTCCGCTTTTCATTTTGATATATCTTTCTGGGTCAAAATCAGAACAGATAATTACTTAAGGACATACATATGAAATTTATTAAGTGGGCTAAATAACATTACTTGCTAGCAATTTACTAGAGATTTTTAAATAAACATTATTTTTCTCCTGTCATCTCCATATGTCTTCTAGAAGCATACATGCTTCATATATCCAATAATTTAATAGTCTTTTTTTTATATATAAATGAGCAAACTGAGTCCTAAGGTAATTAATTGTTGTGTTCAACATTACAGTTATTTTATGTCAAAGTTGATTTGGACTTCGATTTCTTGTTAACACATCTTTTGGCTACACCAACTATTTTTTATAAGTTGTTTCTTTAGTCACATATATCTTCTCCTACTAATGTTATAAACCTGATAACCCAGGAAGATTCAGTGAAAAAAAAAAAGAGAGAGAGAAAGAGTAAGGAAGGAAGGGAGAGGGGAAGAGAAAGGGAGGGATAAATGAGAGGATTGGGCTTACTTGGCCACAAGCTAAGGAATGCCAAGGGGTGCTGGCCACCTCCAGAAGCTAGGAAGAGGCAAGGAAGGATTTTTTCTTAGAGTCATCGGAGAGACTATGGCCCTTCTGACACTTTGATTTTGAACTTGTAGCTTCCAGAACTGTGAGACAATAAATTTCTGTTGTGTTAAGCCACCCAGTTTGTGGTGCTTTGTTACAACAGCACTGGCAAACCAATACAGTCATTATCACCATCTTCTTCTGAAAGGTTTTGTTGCTGAGAATGACTGCTAAGGGTCCCTGTTGTAAATTTATGACTTTTGAATGGCTTCCAAAACTCCCATAAGGAGGAAACTCCTAACATATCAGATTTGAGAAATCTCCGTTGTAGCAAAAAAGGCTTGGTCTTTTTCACCAGAATATAAAGAAACGATAATTTGTTCAGGGACATGTAGATTTGGAAGTTTCAAAACTCATTATTACAGTTGAGGTGAGCTATGGATCTTTGCTGGGTCTGCAGATTTCCACGGAACATCTGGCTTTGAAGAGAGGAAAGAAATGCCTTAACTGATTACCAGGATCAAGAAATACCATTTCAGTGATCAAATAGACCATATTGAGATTGTTAAAATACTAAATTATTAAGTCATTGACTACTTTTTTTTTTACTATGGGTGCAAACATTAATCATTTATAATTGTTATCTTTATTATAAGATTTAGACTTACATATATTGAGCGATTACAGAACTTTTAAGTAGCATATGTGAATAAGTAACACAAAACCAAAGTATTGGAAAATATCTTCTTTGGTTATCCACATGGAAACATTCAAGTTTTGATTTAACCTCATTTGATTGTAGTATGGCCCGTAAAAATATGGGGCAAGCTTTTAAATGGCACCTATTTAAAATGACATGCCAATGAAACACGGCAAAATGAATCTCAGGGGAAGACAACTTAATAAGACTATAAATTTCTCAATATAAATTTAAATGAAATGCCTTACGAGATCGTGAAGGATTGCTGGTTAGCCCCTGGCTATCAGGGAAATGGTGGAAAAGTCCCATGAGAACAAGAGCTTCTGAGAAAGGAAGGTTTTCTGTGAAAGAGGGATGTTATGTTGGGAAATTAATCTCAGCTGGAAAACCTAAAAGGGTCGAATTTAATGGGTTTTTGATAACCCTTATGTATATATGTGGTATTACCTAGCTTTGAAGAACATTCTCTTTGTGTAATGGGCTTTGATATAATTTACAACTGCCACTCATTTTTTTAGTTATAAGTGGTATATTTTCCTAACCACCTCAGACCTGACATGCTGTGTGTCAAATCAGAAAATGTTTCATTTCCTATAAAAAGAAAATGCTTTCATCAAAAACTGTTTCTTTCCAGAGAAATACTTGCAACACACATTTTCGACATACATTTTGGGGAAAAATTCCTTTTTTATTATCACAAAAAGTCACTTCAGGCTGTGCTGAGGTACTGATTAATGCTTGCCTGGGTGATACTGAAGGTACTCATGTTTCACTGTTCTCTCCAGACAGGCATTAATCGCTTCCAACACACCATGTTGTCATTTCTGCTCCCAGGTTGGAAGCACTTAAAAAAAAAATGCTTCAAACATGGAGTAAAAACACAGTAAGAAAATAAAAATACAAGTGGAAGTTGAAAGGGCTATCATCTTATTACTTAGTTTGCTATTACTCAATTTATTTAAATGATTACTAAATTAGGAGACTGTGCTAAGCCAACAGAAAGAGAAGAAAACTTTTCAATCCTTTGTTTTCAAGTCTCACTAGATGTGAAGCAAAGATTAACATAACTTGCTAGAACTTTGTAGGAAAAGTAAGGCTTATAGTTACAGCTGTCCTTGACTATAATTTGTAGGGAGGATTTTAAGTCTTTGGTCTCCATTTGTTTGATCTGAATAAGTCATTTTATGATGGACTTAGACATTGATCAGTGTATGGCAGCTTTTGGCCAAGCCACTATGGAGGGCTAGCTAAAAGTCCAGAGGCATTCAGGCATAATTTTCAGGCCTTTCTTCTTTGCACTCCCTTGAATCAGCTGTTGAACTTTCTTCTTTGCACACTGTCAAAGTGACTAATAATATCAGTAAAAATTACATGACGGATAATAATGAAGACTGATAGAGAGTTTATTGTGTACCAGACATTCAAATAAGCATCTTACAAAGATAAATTTATTTAATTTTCAGAAGGATCCTGAAGTGTATTTTAGTACGGTCTTTTGTTTGCAGATTTTTTACAAATTAATATACACAGAAATTAAATAAATTTTGCAAAAACACAAATTAGTAAGTGGAAGAGGCAAGGTTTAAACCCAATTATATCTGATTACTTTCAGTACATTTTAGCCCCTAGTCTAAGATCCTTTACTGACAGGACCTTGAATCTTTTAAGTACTCCATAGAAAGAGCAAAGAGCCATGACTATGAGCTTTACAATTCTATAAGTAATGAAATTAATTGATTGTTTCAAAGTGTTGGGATGACACTCAAGGAAGTTTTTTATAGGGGCGCCTGGGTGGCTCAGTGGTTAAGCGTCCGACTTCCGCTCAGGTCATGATCTCACAGTTCGTGAGTTCGAGTCCCGCGTTGGGCTCTGTGCTGACAGCTCAGAGCCTGGAGCCTACTTCACATTCTGTGTCTCCCTCTCTCTCTGCCCCTTCCCTGCTCATGCTCTGTCTCTCTCTGTCTCGAAAATAAATAAACATTAAAAAAAAAGGAAGTTTTTTATATACAGTACTTCAGCCATTAGGACCATAAATAATTCTTAAGAGAAAAGTTATTCTTAATAGAAAACAAGAAGCATTATCACATGAAAGATCATTTCAACTGGATGGCCTACAAATATGTCCCTTGGTCAAATCTACACTTCAAATTTTATTCCTTAAATATTCTACAATAAAATGTAGTAAGGAATGCATGTTTTTACCAAATAAATAAATAAACAAAATGCTGCACATAGAACATAACAGGATGAGCTTAGGGAGGACAGTTATCATTGATCTTTATTGCTTTCATAACCCAATATTGCAAAGGATATTTTTTTAAGTGGCATGCTTTGGTCATGTCCAGGCTTATACTAAAGAATAGAGGGGGGTGGGGGAGAAGACAGAAAGCAAGAGAGAGAAATGCTTACCCTCATATAAAAGACTAACAAAAATATTGTAATATCACATTTATTACATCTATAACATTATGATCTTTCTGTTTGCTAATTATATTTTTCCAACTTTTCCCAATTTATCTTAAGGTTTATTTGTCATAAAGGAAGCTTTAATTTATAGTGATTATGTTGCAACAGTGAAACTAGAATATGAGAGTATATATCACATTGGATGATAATATATTAAATACGCAATTTTATATATATATATAAAATTTTATATGCAAATTTTATATGCATATATATATATATATATATATATATGCTCCAGTGGGGCATAACAGAGTTTTGGGCAGTGGATGGGGTTCTCCCCTGTTTCAGGCAGTAAAAGAGTACATTCTCTGTATTCAATTTATATAAAATAATAATAGCAAATAATGTTGCTCTGTTTTTCTTTACTATATGGCAATTCTAAATAATGCCAGTAACTAAGTATTTCTTGATGTTTTTTCCTTGGTAGTCCACTGATACTCTACTAATAAAGATTCTTGAACAATACGTAAGAGTTAATGCTACCTTATTTAGGACACTTGTCTAAGAAGAGATTTTCATAACTGACATATTGTTTATTTTATGTTTGTCCAGTCTTATATTTTCAATAATTATTCACTGTACATCTGTAAATACAGACCCCAATTCATAGATGAGCAAGATAAAACTTCTTACCCAGAGGAGCCCAACAGTGGGGATGCTGTAAAAGTTAATTAACTGTAAACTTTTATATTTATAAAGTTATAATTATGTATTTTTCAAGTAAAAATTTTAGTTGTGAAGGCAGTTTTAAATTCACAGCAAAGTTGAGTATCACTGTTTTTTTATGCACTCTCCTCCCAAAGGACAGCTTGGTTATTTCCTGGTTTTGGCAATAAAACTATCGTAAACATTCATGTGTACTTTTTTGTGTGGACATAGTTTTCAACTCCTTTGGTTAAATACCAAGGAGTACTATCGTTGATGGTGTGATAAGAGGATGTTTTGTTTTATAAGAAAGATTACAAATATATATATATATATATATATAGACATATATTTAATTAAATATGAGAGTTTTCTTGATTCATAAGAATTCCTAGAATACATATGAATTGTTATGGATACAAGCAATGCCATTAAATAAATTACTTTTGTCTAAACAATATTAAAAGCAAAATAAGAAAAATTCTTTCAAAATATTAGTAAAATAATATTGTAAAATAAAATATGAATACATTTCATATAGCTGATGTTAAGTAGATTGAGGACATCAAAACGATGGTGTTTGCCCTTTCTATTATTTATAAAACATCTGTAGCCAGAGTAGTACATCTTCATATAACTGTTATGAGACTTCTCTTGGAGAAATGGAAGAGGGGTGCCTGAGGGACTCAATTGGTTGAGCATCCGACTTGAGTCAGGTCATGATCTCACCACCATTCATGAGTTTGAGCCCCGCATGGGGCTCTGTGCTGACAGCTCAAAGTCTGCAGCCTGTTTCAGATTCTGTGTCTCCCTCTCTCTTTGCCCCTCCCCTGCTTGTGCTCTCTGTCTCTTTTCTCTCTTTCTCTCTCAAAAACAAATAAACATTAAAAAATTAAAAAGAAAATGAATGGAAGAATCTTTTGGTTCTTCAATGTCCAACATTCATGCCAATCAAAGTCTGAAGATAATTTTAGAGTGATTAAGTATTTCACATTTTGGTCCTCCTCCAACATTAGAAGAAAATAATCAAATTCCAGAAAAAAGAGGGTCTGGATGATTATATAATGCTTAATATCTAGCACGACATCTATTTGTAGATACATCAGAATTTTTTTCTATTTTTTTATCATGCATTGTGCATGACATTTCAGTAATACACTTCAGAAGATAGCCACTTCTTTTTTTTTTTTTTTTTTTTTTTTAAATTTTTTTTTTTCAACGTTTATTTATTTTTGGGACAGAGAGAGACAGAGCATGAACGGGGGAGGGGCAGAGAGAGAGGGAGACACAGAATCGGAAGCAGGTCCAGGCTCTGAGCCATCAGCCCAGAGCCCGACGCGGGGCTCGAACTCCCGGACCGCGAGATCGTGACCTGGCTGAAGTCGGACGGTCAACCGACTGCGCCACCCAGGCGCCCCAGCCACTTCTTAAATGAAGTAAAGCTTTCACTTAATTGCATAGAAGAATTTTACCTACTCTAAAATAATGCAAGACAAAAGAAAAAAAAGGTAGTGAATTTAGTACAGTTGGTAGAAACTGGGAAGGTTATTAAGCCATAAGTAACACCTAGTAAACCATAGATATAATATTGACATAGAGTACAATTTTATACAAGTGATATGCTTCGTTATAAATAAGAGGCATTTATACTGGAGAAAAAGGAAAGCTGAATATATGCTAAAATCTAAATATTTTTTTTAACCAACTTCTTACTCTACATTTTTCTGCCTTTGAATTTCATTTCAAACTGAGTCCACAGCTATTGGTTAAAAAAGGGAAAAACTGGGGGGGCCTGGGTGGCGCAGTCGGTTAAGCGTCCGACTTCAGCCAGGTCACGATCTCGCGGTCCGTGAGTTCGAGCCCCGCGTCAGGCTCTGGGCTGATGGCTCGGAGCCTGGAGCCTGTTTCGGATTCTGTGTCTCCCTCTCTCTCTGCCCCTCCCCCGTTCATGCTCTGTCTCTCTCTGTCCCAAAAATAAATAAAAAACGTTGAAAAAAAAAATTAAAAAAAAAAAAAAGGGAAAAACTGGGGCGCCTGGGTGGCTCAGTCGGTTGAGCGTCCGACTTCAACTCAGGTTACGATCTCACGGTTCGTGAGTTCTAGCCCCGCATCAGGCTCTGGGCTGATGGCTCAGAGCCTGGAGCCTGCTTCCAATTCTGTGTCTCCCTCTCTCTCTGCCCCTCCGCCATTCATGCTCTGTCTCTCTCTGTCTCAAAAATAAATAAACATTAAAAGAAAAAAAAAAAAAAAGGAAAAACTGTCACTACTAAAATTTCTCAAGAATTTAAGCAAAGTACTAAGTCAATTATATATATAAGCATTTATATAAATTATATGCATAATATACAGTTCTCGTTTAAGGCCTATTTGTGTTAAAAAAATAAAGAAAATTCAAAAGAAAGGAAAAGAAAGAAAAGAAGATTTTGGAAGAACTGAGTAGCATGAAAGCGAGTGACTCCTGGGGTTTCTGGCCCCACCCCCAGAGATTAAAATGCAGCAAGCGTAGGTATAGCCCATGAATTTGACTTTCTAACAACTTCCTATGTGCTGCTGGTTTTGCTGGGCTGGAAACTCTGCCCCGACTTGCTATTCACAGTACAGTCGGTAAAACAGCAACTTCAGCATCTTTGGAGAGACTTCAAATTGCACGAGCTCACCCTCAGCCCAAACCTATTGAATCCAACTTTAACAAGATTCCCAGATAATGTGTATGTACCTTATATTTTGAAAAGCATTATCCTAGAGCATAAGAACACATAAATTTTCTTTATGAGGATACCAAATTAACTCTAGAGAATCTACCTTACCCTTATATACTCTAATATTGTGTGTATATTAACATGAAACAGGAGGGAAAAGCAAGTTGGAATAGTTTACTTTATGTGAGACTCCATAAAATGCAATCATATAAATAAAAGGACTATGGGAATTATTAAAAGTGCTGAATACAGATGAAATTATACAGCTGAATTGTATTGATTATTGGATTCTCGAACTATTGAGACAATCATTTGTTTATATGCTGTCTATCTTCATTTCTAATTTGAAACATTATAGTCTCAGTTTGAATGCTATTAAGAATCAATAAAAACTATACTGGCAATAAAATTAAAAAAAATAGTCTCAGAGAAATAATCTTATAGGGCCCAAATTCTGCTAAAGCATGAGCACTGTATTTACTAAATCTGTCAGGAAAATTCAGGATAACCTCTCACACTGTCATTCAAGGTAAAACATGGCTTTTTCTGTTTCTTTCTTTTCCCATGATTCTTACTCTTCTAATGGGGTCATTTCTAACTTGACAATTCAGGTGCCTCATCTCTGCTGAGCATATTTTCTAATGTGTCACTGAAGTGGTAATTTATCTCTCCTTGTCCCTTATCACTGGGTATGGAACATTTAATAATTGACACTTTACACGGTCTGTATTAAATCATTTTGTCAGCAGGCTTTCATTTATTGGGCTCCACACAATCATAGCTCTTGGTCTCCATGGTTTGAAAAGAAGCAAATGTATATTGTCATGAGAAACATCACCTTCTTCAATGGTAGAAATGTCAAATAGTCATCATGTTTGTTCTCTAGTGAGTTTAAAATAACTTGAGAAAGGGAAAACAGTTGCAAAAGTTCAGATCCTTCATTTCTGGAAGTTATAATCAATATGGAAAAGGGAGGTATCGAGATTGGAGGAAAAACAGCTCTTTGCTAAGAGTTACAAGAAACAAGCTACACTCCAGTTTTACGACCTTGAGGCAGACTCTATCTCTGAAATAATCAGATTATACCAGATAAGCATTAACTCACACTCCAACTTTGACCTTACTTAATTCTACATGGATGACTTATGTTACCTCTTAAAGAATAAAAACATTGGGGCACCTGGGTAGCTCAGTCGGTTAGGCATCTGACTTCAGCTCGGGTCATGATCTCACGGTTCGTGAGTTCGAGCCCCACATCGGGCTCTGTACTGACAGCTGGGAGCCTGGAGCCTGCTTGGGATTCTGTGTCTCCCTTTCTGTCTGCCCCTCCCTTGCTCCCTCTCTGTCTCTCTCTGTCTCTGTCTCTCTCTCTCTCTCTCTCTCTTAAAAATAAATAAACATTAAAAATTAAAAAAAAATAAAACATTGTGAAAACATCTCATAAATTATATATAGGTATTTAAACTAAATATGAATATTGAATGCCTCTTACTTATTTACTCTGAAGGAATGAATCCAATGATTGTATTTGAAACACCATGTGCCCTAATGGCGTAGGAATAGCTGAGCCAGTGAAATTTTCAATGTTCTTTTAATCCCCCCTCTCCAACACGTGTATACACACTCAGGGTTTCTGCCATAGTTTCTTGATGGACATGGTCATATTAACAAAAAGACCAATTGGCTACAATCTGAAAACATGACTAATGAATCATAGGAAGGACAAAGAAAGATAAAGGATACTTTAGGAAACAAAAAGGATAGCAGATGCGGGGTTATGCCTCCCACCTTGATAGTTGTGTTAACATGTTGAAGGGAGTGGGTAAACCTGTCATTGCAAGTACTATTAAAAAAAAAATTTATTCCCAAGCAGGTCAGAGTTAAACTTGTTTTATTACACAGTATTTATATTACATAGAATATGCCATAGATCATGGTCCCTGAAACATATGATTACTCATTAAAGACTGATATATCCCAGCTGTTGCATAAGACAAACTCCATTATCTACTTTACCTAAGTCAAATTAGAGACAGTAAACATTGCTAACAATTTTAGCACACTCTTTTTAGAAGCATACTTCTTTTTTTTTTTTTTTAACGTTTATTTATTTTTGAGACAGAGAGAGACAGAGCATGAACGGGGGAGGGTCAGAGAGAGAGAGGGAGACACAGAATCCGAAACAGGCTCCAGGCTCTGAGCTGTAAGCACAGAGCCCAACGCTGGGCCTGAACCCACGAACCGCGAGATCATGACCTGAGCCAAAGTTCGATGCTTAACCGACTGAGCCACCCAGGCTCCCCTAGAAGCATACTTCTAATAACCATTGGCTATGTTTATATTAGACATGTATTTGATATGTCTAAACTACCTGTTTTTTTCTTACAAATGAAGGAATAACAATGTAGTCAGATGTTAAGAACAAAAATAAAAACAAACAAAAGCTTTGCTTCTTCTCATTATATAGTATATTCTGGCAAATTGTCACTGAATAAACTTAGAAAAAATAGCATTGGAGTTTGCTCCTGATACTTCTCTAAGGTACAAACATTTACTTTTTCTGTGCATTCATTCTGACAGATCTGCCTCTTAAGAAGCAAATTAAAATTTTATTTGTGACTTTGAATTAGTGTGAAAAATGCCATCTGGAATAGGCCTAAGACATGATTATCTCATTTAGCTTAATAGAAGTTCATCAGTTTGATACAGTTGTGTGTGGCAAAGAGCCACACTAAGAGACTAAGTGACTTCATTCAAACCAATAGGTAATTATTATTATTATTAATGCCAAATGAGTTTTATATTATTCCCTACTGAACAGTTTCATATTTGACTCTACAATTCTACTATTGTAACAAACATGGACACACAATATGGTGGATATTTCCTACCTAAAATCTTACTTGTGATTATATAATATTTGTTTCCTAGGCTGAAGACAATGTAAAATCAGGTGTCAGTGGCTTCCTGAAAACATTCCCTCACAGAATGCTATTATATTTTGTTCTTCATAGCCTGACCCCTGAAAAGAATTTGAAAGATACACATATAATACTATTTTTTAAATTCTAGTAATATGAAAGTTTTGCTTGATGATTTACAGTGAATCAGAGATTATGTTAACCAACCAGCCATGATTCGCCAGAGAATTGTATTAATTTCTAGAACTACAAAAACTACCTTTGTATTTACTTTTTAGTAAGGTAAATAAATGAGACAGTGAACAGGCATTCTTTTCTATTACAATTAAATGAATTTTTATTTTTCATTATAAGATAATGAATATTCATTATAAAAATATGAAAAATAAGAGGAAATATGAAAAAGGAAATAAAATTAGTCCATAATTCTGAGATCCACAAAAAATAGGTGGGCTTTTCAGATATTTTTTGTAGTTGTTATAAACTTATGTATTTTTAATCAAACAAGTAATATACCAATAAATGTTCCATAATATAAATTCAAATATTATTACAGAGGCATTGTGAAACACCCCCCCCCCACAAACCCCACACTCTGAAAACTAGTTCTATCTGTTAAAGGTTTGTTATTTATCCTTCCAAATATTTTACATGTACTTTATACAAATACATGTACCTTATAAACAGATGTATGACCCATTGGACAGATAACTTGGATTGTGATATAATTAAATTCATCCAATTTCTTCTTTGTGATTTTGTTCTCTGTGTCTTTAAATAATCTTTTCCTACGCCAATGTGAAAATTACCCTTCTTTACTTTTTTTTCCCAGCTCATAGTTCTTCATTGTTAGGTCTCTAACACTTCTGGAGTCTATGTTTTAGTAAGTTAGGCTTTTAATTTTATTTTATTCATATGTGATGCCAGTTTTTACAAAACTATTTAAAAGCCCATAACTTTTAATTGCTTTATTAACATTTTTACCAAATGACAATTATTGCATATGTATAAATCTCTTCCTATATGGTTTATTCTATTCCATTGATTGAATCTATTCCACTTTCACTAGGAGCACACCGTTTTAATTACCTTAAATTTGAAATATTATCTTAAAACCTGTGCAGGAGCACTCCCAAAACTGTGATTATCATTTTATAAATTTTCCTAAGTGTTTGTGAATATTTATTTTTCCATATACATTTTAGAATCAGTTTGCACAATTACAAAAATAAAATCTACCTTAGGTTTTTATTTGAACTGCAAAAGTGGCATACATGTTTAAGAAAAATTGACATATTTATAATATGTAGTCATTTAATCCGTTAACATGGTAACCCCATTAATTTGGAACTCCTAATAATTACATTAACATTTAAAACAACTATGTGTAGTAGGCTGAGTAAAGACCTCCAAGGTGTCCATGTTTTAATCCTTGGAATCTGTACTGTTATTTTATGTAAATGAAGAAATTATCCTGGGTTATCTGGGTGGGACCTAAATATAATCACAAATGCTCTTTGGAGAAGAAACGCAGAAGATCTGACACAGAAGAAAAGACAATGTGACCATGGAGACAAATATAGCAATGATGTGCCACAAATTAAGGATGCCGGCAGTCACCAGCAGCTGTAAGAGCTAAGGAACCTTGTCTCCCCGAGAGCCTGGGGAGGGAATGCAGTTCTGCTGACACCTTGATTTGTTTCCAGTGAAACTGATTTTGGATTTCTGACCTCCTGGAATATAAGAAAATAAATATGTGTTCTGTTAAGCCAGGAAGTTTGTAGTAATTTGTTACTGTAGCCAATGTTACATGGATTTTGGTTAGGTTCATGTCTAGGTATATACATATATATTTACAGTTGCAGATAATATAAAATTTCTTTTATATTACTAATTGGCTACTATAGTGATAAAATATTTCTTGAGTTATTTATCTTGGTCTAGTATCTATCACAAGTATTAATGATCTTGTTGATCATTAAGGTTTTCTATGTAAATGACCATCTTAAAAACTTGTCTTAACTCATTCATTTCTTATGTATCTTTTTGCTTTTTCATTTATTTTCAGTTGATCAGGATTTTTATGTTGGGTAATAGTAGTGATTATGATCTACCTTGCATTTTCAACATCAAAGGGAACACTGGTAATGTAATGTATCTGTGTTGTATATGCTGGATTCATTTTATGTGGATTTTTTGAGGCTAAGGAAGTTGCTTTCTGTGGTAGTTTATGCTATGTCAACTTGATTAGGCTGGAGCTGTGTTCTGCAGAATGCATTTCCATATATAGCTCCCAGTTAGAGTTGGCTGAAGGAGGCATATGCTTAGAAGTTGGAAGTCATAAGTGAAGCAGTAGCTATGCAGTTCGGTGTGGTTAGATGTGGAGACAGAGAAACACATAAGTGCTGGCAATTTTCATGTGGCTCTCACTTCTGCTTCACATCCAGCTCTCTTTGCTGACCATGTAAACCAATTGCAGTCTCAGACCTACCACTTGCTTCTTGGTGTTAGGTCTACTTTGTTAGTTGCTATATGCCTTACCATGAACCTTCTATTCCCTTATATGTGTACACTCGGCAGAGATTCTGGATTCACTGTGTTAACTTTAAGTCTAGAAAAGCTCTATTAGGTTAATTGCAGATTGAAACCAAGATATGAAGGTGACACACATTATATTCTTGTTTTCATGCCAGAAATTCTTGGTATACAATAGAGGAAGATACACAAAAGCAGAGATTCGAAGCTGAATGGATTTATTATGTCAGAGTTGCTTATCCTCTTCTTAATTGTATCCTATCGGGAGTGGAATAGAGTATTCTCTTAACAAAGGCTTTGAGAAATATATTGGAAGTGGAGGAATGACATCCTTTAACAGCCTTATAATGACTATTCTCTGCAGATCAGGAATAACAGTGAGAAATGCTGCCACTGAAATGGGCAAGGACCGCATGGTAGCACTTACTCACTAGAGGCATGGTGCATGTGATTACCATAATGAATTCACAGAGATCATTTGCATTGGCTAATTGATCATGATGTCCCTGGACTGCAATAAGTGAGCAACCTACTAAAATTTCATTGATTTGTAGCAGTAAAAAAGCTCAGTATAGTTGAACAGAAGCCTTATTTGGATCACAATAGAATCACTACTTCATTCTCAAAATTGAGTCAATTCACAGACCCATTGATTAAGAAGAGGACAGATCCTTCTGAGGAAGGATCTTGATTTACATCAAATTTTAAATCTTCCTTCTAGCCTTCCCTAAAATGACTTGCGGTCACTTATTAAGATAACTGCTTTGAAAAAGTGAAAATAACCAGACTTAGAGAGGTTATTGGACCCTGGATCTGATGTGACTCCAATACCATTGTGATCTACAAGTCAGACTAGGTTTCTATGGAGGTCAAAAGAATTAATGAAGTTTTAACTCAGATCTATCTTACAGTGGTCTGGAGTGCTCCTCAGTATTTTCAATTTGTGTGTTAAAAGTTGACTGACTGATCATTCAAAATCTCAAAACAGTCAAGACCACAAATGGTACAGATCCTTCAGGAATGCTAGTATGACTTATCACACGAGTCAAAGAACCATGACCAGCAGAGGCCGTTGCTGAGAGATAAAAGAATATGCAATAGGTGTTGGGAGAGATTATAAATTTCACTTCACCTATGACCAAGGGAACAGCTAGAGAAATGACAACTTTGGGGTATGTCAGTATTTCTTCCTTACTTTGATGTTAACCAATTATGTTTTCTTCTTCTCTCCTCCCACCCCCCACCCCCATCTCTTGTTGTGCTCCTATCAAAGATAAAATAGCTCACTACTTAAGTCAGAGGATACCAAAAATGGAATGCCACTTGACCCCAAGAAAAATGAACCATCACTCAAATATGGAGAGAGGCGTCATGTGACACTTTTGAATCATCTTTTGAGGAGAAGGTTTTTGTGTCTTCAGTAAAATGAGAGCTGGTTACTTCATGTTAGGTAGAAGTATGATTTTGCTATCATTTTTATTTGAGCATTAAATGTAACTAAAAGACGTGTTTATAAAAAATGAAGTTGATTAGAATGGACAGTACTTTTTGGAATTTTGTCAAATTAATATGTTACAGTTGACCAAAAGAAAATTTCACGTGAAGTTTGGAAAGCAGATATGAAGGCGCTTGTTACTGTCTGAAGTTGTCGTGGCTAAGTGTGGCAACAAACAGATGTAGAGGCTGCCAACAAACTCCAGCTTGTCTTCACCCTCCTCCACTCACATACAGCTTTTCTTCCTAACTGCTGAACCTATTGACCAACACTGGTCCAATGTCCTTCACCAGATGTTTGGCAGTGGACCCACACAGGTGGTTCCTTACCAAAAGCACTCCAAACTTTCCTTAATAGCCTTATTTCAGTGGTAAGATGTGGTAAGTTTTTAAGATTATCTGGTTGGTGACTACTCTTATCATTCAACGTCCTTCCTGGAACATCAGTCTCTAACTCCTCTGGAAGTTATGTAAGGTCAAATTTCTATAATAAATCCCTAATCCCATAAATTAGGGTGGTTTTTCCCTCTTTCACTGAACTCTGACTCATTCACTTTCTATGCTGTGTCTGTCAGTTATTGCTGTGCAACAAACATCCCAAAACTGAGTGTCTTAGTTTCCAGCAAGTCCCAGTTTGTCTTCACCCTCCTCCACCCACCTACAGCTATTATTACTTCTTAGGTATCAGAAAGAAGACAGCTGGGTAGTTTTCTGATCTCAGTTATGATCAATGGACCTGTGTTAAGACAAAATGGTTGGGTGGAGGTTGGCTGGTCTAGAAGGCCACAGCCGGGACAATTCGGTTCTGCTCTCATTTCTTGTATCCGATAGCATGCTAGACTGTGTTTTTCTCATAGTAATGGTAAGATCTCAAGAGATAACTATCCTAGGCTTATTCTCTTAGTGAAGACATGATCAACAGAGGAAATAGAAAACCTCAAGCACTCTTTTGAGCCTTTTGTGTGCATCAAATCTAGTAACATAGTACTCATTGCAGATAGTCCTAAACAGTCATAGCCAAAATCAAAGGGGGGAGGGGGAAAGCATCACATATTTTCAAGGAAAGAAAGCATGGATAAAGCATGGATAAATGGTGGAATCAATGACATCAACTTACCACATGTTTCTAGTTTTGTCATGTATGGTTTGATTCACAAAGAGGTGTATCAAACGCATTCAAGGTCAAAGTTAAAAGTTGATATAATGGTTGACAATACTGGCAACATACTAAATATTGCATACTACATATAAAAACGTAAATTGCTATTGAGAATGTATAAGAAGCATTTAATACACATAAAAAAACACACAATAGAAAAATGAGCAAATGAAAAATTAATAAATAGCATAAACCAAAATATCAAATTATCATAGAAGACACGTACCTTTATTGGTAATAAATATACTAAAATTAAAATAAAAATGAGATACCGTTCCATAAACTGATTGCCAGTAATAGTTACTGACAAGAATGTGGGGTAATAGGAAGCTTTAAGCACTACTGGCAGAAATACATATTAGCACAAACATTCCAGAGAGAATATAGAGAATATGTAGAGAAATTCTTGGGTGTACACACTAGGACCCAGAAATTCCACAAATGTGTTTGTAAGTTATACACCAGGGAAGATCTCTTACAGGTACATAGAGAGAATTTTACATGAATGTTTATTATTGTGTTGTTTATTGTGGCAAATACATATAAACACAACAAATTCCCATAAAGGGAAAATAAATAGCCTACAGCATATTTGGAATTCAGAAGGAATGAGATAATTTCATATAGAAAACAAATATATATAATATATTTATACATAAAAGAAATATATATAATATAGATGAACATATGTTTAATCCATTCCTTTAAACATTTGAGTAAGGAAAATAAACAGAGTATTGTGTGTGTGTGTGTGTGTGTGTGTGTGTGGACGTGTGTGTTTGTGTAATGAAACTACATATAAACGCTTGCTTTGGGGAGGAAAAAATGAATGGTGTATAAATTTAGCATTAATTTAAAAATTTAATTAAATTACACAAGCATGTACACACATGTGTGTATGTACACACACACCAGTAGCCACGAATGATTTATATAAGCTGGTGTGCCAACAATTCAAGATTACAATCAACCCTACGTAACGTATCTAATTTCAAAAAATAGTGCTTTTAGTAACCAAATTCCCCAGTGAGCCTTACCCCTAATATTCATGCAGTGTATATTTTCCCTTTATATTAAATAGACCTGATAGGATATTATGAATATCAATAAGATACAATATTTCATACAGAAATTATATGACATGAGACCAAGTATGATTTTTTACACATTAATTTTGTTATAATTTCCAGATGCAGAACACTCTCTTGGCTATTGCTCCCTGTGTAACAAATTATCTCAAAACTCTGTAGCTTAAAACGAGCATAAATGTTTATTAGCTTAGTTTTGTGAGCCATGAATTTGGGATTGGCATAGCTGGGTTGTTCTGGCTTGGAGTTTCCCCTTTGCAAGCAAGATGTCAGCTAGGACTGTAGTCATCTGAGCCTTCATTGGAACTGGAAGATTTGCTTCCAAGATGGCTCATTCACTTTGCTGTCAAGTTAGTGTGGGCTGTTAGCACAAAAAAAATGTTTCTCACCATGTGAACCTCTAGGGCTGCCTGTGTGTCCATAAGACATGGCTCTGGCTTCCTCCAGAATGAATAGTCCAATTTTCTGTAGGTTACTAAGGTCACCACTATTCAGTTTGATAGGGAACTACACACGGTATCACTAACAGGACAGGAGGTACACTGGGGACCTTGTATGCCTGAGTCCATTTCTAGATTCCTTACTCCATTCATTGGTCCACTAGTCTATTTAGACCAATGCAATACTATTTTAATTAACATAAATAACAAATATACATCCTTATCTTGTAAGACAAATACTCCCTCTTATTTATTTTTTTAATGTGCAATCATTTTACCTTGTGAGCTTTAAAGCCAAGCATAATTTTCCATTAAAAATTCATGTTGGGATTTTGATCAGGATATAATTGAATTGACATATTAATTAATGGAAAATAAATATCTCCCCAATATTAAACCTTCCCATCCATGATTATGTATGTGTATCTTATGTTTTTTTCTTTTCTCTTTTTAAAAATATTTTATTGATATATAATTGAAATATAACATTATATTAGTTTCACATGTATAACTTAAGTATTCAATATATGTATAAATTATTAAATGATCACCACAATAAATCTAGTCAGCATCCATCACCAAATACAGTGACAAATGTTTTTCTTGTGACGAGAACTTTTAAGATCTACTTTCTTAGCAACTTTCAAATATTCATTATTAGTAACTATAGTCATCATACTGTACATTACATCGTCGGGACTCATTTATTTTATAATTGGATATTTGTACCTATTTCATTTATTCTAATATTCTTAAGTTGATTTATTTTCTTACCATAATCTCACATATTTCCTGTTATGATTATTCTTATGTACCTTAAAAGTTTGTTGCAATTGTGAATAGGATAATTTTACAAAAATTTTAATACATTTATTTGTTGTTGCAAAAGAAAATTCTTCTTTCAATATTGTATGTCATATACATCCATAGTGTAGAACTCATTATTTATAACAGTAATTTGAGGCCATTTGTCTTATTTCCTTTTGATCCCTACATCTAAAATATAAATCAGGGGCGCCTGGGTGGCTCAGTCGGTTGAGCGGCTGACTTCGCTCAGGTCATGATCTCGCGGTCCGTGAGTTCAAGCCCCGCATCGGGCTCTGTGCTGACAGCTCAGAGCCTGGAGCCTGTTTCAGATTCTGTGTCTCCCTCTCTCTGACCCTCCCCCGTTCATGCTCTGTCTCTCTCTGTCTCAAAAATAAATAAACATTAAAAAAATTAAAAAAAAATAAAATATAAATCAAATTTCTTATATTAAGTGGCCATTGATAAAGACTTCTAAATTTAGTTGTAGCATGCAAATGGTGATAGAACTATAAATGGTCTATGCAAACAAATTGGTCACAAATAATTGTCAAACATAAAAGACATAAACAGAGAAATAATAATAAACCATTAGTTTCTCCATCACCTTTTAGATTTCTTTTTCTTAGAATTATTTTTTTAAAAATTTCCTTAAGTTATCACTGCACCCAACATGGGGCTGAACTCATGACCCTGAGATCAAGAGTTGTGTGCTTACCAACTGAGCCAGCCAGGTGGCTCTTTTTATTTCTTTTTTAAGATTTTATTTTAAATTTATTTTAGGGGCGCCTGGGTGGCTCAGTGAGTTAAGCGTCCAACTTTGGCTCAGGTCATGATCTCATGGCTCATGGGTTCAAGACCCACATCAGGCTCTGTGCTGACAGTTCAGAGACTGGAGCCTGCTTCAGATTCTGTGTCTCCCTCTCTCTCTCTGCCCCTCCCCAGCTCGTGCTCTGCCTCTCTGTATCTCAAAAATAAATACATATTAAAAATATTAAAAATAAGTAAATAAATATGTAAATAAATAACTACATTTATTTAAAATTTTATTTTAGCCATATATTTTTTAGGAAGCGCGTTTTTAGTGCTTAATCTTTGGAAAGCTCATATATTGGCCAATAAACCAATATTAATAAAATATTTGTTATATATTTTTCCAAATTAAGAATGTATATAATTTATAAGAAAAACAAATTATTTATTACTTTGACTCAATATTCTTTGGTACAAAATTCATATGTAAATCCATTTGGGATATATTGATAATGAATTCTAAAATTTTAACTTATAAGCTGCAAAATTTGCACCCCTAGTCCCCTAGAGAACTGTGATTTAAGAACTGATGTTTGTATGTTTCCAAACTTTTGGATGTAGGCTGAAAAAAAAAATTAGTTGAATTAAGAAAACATAAGATCACAACAAATTAATTATGTGATTCCAATCAATGTTGGTCCAGCTTCTTGAATGGGTTATTCTATTCAGACAAGGTGATTTTCACTGGTTAAGACACCTTTTCTTGGGTTTAGCCAGATTTTTGTCTCCATTCTTTTCTTATGACATATAATTGGCATATTTCAAATAGACATATGGTGCACAGCTGCATGATTCCATTTTTGAAAGCTGGCATACCTCTTCATCTATTTTGTTCCTTGACTCACTTCTAGAACTCTTGATGCAAATGCCCAGTTTCTTCTTTTAAAATGACAAATGGGAAAAAAAAGCATTTTCTCATATACTTAATGTGTAGGTAATAAATAGGTATACAATAAAATTTCCCCAAAATGAAGTCTTCAGATCAGAAATACTGAATTTCCTCAACACAGGGAAACTCAAGGAATTATTTAGGCATGAGGATGAAAAGACCAAGAACTTGAATAGTCAGAGAGGCTTGGAAACAAATCCAGGTTGTGGATGAATGAATAGCTTGAGAAACCAATATAATCTTTCCTCATGCCAATCTGGCCTGTTTCCACAGTGTTAATGTATGTGCAACATTAAGTCATTTCTACTTACTGGCTTTCTCTAGCACAGCATTAGTTTTAGCATGCCAATTAGAATAGGCAACAGATCTGAGATTTAAAATGCTCTGGAATAAAATTAATTATTCCAGAAGAAAATTAATTAAATTTAGATTTGTGATGTTTAGAACTAAACCTGTATCTTTTCAGAGTCCTGGTGCTCAAAAATGCCAAAGGCTTCCTTTAAAACTTGTTATACAATGTACTGATTCATTTATATTAGGAGGATCTTGGTGGGTAACCTGTACAGTTTGACAGAGTGAGACAGAGAGAGAGAGAGAGAGAGAGAGAGAGAGAGAGAGAGGAGAGAGAATGAGAGAGAACAAGAGATTTTGCACACATCTTAAGTGAGATTTGGTACTCAAATAAAGCCAAACCTGGAGAGTTCTGGTAAAGAAGAGAAAGAGAAATGCAGCTGTGACCTCACCTACTGACTCCCAGAAACCAGGCAAGTGGACAGGACCAGATAGGATAGTATTCTGGTCAGAGGATACCAGTGTGGACAGACGACCAGAGAGCCCCCAAACACAAAACACCACATAAACACCTTGGCATTAACTTTAACTTCAGAGAAAAGAAGAAAAGAAGGAGGAGGAGGAAGAGGAGGAGGAGGAGGAGGAGGAGGAGGGAAGGAAACTAGCATTTACTGAGATTCTCACAGGGCAGTATCAAGACCTCAAAGTTGAGTCTATGTTCAGTCACAGAGAAGGTAAAATCACAATTCTTACAGGGCTACTTTGTGGATGAAATATATGCCTCTTCCAGTACAGTTTTTGTGTTTGATTCAGTACTCTCTCGACCCACGTGTTAATGTGTTCTCATACAACTTAACATAATATTTGGATCACTTAGGGGAACCCTAAGCAACCATGTTTTTTGACTATTGAATAGTTTGGTTATCAAAAGATAGGCAAATGTGTTATAGATCCAGAATGATAAGAAAGTGAGGGGCATATGTTATAAACTTGGAGTCTTAAATACAAAATCCCACATATGGTCACTCATCTTTTCTTAATCCATTAGCAAAATTTACAGATTGATATATTTTAGGGATACAGCAAGACTAATAGAGAAGGCAAACATTGTCCCTGCCATTTCAGAACTTGTAACTTGATGTGAGACGAAAAGATGTGCAATTTTTGAAATGGAGAATAACTCTCCTTAAAAAGGTAAACATGGAACTAATTAAGTTAATTAAATGGTTAAAGACTAAATGCTTAATTAATGAGAAGAAGTCTGAGTGGAGAAGGTTTGATGGGCCTCAAAGCTTACACAGTTCTGGAAGCCCTATTTTTAAAATAGATACCAAAACTGTAATGATAAAATTAGGATCAGGTGGCTGGCACACTTGCAAGGTCTTGAAACCTTTGCTTCATTTATTTCAAACAATTTGAAACACAGCAGGCATGGGTCATATCATGCAGTTTTTGGTTAGGTAAACAAATGTAGATTTCTATCAAAAATTCAGTGAGAAATTGCCAAAGCCGTCAATTTTGTAGCTGACTAAAAAATAGGATAAAAAATAAACAAGAATTCCAGTGAAGTCTGAGGCCATGGGAGGTAAACAAATGAGAGATGATGGTGGCTTGGCCTGCAATGGGGAAGAGCAAATGAGGGTGGTCCCATCACATGTGGAGGCAGTGGCGACAGAGCCTGCTAGAAGATCAAATGCAAGAAATACAAACAGGTCAGGAATCAAGAAAGTTTTTTAGTAGTGGTGGCCTTTACTAAAGTGGAAAGGCCAAAGGAGGAATAGTATGGAAAATTTATTTTAGAATCAATTGAACATGCAAGTGGGCAGCTACATGAAAAAGTTGGGATTGTGATGGTCGGGGAAGAAAAAGCTTGTGTTATCCATGGGAGGGGGCCAGCGTTATTCAAAACGTTTAGCGTATTACAAAAAGCCATTCAAAAGTGTACAGACATTTGAAAAGGGTCAGTATTTACCCAGCATATTTTAAAGCAATCGCTTTGCCGAAAAGTAGCAAATTGGTGCACGGAGACTATAGCTTTCCTCTCTTGTTACCTGGTAATCTCTTCATCAGCATCATCAATAAGAGAAGATGCCATGTGTGCTCAACTGACAAGGTCAACATATGCGACTGTAACATTGCCCAGGGTATATTTTATGAGATCCCAAAAAGAAGAGAAGAAGCTGTTCCCAGCTGACATATCATTGGCTCATTGTACATTCTCAAAAATTATTTGATGTGCCTTTAGAGATCATAATGTGAGAATTCTTTTCTCATGGATGACTCTTCGTGTTTACTACTATGACAGATAGTATTAAAGAGCTGTGTACTAGTAAGGAAAGCATGTAAGTACACAGACAATATAACAAATAAAATTAATAGCATAAATGCTATTATGATCAAGCACTTTGGAGAAGGATGCAACAGAGTGGGAGATCAGACACGAGTTTTTGGAGAAGAGGATGACTATCTTAAGTCTAGGGAACAGGTAGTAGTTAGGGAATCAAAAAAACTAAATAAAAAAGATTCATTATCAGCTCTGCTGGCCACTTACAGTAGCAGCACGAACCTACTCAGTTTATCTCTGTAAATTTCAGGGGAAAGGCCTTCATTATATTGAGGCTAAACAAAAATCTGTTTCCGTTTAATTTTCATCCATGAGTGAATTTCTGCCTTTTGCAGCTGTACTAAGTGTGTCCACTTCCTCTCACTTGACAGGACTTCAAGTTTTCTCTTTCAAAGGCTTATGGCCCCAGTTTCTTAAACTATTTTTCAATAATACAGTTTTAGAACATTGACCATCCTAATCACCATCAGCTGGGCACAATCACTTTCTACAATGTTCTTAACATATGAGATATAGAGTTAAGCACACCATTCAAACTGTATTTAAAACACCAAGAGGAATTAAAGGCAGAACTATTTTGTTTTTAGAGTACTAAAAACAACCATTCTAGTAGCTTTAAAGTGGTAGTTTTCACATAATCCATAATTTGTGCAATCAGACACATTTGTGCTTCACCAAAGGTTTCCATAGTTAGGCAGTGTGTTAAACATACTTAGAAGGTAGATTTATTACTTCAATAGATTTTATGGTTCCTTTGCAACCATTAGCGTCTATTGTGTGAATGTGAGTTTTGGCAAACTACATGACTACAGTGAATAGGGCATACACATTATTAAGGTCTTCATGAAATTTCTTAAGAACCTAATTATGTGTATCTAGCAACAGCAAGCACAACACAACGAAAGAAGATCTGGACATGCATGGGTCCTTTAAATAACTTAATAGTAAGACCACAGGGCTTTAATCTAATTGACCTTCAACATGTATCTTAGATTTAGAACAATGCTTATAAAAAGAGTGTGGGAAGAAAACATGTAACAGAATCAACTGTGAGAAGAAAGGCAGGATAAAATTCAATAATTTGTAAGACTTCTTTCAAACCCCTCACATATCTTAATCCTGAGATTTTTGACCATAATTGGCATTTCAAAATTTGATAGGGAATAGCATATATACTATTAATAAGGCTTTTTGGGGTCAAATTAGTGATTTTTTTAATGAAAAGAATAAGAAAGGAACAAACCTGAATCGAACTCATCAAATTTGTGTCTCTCCCACCAAATTATTTGCTAAAGTAGTTTTTGTTATTTTATTGTATTTTGCTTTGTTTAATTTACATGTGTACTAGGCAGAGAATCGGCTGGAGTGATCATGAAATACAGGAGGCAATGTGGAAGGCTCCTGATGAAATATAAAATCAGAAATCTTCACATGCCTGTCAAGAATGGCTGTCCAAATATTTTTCATGTGTACTGAGACTTTCTTGTCTACTGAACAGCCCAAAGGGGTGTCTTAGGAAAATGCGCATTTGAAGGGTGATGTGAGGAGACTTGTAATGATGTAAAGTAGAACTTGGAGAGTCACAGCCTATTAGCAAGGTTGGAGAAGGCAAGAATTGCTGTAGCCGCACTCCTTTTACTACTAAACTATTCTTACACGTTTGTTTTAAACAAGGACGATATATCTCACTTCCCAGAAAAAAATATATAAGCTGTCAAGTGGAAATTCTCTAGGCTTTTTGTTAGCAAACTACAAATGTACATGCACCATTGACCCCCACCTGGTTGCCTATTACAGAAGAAGTGCTGTTTTCTGTCTAAGGTTAATTTCTCCACTTGTGCTCTGAATCTCATCCCTTCTGTGCTTTTTGGAGACAATATTTCGTTAACAACCATAGGTACTATACTACAAATTATTTAAATGAAGAATAAATAACTAAATGAGTGAATAAGTTAATGAATAAAACCATGTAGAAAACACTCATTGCTCAAGTGCATGTGCATAAAAAGGACTTCTATTTCCCAGAGCCCTTATCTTCGTTGTTCATTGAAGTTAAGTATTTGAGGCTTAGAATGGGAAACAAATCTGCATTTTCTACCTATCCAGATTACTCTCTTGTGCAGTTAGATTAAAATACTTCATAGTCACACCGTCTTGAATATTCTAATATTTATATATAATCAATCTCTCTTGTCTCCTTTGAAAGAGAATAGGAACACCCTAACTCTTCAACTTTCCAAGTGGCTCTTGTTTTCTTGCCTGACTGAAAGGATAATAACTAAAGAGACACTGGCTCTGGTGGGGGGGGGGAGAGGGGGTGCTTTTACTTAAGGGTATGGGAGGAGAAATAACAGTGGTTATTGAGTAATGTTTTCACCTGTATTATGTGATCTGATGCAGAGGAAAAAAACAAGTAAAAACTGCTTATTCTTACCAGATCCTGCTTCACTCACTCAGAGACCAGGTCAGTTAGAAGGGCTCTACATGTACATAATCTTACAGCAGGCTTCTGGTGGTGAGGAAATAAAAGAAAGAAAAAAAAAAAAGGAAGGAAGCGTTTTGGTTCTACTCCACCTCCTAATCCACAAAACAATTTAGAAAAATGGAAGACTTGAACTGTTATCTAAGTGATGGGTTTTCCATTTTTTAAATATGTATTACTATTTGTGTTGTTTCTAAAATGAATAGAAAAGGACTATAATTACTTAGTAAAAAGCCATATTTGGAACCTCATAAAATAAATAGATAATATCAGAATATTTTATCTTTTATAAATGGATACTTAAAATATTTTTTTCTCAAACATTTTTATAAGGCATATCACAACTAGATAAATTCTCATTAAGTTATTGTAAAGATGCCATATTTACACACATTTATCATTATTGAAGAGTCTAATTCCAGGCTAGAAAAAGAAAGTATGTACATTCTCCAGGGGAACACTCACTCTGAATAGGCAAATTCTTAAGGAATGAAGTACATTTAGATATCATATTTCATCCTTAGAATAGTCTCATCTAAAGAGTTTATTTAATTTTTTTTCTTTTTTTTAAATTTTACTCCATATAAATTGAGGGTCTAGAGTTGTTGTAGGTATATGCTTGTCTTCCTCTACTCTATCTTGTAACTGTACGTTGTTGATAATAATACAAAAGATAATAATACAAAAATACACTTTGGGAGAGATGCAAATTCATTTAACCTTGTAAAATTATTATCCTAAATATTACATCTTATTACACTTTGGGTTATGAGATGATTTTTTATCTATAAACAAATTCCAGTCAACATTACTAATTGCCTTTATGTACATGTGTATTCTACAGATGCTCCTTTGAATCTGTTTTGACCTCTTGCATTTTCCTCATTAATTAATGAGCTTAAAAAAATCCTTATTGGTAGGAGCATCAGGATTTTACTTTTTGGAAAAATTTTACTTTTTTTTAACATGCAAATAAATTTGTCAAAGAATGTAAAATCTCTATTGCATCCTAATAGGATTATACGTTTTCTGATAAAATTATTGATGAATGATGTGTGAGTAAATTTCAGTTTCTGACTGTGAAAGTAAGGATGCATTTTCTATAACATGATGTGTATTGTATCACCCATCGCTATAAATATTGTGGGGAATACTGGAGTTATTATAATCACTGTCAATTACACTTCAAAAATAAAGTTACAAAGATTGTTATATAAACAAAGAATACTTTGGAAGATTTGCATTTACTGGTGTGACTTAATTCTTTTTACACATATGATGAATTATTTACATAATAATTGGGATTTTATTTGGCATAAAATTGATAACTAAAAATCTGAAAAAGTCTTAAAAGGAAATGTGAAAGAAAGTGAGAGTCATGGGGACTCAAAGTGAAGCTGTAAATTGAATAATTATAACTGTTCTTTTTCTGAGTAGTAATTCTTTTAATGTTACAAACTCTCTTCTGTACCAATGGATATATACTCAGGGAGATATGATTTTGTCTAGACTGTGATCTAGGTAATTTTGAAATAACCATATATTTATATCTTCATCTGAGAATAAAACTACCACATAGAAAGACAATATTTCTCAAAACAATATAGGTCTTTAGATTTTACACATTGACTTTTTCATCCTTAAAACAAAAATCTAACTTCATCAGATCTTCCCCTTTGTATGCCTATACCCCATTCAGGGCCACGGTGAAATGGGATCCCTTTCACTGAGATTTCATTCCATCATCCCACTCCATCAGGGTGATACAAGGTATAGGGAAGATATTTTCCTCCCCTTATTAGTATGAACTCTAAAAGTTAAGATCTAGAAACTTTTTTGTGTAACTTAAAATTGCTTCTCTGATTATTTTCCATAGTAGGTAGATACCCACTGTAACCTTAAAGATTACCAAAAAGAGTATCTTTATGACTCATTTTAACCAACAAAATGTCATTACTGTAACATATTCTGAATAGTGAAGGAAATAACCAAAATGAAATTCTATTTATTTTTGCTCATAACTTTTCTTAAGTGCAATCACAGTTTCTTCTGTACACCAGCATATCAGCATTACCTGGAAGTTTGTTGGATGTGCAAATTCTTGGGCCAACTCAAGCCCTACTGAGTCAGAAGGTCTGGTGGTGGGCCTAGGTACAGGCCTTTCAGTTACGTATTATCACATTAAGTTTGAGAACCACTGCTTTTTAAAGCACTCATAGATCATGTTAAATGAAAATTTATCTGAGGCCTGGGCCCCAGATTCTTCATTTCTAAAATCCTGCTCCTGAATGATCGGTCTGGGGGCCACATTTTGAATAGCAGTTTCCACAGAACTGTGGTGAACATCTGAAATCAATCTGATCTTGGACACTGCTTTGAATTTGCTTATTTGTTTGTTGTGCATTTATTTGGATGTTAAAACCAAGAAAATTCAGAAAACACAGTGTTTATTTTGAAGTAAAGAGCCAGAAAACTATAAGAAACTTGTTGGAAAATGATTAAAATATCTGTAGGTGCTAAGAGTTTGCTTAAAATATAAGACATCTTATATTGATTGAATAGGGATTTGATATATCACTTTATCAATACAAACATGAAAAGCATTGTCAAACAATAACTAAAATGGGTATTTTACAAAGTACAGTGAGTTCCAACCCTATTTCAAAAGCAAAAGCCCCATTTTGATGTATGTGCATTGGACTACTGTTGCCACCTGCCATCTCAAATTGCCTACAATGATGCCAGCATGCAATTATTGATTTATCACCACCGCCGTCAGCAACACATAGCACTCAATCTCCAGTGAGGTAGCACCACTCTAACCTTTCCTGCTGGTGATTTAGACTTTCGCCTTTCCTTTCTATTTTGTTAATTCAAACCATGCCTAGATGGGTTGTCATAGCATGTATTTGCCCTCCACTGTCACATAATAGTTCTAGCTCATCCAAACAGCTTACATCTCTTTCAGGATTCTCAGCTCCCACTTGCATGATGTACTGGTGACCTTCGCTTCATTGGTATTCTGCAAATGTCAGAGATATGCTTGCCTCAGCTGCCTGGGCCCTGGTGAGCAGGTGGAAAAATGACCAGTTGAAAATGAGTTGTTAAGACCACTACAGTGAAAAGATTGATGCAATTAATTTTTCATTATGCACAGTGTCTGCGGATTCTAATCAGTTTGGATTGTTCCTCCTTTGAGGCACAAATAAAATGCAAATGGCTTTGGAATGAAAGGGAGAATTCTTTATGGTATAGACTTTCCAAAGCTGTAAAATGGCTCAGGACTAATCTGTGGTGGTAGAAACATTTTATGAATTAGGTCCTGGCAGGCTCATGTAAGTTCTTTCTGGGAAATCCAAGCTGTAGCAACTATAGGAAGCAGATTGAAAGGTAGATTTCAAGGGCACAGACAACAAATGGGAATGAGCCTTGAGGTAAACTTTTCTTGATTGAAAAGAGAGTAGGGAAAAGCAGGAATTTTTTTTTTTTGCTAAACTAATCGTGAATTAATATGGTATAATCTACAGTCATTATGTGTGTACATTATTTTCATAATCCATGCAAATAATTTGCAAAAACAGGAATACAGATTTAGAATTTTTTTTAGTCCCATGATAAAATTTTTCCCCTCTGACACATCACCTAAAATTTACTGTTGTAGATATGACAACCATGCATCATGAGTGAACGTGAACAAACTAAATTATGAATATGCTTATAATATTATATATCCCATTTTTTCTTAAACTAAGGTCATTCCAATTATGAAACAAACAACTGACAATCTTTTATGGTTAGAGTGACTAGACAAATGTGTTTTCAATTATTTCAGTAAATGATACTGCCATTAAGTTAAATATTTATGTTATCTGGGTAAGATATTTTCTTTTATTTGGATTAAAATTGCTAAGAACAATGTAAAGATACAATTTAAAATCTAATATTGGAAAATTATTACTAGTGGTCAACAGAAAATAAAGGTGCTCCTTAGTCTTTTGGTGTCACAAGTGTTTTTAGACTTGAAAGTTGATTCCTTTTAAAGATGTTCAGTTCATATAACAAAACGATTTGGATTTTTTCTAGGATATGTAATGCGGAATTAAAGTATGCTGCTCATGAAGTTATCTTTTGAAATGTGATTTAAATTGAAGATAATATTTTTATGAGTTCTAAAAAGCTTTTTACAGCATTATTTGGTGACATGATTTAGGAACAAATAGTTGGAATAACCATTTTCCACTGTGGAGGTCTTTCTAACATGAGAAACTGAGAAAACCATACTTCAGCACTTTCTTAACAGAAAAGATACTAGTTATAATAATGCTTTGTAATTATTTCTTACAAAACCAACTTGTTTTAGAAGATAGCAAATGTGCCAAATTTGAAGGTTCAACTTTTACAACGAATAAACTTTCAATAAGTCATTACTAGATGTGTACATTTTAAACCTGTCTCAATCGTCTTTTAAACAACTTAATGAAAAATCTCTTGTGAGTGCATTCAAAGTATGTGAGATACAAACAAATCTGTCCTCACAATTGCCCTCAATAGAATTTTATTCTAGGTCTTACCAGTTGTGCCAAAACAATTGTCTACACTTCATAATTAGAAAATGTCTTCTTTTCTTTTCTTTTTTCTTTTTTCTTCTTCTATTCAATTCTCACTTCCTTTCACTTGCTCAAGTGAGCAAAGCAAAACAGGTTAAAAACCCAACTGATTTCAATAATTAAAAATCAGTTAAAAACCTCTCTTCTCTGCTTATGTATATTAAAAAATATTTGGTAATTCAACTCAGACTTCCTAATCTGTAGACAATATGGGCAGAAAAAAATTGTGGGGAAATCCTGTCTTTATTAACTCTTTCAAAATACCACCTCATTCTCTAGATACTAGAAGAACATAGGTCAATAAATTTTCTTTCATCTTCTGAAGTTGTTATTCTAAAAACCACAAAATTATTCACTACGCTTATAGTCTACTATATTCTAACACCATGCTGAGACTTCATATGTAAGAAACCATATTATCTCCATGTGTGATTTCACATTATTTCTAGAAAGAGAGATTTTCACGCAAAATAACTATAAATGTGATATACATAAAACATATACATATCATATATGATATATATTTGTTATAAAAATAGAAATATGCAAAGTGTTATGGACCCATTGAGGAGGGAATTTCATCTCTTTAGAGTGCATTCTATTCAAGAAGAACCTGAGAAAATGAGTAGATAGCAAACAAATTCAGGTTAAAAAAGAGATTTCAGGTAGAATCTGTTGACTGATCCAACGCTTATGTGGTGGCTATAAAATACTAGCATCCCAGGAATAAAATCTAGTGGCAATAATGGGTTAAGAATTTTGAAATCTGGGTGTCAAATGCATTGAAATAAATGTGCTGAGAGAACAAGAGACAGAATGGTTAAACATATTAGGAAAAGTACCCAGGTAGAAAATAAAGATCCAATGAAAGAGAATGACTGGGTCTAAAATAAAAATGTATATCTATATCTACATCTATATATATACATCTATATATATATAGATCTATATATATATATACATCTTTATATATACATCTATATATATATAGATGTAGATATTGATATATTGAAATATAGATATATATACACTATATATACATAAAATAAAAATGTATATATATATATACACACTATTCATTTATTTACATTAGGATATTTTATTGAATATTCAATTATCTCTGAAAGTTGACTTTATCATATATGATTTTTTAAAATTTCAGGATAGGAAAGGGAACATTGTAACATACTTGTTATAAAAGTAGGAATGTTAGATCTGAGGGTTGAGAATCATTGTTCTATCTATGAAAATTAGCTTCAAAGTATAGTCTAGTTTGCAGAAAATATTAAGGAAATTATATAAGAAAATTGATTTGATATGAAGATGGAAGAGAACACACTATTAGATGTCTGCCTGGGTGGAGAGGTGGAATAAAGAGATCTCTTTGTCATTTCAACTCTCTCGCATAATTAGATCTTAAACTATAACATTAAAGTCTGTCTTATTCCCTCTGCAAATGCTAGGTAGGTAGCAGTGTCAAAAAATCTTATAATGGTTCTCTTTTTCACAACAAAAAGCTTATCAACTATGTGGATCCAAGATTCCCAAATTTCTCACAATTTTCTAAAACCCAGTGTGGAGTGGTACCACTCCATTGAACCCTTGGATTAGAATATTTTTGAGTGAGATAGAACAAAGATATAAACATGGTTATGTTTGACATTTCATTTAGTTTTACTTTTTCTTCCACTCACCAAAAGATGTATGTTTTAACCAACTATGTGAAATACATACATATATATGTGTGTGTGTGTGTGTGTGTGTGTGTGTGCGTGTGTGTGTGTGTGTGTGCATAATCCCATGTTTAAGTGTGGCCTTGCATCTTGTTACTAGCAGTGTAGTTAGTCTATAAGCAAGTAGCTCATTAGCATCACCTGAGTATTTCTTAGAATTACAGAATCTCAGGTCCCTCCACAGATCTATGGAATCAGAATTTGAATTTTAATAAGACATTCAAGTGATTTCTATGCACATTAAAGTTTGAGAAGCACTGGTCTAGTATTTTGGTTGAACAAATGACCATATGTTTCCATACATTTTTATAATTATTGAAAATGAATGCTATAAAAATCCTTTTATAATTGGGGATTTTCCCTCTAATAATGATATATCATATTAGTAAGTTACACTCATACATATGTTTAGCAAGGTCAAAGCCAAATGAGTTGTTTGGATTTAAAGATTTGAGAGAGAGATGGCTAAGAGTTCAGAGTTTGACTGGTTTCAGTCTATCATCTAAAGAGTCAGTGGAAAGGAAGTAAGATACAAGTGTTCAAAATGGGTGAGAAGAAACTTCCAAGATGAGTGTGGAAAGTCTCTAACCTGTATTTGCAATGTTGATGCAGACTCTTCTGTAAAATTGTTCTGCTTGAGGATATACTCGAGATTTGAATTCATACCAGTTCTCCTCTCCCACCTAACATTTTACAATTGATTTAAAAAATAAAAGACTGATGTAGTTCCCAACCATCCCAAACCGTGTACCTCAGGGTGTAAGAAGGTTGAGGGAATCGAATAATGTATAGTATAAAATTTGATGTCTGAGAAGATCCCTTTAGTGAAGTTACACTAAACTGGCAGCAAAGCATAATGTCTTTTCTTTTTCTTACATGCACTTCTGTAAAAGGAAAAACCTGGCATTTGAAATGGGATCATTTTGGATGTTAGAATTCAGATATATTATAGACAGATTGTGTTGCTTTAATGGGCCAACTCTTTTTTATCCCTCAATTATTGTAAAAATTATATACTAAGATTCCTAACATTTACCACTTCCAATTATATGGGAGTTGTATTGATCATTTTACCTTCATAAAAAGTTGCCTTCAACTAATAGAGTAAATAACAATAGAATAATAATAATCATGGAAAACTCTTGACAGAATTTATTTATTTGTTTATTTGTTTGTTTGTTTGATTGTTTGCATAATCTCTGCAACCAACATGGGCCTCAAACTCATGATCCTGAGATCAAGAGTCCTCTGACTTAGCCAGCCAGGTGCCTTGAAAAAACTTGTTTATTGGTTTACTTAAGCAGAAATAAGAAACTGAGAAAGACATGACTTGAATGGCTGAAAAACAAATTCTTTTTCAAATTGGGATTTGAAGCCCATACAAATCAGAAAGAGTTCAATAATTGGAATTACTATAACCAACCTCCTTCTATTCTCATATTGCTTTTATTATAAGGATTTGATAGTGTTTACATTTATAAAAAAGAAAAGTAAGAAACGATTGGAAGCTAAACAGTATCTCCTTTTAAAAGTAACTTTCACTCACTGATTTCTGAAAAAGCTATCTCATTAAAAGATGCATTTATAAAATTTAATATTTATCAAAATATGTATTACATTTGTTTTGATCAAGCATGTACAAATAATAATAACTTCGTTTGATTAAAAATTCTTTTTTTAATGTTTATTCATTTATTTCAAGAAAGAGAGAGAGCCAGGGAAGGGCAGGGAAAGAGAAGGAGAGAGAGAGAATCCCAAGCGGGGCTTGAACTCACAAACTGTGAGGTCATGACCTGAGCCAAAATCCAGAGTCGGATCCATAACAAACTGAGCCACGCAGGCACCCTTATAAAAAACCTTTCATAATATTTTTATGTACAAACTTATAGAATCAGAAAAAAGTAAACAAAAGCTAAATACATACATATTTTTGTATGCAATATTTTTAATTTTGAGAAGTCTAGAGAACCTTGATAAAATTACATCCAACATTAATTATATTTTTTTAAGGTAAAATTATCTTGGGGAAAACAAGAAAAAAATATTAGCTCAAGGAGAAAAGTAAACATTATAAATATAGTATCTAAAAGAAGAGTTTGTATATTTTTAAATAACTATGGTAGTATTGAGCCATCATGATGTTTAGATTCCTTTGGTATATTTAAAAGAGATGTTAACTATTTATTTAAAAGTGTCAATATATACAATAGGCTAAAAACCATAATATTTGGAATTAGAGGCTGAATTTACTGTGGGCCTGATAAAGCTTAAGTTCAGGGCCCTCGTTTTATTTGCACAGGCTTTTTTCCTTTTTCCCCAGCCTGGGAGGCTCTAACAGCATGTTTATAAAGCCATATGTTCTTATTAAATTTTCAAAAACAAGTTAATTTAAGCGCATTTGTTTAAGACCTCTGTCACATTCCAATTCTACTTACCTTGCATTGCATCTTTTCTGTGTATGCTTTTATATATATTTTTTTTAATTTTTTTCAACGTTTTTATTTATTTTTGGGACAGAGAGAGACAGAGCATGAACGGGGGAGGGGCAGAGAGAGAGGGAGACACAGAACCGGGAACAGGCTCCGAGCCATCAGCCCAGAGCCCGACGCGGGGCTCGAACTCCCGGACCGCTAGATCGTGACCTGGCTGAAGTCGGACGCTAAACCGACTGCGCCACCCAGGCGCCCCTGTGTATGCTTTTAAAGTGGCTTTGGAAATTTTGCAATCAAAGAGGAAACTGAGTTAGTGATACATTTAGTTTGGACTTAGTGCAATACATGTATATAATGCAAACTCACTTTGTGTAGAGATATTATTGTTAGCTGTTCTACTGTAAAAATGACTTTCATGGGTCTTCTTACCACCCACTGTGACAACTCATCATTACCATTACAAGGCTAGAGTCATATTACAATATGAGCAATTCAAGTGCATCCAGCACTTGAAATATGTGGACAATGGAGAAGAAACAAGGTTTGAGAAGTCAAGAGCCAGAAGCGAGTCTGAGAAAAATTCCTCCAGTCATTAGATTTTTAGAGTTGTTAGTAGAAGATACTTACTGATGTCTGTTTCAAACAGAAATTATCTTCTCCTACTCTTGACAATGAATGCCATTTTGATGAGAAGAAATACACCATAACATTTAAATTCCATGGGAATTATATAAAATAGACATTTTAGAATTGGGGGTGTAGAGAATAAAAACTTTGCAGTACCACAAATAGTAAGTATATATCTTTGTAAAGTCACATGTACTGTGTATCCCAACCAAAATAATAGAAAATAAATTTTGACCAACTATGTTGAAAGAACGATTGATTGTCTTTCTTTTCTCTGTGGAAAGAATTACAAAATCATAGTAATATGATGACATGATCAAAAAGTATGCTGCCAACAATATTGAAATAAGAAACAGTATTACAGATGAGTATCAGGCAGTAAACTAATACAAATATGCTATTCTCCTGGATATTTTTTTGTTTGTATTGCTGACCAGTTTTTTGTTTTAATCTTATTTTGTTGTGATTTCTTATTATATAGAAATGTTGTATTTTATCAATTTTATATTTTTTTTAAAATTTTTTAAACATTTATTTATTTTTGACAGACAGAGTGAGCAGGGGACGGGCAGACAAAGAAGGAGACACAGAATCTGAAGCAAGCTCCAGGCTCTGAGCCATCAGCACAGGGCCGGATACGGGACTTGAACTCATGAACTGTGAGATCATGATCTGAGCTGAAGTCAGACACTTAACCAACTGAGTCACCCAGGTGCCCCAACAATTTTGGGTTTTTTTAAAACCAGTTCTGTGTACATAACTTTGGTCTCACAAAATGAAGTCCACTTTCATTTGCAAAGATTTAAACTTAAAGAAAAATGTAAAAATGTAGAAATATATTTAGAAATATGAAAGATATATATATATATATACAGTTTATATGTTGTGTATTATATATACTATATATACATATACCTATGTGTGTATGATATGCATATTGTCTATATACACTATATATGTATTATATGTATATTATGTATATTACTCTTTGCACAGTAGTTTTTGGAACAATATTTTAGAGCATAAAGAAGTAAAAGTATTTTTAGGCTATTGGTATAAGAGATAAACATGTATGTAAGTAAACAGTTGCAGCTTCCCGATGCTGCCTTAGTTCCTCTAGCAAGGAAATCTACGATTTCATTGTTGATATAACCCAGATGGAAAGAAGATGCACCAGGCCAGAGAGGTCCATGGCCTCAGGTAACCTGCCTAGAATGTCATTAGTTTGGGGAGGAGCCACATATGCACATCATGGTCTATATCTTACCATATGTATAAGGATGAACTGTACCACTGTTATATAGCTGTAACTTCATCTGCAACACTGAGCCTACATCTTGGTTGATGTTTTATAAAAATCTGAAACTAAATACAGACTGTTTTAAACTAACATATCAATATTATTTTAGAAGTAACCAGTTGCTATCATCCATGATTATTTTATGATGTGGCTATCTATATAACTTTACAACATGGTAAACTGCACACAATCATATTTTATGCAGATACTACTTTGAAAGAACACTTAGACTAATTAAAGTATACATCAGTTAAAAAATTCAGATGAATATGGAAATCGTGTGGTTTTAAAAAATCATCAAAATTACAGTAGTTATATTAAGATGAAACAGATACTTGAAATTATCATGAAATTATCTCATCTTAAACTGCAAGGGAAATATGACATATAGATAGTAGAAGGGGAATTTTTAAAAGAAGAAATGCTGAGAGGTTCGCAAGTGAATCATAGTAGTACTCAGAAACGATATCATATTTAATGGTGTGAAAATGAGAAAACGAGATAGTCGTACATCCTGGGAAGCCTAGAGTCATACAACATAAGAGTTTCCTGGCTGAGCCCATAAAAGACGTCTGTTTAGCATCACTACATGATACTCTCATTTGAAGCCAATTCAGAAAACCTTTTTTTTTTTTTTTTTTTTTTTTTTTTTTTTTTTTTTTTTTTACCAGGCCTTGAATCTGTAAGGTTTCCCACCCTTTCTTTGTTATGAACGAGTTTGGCCTTTTACTGCTTTGTCCACAGATTTTCAATTTTGTATTTTTCACTTCTGTGTTTTTAAAGTTGATATTTATTGGTAATACTTTTTTGAAAGCTCTTGTAGAATGAGGCCTGCAGTGTCTGAAATGTGTCTTTCAACAAATGAATAAACAAACAAGAGAAGTATGCTAACAAACCTTTGTGGTTTCAAATGGGGAATTTTTATTCAACTAATAAATGCCCTCAGAACTACTGATTTTCTTATTAGCAGTCATCCTAAAACATTTCAAATGCTCTCTGACCATGATAACAATGAAAGTTCTGCTGCAATGAATATTAATAGCATTTATTCTGAGCACTGAACATTAATATATCAGAGGCAATACTCTTCTATTTGACACTTTGGGGAACAGTTTTTGATAAAGAATCAGAAAAGAGATTTCAAGTGACAATCCTACACCAGCCCTCAGGGGTTGACAGGATGACCTAATCGGTGTTATGAAAACTCTTATTTTCGTGATTGACTGATTAATTTTCTTCATGCAAAAATGTTATTGCTATCCTATTTTCCTTGCTTTCTTTGCCTTATCTCTTTTGAGAAATAACAGGGTGTGTTAGAAAGAAATACAAGCAATCAGACATCGAAATTATATTCTCTGTTATTCATCATTACTAGAGAATATACAGCATTCTGAATCTACCACCAGCACTCTAAAACTTGAAGAGATTTAATCGTAAGGTTTTGCATATCAAACATATGTATGTCAGTATGTGTATCAGATTTGATTCAACTGAATGCACTGTAGTGTTTAGGTTAGCATATGATACCAGAACTAGCAGTTACTCAGGAAAGAAAAACAGGATGGTTACAGAAAATTGTATAGAATTGTATCAAAATCTTACCGTATTTTGGTCAATACGGTCGGCAATAGGCTTTTGAAACTTATTCACGATGAACATTTTTAAAAACCATTTTTCTATATATAAAAACTCTTACTTGGTCCTATATTTTGGATATAAATATTCTATATTTAACATATTGAACATCCTGATAATGTTCTATATTATTGAACATATATGTTCTATATTGAACATCCTGATAATGAGATTATGGGTATGATGAACACTATGGGTATGGCAGAATAAGTAGGTTTTCCTAAGGGCGCCACCATTAGGATGTTTTCTCCCAAATTTAGTTATTTGAAGAAGTATGGAGTGTATGTTATCTGCAAGGGCATTCATTTCGAAGTAACTTGAAGCACAAACTTACACCAGTCATTTCAGTCCATTGTTATTATATATATTTCTATTCCTCTAATTTTTGTAAGAGAAAAAAAAACATAATTTCCAAATTATCAACATATTTATGTCTTTTTCTCACTTATAGAATAATATCTTATCCAAAAATATGCTCCACCATTACTAGAGAATATTTAAGTTTTGGGTAGTAACTCTGTCATCACTCCTTGACCTCTGTTCTCATTTCTGTATCCCTGTTTATCACCAATTATCTTATTTTTTTCATTAAGAGCAACAAAAATAATGCTTAAGAAAAAAAACAAGTGATTTTTTACTAGGAGGTCATTAGGCTCCATATATCATTTGCCAATATGAGGCATCATTAATGTAGTAGTGTCAGTTTTTTGGGTTTTTTTTTTTTTTGGAAAGAAAAGAGTTCTTGGCTTATTTAACTTTGTGTATTCTACTATAATGAGCAAAACTTACATTCATGAAAAATATGCTACATAAAAATACCTCATGAAATTTAAACTATTTTATTATTTGTGGATATACCTTTATACCAATAAGATTAAACCTAAAAATATTCTGTTCATCTGGATTTATTTCTGGGAAGTTGGACTATGTTGACTTGTACTGCCAAAAAAGATTTGACATATTCTTAATAAACTATATTTTAAGTCATTTCCCTTTACAAATCTTCAAAGAAACTATGAGATACTGTAATGAGAATATAATTGGAATTCTGAATAAATATCTGTCTCTCCTCCTTCTTATCATCAGTGATAGTAAACAATATATTTCAGAATGTTTAAGCTCAGTTTCCTTATTTGTATAAGATGAGAAAACACATAATATATATGAAAATTCTTGGTACATCAGAGTCAATTTTATATACATAAATGGATAGATAGATAGATACATACATACATACATAGTAGATAGATGATATAGATTCAGATATAGATATATCTGTGTGTAAGTATGTGTGTATATATGTATGTGTGTCTGTGTGTACACATATATGTATATATTATACAATTATACATACATACATGTATTATATAATTATACACATGCATATACATATATAATTTTATATACACATATATACACATATATGCCATTCATTACATACATTACATAGAGCAAATAAAACAAAATTTTATATATACATATGTAAGTATACATGAACTGACAAACATACACAATAGATTCATATCCCCTGCTTAATAATGCATACATTTTCTTTTTAAATTCTGTCCATATATTATGCTTTGGGATATTAAGAAAAACAACCATGGTGGAAATTCTTGTCATTTAAAATCTCTGGAAAAAGATCTGTAATAGCACAATACCATTAGACTATAATTACCAATGTTTGATCCATTGGAAGGATCTATTAAAACTTCTGAGCCTGTTTTCCTCCTGCCTGGGGGACATGTTATAGGATAATTCCTTGGTTTCCATATTTGACCTACAGGATTGACTCTTCCTTCCTCATGAATTTTCCTAAAGCAGAAATAATAGCCTCAACACCCGCTACTTATATCAGAGTACATTAAAAGGACACGCATTAAATCTAAAACATGTTCTGCATAGTCCTGAAGGTAAAGTAAGACACCAGCTGCAGAAACAGATTTCATCAGGGTCTACCCTACCTTCTGCTCCTTTCCCTCCCTCACTGTTGCATACTCTTATTTCAAAAGTGCAACTTTGTAAGGAACACAGAGCTGGTGCTGTTTTGGGAGGGAGATCTAAGAAACTTATTGTTTCTTAGTGTGCAATTCTGTCATGTAATCGTTCTTTTATTTATATAAACAAAATGTCTTTATTGGAGGTCAGCTGTGTACTTGGCAAGGTATTGAGGTGATAGGAATCAAAAGAAAATTTCTTGCTCTCAAAGATTACACTGTATCATGAGAGAAAACAGTCAAATGAACAGGCAGATTAATAAAACAATTGGAATTTGTGGAGAATTCTATGACAGCAGCCAATTAAAGTCTGAGACAGAACATTAAAGGAAAGAGAGATGCTGGGCCAGTGGGTGGGGGCAATGAGATATTTTGTATTTTTCACTGTTTTTTCATGACTGAAAGCCCCTAACTCAAAGAAACGTGGTCACTCACTCATGGGTCAGTCCAAACATGAGACAGAATTGTTTTACAGTACAGTAATAGATGAGGAGGGAGTGTCTGCCCAGCTTTTGACTGGACTTTAGAGAAAGTCTGAGATGGTCCTTTGCTGCAGCCTCTTGGATTGGTGAGCTCAAGTGCCATGGAAGTAACAGGGAGTCTTGATTGTCACAGAACTTAAGGCAAGCTGTGAGCTTCAACGTTGGCTGCACATTAGAATCACCCGAGATTTTTTAAACCCCAGAACATAGTACGGGCAAATTAGACAAGGTTTTCTTCAAGTGGAACTCAGGACCCAGGATTTTAAAAAGCTTCTCAGATATTGAATGGAGTCAAGGCTGAGAACCATTGCATGAGGAAATCATTTTCTTTTTCTATTTTTTTGCTAAGGAATCTGCCTAATACATTTACACTGAAAATTGATGCCCCCCCCCCCACTACAAAAGTCTCCAGCTACCCAGATAGAAAGATCCTATTGGATTTCAGGCCTTTATAACAATAAGTGCCAGACTCAAGTGTATTTGTGTGTGTGATAACACAAACACAAACACTTCAGTGATAACCTTGTAACTTAATGAATATATTTAGACTAGCCAGTCCAAGGCTCTTTTTTAAAGCCAACTCTTTCAAGAAATGAAAGAAGTTTGGTGGTAGTCGTTTACCGGTAAATATAAGGGAGCCTTATCAACTCTAAATTTTGAGCAAAACTAACCTCCTTTGGAGAAGCACTGAAGATTCTTTAACCTCTTCTGAATTATGTTCCTAATTGAACACAGTGTTTTGTAAGTTCATTCTACCTATAATATATGTAGTTTTATTAAAAGTACTAAATATTTTTAATAAAATATATTTATTCCACTTTCTTAGAATGAAAATGGAATTTCCCCAAAATGCCCCAGTGGAATATAAACTGCCATTGAAGAAGAATACCCCTCTGAGACTCTAGGCAAAGGAAAGAGGTCAGGGCTGACTGCTGTTCATTCTCATTGCCTCTGACACATGCTCATTTAGTCCTTACATTATATCTTACGAAGGCTTTATTTTTATTTGTCTGTTACAATTATTTTTTATTGCTTTGGGAAGAAGACAATATCAAATGGATTTGGCAAATGTCAGATTTCTGCTGTTCAGACTAGGAATTTCTTTAAAGCTTATATCATTAAAATACTTTTAAGTTCTTGATAACGGTATGTTTTATAAAGCGGAGAATTTTAATCAGAGATGATTTGATGTATGACATATATATATGAGATCTGAGCTAAGGGCCTACGGGCATTTTAAATACCAGTTCAATGCATTAGGTGTCCTTTGTTCCACAGTTTTGTTATTTTCAGAATGCTCCAACTCCTTATTTTCATTGAATATTGCTTTATAGGTGAGTGATAGTAGTTATCAGAACATCTCCCTTTCTGCATATTCATGAAGCATTTTTTACTTTCCCTACCAAGAAGAAAAAAGGGAAATATATTATTGAGAAAGAAACCTCATTGAAACTGAGGTGGCCTGCTTCCGGAATGGTCTTCGTTGACAAAGAACTTGTTATTCTTTTCTGTAACAAAAAGAAAAATACCATTAAAGACATCTAGACAAAAAAAAAAAAACATGGTATGGAAAAGGTGAGAATAGGTCGGTGAGGGCTGGTTAGTTCCTTATTTTTGAAAAGCAATATAGAGTTCTTAAAACTATTTTAGATATTTGGTCTTTGAATAACACATACTTGGGTTTCAGTTTGTGCTCTGGCGCTAATGAGATGTGTGACCTTTGACAAATTTTTCAAGTTCTCTACATCTTTGTTTCCCATTTGAACAATGGAGATAATGGCATCAACTTTTCAGGGTTGTTTTGAGGCTTTGACAGAGTGCCTGGCATACAGGTAGGACTAGGTAAATATTAGTTCCCTTCCTTGCCTGCTTTATTTAGTCTCTTGCCTGTTAGTGAGGAAAATAACCGAAAGATCTTCTAATAGGTCCCTTACCCCACATTGTTCCTGTCAGTGAGGCAACACTATGTAAATCTCTGACCATTAGCATCTCCTTCTGGTTCTGTGAGTCCACAGAGTACCTTAGGGTTGCTTTCGCCACCTGCCTGATGTACCGCATCCCTATAGTCCCTCTGCTCCCTTTCTTTTATCTGCCTCCTTAGCCTTAAGCAAAAAGAGGAACGGGGAGAACAGAGAAGCAAAATTTCTATCTTGTAAAGAGGGGTCCCTACTACCCATTTTTATGCTCTGATTCCCCATTCTCCATCCTCACTGAGAGTGAGGGACTGAGATTCTGTACAGTTCTGTCTTTGGGGAAATGTTGAGGACAGAGATTGTCTAATGAATGAAGCAAAACCATATACTAAAAAGACAGCAAACCATTCTTCTGCAGAAAGTAGTTAACATTTTGAAAACAATTTATTTGGCAGCACTACTGCATATAATCATAAACCAAGTCAAACAAGATGAACATATGCACATTGTTGAGCTGAGTGGTAGAATGGCTTTTCCAGGCGCAACACACCTGCGTAACAACATAATTTCCAGGTAAATAGCTCTTTTATCGCTAATTAGAATTGAGTTTGAGATATTGTTTTGAAGCTCCAGTCGAGAAGCCCAGCTATTCGCACAGCCCTGACTGAAGAATCATGTCCCTAGAGCTGAAAAGGTCATTCTTTCATCGTCTTTTGTTCCCACATTACACTTGCTGAAGAAGAGGGCAGCTCCTGAAACTGTCGCCTTGATCTTCAGCAAGTATGGATTGGTGGATGCTACCACCAGATAACCCCCACACGTGGTCCCCTTACTCATCTTTTTCATAAACAGAAATTCATTGCTTAGTATGCTAAGGGCAGAATTTGAGTAAGTCCAGGGCTGACATTATAGATTATAACATAATTTACTCCACTCGTCTTAGTACCTATAATTCCTGGGATGGGCTTTTGAGCCAAGACCAAAGCCATTTTTAATCTCTCATTTTACTTTGATCTGAAGTCCTGATTCCTATGCTCTTTCATGCTTTGAGTGAGAATTTTAAGGAACAGTGGGGAAAAATAAGATAAACCAAGGGACTTTTAAACATTATTGGTTTGAAATCAGCTGGCACTTAAATCTGCTCCAGGAAGAAACAATATCCTTATGAAAACAAATCTAGAATACAGCTGAATCAGGTACAGCAATGAATTAACTCTGGTTCTCTATGATTTTCTTCACCATGTAAAAACGTGAAGATACCAATGTTAGACAAAAGAATGAGGAAAAAAAGTCAAGGAAACCTCTCTAAGTATAGATATTCAAGATCTTCATTTTATGGGTAAAACAACTGAAGGAATCAGTGAAATACGTTGGTTTCCATAAATTATACTGTTCAAGTAATTAGTACTAGATCTAGGATGAGAATTCACATCTCCTATTTTATGCTGCAGTAGAACTTTCACACACTGGACTGCCCAAATTTAAAGACAACAAAGGAATACAAATTTTCTCTTGGTGTAGATACTATTTTCAACCAAGCACTTGAGTACAAAAACAAAACAAAACAAAACCAATCATGTAGCAAATGAGTGGGGAAAAAATTGTACATTTATTCTAAAGAGAGAAGATAATTAACCCAAACTAATGGAATCTGTTATGATTTGAGATTCTCTGTTTTCCCCCAAAATTCCACAAATATGCCATTCTTTGAAAATGTATTTACTTAGATAAATGTTGCTTATTTAGACAAGAAATCTTAACTACTGAAATAGTATGTTATGATTACAAATGTATCATGGTCTGTCCCCACTTATTTCATTTTGTTATGTTATCCCATAGCAAAATGGTTTTAAATACTTGTTGCTATAAAAATCATAGGTCTTAATTTCTAACTTCAAACAACATAGTCCCTAGAATTTGAAATTTAATAGTGTAAATGCTAATAGAACAGGAAAACAAACAACCTATTAAAATTTTCCTGTGGAAAGACTACCCTCTTGTGACTTCAATTTGTACTACAACTGTCTACCGTTTTTAGGTCTGGAGCCCTACCAAGGGACTTGTAATAGTTTGACTTATGAGCTAAAAGTTACCTTAACAATATTTTTTTTTTGTTTTTACTTTTTGGATGTTTATTTTATTTATTTTGAGAGAGAAAGAGAGAACAAAAGGGAGGGCAAGCAAGCAGAGGAGGGGCAGAGTGAGACAGAGGGGGATCCCAAGCAAGCTCTGCACTGTCAGTGCAAAGCCCGATGTGGGGCTCGAACTCACAGTCTATGAGATTATGACTCGACCAACAGAGCCACCCAGGAGCCCCCCCCCCCTTAACAATATTCTTATAAATTCTACTAATTTTTTAATGTAGCCTTATTTTTGAAGATATTGAACCTAAATCCTGGGGGTTAAAATTTTTTTAATGTTTATTTATTTTTGAGAGAGACAGAGCGTGAGTGGGGGAGGTGCAGAGAGAGAGGGAGACACAGAATCTGAAGCAAGCTCCAGGCTCTGAGCTGCCAGCACAGAGCCCTATGTGGGGCTTGAACTCGCGAACCACTAGACCATGACCTGAACTGAAGTGGAACGCTTAACCAACTGAGCCACCCAGGCGTCCAAATCCTGGGTGTTTGGTAACATTAGATTACAAACGCCTCTTTGAGATTTGTAGCCTTAAATAATGAAACATTAACTAATCTTTTAATTTTTGAAGTTTTACTTCATATTTACTCACATATTATATCATTTATTAACTCTTAATTTTAAAGCCATAAACTTATTTTGCATAACAATTTAAAATTTATGCTTCACTCTGGCAGCCTTAAAAAAACAAAAAAAAATTTACTGAATATTAGCAATGACTTATTCTAATTTTAACTGTTCGAAATGTCATACATTTTATTACAGTTTTTATGTAATATGAAGTGTCACATACAGTAAGCCATTTCTCTGTTTAAATCCAGTGATAAAGAAGAATATGTTTTCAAACAAGTATTAGTTTCTTATCACTAAATGGATAGTGAATAATAACTAAGCCACTATAAGTGATTAGAGAACTTCTTACTATCAACTCAAACCTTGTTAGAAATTTGAAGTTTTCTCACATTGAAGGAGGGAAAACACTGAGGTCTTGCAATCTGTTCAGGACTGTGAATAAGAGGTTGTTCTTTAAAGATACACCTACGTACCTGAAATCTAACCACAATGGTGCCTATGGCTTTATGTAGTGTTCCCTGTTTCTTGTAAGGATAATAGCATGCATTTAAATTGTGTAGTAAAATAACAAAATAGTAAAGGCAACATGAAAGATACATAAGGGCTGCCTTTGGATGTTAATGGATGCTTAAAATTTTACCGTTATTCTCACTTACATGGTAGTTGTTATGATTATGTTTTAAGTAATCTCTACTTCCAATGTGGGACCAGAACTCATGACTCCAAGATCAAGAGTCTCATGGTCTCCGGACTAAGCCAGCCATGCACCCCTTACTTGGTAGATAATATTATTCAGAAATATCCATACTGCTCTCTGACCTTTCTAGAAGGAGTGAACTTACCCCATCTTGGACATTATGCTCAACAATGTAGGTGACTTTGGGCAACTGGATGTCATCGCATCAAAGTGGGCATCAGCTTGAAATGGGTTTGTGAGTGTTAGTTTATTCACTTGCTCCCCTGTTATGATTCATAAGAATGTACTTAGCTAAGCTTGCTGGGCCCAAGAGGATGAGAGACATGGGGGTACTTCCACAGATTTCTAAGCTAAGTAAAAGCTTCTTATTGTATGCCGCTAAGATTTTATGGCCTTTTTATTGCACTGCATACTGTGGTCATGTTTAATAAGGCAAATTTCTTTCTCCACATAGAAAATATCTAACTTCTTCACCATCATAGAGAAGCAGTGTCTACATAATTGTTTGGTCAGTTCTTTCCTTCCAAATCTTAATGAAACTCACCATTTTGAACCTTGAGGACAAATAAATGTCATCTCAGAGAGCAGCTTCTGATTATTCTGCTGGAGTATCTCTCAACAAATAATCCTTTTTGGTGACATAATCAAATTGCTTATTTCTTCATGAAAGTTAATACTACTCTTAATTTCAATGTTCTTATTCATTAATTTGTCTGCAAACACCAATAAAATATAAATTCCATGAAGGTAAAATCCTATTTTTTGTCCCCTGCTATATCTCCAGTGTCTAGCTCACAGAATTTTCTTGTTAAATATTTTTGAATGAACAGATGAATTATTTATTCAGTCCATTAATACATCAATCAGTTCTATTTCATGATCTGGTAAATACCCACATCAAACATCACTTTAAAAAAAGTCCTCATTAATTTTAATAAACTCTATAACTGTTCTTTCATTTCACCTATGTGTCAACTGTCAAGGATTCAGTAGTTGAGTTGATAACAGATTATTCTCAGTAACTCACAGCCGCATGCTATGATCAGGCAGATATATATATATCTATATATATAGATATATATATATATAGATATAGATATATATATAGTTACACAATTATAAAGTTATATAGTTATATATAGTTATATATGGTCATATATAATCAGCTATTGTCAATATATATTATTATTGATTATTTCTGTCACAATACTATTCCTCCTCTTTCTCATTATATTAAACAAACAAAGTAAAAACTCTCCTAACTTTTATGTCAAAACTATATCCTTTTATGGGCTTGTAACAATGCCTAGGTGAGTATGAAAAGAGAAAATTTTCCGTTGTCAATACTTTGTATTTATTCATTTAACAATAAATATTTTTTACAGTAATGGATATAAAGATACATAGAATTTAGATCACATCCTCAAGACCTTACAAGTTTAGAAAGGAGATAATAGCTAACGTAGGTATTATGAAGGCCAGTACATGATAAATACAATCATGGCTCAAACTGCTATGGTGCTTTGTGGGAAATTAGAGTTTAAAGAAAACTGCATTTCTGGAAGAGGATGTGAGCTTTGATTTCAGTAGGATTCCGAACAAGAGAAAGGAACACAATAACTAAGGGTAAGATAATTTGCTACATAATTGATCATAGGTTTGTGAGCCAGAATTTAAGTGAATGTACTGTTCCTGATGGCGTGAGATTTCCTCTTATGAAGAAAAGATTATAATTGGAATATTTCTCTTTTTTTAATATTTATTTATTTTTGAAAGAGAAACAGAGAGAGAGGAGGGGCAGAGAGAGAGGAAGACAGAGAATCCCAAGCAGGCTCTGCAGAGCCTGACTTGGGGCTTAAACCCACAAACCATGAGATCATGACCTGAGCTGAAACCAAGAGTTGGATGCTTAACTAACTGAGTCACCTAGGTGCCCCTATAGTTCATAGATTTCTATTACTATTGATACTATCACTAAAACAATTATTCTAAGTAGTATTCCCATTAAAACCTAATGGTTTCCCCTATATTGAGCAAATTACTATGTGAGATCAAAGAATCATCATAGCATTTCTCTTAGAGATATTATAGTCATTCAGTAAGCAACATAAACTTGTCAGGAAGTTGGGTTATGTGTGGTAATTCTATTATTTTATAAATTTTATTTAGGGATGCCTGAGTGATTCAGTTGGTTAAGTCTCCAACTCTTGATTTCAGCTCAGGTCATGATCTCACAGTTCATTGGTTCGAGCCCCACATTCAACTCTGTGCTGGCTATGAGGAACCTGCTTGGGATTTTCTGTCTTCCTGTGTCTCTGCACCTCCCCCACTTACTTGCACTCTCTCTCTCTCTCTCAAAATAAATAAACATTTAAATATTTAAAAAGATAAATTTCTTTAGTTAAACTACCTTATAATTGATAAGTAATGTCTATGAACTCAAGAAAATATTTGTGAGGTAGAGACATGAAAGTGGAAATTAAAGGGAAGGAAGGGTTAAAGGGAATGAAAGGGAAGAGATAAAAAATAGAAACAGAAAAAGGAGAGAGAGAAGGAAAGAAAAGTGCAGGAAGAAGCCATGTGCCATGGATTTTGATAAACTTAGTTCTCAACCCAAATCTTGGGAAGAGACATAGAACATGAGCTGCGCCTTAAAAGGCAGGTAGCATTTAATAAATTGGTAGGAAAGGGAAAGTGTATATGTGGGTGAATGGAAAGAATATCTAAGAGATGGTTCATGGGACAACTTGATTGGGAAGTCAGGATCATATCTCTTATCAGAATACCCAAATGTGTTCCATAGAACACTTTTGAAATATTTATTGATGCTTATTATGGGCTGATTTGTGCCTCCCCCTAAATTCAGATGTTCAAGTTATAACCTTCAGTACCTAAGGATATAACCATGTTTTGAGACAGGGCTTGCCTTCAAAGAGGTATTGAATAAAATGAAGTCCTATGGGTAGTTTCTAATCCAGTATGACTGGGGTCCTTAGAAGAGGACATTAGGGTATAGGCACAGAGGGAAGACCATGTGGAGACAACCAAAAAAAGATCACAAATTCTGAGGAAAGAGGTCATCAGAAGAAACCAATGTGCCAACACCTTGATGTTAGACTTCTAGCCTCCAGAATTATGAGAAAACAAATTACTGTTTAAACCACTTGCTTTTTCTCCACTCCCACACTGTAGCTCACTCATTCTTCAATAGTCAATATTTCCTTCCTAAATCACAAGGCAGATCCTGTCATCCCCTTGCTCATGTCCCTTTAGTGACTCTCATGGCAAACTGAATAAAGCCCAAACATCCTATCTTGAGGGCTAAGACCCTACTGAACTTCACTATTTCCCCTCTCTAAATACTTTCCATTTCCTCCTTCAGTACATTTTAGTCACATCAACCAGGTTTTCCTGTCTTGTTTTGTTTGTTTGTTTGTTTTGTTTTTTGTCTTTTGTTTTTTTTTTCCTTCAGGGACATGGTGATAAATTTGTATTTGATTGGGTCTTTTATCCCTTTTTGTTGGCCTTTTCATGTTTATTTGTTTATTTTCTGTATTATCTGCTTTGAAGATGTGGACTGTATCTGTTTCATTTTGTGCTTTATCATCAGTGGGAAAAATTCTGCGACCCAAAACTGCAACCATTATCCGTATGAAGCTACTTAACACTTAAAAATGTGGTTACTCCCTATGAGGATTGCTGTTTGTACAAAATACACATCAAAATTTGAATGTTTGGTATAAAAGTATGTCAAATACGTTAATAACGTTCATATTTGTCCAATGTTAAAATTATAATATTATGGATATATTTGTTTAAGTAAAATATATTATTATACATTTTTATCTGATTCATTTTACTTTTTAAGTGTGGTTGGTAAAAAAAAAAGTTAAAATGATATAAATGGCTCATAATTGTGACACATATTTCTTTTTTAAATTACTTTATTGAGGTATGATTGACACATAAAAAGGTATATAAATTTAATGTATACAGCATGGAGAAAAGTATACATCCATGAAACTATCACCAAAAATCTATGCTTCATATCCATCACCTCCAAAAGTTTCCTTCTACCCTCTTTATTCATGATTATTATTGTGTGTGTGTGATAAGAACACTTAGCCAAAGATCTACCCTTCTCACAAGTTTTTGACCTGGACAATATAGTATTATTAACTGCAGGAACTATGCTGTACATTAGATCTTTAGGATTTTTTCATCCAGTATAACTGAAACTTTGTACCCTTTGATTAATACCACCCCATTTCCCCCATCCCCCCAGTCCCTAGAAACCATCCTACTTTCTGTTTCTATGCCTCTTAGATTCTTCATATAAGTGCTCTCATGTGATATTTGTCTTTTTGTGTCTGGATTATTTCACTTGGTGTACCCAGGTTTACCCATGTTGTCACAAATGGTAGGAGTTCCTTCTTTTTAAAGATCAATAATATTCCATTTCATATATACACCACATTTTATTTATCCATTCAGTTGAAGATAGACATTTAAGTTGCTTCCATCTCTTAGCTCTTGTGAATAATGAACATGGGGTATGGATAGCTCTTCAAGACCTTGTTCTCATTTGTTATGAAAATATACATAGATGTGAGATTCCTGGATCATATGGTAATTCTATTTTTAATTTTCAGGAGAAGATTCATACTGGTTTCTATAGTGGCTGTACTATTCCCACTAACAGTATATAATGTTTTTCTTTTCCTCGTGTTTGCCAATACTTGTTATCTTTTGTGTTTTGAAAATAGCCATCCCAACTACTGTGAAGTGATAACTCATTGTGGTTTTGATTTGTATTTCCCTGATGATTCAAAATGCTGAGGATGTTTTCATGTATCTGTTGGCCGTTTGTATGCATTTGGAGATATGTCTATTGAGATACTCTGTTCATTTTTGTAATCAGGTTATTTGTTTTGTTGTTATTGAGTGGTAGAATTTACTTATATATTATAGATACTAACTCTTCATCAGATATGGTTTGAAAAAAATTCCCACATGTCAGAGGTTGTCTTACCATTGCCTTGTTTCCTTTGCTGTGTAGAGCTTTTTAGTTTGATATTGTCCCATTTGTCTATTTTTGCTGTGTTTCCTGTGCTTTTGATGTCATATTTGAGAAATAATAAGAAAGATCAATGTCCAGAAATTATTCCTCCATATTTTCATATAGGATTTTTACAGTTTCAGGTCTTATGTTTAAGTGTTTGGTGTATTTTGAGTAGATTTTTGGATATGGTATAAGATAAAGAGTCTAATTTCATTTTTCTGCACGTGTAATACAGTTTTCTCAACAACAGGTACTGAAGAAAATATCCTTTCTTTTTTTTTTTTTTTTGTATTTTTGGCACCCTTGTCAAAGAGTGGTTGACTTTATATGCGTGGGTTCATTTTTGGGCTTTTTATTCTGTTGATCTACATACCAGGTTTTATTCCAGGACCATATTTCTTTGCTGTAGCTTTATAATATAATGAAATCAGGAAGTGTGATGCCTTTGGAGTCTCTGAGGTTGCATTTGAATTTTAGAACTAATTTTTCTATTTCTATATAAAGTACCAATAAAATATTGATAGGGACTACACTTATTCTGTATATCACTTTGAGAAGTATGGCCATTTAATAATATTAATTCTTCCAATCCATGAACATGGAATATCTTTCCATTTACTTACATCTCCTTTAAACACATTTTTCACTTCCTTGGTTAAGTTTATTCCTAAATATTTTATTCGTTTTGAGGCATTTGTAAATGGTATTATTTTAATTTTATTTTTTCTTTGTAGTTCATTGTTAGTATGTAGAAAGGCAAATATTTTTGTGTATTCATTTTTTATCAGTTAACTTTATTGAATTTATTTTTTAGTTCTAACAATATTTTTGTTGCATATGAGATCACACCAGCGGTAAACAGAGAACTTTACTTCTTTTCCAATTTGGACAACTTCTATTTATTTCACTTGCCTAATTGTTTTGGCAAGGACTTTCAGTACATGTTGAACAGCAGTGGCAAGAGTGAGCATCTTTGACTTATTCCAGATCTTGGGTAAAAAGCTTTCAGTTTTCCCCTCTTGAATATCATGTTAAGTGTAGGCTTTTCATATATGATCTTTACTATGTTGAGGTAACTTTCTTCCATATTTAATTTGTTGAGAGTTTGTATTATGAAAGAGGGTTGAATATTGTCGAACTTTTTTCAGCACATTTTGAGATGATCATGTAATGATTTTTCTTCCCTTGTGTGAATAGGGTTTATCACATTAATTGATTTGCATATATTGAACCATCCTTGCGTCTCAAGATAAATCCTAGTTGGTCATTGTGTATGATCTTTTTAATGTGCTATTGAATTTAGTTTGCTAATATTTCATTAACAACTTTTGCATCTATATTCATCGAGGATATTGTCTGTAACTTTGTTTTCTGGAGGTGACTTTGTCTGGTTTCTATATCAAGGTAATGTTGGCCTCATAAAGTAATTTTGTACGTGTTCTCTCTTCTTCTATTTTTGGAAGAGTTTAAAAAAGTTTTGGCATGTATTCTTCTTTAAATATTTGGTAGGATTCACTTGGGAAGCCATATGGTCCTGGACTTTGTTGAGAAGTTTTGATTAATTATTCATTCTCCTATTTGTTATTCATTTATTCAAGGCTTCTACTTTTCTTTGATTCAATTCTGGTAGGTTATGTTTCCAGGAATGTATCCATTTCTTTTAGGTTGTCATATTAATTGGCATATATTTGTTTATAATAGTTCCTTATATTTTTAATTTCTGTGGCATCAATTGCAATGTTTCTCGTCTTTCATTTTTTTTATTCTGTCTTCTTTTTTCCTTGATTAAAGGAAAAAATTCTGTCTTCTTTTTTTCCTTGATTCTGTCTTCTTTTTTCCTCTACCTCAGGCTTGTCACTTTCATTTTTTTCAAAAAACAACTCTTGGTTTCATTGATTTTTTAAATTGTTTTTCTATTTTGTATTTTATTTATTGTCATTCTAATCTTTATTATTCCCTTCCATATGGTAACTTTGGGCATAGGTTGTTCTTTTTTTAGTTCCTTGAGATTTAAAGTTAGGTGGTTCTCTTATTCTATACATCTTTCTTGTTTTTAATGTAGATGTTTTCATATTTATTTCCATTAGATAGCCCTGGCTTATAGCAGTAGCTATAACATAATTGTTATGAAAGAAGTATTCTTTATTTGACCTGAGCATGCTAGTTAAGGCCAGTCACTGCTCTAAAGGTTTTTACATTTTACTCTCATAAATTTGTGATGAATGTTTGTAACTCTACTTTATAGATGGGGAAGCAGAGGAAAGCAGATCATTCAGTACATGGACTTGAATCATTGTGTAAATGAGGAAAAAATATAAATTATAAATGGAGAGATATGCAACACATTTGAGCAATGATAATCTCTAGCCAGGTAGGGTAGTTAGTAATTTTTTTAAACCTATACTTTCTGACATTTTCCTATATTTTCTGAAAAAAAACAGAGCTGTGCTAACAGCCCAGAGCCTGGAGCTTACTTCAGATTCTATGCTTTCCTCTCTTTCTCTCTGCCCCTCCCCCACTCACGCTGTATCTCTCTCTGTCTCAAAAATAAATAAACACTAAAAAATTATATATATATATATTTATATATATTTATATATATATATATATATATAAATAAATATATATATATATATATATATATATATATATATATATATATAAAGATGCCTGGGTGGCTCAGCCTGTTAAACACCCGACTCTTGATTTTGGCTCAAGTCATGATCTCATGGTTCCTAAGTTGGAGCCCAGCATAAGGCTCTGTACTGAGTGTAGAGTCTCTTTGCCCCTCCCCCACTTGTGCCAGCTCCCTCACTCTTAAAATAAATAAATGAACTTAAAAACTATTTTTTTAAGAAGCAAAACAAAACAGTTACTAAGCAACATTTGGAACATGAAGACAACAGTTAAAAAAGAAAAAAAAAACAGGGCCCCCTAGGTGGCTCAGTCAGTGAAGCATGGAACTTTGGCTCAGGTCATGATCTCATAGTTTGTTAGTTCAAGCCCCACATCAGCTCACTGCTGTCAGTGCAGAGCCTGCCTTAGATCCTTTGCCCCCTCTCTCTGCCCCTCCCCTACTTGCGAGCACTCTCTCTCTGTCTCTCTCGAAAATACAATAAACATTAAAAAATAAAAGTAAAAACAATCTCATGCCTGTACAATTTAAGAATAACCTTTGTTCTACTCTCCATATTTTTAATCAAGGCTAATAATAATAATTAATATTTATCCTATTCTCAAATATACCTGCTAAAAGTTTATCTGTTCTCCTTGGCCAGTCTTTTCTTCCTTCTTCTGAAATTCCATCATAATATTTCTCACATACTTATACTACTTCCTTAGAGTTAATACTGACCATACTTTTTTGTTTGTTTTTTAAATGTGAAGAAACGAAACATCATCGGAGTCCGCAATTACACGGAACAATTTTAATTTCTTCTCTTCTTTTTCTTTTCTTTTTAAGATAAACGTGCAATTTGTTCCTTAATACATTCCATTCCATAGATTGATAGAATTATTCTTGCTTTGAGAAGAAACAAAATCAACTTAGCAATGAATTCAATGATTATTATTGGATAAGGGATATCAGGTGACATAACAAATGATGCATTTAACAATTATTTTGCCAAACAATAAAAGATCCTTAAAGAGTTTATTCTTATATTGAACTTTATCAAAGTTGAGAGTGTATCATTATTAATTTTTTAAAGCATTCTTTGTCTTACCTCAGTGTCTTAAGGTTTCAAAGTTAGTTCTTACAGTTTTCTTTGCTGCCCCCCCCCCATGTGTTTACATATGTTTATGGTATGTAAACTAGTCCTTCTTTTGAATTTCCATTCATCTGTAATGTAAAATACACATTAAATAAAAATAACATAAGTGAGATTATTTGGGTCATATATTCATGACTGGCTTTGTTTGAATTTCCTTCCTTCCTTCCTTCCTTTCTTCCTTCCTTCCTTCCTATAAATAAATATACACACACTCATATACATATATGCATGTACACTCATATATAAACATATATATTTATACATATATATGAGTTTAGAAAACTTTTCTTGGATGAAAAACTTGTATAAATAGTGTTATGTAAGGAATAAGTATAATTTTAGCAAAGCAATATCTTTCTACCTATATCCTCCCAGTATCAATCACCTCTTTTTTCTTTGCTGAGTGCAAGAATGACCTGCTGCAGCTTGCCACACATCACTTTCCTGAGCTGAAACCCATTAGAATGAGAACATGATGAATTTCCCCATTTTTGTACATCCAATCAGTGTGTTCATTGTCTGAGAGCACCCCCGATGACTAAAGATGTCCGTTGTTTCTCTCTGGGTTTTTCCAGGAGCCTTGTGCTTTAATTCAGCTGCTGCTTTGCATTTGAAAACTAAATCAGACTCAATATTTCATAGTCTTTCTGATCTTTGGTTTTATGATAATGAGACTTTGGCTGCAGAAACCTCCATTCAGAGAATTTAAACAGATTTTAGCACCTGTTCGCAGATATATATATATATATATATATATATATATATATTTTAAAAAGCATACATCATTTAAATTCTTCTATTCTTTTTAATTTGCTTACTTATAATTAAAAATACTTTGGCAATGAAAAGTGCTCTAGAAAATAGAATGATCCTTATGTGTTTTTTAAATATATTCCTTGGGTTACCTTCTTATTTGTAAATCTCGATTTGTCTATCTCTAAAATGGGGAGGGAAGATGGGAGAATTAGGGTTCTGCTGAGTCATTAAAGAACATTTCTGTAGTACGAAAAAGAGTCACAAATTTGTTTACAATATAGGTGTTACTGTTGCAGTGAAAATAACAAAATTTGGAATCCAAGGAGCAGTGTCCAAGCCCACTTTAGGGCTGAGTTACCAGGGGGCACGAGACAATTTGTTATCCAGGTTCTAATTTTTCTTATCAGGGAAATGAAGTGGCTGAACTTAATGACTGAAGCTACGGTTCTATATGTCAATGTAGGTAACTTGTTTTGGTGTTTTTTAAAATGTTTATTTATTTATTTTGATAGTGAGAGTGAGAGATAGAGCACATATGCACAAGTGGGAAAGGAGTAGAGACAGAGGAATAGAGAGTATCCTAAACAGGATCCATGCTAAGCATGGAGCCCAACAGAGAGTGGGATGGGATGGGGTGGGGGTGGAGAGGGAGGCTCTATCCTAGGACTGAGAGATCTCGACCTGAACCGACCTGAACCTGGTGCCTGGGTGGCTCAGTTAAGCAACTGACTGTTTCAGCTAAGGTCATGATATCATGGTTTAGTGAGTTCGAGTCCTGCATTTGGCTCTGTGCTGACAGCATGGAGCCTGATTGGGATTCTCTCTCTCTTTCTCTCTCTCTCTTTCCCTCTCTCTCTGCCCTGACCTGCTATGCTATCTCTGACTCTCCCCCAAAAATAAACTTAAAAACAATTAAAAAGAAGGAAAATAGGAACATCTCCATCTGTTAGAATAGTGAAAAATAAAGATGGGGGCATAAGTTTTATTCAGAGAGCAAAAAGCTGACAGTAAAATGTAAATCTGAGGTTGAGATGAATGAGGGGAATAAGGTGTATAAAGAATAGAAAGAGATGGGTTTTGTTTCCTTTCTTTCATTTCTTTCCTTTTTTACATTTAACTTATTCACAATTGGGCAACAAATGCAACTTTACAGGTACAATAAAGATGCATAGCTATGTTTTTGAACAGTGCTCTAACTTACATAATTGCAAGTCTTTTGGGGTCTGTATCTCAGCATGTAGCTTGGCTGAACACACCCCGGTCTGACATACAACTTCCTGCTTTGTCTGCAGAATATGTTCCCACTCCACGCCGTCCTTCAGAACTCTTTCAGCCTTCCTCACCAATTCTTTAGGGCTCAGTTCTCAGCTCTTTTCTCATTCTACACATTCTCTGAAAGGTTATGCATTCATTCTCATAGCTTTACTACTTTGTTGAGCAGCCCTAATCTTGTAAGTACTCAGGCTTTAACTGTTTATACTTGATTCAGGTCTTTGTGGCTGGTTCCAGAGTAAATCTGAATACAAACAGCATCTTACTCTTCTGTGTCATGAACAATGGAAAAGAATGTATTTGTAGTGGACATTTAAATCTTAACACAAAAGTTATACTTACTGACATTTGAAGATGGTTGAAAGAACAGTGTATGCTATCCCAGAGAAGAAAAGGTTGCCAGAGATGACAGAACATTTTAAGGCAGTGATTCTAAGAGGGGAGGATAGAAACATTCTGTTTACAGTGTTTTTTAAAATCTGGAAATGGGTGAAAAGTATTTTCAAACTAAATGTTTTAGTTGTATTATTTATTGTGAAATTTAAGTTGTTAATAAAATGATTCAGAAGATTTTTTTGTTGTTTTGTTCATGAAAGTGGACATAGATTTAAGGAGTTTGAGATCCTTGCCCATACAGTATTGGAGTAAGGAGTTTTCTCTGTGGGGGCACCTGGGCGGCTCAGTTGGTTAAGCATCCAATGCTTGGTTTCGGCTCAGGTCTTGGTTCGTGAGTTTAAGCCCCACATCGAGCTCCATGCTGACAGTGTAGAACCTGCTTGGGATTCTTTATCTACCTCTTGCTCTGCCCCTCCCCTGCTCACTCCCTCTGTTTCTCTCTCAAAAAATGAATTAAAAAAAAATTCTGTGTCATGAAAGTTTCTATTTAAACCTTACTTGGAAGCCACAGTGAGTCCAAAATTTTTAAGCAAATGATAATTTGTCTAATCATTCACATTTATAAATAGATATTTTTTTTAAAAATTAATGTTTATTTTTGAGAGAGAGAGAGAGAGCACAAGCTGGGAAGGACAGACAGAGAAGGAGACAGAGGATTCCAGAGCACAGAGACTGGTGTGGGGCTCAAACCCACAAACTGGGAGACCATGACCTGAGTTGAAGTCAGACCCTTAACCGACTGAGCCACCCAAGTACCTCTGTGAAACACTTTTTATTAGACAAGTATATATACCATTGATGGTATTTCATTGTATACTGACCATAAGTTTCATACATACCCAAGTGGGTAGAAAGCAAGAGTTACCTACAACTGAGGTCGAATAGGAAGAGGGCAGTCTATGAAACAGGCACTAGTTAGCTAATTTTGTCCTCATTGTTCATAATTCAATGTTTGGCTCAGACAAATAAGAAGAAACCATATTGTAGAAGAGATTCTACTGTTATAAGACATTTCTAACATGAGAAAATATGCTTACAGATCTAAGAATTTGATAAGTCATCATCAAAAACCCCAATAAAAGAACTTTCTTATAATTTTTCTATTAAATGTCATTGAGGACCCATTTAACACTAGATTTATGTTTGGAATTTAAAGAATGAAAGATAAATAAAATATGTATTCTTCCCTCCAACAGTTTATCAGGAAATTGGGAAGGGGCAAGATGAATAAAAACTTTCAATGCAAAGAAATAATTGTACTTATTTAAATGCAGAATAAATGACAAAAAGTGTTTCCCACCTGCATTTTCCAATATAAATGCACCCTCCCACCATAAACAGGTATTCTAACTAGAGGTATGTATGTGTTTATGAGGATATGTGTGTGCTTGTGTGTGTGTATGTGCGTGGAGAAAGGATCATGATGTACAGTTGGAATCTTAATGTAAAGATGTGTAGAGTTTGTAAGGTGCCTGGGTGGATCACTTGGTTAACCGTCTGACTGTGACTCAGGTCATGATCTCACAGTTTGTGGGTTCCAGCCTCGTGTTGGGCTCTGTGCTGACAGCTCAGAGCCTGGAGCCTGCTTTGGATTCTATGTCTCCTTCTGTCTCTGCTCCTCCCCCTGCTTGCTGTCTGCCTCTCTCTTTCTCAAAAATAAACAAACATTTTTAAAAAATTAAAAATATGTGTAGAGTTTGGAATTTACAGTACCTATAATTTTGCTTCATTTTGGATTCCTTGTCCCTCAAAAAAATCCGTTAGATGACAGCTGAACATTAATAACTCAGGTGAGCCTAAGAGTTATCTTCTATTTTTCTGCAACCCTACAAAAGTATTGAAATAATACTATGAACCTCTAAAAGGATACCAAAATATTTCTAGCAATGAATTAAAGAATATATTCATTACAGGATTTAAAATAATAAGTATAATGAATTAATTCCATGGTATTGAGTTTCAGAATAGGTTTAAGTAAAATAGTGATAAATTTTGTAAGATTTGTCATTCCAGTTTTTGCCTATATTATGATATTTTATGAATTCAAAATAATCAGTCACACTAAATATGTGAGATTTCTATTTTAAGGTAATTTAGTTTATTTTTAAGAATGTTTAATTTGTACAAAATTGGTTTTCAAAATTTAATAAGTTGAAAAATTTGTACAAATAATTTCAGATGTGTTTTATATAAACATTTTCTTATAAATTGTATCAGATAATCAACATGACTATGAATTTAAAAAATGGTTAATATTTCTCTCATATAAAAGTCTAAGAGGCTTTATTAATGGCCAATTACAACATCAAACTGAAGGAAATGCTTTTACAATTTCATCTAAGTAAACACTGGGATAAATTTGTAGTATAGATTTTAACACTGTTATACCAAGAATGTTGAACATCATTTTAAAACAATTCAGCCTAAATTTTAGATTTGTATAACAGTCTGGATATTCCAGATATAATGTGCTAATTGAAGCAGCTGACTAAAAGTTAAATCCTACCATGGATGAGACAAAATTAAGTTGTGATGCCAGAAAACTCCTAATACAATATGAATGAATCCAAAACAGTAAAAACAAGACTATGTTGAGTGGGTTTATTATATTGTCTTCTTAATCGTCCTTTAAATATTTTCCCAATGGGGACTGAAGGCGTTATCTTCATCAAGGTATTATGAAATGCATTGGCAAAGGGAGAGCAAGCATTCTTCAAAATAACTGTAACTGCTCTTTTCAGTAGCCCAGTGATGAAGGCGGAAGGTACTGAATGACATGAATGTGGCAACATTAACTATTCAGGGAAAGATGCCATGGTTTACTCGAATAAGCACAAGTTTAGAGAAGTAATTGAAACTTATAAAATTAAATGAATTTTTAATGAGTTAATTGATTATAGGGATTCTAAGACCAATATGAAAAAGTAGTCCAATTACTTCAATATGATCTAAATAAACACTACAGCAATAATTTGATCTCTAAGTTGGAGAAGAGTGACATCAGCCAGATGGCAGACTAGAAAACCCCAAACACTCCTTCCCCCAAGGAATCTTTAAATAAACAACTAGAAATTAGCTACAATAACTTTACAGCAGTTCTGGAAATTGGTCAAAGATCTATAGCAACCAAGTGGATGCCCAATCAAGAATAAGCCTTCTTCAAAATAGTTGGAAGTTTTATAGTGTTTTCATTTGCTCTTATGCCATCTACTCCCAAGCAGACCCCAGTTAGGGGAAAGCAGTGGCCCAGTCCCCAGTTCCCTTCCAGCAGCCACAGAGAGCAGCATAGAAAGAATTTGCAGTTTTATAACCTTGTTTGGCTGTTGCTTGTGTGACTGGTCTTTGTCACCTAACTCAGACTGCAGATGGTCAAAAGTGACACATCTTAGATCCCAGGTTAGGGGAAGCAGTAGGCAGCAGTTGGCATCGCAGGGGGGAATATAGAGCTTCAGATGTATGAGGCAAGAAATTACTAATTAAGAAATCCATGGGTGCCTGGGTGGCCCAGCTGGCTAAGTGGCCAGCTTCAGCTCAGGTCATGCATGATCTCACGGTCATGGGTTCAAGCCCCACATCAGGATCTGTGCTTACAGCAGAGAGCCTGGAGCCTGCTTTGGATTCTGTGTGTGTGTCTCTCTCTCTGCCCCTCCCCTGCTCATGCTCTCTCTCTCTCTCTCTCTCAAAAATAAATAAACACTTAAAAAGAAGAAGAAGGAGGAAGAGGAGGAGGTGGGAGAGGAGGAGAAGGAGAAGAAGAAATCCAATGGCCAAGGCCTTGAGAAAAAAAAAGGGGTAAGACTTTTGGGAGATTAAGGCATTTACTTTTTTTATTATTATTTATAGTTTATTTATTTAATTTGAGAGAGGACAGAGAGAGAGAGAGACAGAGCATAAGTGGGGTATAGGCAGAGAGAGAGACAATCCAAAGCAGGCTTTGTGCTGTCAGTGTGGAGCCCAATGAAGGGGTCAAACTCAAAAACTGTGAGATCATGACCTGAGCCAAAACCAATACTCCAACATTTAACTGGCTGAGCTACCAAGATGGCCCAAGAAATTAAGACATTTAAAAGAAATTGTCCATATGGTGAAATCAGGGAAAGAAAGCACATGCACAGGCCCAGGAAGGAATCATACCCAAAATGCACCAGAGAAGACCTTAAGACTTCCCTTGTATAGAGGTACTTAGTATAGTCAAATTCACAAAATGAGAAAATAGAATGATGGCTGATAAGGGCGGAGGAGAGGGGAAAATGGAGCTATTATCTAATGAGTGTGGAGTTTTAGTTTGGGAAGTTGAAAAAGTTCTGGAATGGATGGTGGCGATGGTGGCACAAAAATGAAACTACACTTAGTGCCATTGAACTCTCCCCTTAAAAGCTGATAGAATCAATTTTATGTTATGTATCTTTTACCACACAACCAAAAACCTGGCTCTGTTGAAAATAGGTTCTCACTTGAGGGGCTCCTGGGTGGCCTCGGTTGGTTAAGCGTCTGATTCTTGGTTTCGGCTCAGGTCATGATCTCACAATTCATGGTTTTGAGTGCCGTGTTGGGCTCTGTGCTGATGGAGCAGAGCCTGCTTGGGATTCCATCTGTCTCTCTCTCTCTCTCTCTCTCTCTCTCTCTCTCTCTCTGCCCCTCCCCCACTCTCCCTCTCTCTCCTCTCAAAAATAAATAAATAACCATGTAAATTTTTTTAAAAAAACAAAATAGGTCTCATTTGAGACATTGTAATAAAGCCAATGCAGTCATAGTGTTCCAAGGTCTGGGACTAGTAGTAGGCTCAGGATTCCTACAATAAAAAAAGTTCATGTAACTGAAAGAAGAACCATATGACAAAATCATAAATGTGTGCCACAAATCTTTCTTCTAGTGGTCTCTAAAGGATCATCTGTCAGGTAGCCCATGGGTTACTGCACACCATCTGTAATCTAAAAACTAATGTTGATGCTTTGATGAATGGAATGTAATCCATTTACTGGTCAAAATGAATACTCACTGAGTTTAGGTGATAAGTGGATTTTTAAGTAAACCTGTAGTACAGTGAAACTAGTGGGTCCACAGACCTTGTTTTTATTTGCCCAGTTTCTTCATATATAGTTAAAATTGTTACACACAGCAAATGGGAGGACTCTACATTGCTCCCTGATATTTGGAGTGAGGGTTATTATGGTAGGAATAAACAGAGAAAAGCTTTGCAGCTTCCTCTTTTCAAAAATCATAAGTCAAATGCAAAATTACATCCTTTCTGGGATTGCAGAGATTACTGCCACCCTCAAAATGTTGAAAATGCAGGCAAGGATGGGAATTCCCATCATAGCCTAGTTTAACTTACCTTTTCAGTGTCTGTAAAAGAGCACTTCACCTTGGAGGAAGATGGCGATGAATGTACTTTATATCAGGTAGTACCTTCCACTGCAGCTATTACTCCATATGTTATCTCTTTACTGGAGTAAATTAATACAGTCCCTGTTACTTATTATTTGGCTACTGATGAATTTTGTGTGATTCATCATCCTAGTAATGGCGCCCAATAAATCACATGTCTCCCTATCCACTTCCTGGCTTAATCCCTTCCTTAACTCTGGCCTTCATGTGACTTGCTTAGGCCAATGAGATACAACAAAAATGACCCTTGAGCCTTGAAAAATGCTTGTGGATAATGCTTTGCCCTTTCTTGCCTGTTGCATTTGGAAACTAGTCACAGTGCAAAGAAGCTGGCCTGTTGGAGACACGTGGCCCAGACAAAAGTCAGCATAAATTTCATGCATACTTATAAAACTGAACAGAATTACATGAGGTAATTATTTTTACAAGTTAAAAAAAAAAAGCAGAACAGGACTGTGATCTCTCAGAGAATAGAATCAAACAAGGTGAGTCTTTTAATCTCATAGTTTTACAACTTCAATTATGGTGCAAAGACATCTATCTCTTCAGGCTGCAACACAGGGAAAGAGTTTCCAAAGTAGGGTTGGTCTTCTGTCACTATGAAGCAGGAAGATAGAGATTGATGTTCTAGAGAGCAAAGCAGGTAGAATTTGGGGGGCAGGGTACCAGAGAGAACAAGATTATCAGGATGAGAGTTCAAGACATTTTCATAGAAGTTTTTTTTTTTTTTTTTTTTATCCTCTTAACACATATCAATCTATGCAAGCATAGTGTACAATTTCCCAGATAAATACAGAATAACTTCCAGGGAAGAACAGAAAATCATAAGCTTAAGCATTCTTAGATCTCAATCAAAGCCCAGAAAAGTAGTAAGAAGAACAATTATTGAAGCCCACACAGGGCTGGGAATAGTTCATGTTTATACAAATCAGAATGGAAACACCAAATAATATAGAATCTGCAGAATTATATCAACTTAGTAGTAAGACTGTCTTACCTCCTGACTAAAAATTACTTTGGCTCTGTTTTAACAAAGCAGAAACACAATCTTAGAAATGATTAAACTAATTCCAGGAAACTTATATGAATATAAGAATAAAATCAAATACTATGTAGGGGACCTATCAAAATCTAGCAAGCAAGAGTTTAAAATCTGCAAAGTTCACCCTAAAATGAAAAACAACAACAACAACAACAACAAAAAGACAGTCAATAAAATAGCAGGTAAGTGTAATCCATAACCAAGAGAAGTACCATTCAGTTAGCATCAACACAGAAATGACAAGAGATGATAGAAATAGAAGTAAAGGATACTATACATTCAAAACCTTCCTAAAGTTAGAAGAAACATGAATGATGAAGAGACAAATGGAAGACAAAAATAAAATACAAAAATAGAATAAATACCAATAGATTAAAAATAAAACATCTGAAGTTACAAGTACACTGGAATTAATAAAGACAGAGTAGAGACTACAAAAGGAAAGAATATAGAAATTAAAAAAAATAGAAACTAAAGTCAAATATAGAAAGACAAAAGACAGAAAATAAAAACCGAGCAACTGTGAACTCTGAGACATTACTCAAACAAACATACATGCAATCAAAGTTCCAGAAGAAAAAAAAGAAAGAGAGATTTTATATATATATACATATATATATGAATTATAATGAATTATATGAATTATATGAATTATGATGAAAAAATTTGCAAATTTTATAAAAATTTTAAATCCACAGATCAAACAAGCTCCACAAAACCAAGCAGAACAAATATAAATAAAACCACATTAAAGTACATAAAAATCAAATTTCTAAATGCCAGAAATAGGAGATAATCTTAAAAGACCAAAAAATTACCAAGCATTAAGTACTCATGACAAGATTAAATATAAGAATGACTGCCCAATACACTTTGTGAAGTATATAAGCCAGAAGACAAAGAAAGAGATGTATCTTTAACTATTGCAAGGAAACACTTAATCTAGGATTCTTTAACCAGCAAAATATTTTTCAATATTGAAAGTGAAATGAGGACTTTTTTAAAGACAAACAGCAGCTGAAAGAATTAATTGCCAGCAAGGTGACTCTACAAGAAGTCTGAAAAAGAAGTACTTCTGGCAAAAAGAAAATGACACCATATGTTAATTTAAATCTAAGTAAATGATGAGTGCTGATAATGGAAATTATGAGGATATATTTTTTCTAATGTTTTATGTTTTTTAAAAAATAAATGAGCAAATATAAAAGCAGTGTAATGTGAGATTTATCGCACAGGTAGTGTGATATATTTGACAACAATAGTATAAAAGGTGGAAGGGAAATACAAAAGTGTACTACTGGAAGATTCTATGATAAGTTAAATATGTTAAAAACCCAGAAATACCTCTAAAATTGACATTAATAAAGTGGTAATAAGCTGATAGTAAAGACAAATAAAATCATTTTAAAAATCCCATAGTAGACCAGAAAAGAGAGGGAAAGAACAAAGAACAGGTGGCACAAATAGAAAACAATGAGCAAGACAGTAGATTGAAACCCAACTGTATGGATTGTTATTTTAAATATTAATTTTATATACATTACAACCAAAAGCACAGATTGTGAGGTAAGCTATAAATTAACGCAAAACTATAGGCTATCGACAAAAAAGCAGCTTAGAAATATATAAACAGATTAAAAGTAGAGTTTCAACTTCCTATGAAGATGGAGTCACAGAAAATTGATGTACCTTTTGTCATAAAAAGGTAGAACACAGAACACCAATGAAACAGCAGCACTCAAGAAGTGACAGCAGGAGAATGACCCTTGAATGATGAGAAACAAATGAGGTGAGCCATAGCTAGCTGGCTTACTTCCGGAGCCAAGTTATGATCCAAGGGTGGAGCCACCCTGTAAAGACTGTCAGTCTCCGATTTGAGGACACTGGGCTGAAATCCTAGGGAAGACAAGATGGCAAGAGTTTGCAGAACAGAGTATTAGAGTGGAGAAGCTGCAAGAGGGAGAGAACCCCAGAAATCTGTGGAGGATCTTCTGTGGACCTTTAGTTGAGTACTGATTACCACATGTACATGCTGAAATTGTCCAACGCTGACAAAGGAAGTATGTGACAGGCGCAGCGAATACTGCTTGAAACTTATATACGGTCAACAGCCCAGAGCTGAAAAACTCATAATTCAGGGGATACCAGTTGGGATATTAGGAAGGATCTTGCCTTAGTTATGGGAAAAATCTAACCCTAGATTAAATGTATCTTTGGACCCGCCTAACAAAGATTAAATAATACCTTAAAAGATCCAACTATTTCTAAGTAGCCATCTGTGTCCCACAATGTGAGTGTATTATTAATTCAAAACCTTGTATTTGATTCGTCTTTATATCTTTTATTTACTTGCTGAGGCTTTCTACTTTTTCATTTGATTCAAGAGTGTTTGTAATTATTCACTGAAGTATTTTTATCCTGGCTGCTTTAAAATTGTATCAAGTAATTCTGTCATCTCTATTATCTTGGTGCTGGTATTTGTGTCTTTTTTTTTTTTAATTCAGTTTGAGTTCTATTTTTCTGGTTATTGGTATATTGAATGATTTTTTATCGCAATTTGAATTATTGCATTATTCTGAATCTTAGTTAATTTTTATGTTTTAACTGTTTTGTTTTGTTTTGATGCTGCTCTGCTGGGGAATGGTGAGGTTACCTCACTATTACCAGGTAGAGGCAAGTCAGTTACTTACTAGGTCTCCATTGACACTGAAGGGGTTGAGAGGCTTTTCTTTACTCTTAAGCAGGGATAGGAACACTGGCTCCTCACGTGGTTTCCACTGACACTGCAGTGAGGAGACCTGGTCACTTCTGGGCAGTAGTGAAAACCCTGCCTTTCCAGTAGCCTCTTCAGACACCTCCTCAGTGTGGGAAGGAGCACCCGCCCTGATGGGGGGGATGAAATTATAAGCTTTAGATATTCTTCACTGACACTGGGGCAGCGGGATGTCTTATTATTGGCCAGTGGGAACAAAAGCATCATCTTTTTACTTTGTCTTCTCTGACACCATCATAGCAGGTGCTTCATTACAGCCTTGGGAGGCTGGAAGTCAATGTTCCCCACTCAATCTTAGCTGGAGGGAGTGAGGGTGGGAGCAGTTTTTTCTGTGGTATTTTTCTGGGATACAGTGGTTACAATCTAAAATTTGTACATCTCAGGGAACCTGGGTGGCTCAGTTGGTTGAGCCTCCGACTTCGGTTCAGGTCATGATCTCACGGTTTGTGGGTTCAAACCCTGCATTTTGCTCACTGCTGTCAGTGCAGAGCCCAATTCAGATCATTTCTCCCCTCTCTCTGCCCCTCCCTTTCTCATGCTCTCTTTCCCTCTCCTTTACCCTCTCCCTCTCCCTCTCCCTCTCTCTCTCTCACTCTCTCTCTCTCTTTCCAAAACAAATATACATTTAAAGAAAGAATAAATACAAAAAATATAGTATATCTGTTAGATTGGCCCTGGTCCATTTACTAGAGAGTATAAGCTTCTGTTTGGACTTTATTTTTGTATTCTGCTAAGTATTTCTACATAGTCAACTTCATTATCTGTTAATCTAGGACATATGTGGCACAAATAAAACCGAGGGAATTCACTTCCATGTCATTTCTAAGACCCAAGACAGACCATTAACCAGTCTACATTCTTCTGCCCACTTTTCGTAGTCTTCCTCTGTTTGTTTTATATATAATATCCAGTGTTTTTAATTGTGCTAAGTGGAAGCAATAAGGAAGCTTCTTCCCAGAAGCAGAAGTACACGTTTTTTTTTCTTTCAATAGATAAAATGAATCTACATAAATACTTGATCACATTGACTTCTGTCCTTTTCAGAGCTAGTTTTGTAATCCACAATAAATGTTAGAGTAGCTACTGAATAACATTTAAAACTCAGATCTGTTGAATATTGCCTGTAGAGGGATTCAAAGCTTGAAGTATAATAAGAAGCAAATATGGAATTCTCCCTAATGATGCAGTGATATTTGCATTAAAACTATGATTTGGGGGCATTAAGTATACTTGATATATAGATTTTAACTAGCTTTATTTTTAACCTACCCATTAGAAGTCATGATAATAGATTTTGAAATAGTTTTGAATTTGGAAGTATTGTGGGAGAAAAGAGTAGAATAAATAAACTTTGTCTGAGCTGAAATACTGTCTCCACTTTTCTTGACTCCCTGAGTGTGAAAAAATTATTTAGCCTCAGTTAAAGGAACAATGATATTTGCCATAGTTACCTCAGTGGGTTATTTTATCCCTAAGTTTTAAATTTCATATAAATCATTATTGATTGATATTAATCATTATAATATTCACTATTAAAACCATGTATTTTTAAAAATTTTTTTTCATGTTTATTTATTTTTGAGAGAGAGAGAGAGAGAGAGAGAGAACGTGAGTGGGACAGGGGCATAGAGAGGGAGACACAGAATCCAAAGCATGCTCCAGGCTCGAGCTGTCAGCACAGAGCCCGACGTGGGGCTCAAACCCACAAACGGTGATATCATGACCTGAACCAAAGTCGGACTCTCAAATGACTGAGCCACCCAGGTGCCCCAAAACCACAATCTTTTAGACAACATTGGTCTAAGTTGAGTTGCTGATAATTTTGAGAAAGAAAAACATTATGCACATGTAAGCTGCCTGATCAATAAAATATGAATTTTTGTGGACACCAAACATACCTGATAATAATAAGTTTAGAGATTCATAAAGCTCAATGTATATGAATCAGAATAAAAAACAAAGAAAGCTAAGCCTACACACTTAATAGAGATATATCTGTAACATGATTTTTAAAAACACATTAGGTGTTTTGCACACAATATCTACATGTATGTAAGCTCCTGGTGGGCCCGACTCTTCTGCAGGAATAAATTTAAACTATGTAGATAGTACCAAAATGACAAAAAATAAACAAATAAATAACAGAACCTACTCAGATGCTTTGGAGAAGGAACAAAGGCAAGCAGATTTTAAAGATCAATTGCCACATAGAAGCAAACAAGGAACAACATGGGCGAATTTTCTGGCTTTCAGCTAGAGGGAAGCCCACATATAGCTCTGTGTAAGGCGTTTGGAGTTTTAATAGAAAGAAAATTCATCTTCATGGTGTGAAGACACAAAGGACAAAGGTCAGTACAAATAACCCCAGAAAAATGCAGAGTGAATTTCAAAGGGAGGTGAGCAAGACAGGACACAGCTGCATTCTATGCACAAACTGTCCAGAATCTGGCTGATACATAAAGGTTCATATGCATAGGGTAGACTGCAAGCAACCAAACTATGGATGAAGACAGTGAAATTGGATTTCAGCTGCTCTCCAAGATGTGGAGTCTGAATTTTGAGTCTCTTCAAGTTAAATTTCCTGTTAAGCTTACCAATGTTCTTAAAAGGAATATAACAGAATCCTTAGTATCAATGATACTATTTTCACAATGTCCAAATGTAAACCCAAAATACTCAACATCTGAATAACCAGGAAAATGTGACCCATTGTCAAAAATAGAAGACCCTGAGATGATCCGGATATTGATAACACCAGAGAAGAGCTTTAAAGCCTGTATGATAACTATGCTCATTAACATGAAGAAAAATATGTTTGCAATAAGTGAAAAAGTATAGAATATCAACAGAAAGTTTCAAACAATAAAAAAATGACAAAATGGAAATACTTCAACTAGAAAGTAAAACATAATGTCTGAAAAAAAATCATGGATTGGTCTCAACAACAAAATGGAGATTACATAGGAAAGAATCAGGGATATTGAAAAAGATCAATAAAAATTATCCAATATAAAGAACAGAGAGGAAAAAGACTGAATAATATTAATGCAGGTTCAGGGACTTCTGAGACAGTATCAAAATGTTTAAAATACTTGTTATCACAGTCCTCAAAGGAGAAGAGCAGGAAAAAGTTTTTTTGAGAAAATACATGATAAAGATGTCCCCAATTTGGTTAAAAAATAGAAATATAGAGTTTCAAAAGGTTCAGTGAATTCAAAGCAGGATAGAAATAAGAAAACCATGCCCAAAATACCATAGACAAAGTACTGCAAACCCAAAATAAGAAAAAGCCTGAAAGAAGCTAGAGTAACACAAGTTGTACAGGGAAGAGTAGAACCAAATCCATGGCTTCCAGAAGACAGTGGAATAAAATCTTTAAGATGCTAAGAGATAAAAAAAAAATCTATGAATTCAGAAACATTATACGTTGCAAAAATACCTTCAAGAATAATCTGCAAAAATATCTGTAAGTATATGATGAAATAAAGGCATTAATGGAATAAAGACATTTATTGATAGATGAAATAGACATGTTCGCATAAAATGTATTGCCACCAGAACGTAATATAAGAAATGATAAAGGAAGTATTTTAGACTGAAAGAAATGGTACAAGAAAATTTTTAGAAAGGAATGAAGGGGATCAAAAATGCTAAAAACTTGATAAATGTAAAAGACTATATTTTCTTATTGTCTCTAAAGTACATATATGGTTTCAAGCAACATTATATCACTATCATGTAAAATTGTAATACTGTGATTATAGCATCAAGCGTGGGAAATGTTCCCATGTGGTTTAATGTTTCTACATTTTACTTACAGTGGTACATTAAACATAAGTAGAATATTATGAGGATATGTATAAATAATTGCTGTACTTGTATATAAATAATTGCTTTTTGTATTGAGTTAGATAATTATACATATGAATGATCAAAAAGAATGTGATTAGTATAAATTAGTTAAATGATGCACCTTTAGATATCAGTGGTACAAATGAAACTGTTTCTGGAAAAGGTTTTTATTAAGAATATCCACAAAATGAAATCCCTTCAGGGAGAGAACTGCAAAGATGACACCACATAAGATGAGTCAGTAAAACTATGTAAAATTCCTGGACCCCAGTATACCAAAGGTAAAGATATCAGGACATCTCACCAAAATAAAACAAATCGATGGGAAAAACTGATTCAAGCATATAAGATAAAGTACATAGAGATCTAGTTCATGTATATTCTTGTGTTAACACAAAAGATCCATGTACATTGCAGTTGTTTGAAAAGTTTTATGATATGCCCACTTTCTCTAGATTTCATCAGCTAGGATCATATTAATTATAAATTTGTAATGAATATGTGAACTGTATAATTAGATATGAATCTTTGAGATAAATAAGGCTATAGAAAAAGGATAAAGGGATGTTTCCAATAATCACAGACTGGATATATATAAATACATATGGGATATATATATATATATATACACACACAAATATATATATATACACACTATATATTTATAGTTTCACATAGTTACATATATAACATAATATATATTGTGTTACATAATAGATACATATAGCTTTATATATCTATAGTATTATACATCATATGGTATATATAAGCTTTATACCTATATATCACAATACATATTCTATTACATAATAGTTACATATTTATATATATTCTATTACACCTCATATGGCATAATAAGCTATATGTATTACATAATACATATACTGGTAGTTAGCAGTGAGTCTGGAGAAGGAAAGAACATTACAACCACATCACATTCACATTTAAATAAGGCCGATGTTGCAGATGCTAAGGTTAGGAGGGCACACCAATCAACGCAGCTGCCATGTTTTACTCTAATTTCCATCCCTGTTGCTCTTTTATAAGAAGTCCACATGCTGTAAGAAAGAAATAGATGATTTCAAATCTACTAATTATTATCATGATGTTATTAATTTAGACCAAGATAATAATAAGATAGTGTCTATAAAGAAAGACTTCATTATGGAATTAATTGCTTTGATTAGGGTCAACACAGGAGAAGAGATTTGCATAGCATTTAAGAAACAATTACTTTGATGGCTATTCAGGAGCCAAAGACATGCAAATTTAAAGAACGCATTTTACAATTTCCCCTTTTACATTCAGATGCTAAGTCCTCTGATAAACCCCACTTGTTCAACAGAAAATTAAAATCACTGAATTGAAGAAGATCTGAGTAATGATGTATTATTGATGTATTCTGTAAATGTTCAAATTATTCTTGGCTTCAATTTCAAATTTACTTCATAGAAACAAAAAAATGGCATTACAAAGTCAATGTTAATCTTAGTGTTGATGTTGTGGTTGTTTTCCCTTAATAGATGTCGATAGAAGTAAATTATAGTTATCTTTATGAATTTACTGTTACTCTTTATTCTCATAGTTTTTGACTCGAAGACACATATGGAATGAGAAACTTCTCTGTGTTTAACACCTGCTTCCAATTCATTGACTAAAAATGTAACTTAATTCTTTTGTTTTGCTCTTTTCAGTATTTTTATTGCCTTTTTCCCTTTGATGAGTGTTTAAACTCAATTTGAGACAAAGTATCTCAGCTATATCTCTCATATAAAAATATGTTCTTCATGAGAAATGAAAAATTACCAATATATTTGGTATGTATAAGTAAACTAATTTTGTTTTCCCTTTTCTCTTATTCTCTTGGCTGCTTTTCACTTAATGTCCCTTTGAAGCAAATGACCTAAACTATATCCAGGGTTATATTTGACCATTAAATTTTAGAGAGAGTCATGAGCCTGTAAATGTCAAGATATTTGACTCTTATTGAATAATAAACAAACTAAAAATAGTTTACTGATTCTAAACATCTGCTTTATATTGAAAAATAACCATTAACCAAATTACCAAATGTTCCCTTATTTGTTTAAAGTTTATTTATTTTGAGAGAAAGAGAGCACAGGAGGGGCAGAGAGACAGGGAGAGAAAGAATTTCAAGCAGTCTCTGTGGGGCTCGAACCCACAAACCATGAGATCATGACCTGAGCAGAAATCAAGTGTCAGATACTTAACCAACTGAGCCACCCAGGTGCCCCAGCCTTGAAAAGCACATATGAGCAAATATTTCCATTTATACACACACACACACACACACACACACACACACACACACATATTAGTGTTTAGTTTATTTTTGAGAGAGACAGAGTGTGAGCATAGGAGTGGCAGAGAGAGAGGGAGACATAGAATCTGAAGCAGGTCCCAGGCTCTGAGCTGTCAGGACAGAGTCCGACTCTGGGCTTGAATCCACAAACTGTGAGATCATGACCTGAGCTGAAGTCAGAAGCGTAACCAACTGAGACACCCAGGTGCCCTTCATATTCTTTTTTTTTAATTATGCTCTCATATCAAAGCCATTTTACTTTCAATTAAATGAAAAAGGTAAAACTATGAAAACAACAACAAAAATACTAAAGTCTGGTCTTTGACATTTACATTTTTTTTAATGTTTATTTATTTGAGAAAGAGAGAGAGAGAGGGTGTGCATAAGAAGGGAAGGGACAGAGAGAAAATCCCAAGCAGGCTCCACGCTGTCAGCACAGAGCCTGTTGTGGGGCTTGAACCTCTGAACCTTGAGATCATGACCTGAGCTGAAATCAAGAGTCAGGGCCTTAATCAACAGAGCCACCCAGGTACCCCTATCATTGACATTTAATTAACAAGAAAACAGAACATCTAGAAGATATAGTATAGTATTCCTGATTTTTCTTTCATATAATCATTTTAGCAACACGAGACACTGTAATTACAATGTTATAAATAAATTCTCATCAAAATTTTCCTTATTCGAGATCCATAAACAGTGCACCCATAGAAGAATTTTGTTTTCATTTTAAAGGTAAATCTGTTCTTCATTCTTTCTAAACGTTACACCGATATTTATATATCTATGAGTCTATAAATTAAGCTGCCTTTTAAGTTCTTTCAGATGATGCAGGAAAGCAGGTCTGAGGACCCAGAGAGGGGTCCTGAGGTCCAGCCCAACGGATCCTTGGCTTCCCAAGGGGTGCAAATCAAATGTGAGCCAGCAGGAGGTGAAAGCTGAGTTTATTCAAGATGTAGAGAGAGCAGATACAGATGGACTGAGTGTCCAGGAGACTCAGAAATGAAAGAAGGGAGACTCGCCTTCGCTTGGAGTCTGGGGTTTTTACCGGCGACTGTGGTCTGGTACACATGTCCTCTAGGCATTCAGGAACTGGTCAGAATAAAGACAGGGTCCAGGTATCCTTCTTAAGTCATTCATTTCCTGGAGTCAGGCGCCTTGGCCTCGAGGTGTTTGCAATCAGTGGTCTTAGAGAACATTTATGATGTTCCCACCCTGTCACCTTTTACTTGTTATCTACTGTGCTGGAAGACTCCAAAGATATTGTCTCCTTTGTCCCTGACAAGGGGTACATATGCTATTTGCATTACAAGAAGGCGTCTGTGGAGTTGGGTGGGGATGCTTGTCCTATCAAGAATAGAAGCTGGAGCAAAGGAAAAAAAAAGTGGTCTTTTTATGGGGTGCCTTCAGTTTTCCTGTCTCACACATACAAGATCAAAATTGAAATTTGGTTTTCAGCAATGCAAATGTGGTAATAAATATATTCATTTGGCATGGTCAAATAAAGATTGTCAGTTTAAATCCATACCTTAAAGCAAGTATTAAGGAATTAGAGTTTATAATCCTCCTTCAACTTCCCTTTAGCTTTAAAAATCATCCAACCATTCCCAACTCATTAAATTTTTCATGAAATTTTAATTTTATATTTTTAGTGCCAAAAACATCTGCAGAAGGCTTGCCCCCAATGGATACTATATTGCAGATGACCACAGACAATAAATACATCAGTTCATTTTCCAGTGTGTACCAGAGCTGGCAACATTAGTATCAAGAGGTATTAATTATAGGATTTCAACTATCTTGTGTCCCAATTAGGTTATATAACCAATCCTAGATTTGCTACATTTCCCTGAGGGTGTGTTGCCCACATCTCTATTTTTGGAAGAATTCCTTATTAGTCAAAGATACTGGCTTTAATAAACCGAGTCCAACTTTCACTAAACAGAAAAGGAATTCATTATAATTCTGAATTTGTTTGAGAGATTGACAGAAATCAGGAAAAGGTTGAGAAACAGGAGGAAATGAAAAAGAAACAAAAACACCAAGCTGCAAGAAATACAGCCAAGTTTTTGCTAGTCTTATCAGGGGGTATTGTTGACTCAGCCATCATCACTACTGTGGGATACCATTGGTCTTGGGCACCAATGCTATTGCTGGACAAATAACACTTTATATTTTTCTGCCATGACCATGCTAATTCTAAGCCTGACATAGTGATGGCTTTATTAAAGTAACTATTAAGTTGAAAGATCTTGCTTATGAAAATAATTAGTATTTTAACTACCCACCTAAAATATATATAGAGAAAAATGACTCATTCAAGACTCTCAGTAAACCTTGCCCAGAAATCCAAGTTCATTATCAACTTGTCAACTGATCACCTGGAACACTGCCTCATCTTGTGATGCTGATATTTGGTGGCGTTAAGTAAGAGAGAATATCACTCATTTCCTCTTTGTAGATAGAAAGCCATAGAAAATGTTAGAGTTTAAAAGAGCAGACGATTAGTAGTAGAATATTGAAGTTATGGGTTGGAACACAGCCTCCAAATAAGATATCCTGGGGATAATCTTGGCTCTCTTATTTATGAAGCATATGATGCTGGGTATTTTTTAAACCAATCTTCAAAATAGGATGATAATCATAACTATGTATGGCTGTGTAATATATGTGGAGAATTGCAAGCATTCAGTTAATTAAAACATGAAAAAAATGTTAGGAGAGAATTCTGATATGCCATAATTATACCTAAATTTAATTTTTTATATGTGTACTGTGAAACTTGAAAGGTATAGTCTTCACAAAGAAATCAGAGTAACATAAATGGCTGATGCAGGTTTGATATGCTAATCATAGAGGAATATGCAAGAGTTACAGGAAAGGGAGATACAGAAATAAAATATGAGTATATGAATTGGAAGTTAAAATACATAAGCTATGTTGTAAGTTTTTTTTCATTTAGAGGAAAAATTCAAATTATATAAAGTTAATGAAGTTGAACTATGTGGTTTTAGAATATGGAGTATTAATGTACAGATTATGGGAGATAAGAGAAAACTACATACATAAAGATTTAGGCAAAGACTTTCTGCTATGGATAAGCAATAACAAAGGAAGGAGTAATTATTTGAAGCTGGCTAAGAAGTAAAGGAGGCACGCAGGTCACCAGGGAGTGTTCTCAGAAGACTTAGAGAATCAGCATAAGCCAAAATTCTCTGGGGCTCCAAAGCAACACTCAACCAAAGGAACGTGGACTGGCCACATTAGCTGAAAGTATAAAGTCATAAGTAGGCTAGATACAGAGATCCATATAAACTACAAGGGATTGGTTGAAAGAAGAATGGAAACACATTCATTTGTCAGGCTGCAGAAGAAATAGTTCTACCAACAAATTTAGCAATCAGGTGCAAGGCCTGACACCAGTGGAGGGTTTCAGTATATAACTTCTAATATGGGCTCTGGCCTTCTTTTTATTGTCTAACTGTATTTTCTTATATGTTTATTGTTTTGTGTTCTATTGTCTTCAGTGTATTGTGTAATTGGATTGTCAAGGGCCCCAAGTCAATTATTGTAAAGATTCTAGTAGAATGAACAGTTTAATATAAAGAGCATTTATCAATAAATTAAAAATCCACAAAAATGAGCATTTAAACTAAAAAGATGTTCCTAAAAATAAAGATAAATGTTTAATAAACTTAGGATAGTACATTTATCATTCCAATGAAAGAAATACAAATTAAATAAAAATAAGATGTTTGCTTTAATCTAACAAATACCATTTTTACTACTTAGGACAGGTAGAAACGGTGGGAATTTGGGGCAAACTAGCAGGCTAATCATTTTAAATTCAATTCTATCCGACAGAAATGGGCTACCCATTAAACTAATTGTGAGTGAGGGGCACCTGGGTGGCTCAGTGGGTTAAGCCTCTGACTTTGGCTCGTGTAGTGATCTCATGGTTCATAAGTTTGAGCCCCGCCTTGGGCTCTCTGCTGCCAGCTCAGAGCCTGGAGCCTGCTTTGGATTCTGTGTCTCCCCCTCTCTCCCTGCCCCTCTCCCACTTGTGCTCTGTCTCTCAAAAATAAATAAGCATTTTAAAAAAAGTCTTTAAACTAATTATGAGTGAAAATCAAACCTTTGTCTTCCCTCGAAACTAGCTATAAAGAAATATAAAAAGAGGATAGATTACTTTAAAACACCACAAACAAAATCTATGGACTTTGCAAACGGGTTCTTTAGCCTAGTCAGCTCCATGCGAGATTCATAAGATCTCGTATGCTTTTAGACACCCCTCCCAATATATACACCTTTTTAGTGCCCAGAATTTAACATAGTGTCTGGCACATCCTAGGTACCAAATAAATGTTGATTGAGTAAATAAATTAGTAACTTAAATCAGATGTCTCCCTTTTGATTAGAATTCAAAAAAAAATTAATGTAAATAGTTTACTTTGAAAGATTTCCTCAGGAATCGGATGCCAATGTTTATTTGAATTTAATATTTAAGGTAAAAAGGTAATGTTTTATACATGGGGATTAAATTAGAAATTAATATTTTATATACAGGGGTAGAATTTAATATTAAAATTTAAAATTTAATATTATTTCATGTTCCATATAATATGAGACAAATGATATAAACTAAAATTTTAATGTTTTATGTATAGACAAAAAATAGAATGCGTTTTCTTAACAACAACAACAAAATACAAGCCCCAAATGTAATCTAGACTATGACACAGACTGAAAACATTTGTAACTTGTTTATTTCATAAGTACTGAGCATCTGCCCTGTGCTAGACACTCTTGCAGGCACCAAGACTGTATCACAAACCAAGCAAGTCTTTCTACTCACCCAGTGCTAAGTTCTAAGTCCATAGGGACAGATGATAAACAAATCTTTCTCTGTGTCTGAGGGTGATAAGTGGTTTTAAAATTTTTAAAAATGACATCAAGTTAAGGGATTCAGAGAGTTCTGGTGGATAGGTGTTGATGATTCTCTTGGATATGTATCTAGGTGTGGAATTTCTATGCCTGACGATAACTCTGTGGTTGTTTGTGGGGCTGCTAGACTGTGTTCTCAACTGGCTGTGTCATTTTACCTTCCCAACAGCAGTGTATGAGGGTTCCAGTTTCTCCATATTCTCTCCAATACTTAGTAACACACTGTTTGATTCTAGTCATCCTAGTAGGTGTGAAGTATTATCTCATCATGGTTTTGATTTGCGTTTTCCTGATGGTTGATGAGATTGAGCATTTATTGATGTGCGTCTCAGCAAGTTATACAGCTTCCTTTGAAAAGGAAAAGTATTCAAGATGTTTTTCCCATTCTTTAATTAGGCTATTTTTCCTCTGATGATTGAGTTGTATGAGTTTATATATATTCTAGACACAAGTCCCTTATCAGGTATGTGATTTGCAAATATTTTCTCCCATTCTGAAGTTGTCTTTATACTCTCTTGATGGTGTCCACTGAAGCATTTTTTTTTCTTTTCATAAAGTTTAATTTATCTATTTTTTTCTTTTTTTTTTTTTAATTTTTTTTTCAACGTTTTTTATTTATTTTTGGGACAGAGAGAGACAGAGCATGAACGGGGGAGGGGCAGAGAGAGAGGGAGACACAGAATCGGAAACAGGCTCCAGGCTCCGAGCCATCAGCCCAGAGCCCGACGCAGGGCTCGAACTCACGGACGCGAGATCGTGACCTGGCTGAAGTCGGACGCTTAACCGACTGCGCCACCCAGGCGCCCCAATTTTTTTCTTCTTTTTTTATTTGTGCTTTGGTGTCGTATAAAGAACCACTTGCTAAATTTGAATTCATGAGGATTTACCCCTGTGTCTTCATCCAAGATTTTTATAATTTTATTTCTTACACGTAGGTCTTTGCTTCATTTTGAGCTAACTTTTGTGTATGATGTGAGGTAAAAATCCAACTTCATTCTTTTTCATGTGGCTATTTACTTATCTAGAGTTATTTGTTGAAAAGACTATTCTTCCCTCATTTAATAGTTTTGAAACCATTGTCAAAAATCAGTTGACTATGTTTATGAGTTTATTTGTGGACTCAACTTTATTCTATTGATCTAAATGTGTATTTTGTGCCAGTGTCATGAAGTCCTGATACTATTGTTTTGTAGTAAGTGTTGAAACTGGGAAGTGTGTGCCCTCCTACTGTATGTTTCTTTTTTCAAGATTGTTTTGGCCTTTCAGTGTCCTTTGTCATTCCATAGGAATGTTAAAATCATCTTGTCAATTTCTGTGGAGAAGTCAACAGGGATTCTGATAGGTATAGCATTGAACCTGTTGTTCAGTTTGGGGATAATTGCCCTCTTAATGTTAAATCTTTTCATTTGCAAACATGGGATGGTTTTTCATTTATTTAGATATTATTTATTTTTTGACAACGTTTGTAGTTTTCACATTACAAGGTTTGTACTTCTTTTGTTAAATTTATTCTTAAGTATTTTATCCATTTTGATCCTATTGTGCATATAATTTTATTTCATTTTTGGATTCATCTCAAATGTATAAAAAACATAACTGATTTTTGTATAAAGATATTAAATGTTACAAACTTGCTGAACTTGTTTTTTTATTTGGTTGTTTGTTTGTTTTTGCCCTCATTGTTTTTTAGTTCATTCCTTAGGATTTTTTTATGTAATATCATATTATCTGCTAATATTACTTCATCTTTTCCAATCTGGATCTTTTCTTTTCCTCTTCCTTCTTTCCTTCCATCTTTTCATTTCACCATTCCTCCTTCCCTCCTTCCCTCCTTCCCCTCTCTCTCTTTCTGTCATTGTCTCTTTGTCTTTTTCTCTTTAAATGCCCTGGCTAAAACCTCTAGTACCATGTTTAATAAAAATAGTAAAAGTAGATGTCCTTGTCTGGTTCCTGATCTTAGGAGAAATTATTCAGTCTTTCACCTTTGAGTAAGATTCTACCTGTGGATTTGTCATAGATGGTCTTTATCAGCTTGAGGATATTCATTTCTATTCCTGGTTTGTTGAATGTTTTTATCAGGAGAGTGTGTTCCGACCATTTACTCTCAGGATCCTCCAAGAGATACCTTACTTGTCTTTCTATTGGTGTGGCCATCATGCGGCCCTCTTTCTAGCCAAGTGTCAAGAGTTTAGCTAGACTACTCCATGGTACTACTGCCTTAGCATCCATTTATTTGGCCAAGTGGACTGGAGGGACCTTAAACTGACACTAGCCCATTCATGCAAGTGCATGTACTAGATAACAGCTCACAGAGTCACATGCAAATGTAAATTCCTGATGTGATTTCCCAACAGCCCTTGTGATCAATGTCTCTCCTGCTTCTCAGTGCCTCTTCCTTGTGTTCCTCTTAGATAAGACGTCTATAGGGCTTAAGAAAACCCGGCTCTTTTAGTTGGAATTGACAAACCTGGCCTTAGCCCAAGAGCTCCAAAACACTCTACTTGTAGACCTAAATAAAGGCATGTGCCCAGGTCCTCTCTCTCTCTCTCTCTCTCTCTCTCTCTCTCTCTCTCTTTCTGTGCTCTCTGCCTTACCCTCTCTGTGTGGCCCCTCAAGTAGTGCAGTATACTTCCTTCAGAACCGAAAGTAATAAACTCTCGAATTTCAGTTTCTTTCATGGTCTATTGTTGAACTGCAGCTCACCATCCTGTACCCTGTGCTGCACTTAGCAAATGTTCATTTAATACCAATGTTTATTATAGCACCAGGGCTCTGCTGCTCTCTCAGACACACATAGACACATGGAAGCTGCTTTCAATATATCTCTGCTGAGTTGAGGAGCTGCAGATTCATGCAGCCTGCTCTGATTACATAAGCCTCAATCTTCACAATACTGCTAAGACAGCTTGCATTCTGCCATGACATTAGAGAGAAAATATTGATTTACTCTTGGGTTAATCGTTATAAGGGTCCTACACAACTTAGTGAGACAGCTCCTTTTGTTAACTCAAATCTTTGTTCTTTCCTCCAAGATAAATTGTGCTGCTGAGTCAAGTAACAGATACTCTACTATCTGAAACTTACTTTCCTTTGACTGTGAGCCTTTTTAGCCACCACACTTCACCATCACTCCATTATATACTTGAGATGAATTCTAAGTCAGCTGTATTCCAAAACTTCCTTTCATTTTGACTTGATAATCCAAAGCCACCCTCCTTTTTGTTCTCAACTTTAATGTCACATCATATATTGTTGTATTGTCTTCATAGGAAAGAAGAGTATGGTTTTATAAGGTGTTGGGCTTTTTTCTTGGTGCCCCATAATCTAAACAATTGAATTTAATTACCTAATTGTGATAGTATACATGTTTCTGATTGCAGCAGAATCAACAGATTACATTAAATTTACAATTATTCCTTTACTTCCCTGTTCAAAAAGAATTATAATTTCCCAATACCTATAGAATACTGTCTGACTTGAGTATATTTGAGCTGCTAGACTCAGTTACAGCACTTTGGGATGCGGGGGGGAGTGGGTTTTGACAAGGTCTGCATATCCCATAGATTCCGAGTGTTAAGCAGATGTCTAGGTGATGGGTTAATAAACAAAGTAAGATTGGAGGCTGTAGCTGAATGCAGTCTCATCAACTATCCTCATTATCAGTGGCTGCATTTTGGCAAGAATGCTCTGTGACATGTCTTCATTAGGAAGACCAATTGCATATCAAGTGTCCTGTTCATAAAATTGGAAGCTAGATGCCCAGGGCTTCCAGTGTGTGTGGTAAGGGTCGGGGGGTAAATCATGGATGGGAATGGGTGGGTTGCAGAGTGGAAGATCAGAGAGAAGAGAAACAATAAAATTCAAAATAAACTCTCTTCAGGGCACCCGGGTGCCTCAGTGGGTTAAGCCTCTGACTTCTGTTCAGGTCATGATGTTACAGTTCGTTGGTTCAAGCCCCATTTTGGGCTCTGTGCTGACAGCTCTGAGCCTGGAGCCTGCTTCAGAGTGTGTCTCCCTCCCTTGCTGCCCCTCACCTGCTCACATTTAATGTTTAAACAAACATAAAAAAATTGAAAAAATGTAGACTCTCTTCTAATGTGATTAGCTAATTGAAGAAGATGGAATATCGAATTTATACATAAAGGACCCCTAGCTGAGATAGCCTGGGAAACCCTGAAATAATGGACTATCTCAGACAAGTAGATAAGTCTCCCAAGTTTTATGAGCTTTAATTAATCCCTCTTAGAAAAAAGAGAAAGTATCTGGATCAGAAAAATCATACACATAATACATTTCTCCACTCCTTCATACATTGGTAAAAAATTTCTAAAGACAAAGGTTTTACTAGAATTTATATTTCTGGCTAGTAGACATTATTTTAAGAAATCTAATAGAGACAATCATTATCTAGGACTTCTTTATTTTAAATCTACCAATGTGAATGTCACAATAAATTTTAAAATATTTAAATTAATAAAAACTTAACATCTTTAATTTTTATTAGGTTATTCAAGGGTTTATATATATGAAACTATATTTTACTTAAGAAACTATTGAATTTTATAGTCTCTAATCAATGCCCCTTGTATTTAAATATTTTAAAATAAGTTCCAACTTAATTGTCTATTTCTCCTTCTAGTCTTTAATTTTACCTGGTAGAGTTATCTTAAAAGACATTAAAACTCCATAGGCCAGAAGCAGCTTACACTTGTTTCATGGGGTTCTGGTTGATGGAGCTCACTAATTTTCTTTTAAAATGAGAAAGAGGTGAACCCAGCAAGACAGTTTCCTGCTTGAATGCTACCACACAGCATCAGAGATTTCTTAAAAAAATTTTTTATCATTCAATTTAGATTTGTCTTCTGTAGCTTGAAGAAGAAAACCCAGCAGCAGTTCCCATAAAAACAACCATTCCAGGTGGTTATCAAGTCCAATTACAGCTTCACAGTTAGGTATGTCTTAACTTGCTAAGGAATTGGAAAATAATGCTAAAAAATGCTAAGAATATATCAGGGGATATTTAGTTTAAATAAAAGAATGGGTTAGAATGGACAATTATTGTTATATAGAAAAATTTTATCATATAGATATTACAGTTTGAACTTGTTCATGTCTACTTAAGACACAACACAGAAACTGGATTTTAAAGCCAACTGGGTAAATAAAAAAGCATATGAGGAAAATTCCATATGGTGCTCATTTAAAAGAAAACTTTTAAAAATAAAGGTTTGAAGGCGCCTTGGTGGCTCATTTGGTTAAGCATCTGACTTTGGCTCAGTCCATGATCTCACGGTTAGTGGGTTTGAGCCCCGCATCGGGCTCTGTGCTGATGGCTCAGAGCTTGGAGACTGCTTTGGATTCTGTGTCTCCCTCTCTCTCTTTCCCTCTGCCTCCCCCGCCTCTCTCTCTCTCTGTCAACAATAAACTTTAAAAAACAAAAAACAAAAAAAGGTTTTAGCTTAAAATAGTTATTCTTACATCTTGATAGTGGGGTCAAGTGGGCCTTGAACTAGTTTATTTGCAACAAATTCTGAGAGGCAGATTAATATGCACAAGTCACTCTAGTAGCTTTTCACTATAACAAAATGCTTTGGTAGTGTTACTTGTTAGGTAGGCAGAGAAAAAGAAAGTAATTTGCCTTATTACATGATGCATTTCCTATATTCTAAGTTACATCATAACTATAGTCAAATATGCAGACAAATTTGTTTTAGTGTTTTAATGTTTTTATTTATTTTTGAGAGAGAGAGAGAAAGCGCGTGCGAGTGCTCAAGTGGGGGAGGGGCAGAGAAAGAGGGATACACAGAATCTGAAGCAAGCTCCAGGCTGTAAGCACAGAGTCCAATGCGGGGCTCAAACTCACAAACCGTGACATCATGACCTGAGCCCAAGTCAGACACTCAACCGACCAAACCACCCAGGTGCACTAAGACAAAATTTTTAAAATGAAGTTCATTCTCCTCTGTTAAAATCAAACTAAGACAGAGGAGATGTTAAAAAAAATAAAATAAATAAAAACAAAAATCCCTAAGAACTAAGAAAAAAAAACTGTATTCATCATTAATACCTCTTATTAGGTTCAGTGTCTTTTTTTGTATATTATATTAATAGTAGATGAACTGGTTCTCCAGTATATTTTATTTCCTTGGACTTGCATGAAAATACACTTTTTAGCACTGTGTATTCAGGTCACCATATATCACAAAACCCTAGATGGAATTAGCAACTGTCTCTCTCCAACAATGATTAACACTATACTTTTTGGAATCATGCCTTTAAGGAAGAAGATAAGCAGCAAGAAGTCTTTTCAATTGTTGATCATGTAATTCCCAGTGCTGTGTATAGCTGTAGTTTAAATAAAACAAAAAACAAAACAAAACAAAAAAACAGAGATGTTTGGACACTGTATTTATATTGTTCACCTTGTATGTCAGATGATTTTATTGCCAAATAAAGGTTGAATTAGCATGAAAGGGTAAAATCTTGAGAAAATTCTTTTAAGACTATAGAGAAAGATGAATAATGATGATGAAAATAGTTTTCAAATTATATTAAATAAACTGATGACTTTTTGATGACTGAGGGAAGTGATAGTAAGAAATTGAGTAAAAGAGTATATTTATTTTTATCAAAATTGTTTTCACAGGGTGCAGGGATGACTCAGTTGGTTAAGTGACAGATTCTTGATTTCAGCTCAGGTCATGATCTCACAGTTCATGGGTTCAAGCCCTGCATCTGGCTCCACCCTGCCGACACAGTGTCTGTGTGGGATTCTCTCTTCCTCTCTTTCTACCCTTCCCTCTCTGTCTCTCTCTCCAAGTAAATAAATACATTTAAAACAATTGTTTTCACAATTCTTCATTTCGTAATCTATATTGGGAAATATGAACAGTATATGATCAATATCCATGTACATAAATATCTGTGTTGCTTTATGTGTTATGTCAGGAATTTAGAACTAACCAAGTTTGATGATAGAACAATTATAAACACCATAGGTTGGTATATTGTTAGTCATTATATCACTTATTTGATGAATCCTTAGATATGAAAAAGTGGTACTGATAATTATAGAAAATTGATAAATATCAAGATAAAATCTATACATACAATATAACAAGTTTTTTGTAAGATGTTTTGTTTATATATGGAAATTAAACAGTATGAATGGGGCGCCTGGGTGGCTCAGTTGGTTGAGTGTCCAGCTTCGGCTCAGGTCATGATCTCATGGCTTGTGAGTTCGGGCCCCACGTCAGGCTCTGTGCTGACAGCTCAGAGTCTGGAGCCTGCTTCAGATTCTGTGTCTCCCTCTCTCTGCCCCACCCCTGCTTGCGCTCTGTCTCTCTCTCAAAAATAAACAAACATCAAAAAAAAAAAAAAAGAGGCCATCATGATAACATTGTTCTCTAAATAGTCAGATGATGATGGTGGTAAGGATAATTTACATTTTGTTGTACTTTCCAAATTATCCACAATGGGATAGAGCATTTTTTTGTGATCAGACAAGAAACATGATAAAAATTTTCCCCCAAATTCTTATAAATCATGTCATGAGAAATAGCTATTTTTGATATGATAAAATTAGCAAAATAAATGTTAATTGTACTAAAAGTTTTCCTATCTCATATTTATGAGAGAAACATGCTATATACAGATAACATTAATTTGAGCAGAGATGTATTTATCTTTCACTCAGAGCAAAGGTCATAAGAAAATCTCTAAATAACATAGAATAATTAATGAAATTATTTTTATCCTAAAACTATTTAAAATTAATTCTCATTTATTTTAAAAAATTTATTTGTATTTATTGGTTTTTAAGAATTGAGAGTACCTGAAATCCTAAGATCATTTTTGTCTTTTTAAATTTTGAAAACTTAATCTTGCTAAATTCTGAAGGCTTTTACTCAATTAGAAATCGTATTTAAGAATAAGAAGCTAGTGTTTTCTTAAATGAAAAGATTTCTCAAACTGGAGTCATTTATGCTAGTACATGTTTGCTTTTCTGAGCACTCTAACAGTTTTTCTTAATTAAAATCTAGGTATGCATTTCAGAAGAAAAGGAATTCAGCTAATATTTGCAATTACTTCACTGTGACATAACGCCACGGATATTTGGGAATAAAAACATTTCTGTGCAGTTTTCAATAGTACGATTGGTCAAGGCTAATCAATTAACTTGGTTATAACAATACATATAAACAATATAGTCCGATACCAAGGTAATAAAAATCAATAAACAGATCAATAAGCAAATCTTCTATCAAGATTTTAAAGCACATCTGTCAGGCTTTCTGCTATAATTATCTCTTGATGAACTTAACATGTTTAATGACTGTGAAATTGTATTTCTACAGAGACAATGCACATCTGGAATAACAGCACGCAATTCAGCTGCCTCCAGAGCGCCATGCCATTGAGCACAAGACTTCAAATAGAGTCCTCACGGTGAAAATGAAGCTTATTCTTTGACATGCTAATGCCTGTCTTGGCTGAGTCTCATTTTAGACTTGCCAGTACAACACACAAACTTCAAAGTGTCAGGGGAGTACTTTAAAGTTACTGTAGCATTTGCTTATTTTGAGGAATACACACTTTTACTATTAGATGAACGGTTTGGACCTTCTCTGTCTCACTTTCACCTTATCATCTTTAATTAGTGCAAAACCCATGAGTACCAGCCTGCGAGATCAAATGGAAATGCCTGTTTGATGATCCAAATGCCTTAAGAAGCAAATGGAGGAGCAGCTGTTTTGTTTAAAATGAAGGAAAACAGAAGGTAGCATAGAAGTGTGTGAAAACTTAATCATCTCCAAATGCTAAATGGCTTTGTCATAGTTATAAGGTATGAAAGGTAATAACTGGAAATGTTTTCTACTGAGGGCTCTTGCTCTACAAAGATCCCTCTTCACTCTGGGGTTGGGGGCTTAGTTCCAGACAAGCTAATTACCCCTTGAGCTAGTATTTGGCACTGTTGGCCCCAGGAATGTTTTTTGAGTGCAGGTTTGTAGTTTGAACTTGAGTTCCCACCCACGGAGGAAAAAAATCTCTGAAGCCAGGAAGAGCGAAACTATGGGAGTTTTAAAGTTCGAGGTGGTATGCCATCAAAGTGAGAGTCGACTCTCATAAAATTTGTCATGTTTTACAGCCATGTAAATTACAGCCATTTTAATTACATTAAAAATACAATGAAATATTTGTATTCATTAGCCTTTTAAAAATGCTAGAAATATATGGAATACAAAGTTGAATTTAAAGCTGAATTTTATTTCCTAGACATGAGAAAACAAAATCTTAAGATTTGTTTTGTTTAGTCATAGCATCTATAAAATGATATGTTTAAAACTCAAAAACACCATAATATGTACAGAAATACATATATATCTATATAAACACACATATATGTATACGTGTATGTGTGTACGTGAAGAGAGAGACCAAGGTAAACCAACTTATAGAGACAAACAAATGTTTTTATTTACATTATGAATCTTGTCTGAAAATAATATTAAAGTAAGATAAAACTAATGGGAATGAAAGACTAAAAATGGTTCTAGCAGTTCTAGTTTTTATGTGGCTGGAGCTCTAGACTTAAGACTATTATTTATACATACCTATTTATGCACATCTGTGCATATTTATGTATATATGTACATAAAATGTGTTGACTAATCATACCTTATCATTTTTAGTTTGTAGGGTTAGATGACATATTACTTCATGCTATTGATATATTAAATTAAATCAGCTCACCATCTCTCCAAGAGAAATTGTACTATAGTTGAAGATTTCTCATAATTTTAAGGCTCCTTTAGATAGGATCCTTGCCTCCAATATAGCCCTAGATGTTGATAAAGCTATTTCTTCCCTCCTTAGGCACCAAGAATAGACATTTCTAATGTTGTTTCATATCCTCTTAGAAACAGAATGCCAGGTAATGCACTATTTCTGAATAGACTCTATGGAGTTTCATGTGCTTAAAGCAAGGGCTATTAGTTTTAGTGCTTTTCAGTAAAGTGATTAAGCATAACTATCGGCATGCATTTTGCGAGGGAGCACATAACAAGCCGTGCAGTAATCTTGATAAGGCACCAAGCACATCAGAAAGAATGGATGCTTTCCTCTGAGCTCAATACAAGGGCAATACAAGAGCTTCTACAGAGAATGCAGTCCATTAAACAGAGATGACCTAATTCACATTTGGTTCAGTAATTGGGTCAGGATGTGATAACATTTTATAGAATCATACAATTTTGGATCTAAAAAAGCTAAGAGGCCATTATGCTCACCCTTCTTATTTTACTGAAGCTTGGACTAAAACGAGTTAAAAACAAAATGGAAATAAAAGATGCATAATGTGATAATAAGACTCTTAAATATTTAAAATTGAAGGAAATTTCATATATATATCTCTTGTCCAAGTATCCCATTTTATAGTTGCGATCAAGCAAAGCTCTGAAAAGATAAATGGTAGGCTTATGATCACATTTTACCTTATAGAACTAAAATTACACTGTAAGTGTTCGTGGAAAAGTCTTTAAGTCATTAATGTCACAGACTGTGGAATTAGATTATCAGAGTTCAACTTCTGGCTTTCCCACTAACTACACCTGTGACTTCCAAAATGCTAATTAATTAAGTTGTGTGTGTGTGTGTGTGTGTGTGTGCACATCTTTGTTTTCACATGTGTGAAATGGGAAATAAAATAGAATATATATTTCATTTTATATTTCTATACCTTCATTTGCTCTAAGGCTTCAATGAGCTGGTACATGTTAAGTGTTTAACTTGGTGATTAGCTCAGAGCAAATTCTCAGTGCCCTTTTGTGCATGTGTGAGTGGGGGTGCATGTGTGCGTGTGTGTGTGTAGTTTTGCAGAAGTTGGGAGGATCATTAGAAAATATTTTGCAGGTAAGATACTTCTTCCTTCCTTAATAATTCAGTTTGACAAGCCATGGTCCACAGACCTATTCTGGACCACCATCTATCTGTATTTGTTAATGATTTTATTGAAATGAAGTCATTTCCATACATTTATGTATTGTCTGTGCCTGCTCTCATGTTATAGCAGCAGATGTGAGTAGTTGTACATGAGGCATGCAAAAATGTAAATATTTATTATCCAGCCATTTACAGAGAAGTTTGAAGAAGATCCTCATCCTAGAACAAGGGAATTCTCTTGCACAACAACCTAACATTATCATAACCAAAGGAATTTAATACTGATATAGTATTGACTGATGAGCAATATGTTCTTCCATCCATTTTCCCATGTTCTTTCAAAGCCCTTTCTATTTCCAGTAGCCAGTGTTCTGATTCAAAAGGTTCACACCAGTATTTGCTCACTCAGAATGGGCCTCCATCTGATGTAGAGTCATTTTGTCATCTGTTCAAGGACCCTGCTACTTTATTTTCTTTTCCACACAATCTACACCTGACCCTCCATTCCTGAGTGGTTTTTCTTATATGAAATTTAAGTTTTTAGTTTCTCCCACATGTGTTATCAGCAAAGGGTTTGCTAATCTCTAATAGGAGATATGAATTTAAGTAGCTGGCATTAGAATGGATAAAGAAGATGTACACAATGGAATATTACTTAGTCATCAAAAAGAATGTCATTAGAATGGATAAGGAAGATGTGGTGTATATACACAATGGAATATTACTTAGACATGAAAAAGAATGAAATGAAAAAGAATGAAAACTAGAGAGTATTATGCTAAGCAAAATAAGTCAGTTAGAGAAAGACAAATACCACATGATTTCACTCATAAGTAGAATTTACGAAACAAAACAAATGAATATAGAGTAAGGGGAAAAAAGAGAGGAAAGCAAACCATAAGGGATTCTTAACTATAGAGAACAAACTGAGGGTTGATGGAGGGGAGGTGGGCAGGCAGATGGGATAATTGGGTAATGATATTAAGAAGGGCACTTGTGACAAGCACGAAGGTGTTATATGTAGGTGATAAATCATTAAATTCTCCTCCTGAAACTAATACTACACTATATGTTAACTAACTAGAATTTAAATTGAAAAAAAAAAGAGAAAAGAAAAAAAGTAGCTGGCATTAAGTTATAGAAAATTTAAAGGCTCCCTTTTTTCTTTATTCTGTTCCTTTTCCCTTTTTTTTCCTACATATCATTACCATCATCACATTATTGGCTTCTTCACCATCATCTCCAAACAAGGCCTTTTAAGGTAATCAACAATCAAGACTATAGACATTCCTAGGGGATGTGGGGGGGAGGGGGGGAGGTGTTGAAAACAGAATTGTTCACATAAAATTGCAACAAACCTATTTTGATCTTACTATTTATTTACCTTGCATTTTCTCTCCACTTTGTTTCCCTGTAATATGTTTTCCTTTTATATCCCTGGATAGTGACTCCTTTTCCTTCATAATGTTTTTTTTTAATGTTCTATGGATTCAGCTACCTCTACCTCAGTAATATTACACATTTTTCTTATTTTAGAGCATTTTAATATTTCCTATTACAAGTAGAAATTATATGCGTATGAGTGTTTGTGTCTAATATATGTATATATTTTTTAATTTTTATTGGAATAATCATTGATTACTTAAATCTGGAAGGAACCTTAGAAGCAATCTAGTATAGTGTTCAGAAAATGAGATTCACATATTGAATTAGTGAGAGTAGATAGGAAAATCACACCAACAATGAAATATGCTCTGAAATAATGAAGATTGGTAACTACCTGTCTCATCTAAAAACCTCATATTACAGGTTGGACATTAAAACATAAAGATTTTAAGTAACATTGTTAGGATCTTATAAAAATTAGCATTAAATCTTTATTCTTTGATTTATTTTAATTTCTTCATAGAATAATTAATTTAATAAACCATAAAATTACTCCCACTGGAGGATTTAGATCCTAGGTATGGGTAGATATGTGTCCTCTTCTCCAGGTTGTTGTTTATTGCAAATCCCAATAACACTATTCCTAAAACTATTACTATAGAATCTGTAAGCTCAATTCAATAAAGGGATTTCCTTCCAAGTGACATCCAGGACTCATTCTTATGAATATTGACATAAAATTAAAAAGTGTGAGGTTTATATTTAATGGTTCCCTAAAGAAGAGAATGATCTCAGCTCCAATAATAGCTCTGCCTATTTTAATATAAAATTTTCTAATAAATTCTACTGTCTCACCCACATTCCAGAAAGGTCTCATTAAGGAAAATTAACCACAGTAGGACGGTTCTTCAGTGTAATCCCACTTTGAGTGTTCTCTATGCTGCATACACACAAAAAATGAGGATATTAGTAAGGTCAGAATATCAAAAGCAAAATATTTCAACCCATCAACCTGTGAGAAATTAACTCCTTTATCCAATGTTGATTTATCTCAAGCAGCCTGGAATTGCCAGGTGAACATCTCACAATACTCTGCAAACATGTCCTCTTTGTTGGCAACTGCCTCAAACCATTTTCCTTATTTCCTTCCTAGGTTACCTTGGTGACATCTCGGTTGCTTTATACTTAAAAAATAACATTTATGTTGCTGATGGTAGGCAAAGATATTGCTATGTGCTAAAATATCAATTTTGCTATCAGTGCCTTCTAATATCTAGATTCAGAGCTCTTGCTGCCTTCAAAATAAATACTATAATTATTCTTGTCAGTGTGCTGATATCAGTGCTATAGTCCTTTCAATAGAAATAGTCATAAAAGAGCTCTTTCAATTTTATCTTGTTTTTCTATTACAGACTCTATGCCCTTGGTCTTTGATACAAGTTCATAAATATGTGATTATTCATTTAAGAGTATTATTTAATTAAACATAGCATTCATTTACTAAATATTTATTGAATAGTATTACATAAGGCATGCCTTTTACATAAGGCATGCTTCTATACCCAAGAGATTTGAGAGAGAAAAAAAATGGACAATCTTCTGCCTTCACAAAGGTTTTTGTTATGAAGTAAGTTACACATTAAATATGTAATTTAAATAAAATATGATGTAAGTTGTATTAGTGAAACCACAGGGTGATATCATAATATATAAGTGGGAGGCCAAACTTATCTAGAGGTCATCAAGGTCTCCCTTGGAAGTGACGTTTAAGACATGGAGGGAGAATGAGATTTAGGCAGGTCAGAGAGCAGAGTGAAAAAAGAGCATTTCAGCAAGAGAAAACCGCTCTCTATGAACTTCCCCAGAGATGGGGGAGAGCGCATGTGAGAAACTAGAAGATGTACAGGATTACCCAAGATTCTCCTTCTGGAAGGTTGTAGAGAAATGAGCCAGGAATAATCACTGGGGTCAAATTTTGACAGATCCAATAAGCTGTATTCAGAAATTTATATTTTCCCTAAAGTGAAATGAATGGCTGAATGCTTTTGGGTTTGTCAGTAACATGATCTGATTTATATTTAAAAGTATATTGCTCAGGAAGAGAGAGAGAGAGAGAGAGAGAGAGAGAGAGAGAGAGAACTGCCATTTACAACAACATGGATGGGCCTTGGAGGCATTACACTGAGGTAAGTCAGACAAGGAAAAACACTGTATGCTATCACTTACATGTGGAATCTAAAAAACTTGAACTTGTAAAAACCAGAGAGTAGAATAGTAGTGACCAGAGGCTGGGGGGTGGGAGAATTGGAGAAATATTTAAGAGTAGATAAATAAGTTGTGGAGGTCTAATGTACAACACAGTGATTATAATTAACAATATTGTGTTATAAACTTCAAAGTTGCTAAGAGATTGCATCTTCAACAACAAACCAAACGATAATCCAGTGCATAAATGTGTCAAACCAATACATTGTACAAACTTACACAATGTTATATGTTGACTATTTCTTGATAAATATATAAGAAAAAATAAAAATAAACATATAAATTAATTACTCTGTGTTCTTAGTAAAAATGAACTATAGAGGAGAATGTGTGGAAGTAAGGGACTCTGTGAGATGTGAACATGGCCTGAAACAGAAGTGTTATAAAGGTCATGGGATTGGAATCAAGAGATATTAAGGAGGTTGAACCAGTAAAGTTTGATGAATGGTTAGATGTTTTACAACAGGAATATATAGGATTAATGCATGATTTTTTAGCTTTTGGTTGGGGAACTGGGTTGGATTCTGTTTCAGTGTAATGTGATGATCCTGGAGGAAAAAGTCCACAGGTTTAGAACTGAGGTAAAGATACAGCATGAATGGCAATGATAACATGTAAATAGGATGTGTGGAGTGAGAAAGATTGCCTAATCTAGTACCTTTCGATATGACAAATGTACAAAATTTAAAATTTGTACAAAGTAAGAAAAACCTTCGAAAGAGTAAGAGAGTGAAGATCCAGAGAGATGGAAAGAAAATGGGAGAACTACTTGGTCATAAAAACCATCTTCAGATAATAAAGGGAAAGGTGGAAGATATGATACTTTCCATGGATGCAGCAATTTCATATGCAAGATGATTAAGGAAACAGAAGTAGATTTTCTTGAGAGTTAGGCATAATTGAGATATTGTAATATACTGTGGACTCAATCTGTATTTGTTTCTCTAAAAACATTCAGGTAAAGTAGAATTCTAAAGGACTGGTGTAAGGAATGAGGTTGCAGAGCAGTTACATAATAAATGAAAGGGTTTCAAATACTACCGGCCAGGGTTCAAATGTAAGAAATGTGGCTTGCTAGATTCTTTCCTTAGGCAAGTTACATGACTTTTGTAAACCTTGTTTTCCTATGATTATGACATTACATTAAATCCTGATTTTAGGGGCACCTGGGTGGCTCAGTCAGTTGAGCATCTGGATGTTGGTTTCAGCTCATGTCATGATCTCAAGGCTTGATTTTGGCTCAGATTTTGATCTCACAGTTCATCAGATTGAGTCCCACATTGGGCTCTGTGCTGTCAGCTGGAGCCTGCTTGGGATTCTCTTTCTCCCTCTCTCTCTGCCCCTCCCCTGTTCTTATGCCTTCTCTCTCTCTCTCTCTCTCTCTCTCTCTCTCTCTCTCAAAATAAATAAATAAATACATACTTTAAAAAAATCCTGATTTTAAATGATAAATATCCTGTAACTATTTGCTGTTTTTATATCCTTTGAATATAAGCCTGGAGTACATATTATTTAAACTGTGCATAGTGTCACATTTCAAAAAATACCATGCAGCAAAGTAAATTGTACAATAACTTCAATACTTTTATTCACCTTAAAAATTATCTAATAAAACCTACAGCAATACTTTTAAAAAGCATTCTTTGATACATTATTTTCTTGTCAGTGTTCTTTTATCCTTAATATGCTTTGGAACATTTCATATTAAATGCCAAAACACCAAAATTTTCTCTGGCAGTCCTGATTAGCACTGCAGTTTCTCCATGACCTCTATGTATTACTCGCCTCACTTACTACAATAATGGTTTATTTCTTGCTTACTTTATAGCTTTGTTCCTTGTGTCTTTTCATTAAGGACTCAGGCTGAGGAACAGTCTCAAGCTGGAGTACATTTTTCTTTTGGCAACATTAAGGAGCAAGGGCGCTGGTGGAAACATGAACGATAGTTAAACTTCCTGCTTAGAACTTGTATTCACATTTCACTGGTCAAAACAAGACATACAGCTAAATCTGACAGTGAGGTGGGAAGAATATTCTTCTCAAAGGAAAACTAGAAATCACATAGCAAATGGGTAGAGGTGCATAATCTTCTTACAGGGAAAAGGAAGTACAGTAAAACCTGGGATTGTGAGGAACTGTTCTGTGAGTGTTCTGCAAGATGAGAAAACATTTCTAGTAAATTTTAACTTGATAAATGAGTGATGTCTTGCAATACGAGTGGTACCTGATGCCGAATGTCACATGATCACAACTGAGCCAATGGTTCTTCTCTCTCTCTCTCTTTCTCTCTCTCTCTCTCTCTCTCTCTCTCTCTCTTGCTAGGGGATTGTGGGTGATCAGTGATCATCTCACATGCTCCGATGCTCAGTCTGAGGCCATAGAGTTTAAGAAATCCGTGATTTTCCAGAATGTTGGAAGGTGCCTATAATGGGAATTAGTGTATTATTCGTCACTTCAATGTACCTGTGGACAGTCCTTTGCTTTTCCATACAAGAGTAAGCTTAGGAATGCTTTGTTTCATTCTAGGGCAGGCTGCCTGAAGATAGAGACGCTTTCCTCTGCTGCCTTGTTGCCAGTTACATTAAATACAATACATGACAAGAGTTGATTAATATTGCATTGTAGTCAACATCCATGCAAGTGTGTACAATGGCGCCCGTGCACAAAGATTCCATTGACCCAATAGATAGTAGTGATTCCATTAGACAGTGAAAGTCATCCTACACAAAGCTCTCCTTTCTCTTGTCTCCCTCACGCTAGCCACAAAGGTTTTCAAAGGTAAGTGCAGTTTAAGTTCTTTATTTTTCTTTACGTTATGTATTTTCTTTATTATTTTATTTTTTTCAATATATGAAGTTTATTCTAAAATTGGTTTCCATACAACACCCAGTGCTCATCCCAAAAGGTGCCCTCCTCAATACCCATCACCCATCCTCCCCTCCCTCCCACCCCCCATCAACCCTCAGTTTGTTCTCAGTTTTTAAGAGTCTCTTGCTTTGGCTCCTTTCCACTCTAACCTCTTTTTTTTTTTCCCCTTCCCCTCCCCCATGGGTTTCTGTTAAGTTTCTCAGGATCCACATAAGAGTGAAAACATATGGTATCTGTCTTTCTCTGTATGGCTTACTTCACTTAGCATCACACTCTCCAGTTCCATCCACGTTGCTACAAAGGGCCATATTTCATTCTTTCTCATTGTCACGTAGTACTCCCTTGTGTATATAAACCACAATTTCTTTATCCTTTCATCAGTTGATGGACATTTAGGCTCTTTCCATAATTTGGCTATTGTTGAGAGTGCTACTATAAACATTGGGGTACAAGTGCCCCTATACATCAGTACTCCTGTATCCCTTGGGTAAATTCCTAGCAGTGCTACTGCTGGGTCATAGGGTAGGTCTATTTTTAATTTTTTGAGGAACCTCCACACTGTTTTCCAGAGTGGATGCACCAATTTGCATTCCCACCAACAGTGCAAGAGGGTTCCCGTTTCTCCACATCCTCTCTAGCATCTATAGTCTCCTGACTTGTTCATTTTGGCCACTCTGACTGGCATGAGGTGATATCTGAGTGTGGTTTTGATTTGTATTTCCCTGATGAGGAGTGACGTTGAGCATCTTTTCATGTGCCTGTTGGGCATCTGGATGTCTTCGTTAGAGAAGTGTCTATTCATATTTTTTGCCCATTTCTTCACTGGGTTATTTGTTTTTCGGGTGTGGAGTTTGGTGAGCTCTTTATAGATTTTGGATACTAGCCCTTTGTCCGATATGTCATTTGCAAATATCTTTTCCCATTCCGTTGGTTGCCTTTTAGTTTTGTTGGTTGTTTCCTTTGCTGTGCAGAAGCTTTTTATCTTCATAAGGTCCCAGTAGTTCATTTTTGCTTTTAATTCCCTTGCCTTTGGGGATGTGTCGAGTAAGAGATTGCTACGGCTGAGGTCAGAGAAGTCTTTTCCTGCTTTCTCCTCTAGGGTTTTGATGGTTTCCTGTCTCACATTCAGGTCCTTTATCCATTTTGGGTTTATTTTTGTGAATGGTGTGAACAAGCGGTCTAGTTTCAATCTTCTGCATGTTGCTGTCCAGTTCTCCCAGCACCATTTGTTAAAGAGACTGTCTTTTTCCATTGGATATTCTTTCCTGCTTTGTCAAAGATGAGTTGGCCATACGTTTGTGGGTCTAGTTCTGGGGTTTCTATTCTATTCCATTGGTCTATGTGTCTGTTTTTGTGCCAATACCATGCTGTGTTGATGATGACAGCTTTGTAGTTGAGGCTAAAGTCTGGGATTGTGATGCCTCCTGCTTTGGTCTTCTTCTTCAAAATTACTTTGGCTATTCGGGGCTTTTTGTGGTTCCATATGAATTTTAGGATTGCTTGTTCTAGTTTCGAGAAGAATGCTGGTGCAATTTTGATTGGGATTGCATTGAATGTGTAGATAGCTTTGGGTAGTATTGACATTTGGACAATATTTATTCTTCCAATCCATGAGCATGGAATGTTTTTCCATTTCTTTATGTCTTCTTCAATTTCCTTCATAAGCTTTCTATAGTTTTCAGCATACAGATCTTTTACATCTTTGGTAGATTTATCCCTAGGTATTTTATGCTTCTTGGTGCCATTGTGAATGGGATCAGTTTCTTTATTTGTCTTTCTGGTGCTTCATTGTTAGTGTATAAGAATGCAACTGATTTCTGTACATTGATTTTGTATCCTGCAACTTTGCTAAATTCATGTATCAGTTCTAGCAGATTTCTGGAGTCTATCGGATTTTCCTTGTATAATATGTCATCTGCAAAAAGTGAAAGCTTAACTTCATATTTGCCAATGTTGATGCCTTTGATTTCCTTTTATTGTCTGATTGCTGATGCTAGAACATCCAACACTATGTTAAACAACAGCGGTGAGAGTGGGCATCCCTGTCGTGTTCCTGATCTCAGGGAAAAAGCTCTCAGTTTTTCCCCATTGAGGATGATGTTAGCTGTGGGTTTTTCATAAATGGCTTTTATGATGTTTAAGTATGTTCCTTCTATTCTGACTTTCTCGAGGGTTTTTATTAAGAAAGTTGCTGAATTTTGTCAAATGCCTTTTCTGCATCGATTGACAGGATCTTATGGTTCTTATCTTTTCTTTTATTAATGTGCTGTATCACATTGATTGATTTGTGAATGTTTAACCAGCCCTGCATCCCAGGAATGAATCTCACTTGATCATGGTGAATAAGTCTTTTTATATGCTGTTGAATTCGATTTCCTAGTATCTTATTGAGAATTTTTGCGTCCATATTCATCAGGATATTGGCCTGTAGTTCTCTTTTTTTACTGGGTCTCTGTCTGGTTTAGGAATCAAAGTAATACTGGCTTCATAGAATGAGTCTGGAAGTTTTCCTTCCCTTTCTATTTCTTGGAATAGCTAGAGAAGAATAGGTATTATCTCTGCTTTAAACGTCTGGTAGAACTCCCCTGGGAAGCCATCTGGTCCTGGACTCATTTGTTGGGAGATTTTTGATGACTGATTCAATTTCTTCGCTGGTTATGGGTCTGTTCAAGCTTTCTATTTCCTCCTGATTGAGTTTTGGAAGAGTGTGGGTGTTTAGGAATTTGTCCATTTCTTCCAGGGTGTCCAGTTTGTTGGCATATAATTTTTCATAGTATTCCCTGATAATTGTTTGTATCTCTGAGGGATTGGTTGTAATAATTCCATTTTCATTCATGATTTTATCTATTTGGGTCATCTCCCTTTTCTTTTTGAGAAGCCTGGCTAGAGTTTTATCAATTTTGTTTATTTTTTCAAAAAACCAACTCTTGGTTTCGTTTATCTGCTCTACAGTTTTTTTTTAGATTCTATATTGTTTATTTCTGCTCTGATCTTTATTATTTCTCTTCTTCTGCTGGATTTAGGTTGTCTTTGCTGTTCTGCTTCTATTTCCTTCAGTTGTGCTGTTAGATTTTGTATTTGGGATTTTTCTTGTTTCTTGAGATAGGCCTGGACTGCAATGTATTTTCCTCTCAGGACTGCCTTCCCTGTATCCTAAAGCGTTTGGATTGTTGTATTTTCATTTTCGTTTGTTTCCATATATTTTTTAATTTCTTCTCTAATTGCCTGGTTGACCCATTTATTCTTTAGTAAGGTGTTCTTTAACCTCCATGCTTTTGGAGGTTTTCCAGACTTTTTCCTGTGGTTGATTTCAAGCTTTATAGCATTGTGGTCTGAAAGTATGCATGGTATGATTTCAATTCTTATATACTTATGAAGGGCTGTTTTGTGACCCAGTATGTGATCTATCTTGGAGAATGTTCCATGTGCACTCGAGAAGAAAGTTTATTCTGTTGCTTTGGGATGCAGAGTTCTAAATATATCTGTCAAGTCCATCTGATCCAATGTCTCATTCAGGGGCCTTGTTTCTTTATTGACCGTGTGTCTAGATGATCTATCCATTTCTGTAAGTGGGGTGTTAAAGTCCCCTGCAATTACCACATTCTTATCAATAAGGTTGCTTATGTTTGTAATTGTTTTATATATTTGGGGCTCCCATATTCGGCACATAGACATTTATAATTGTTAGCTCTTCCTGATGGATAGACCTTGTGATTATTATATAATGCCCTTCTTCATCTCTTGTTACAGCCTTTAATTTAAAGTCTAGTTTGTCTGATATAAGTATGGCTACTCCAGCTTTCTTTTGACTTCCAATGGCATGATAAATAGTTCTCCATCCCCTCACTCTCAATCTGAAGGTGTCCTCAGGTCTAAAATGAGTCTCTTGTAGACAGAAAATAGATGGGTCTTGTTTTTTTATCCATTCTGATACCCTATGTCTTTTGGTTGGTGCATTTAGTCCATTTACATTCAGTGTTATTATAGAAAGATATGAGTTTAGAGTCATTGTGATGTCCATAGGTTTCATGCTTGTAGCGATGTCTCTGGTACTTTGTCTCACAGGATCCCCCTTAGGATCTCTTGTAGGGCTGGTTTAGTGGTGACAAATTCATTCAGTTTTTGTTTGTTTGGGAAGACTTTTATGTCTCCTTCTATTCTAAATGACAGACTTGCTGGATAAAGGATTCTCGGCTGCATATTTTTTTCTGTTCATCACATTGAAGATCTCCTGCCATTCCTTTCTGACCTGCCAAGTTTCAGAAGAGAGATGGGTCATGAGTCTTATAGGTCTCACTTTATATGTTAGAGTACGTTTATCTCTAGCTGCTTTCAGAATTTTCTTGTTATCCTTGTATTTTGCCAGTTTCACTATGATATGTCGTGCAGAAGATCAATTCAAGTTACATCTGAAGGGAGTTCTCTGTGCCTGTTGGATTTCAATGCCTTTTTTCCTTCCCCAGATCCGGGAAGTTGGCAGCTATTATTTCTTCAAGTACAACTTCAGCACTTTTCCCTCTCTCTTCCTCCTCTGGAATACCAATTATGCGTATATTATTTCTCTTTAGTGCATCACTTAGTTCTCTAACTTTCCCCTCATACTCCTGGATTTTTTTATCTCTCTTTTTCTCAGCTTCTTCTTTTTCCATAATTTTATCTTCTAATTCACCTATTCTCTCCTCTGCCTCTTCAATCCAAGCCGTAGTTGTCTCCATTTTATTTTGCAGTTCATTGATAGCATTTTTTAGCTCCTCCTGGCTGTTCCTTAGTCCCTTGATCTCTGTAGCAAGAGATTCTCTGCTGTCCTTTATACCGTCTTCAAGCCCTGCGATTAATTTTGTGACTATTATTCCAAATTCACTTTCTGTTATATTGTTTAAATCGTTTTTGATGAGTTTGTTAGCTGTTGTTATTTCCTGGACGTTTTTCTGAGGGGAATTCTTCCGTTTGGTCATTTTGGATAGTCCCTGGAGTGGTGCGTGACTGCGGGGCACTTCCCCTGTGCTGTCTTGAATAACTTGTGTTGGTGGGTGGGGCCGCAGTCAGACCTGATGTCTGCCCCCAGCCCACCGCTGGGGCCAGTCAGACTTGTGTGTGCCTTCTCTTCCCCTCTCCTAGGGGCGGGATTCTCTGTGGGGTGGTGTGGCCCGTCTGGGCTACTTGCACACTGCCAGACTTGTGATGCTGGGGATCTGGCGTACTAGCTGGATTGTCATGGTGCACAGGGGCGGGAGGGGTAGGCTCAGCTAGCTTTTCCTTCGTAGATCCACTTCGGGAGGGGCCCTGCGGCACGGGAGGGAGTCAGACCCGCCAGAGGGATGGATCCACAGAAGCACAGATTTGGGTGTTTGCGCGGTGCAAGCAAGTTCCCTGGCAGGAACTGGTTCCCTTTGGGATTTTGGCTGGGGGATGGGCAAGGGAGATGGCGCTGGCGAGCACCTTTGTTCCCCACCAAGCTGAGCTCTGTCATCAGGGCTCAACAACTCTACCTCCCGTTGTCCTCCAGCCCTCCCGTTCTCCGAGCAGAGCTGTTAGCTTATAACCTTCCAGATGTCAAGTCCTGCTTGCTGTCGGAACACACTCTGTCCGGCCCCTCCGCTTTTGCCAGCCAGATTCGGGGGCTCTGCTTGGCTGGCGGGCTGCCCCTCCGCCCTGGCTCCCTTCTGCCAGTCCGTGTAGCGCGCATGGCCTCTCCGCCCTTCCTACCCTCTTCTGAGGGCCTCTTGTCTGCGCTCGGCTCCGGAGACTCCATTCTGCTAGTCTTCTGGTGGTTTTCTGAGTTATTTAGGCAGGTGTAGGTGGAATCCAAGTGATCAGCAGGACGCGCGGTGAACCCAGCGTCCTCCTACTTCGCCGCCATCTTCCCAGGATCCTCTTTATTATTTTCTATTATATTACAATACTATAATCATTTTTATATGAATATTTTTGGGTTGTGGAATGAGTCATGTGAGTATCCATTATTTCTTATGAGGAAATTCATTTTGGTATGCAAGTGCTTTGCATTACAAGTATGTTTCCAGAATGAATTATGCTCACAAACCCGGTTTTACTGTCAATACTTGGAGCAGTCCCATCATTTACCACAATAGGGAACAAGGTTTAAAAATAAAGTTTTATAAGTGGTTTAGTCAGTATTCAATCTCAGGGAAGCAAGGGAAAAAATTATTTTACAATGAAGAGATGTGGGATGGGAAGGGAAGTGCTTGGGGATAGTCACATGTTAATACATCTTGCTCCTGGTAAAATTATTAGTAATATAAGACCAACTGAGTGAGCAAACTAGGAATATAGAAATATTTTTGTCAGATAGTGGGAAGGCTACACTTACAATTTCAGAAGTTGTAAATTGTCTAGGTAGTAACAATATCTAAGATATAAGCATGCACATATGTGGCTGAAGTGGGATGTAGAAGATCACTGGGGTTGAGGAGGTGAAGAAATTCCAAGGATAAAATGTTGAGCGAATGTGTAAAATGATGGCAGGATACAGAATAGAGAGGAAGATTATGACCAGTTGCCAAAGTTTACTTGATTAAGGGGACTTGTATAAGGCCATGACAAAGAGAAATGAAGGTTTGTACATAAAGACCAGAGATTTAACTGATAATGGAGAAAGAAATATTTGAAAATATTATTGGCCAGCATTATTATCCATGGTTATTCAATGTCTTACAAAAGGTGGATGAGGTGGCTTAAATTAACAGGGTGATAAATGTTTTAGTAAGCATTCCCATCAATCTTCAAAGAGTGATAACCCTCAGACAAGCAAGAATAAAATTATCTTATGGAGGAGAAGCACAGAATGGGAAGGGATGTACTCGGGGACACTCACATGTTAAAAGTGATGAATAGGCTGCTATAGGGTCCTACTGTACTGTCTTCTAGGTGTACTGTAAATAAAAAGATTCAGAACTAATGGTCTACTGTGATACTGTTTTTTCCCCATACATGCAATTAAAATTCTGATTTCTAATTTATCTTAATATGGTAGAATGGAGTAATTGCTCAAAATGAAAGTAGACTTCAGATTGGAAGATCTGAATTTGAATATCACTTCTCCATGTTATGGAATCTAAGGGCTGAATGATCTCTTTGTTCTTTCCAGATCTAAAATTTTTATGCCCTTAGGGTCAAGCCCATACTTTATTTTTATAGTGTTTCCTGTCTTTGATTAACTTCCTCTCAAAGTCCTGCATTTTCTAAGAACTTTTAGCTATGAATGTTCAATTTAATGAGACCTTGTTATGGTTTCTTATCTACTTATGACTAATGAGTATTTTTAGTTCCATTTAAGAATCACTTTCTATCTTCCAAAAGTAAGGAAAAAAAAGACCATTAAGTTTCTGCTGTTCTATATTTAAAACACCTTAAGATTAGTTTGCTGTAAGCTTTAGGCAGTTATATTCAGCCTTTAGCATTTAAACGTCATTGTTTTACCAAAATGATAATGATAGAGCTTGAATCTGAACCTCATTGAATTAGAATTCATGAAAAGCATCAATCATCACAACAAAATGAATTTACTTTGAATATTAATTTAGTAACATTCAGTATCTCCTATGAATCATTGAACTTATGAGTCATGAAAACATTGTATCATAATTTGTGTAATAAAATCTCTTTTCTGAAGAGAAAAAAAGAAGAAAGATTTTTCTTTAGGAGAAAAATTAAAATTCAGTATGAATTAAAATAAAATATTTAAAAAGAATTTTGAATGGCACTGAATTTGGTTTCTCTTTTATTCTCAATGCTGTGTTGAATAACATAAGAGATCAGAAAATAATCAGATTCAAGTAGAATGAAAGAAATTAATATAAATTTCTCAATCAACAATTTTATTAATATTATGCCATATAGATTTTAGGGGAAAAATGAAGAAGGGCTTGCTTTTATTGCATGGTAATGGATGTTAACATTAAGGGTGGAGGGAATATGCATACCTCCATATAGAAGGATTACAGTAGAGAAATTTTTCTCTCAGATCTTTACTTTCGTACAATAATTATGCAAATTCATAACCTTGAATTCACATATATAATTGAGGGCATAGGAACACAGTTACTTCAGCAAAATATAACATCACGCAACGCTCAAAGTCTAACTGGAAATACATTTAAGGTAATCATCAGACCTACATGACTAAAAGTTTTTTCTTGATCCAATGTCAGTTTTCTGTTTTTGTGACCTATCAAAATGTTATGTGCAGATTAGAGAACTAATCACACCTAAAATTGAAAGTAGATTTTAAAAAATCAAAGTTTCATGTTTGTAGACTTATACACCTTCAGGATCTTTGAAATCATTGCTCCTACTTGAAAAATATTTTGACCAATTTTTTTTTACAATTTCATATCATTAAATAAACTAAAGCTCTATTAACTGGCATTAAAGAGCCACTAAAATAGTTTTTGAGGTGATGATCAGGACTGCTGTATCTTATATAACCCTGTATTGGCTGAAAACTGACTCCAACTCAGATATTTTTAAAAAGTTGAAACATGATTTTCATGGGTTTTTTGGATAAATGTTTTATACAAATCCATTTATTTTTTTCTTTATTCTTTATTTCCAGTTGTTCAGGCCTCCTTTTGCACCACTACACAATGGGAAACTGTCCCATTGATTGGCAAAGAATACACACTGATGAATACCACTATGCCATACATTATGCAAAAGCCAGGCTGCCTGAAATATCCTTGTAATGTGTTATTGTTCTCTTTGACAAAGAAGTAAAACTAATGGTGAATGCTGGTTGATTTTCACAATATTTAGCAAGGTCTGGGAATTCTTTTTTTTTTTTTCTTTACTGCTTCTGATTTTAGATTTTCTTTGTCACCACATAAGCTGCATTTTAAGTTTTATCCTCTTTTATAGAATAACAAAGTAAAGAGGTTTAATTTGATTTTGATTGTATTTTATCTACTGTTTATCTGATGGGAAAACTGTACATTTGCCTTGTGTTCTATGTATGCAACAATTCTTCAAATTATGTATGTGCTTAATTCTAAAGTTTCATCATGTGCTTATTTGATAATTATATGGCATTGAAATAGGTAATTCCTATTAATGCCAATAAGATTTTTACATTTTTCATTTTTCCATTGAAAAATGTCCATTGAAAATCAGTTTCATGAAATGACTTTTATCCTCTCAAATACTTTTGGAAAAATCTGGTACAATAAAGTTAAACATTCATGTGTTGAAGGACTTCATATTTGTTTTTACTGTTCACAGAATGCTGCTTGAGACCCTGTAGGATTATTATTTTATAAAACATACTCAGAGAAGTGCTGCTTTAGATTCCTCTTGTTAGTGATAATGATTGTATTTCCTGACTCCTTCTAAAAATGAATATTGTTACTATAATTAAGATTTCAATAGAGATATCTCAGTGCCTAGTGATGACAAAAGGAAAGAAATACACTATATAATGAGTATTAGTCTAAACTTTTTTTCCTTTAATTTTTTTTCTTTGAGGCATAATATGCCTATTTGCTGGTTGATTCATTCTATACACTACCACATATAATTAGACCTATTTTTTTCTAGATGAAAAGCTGATTTCAATGTAAAGGATGTCAAAGAATTCTTAAATATTATTAACAATATTTGAAAGTCATGATGCTTTCATAGTACATTCTTTCATATTTTAAATGTCAGGTCCTTATTATAGAATGATACAAATTTATTTTAGGTTAAGCATGAGTTTCATGATCCTAAAAATGAATGGAAGCATAAGGTCAAAATTAAGGGGGAAAAACCTCAAGACGTCAGTTAAATTTTTCAGTCTTAGATACTCATTTGGCCCATTGTGGGGTCAAACCCTTCAAAGGCGAGATCATGACCTGAGCCAAAGCTGGTTGCCCAACCGACTGAGCCACCCAGGCGCCCCCATCCATAAACCATTTAAAGCTAAAAGTAGCTGTATATAAATTTCATAAGTAACTTTCATTTTTCTTTTCCTTTGGTTGATTCCTTAAACATTAAGGGAATTATTATTTCTATAGAATAGTTGTCAGGGTTGTCTGGGTGGCTCAGTTGGTTTAGCTGCAGACTCGGTTTCGCTCAGGTCATGATCTCATGGTTTCATGAGTTGGAGCCCCACGTCGGGCTCTGTGCTACAGTGTGCAGCCTGCTTGGGATTCTTTCTCCTTCTCTCTCTCCCATTCCCTGCTCATGATGTCACTGTCTCTGTCAAAAATAAAAAAAACTTCAAAATAAATAAATAATAAATTTTAAAAAAAGTTGTCAGATTTGCCTCTGGTATGTGAGGAGAAGAAAAGCCATTTCAAATGAAGCAAGCTTACTAGATTTCTCCTAATAACTGCACATTAAAAGTTTAATTTTTACACACAGCAAAACATAAAACTGATATTCATTTGTTTCTAATTGGTGCAATATTTTGGCATCAAATCAATAATATGTTTATGTGATAAACTTAAAGTAGGCTTGTCCCAAGATCGACCTTTGACTTTTATTTTGATGCTATGAATACATTATTGAACAAATCTGGCTGATTGGAATTTCATACGTGGTTTATCTTGGAAGATTGAGCATCTCTCATGATCAGTCACCTTCTTCGCCTAGGAAAGCAATACATAGAGAGACATAGCTAGATGCTCAGAGTAAAATATCGCAGAAACCAGGTTAAGGCTGATGAACCAAAGAACAGGATTCTTCAGTAAGGACACAATGAAAGAAACTGATATGTCTGAGCACTGTCAGGGCTATCTTATAGGAACTCTGTGCTGGATACCTTCAAATATATTGTGTCATACACTAACACATTAGGCTCAAGTATTGAACCTCACTTTTTGAAGGCAAAAGAGCTAAATCTCAGAGAAATTGGATAATTTTCCAAGGCTCACACCTAGTTATTAATAAGAATTATTAATAAGAATTCAATCTAAGCTTTCCTGACTCCAGTCTTCTGTTCATTCTAATACAACAATGTCTTTGCTTATTTCTTTGTTAGTTTGAGACATTCACCATCGTTATAGAGTACTTCTCTAGTCCCTTAGGCTTGTTCTGACAGTGCTATTATTTTAAACTGCCTAGGTTGGGTATATTTTAAACCTGAAATTTTTTATTAACATCAGAAGATTTCTGGCACTTACTTTATATCAAATCCTTGGCAGAAAATGGGTCCATCTCTTGCATAATGCAGAATTACAGATATCCTCTGACCAGATAGACTACATTAGAACAAAGACTAAGATTACAAATGAACTGAGAATGGCAGTATGTTCAATCAGAGATTCAGCTCCATCTGAGTTCAAGACATTAGGAAGGCTGTTCAGAAAACAATGGTACTTTACTTACTCTTGAGAAACAATTTACATGCCAACCACGTCTACAGAAAACACTAGATGCATTTTAAACATCAATTTTAAAACTTTTTTTGTAGTACTTTAGAAAAGAAAAAGTCAATTTCCCATAACTTAAAAGAAAAAGTTAAGCCTAAGTAAGGGAGAAAAAAATCATTTTCCTCTACCCTCCTTTGTTCTCCTTTTGGGAACCTGCAAATTATGATGACAAAATACAAATTAAAAATAGAAAAACCGAGTTTATTAACATGAGCAGAGCACATACGTACAGGAGAAACTCAGTGATGAGTAACTCAAAGATGTGCTTAGAATTTGGATTTGCATAGCATTTCAGCAAAAACCTGTAAAACTTGTAGACAAGTGAAAAGACAAGAAAAGGGGTTTAGGCTTTTAAGGTTATCAAATAAGGAAGGTAAACATATGGGGAAAACAAATGGAAAATGAGTTGTTTCGTAAGGTTTGTTATGGCAGAATCTTCTCAGTACCATTTCTGAGCTAGATTTTTGGCACATGGTGGGGGAGATAGGGCAGAGAGGTTGTTTTGTTTGTTTGTTTTGTTTTGTTGTTTTGTGTTTTTTTTGGTGTCTGCTGTATCTTAACTGTCTTTTCAGCACAGAGCCTGCTTCAGATCCTCTGTCCTCTTCCCTCTGCACCGCCCCCGGCTTGCACTCTCCCAAAAAATAAATAAATAATAAAAAAAAGATATAGATATTTCATTATCATTTTCTTCAGGATACCATCAGTTTTAGAAAAAGAAATAAGTCAAATATTAATATTTAATGATAAAGGCACGTGATTATCACTATATAACGATGGCAACAGTATGCAAAATTACCCAGTAGGACTATTTTTTAAATGCTTGTTTGTTTGTTTGTTTGTTTATTTAGAGTGAGAGAGGGCACAAATTGGGGAGGGGGCAGAGAGAGAGAGAGAAAGAGAGAGAGAGAGAGAGAGAGAGAGAGAGAATCTTAAGCAGGCTCCACTCTCAGCATGGAACCCCACACAGAGCTTGATCCCATGACCCTGAGATCATGACCTGAGCCAAAATCAAGGATCCGACTCTTAAACAACTGAGCTACCCAGGTACCCCATGACTATTTTTATTTAACCACACAAACTACCACACAAACATGGATTGCAAATTTTGTTGTTGTTAGGAGTAAATAAATCAACCCTTGTGAAGTGCTTAGGGTAGCACCTGATATATAGACAGTGCTCAATAAATATGAGCTATCTTTTTGTCCAAAAGGTACAAAACAGTCCCATTAGTATAAACCTTTGCTCAGACCTTCAGATGTGCAGTATGTGTGCAAGCAACACATATGCAAATGTTGTGAGGTCTGTTAACACTGAGGCAGTGTCCTGCTCATTTAAGAATGGACTTCAAGCATTTGCCTACTGAAACGTGTAGCTATCTGATTAATTTTAAATGTTTTAGCGTAAGGTTGTTTACAGTCTGTATTTTTAATCTACTCTGCTACATAGTTCTGAATGACTTGATAACCATACACCCCTGTCCTAGCCATGTTTTCTGTGGTGAATATCTTTTCAGATATTTATTTTGCAAAGGCTAATGGTATTAATAGATCACTTAAAAATGTATTAAAGTAAGATCTAAAAAAAGGTGGTTACTTATCAATATGTACAGTCTAGATTGATGGCTGACCTATCTTGAGAACAGAGACTGTAGCAGGAATAACATCATTATTTACATAAGTCTACCTAACAATACTTAGTGAATCTGTTATTCTTTGATATTAGTTTTATATGTGTTAGTTTATCCTCAGCAAATTTCTATGAAATATAGGACATATTCGTGCATTATTTTATAAGGCAAAGAAACACAGGGAAGGCCAAATTGAATCACTTAAAATGATGAGAGTGACAAAGAAGTGATCAATCATCTACACTAGGTTAAAAATCCTGGATACTCTTTAGCATCATGGACTTCTTCAAATCACTGATGCCTGGGCTCTAGACTGGGAGTCCGATTTACTTGATTTCATGCATGTTCATGGCCTTGTTTGTTTTTTAATGTTAAGAATCCTGAGAAATTTTATTTACACAGTGTTGAGAAACACTGATCTATTTCTTTCACTTTAAAGACAGGGATTGAAGTATAGACAGATCAAAGTATTTCTGATATGCCTCATTTAGAGACAAAATTAATACTGGAAACTAGGGTTCCTGACTCTTACTCCCAGGTTCTTTCCACTAGGTAGCAAGTGGCCATCATCCTCATAGCAAACACTTACATAGGGTTTCATTTATTCTAAGCAATCTTTAAAGTACATCAGATGTACTAACTCATTTAATCCTCACAATAATTTTATGAAATAAAAATATATAATTTTATTATTTCCCATTTTACATAGTGATTGATGTGGACAAAAGAGAATAATTAATGTAAAATTCCCAAGGTTACCTGGCTAGTCCATGGCAGAGCTATGATTTAAATCTCAACTCTCAGGTCCTGATTTCTGTAAGGACAGAGGGATTGGAGGTTGGATCAATCACCAATGGCTAATGATTTAGTCAATCCCGCCTATGAAATGAAATCTTCATAAAAACTCAGAAGGACAGTGTTTGAAGAGCTTCTGGGTTAGTGGATATGTAGAGATGGGGGGAGAGTTGTGTGCTTGGACAGGGCAGGGAAGCTCTATGCCCTTCCCCATACCTTGCACCACACATGTCTTCCATCTGGCCATTTCTGAATTATAAACAAAGTTCAGAGAGCTTCCAGGTAGGGGAACCAGAATGCTTCTGCATGCCAACTTGCTAAGCCCCAAATTCCACAAGGACAGTAACTCCTTTGTTTAGGATCTCACTCTGTGTATCTCATCATCTGGCTATTGATTTGTATCCTTTAATATCATTTGTAATAAACTGGTATTTGGTGAGTTTAAAATATATATATATATATATATGTGCACATATATATATATTTAAACCATCTGGCTTCAGAGTATTTTTTTATTGTAACTCTTCAACATCTCCATCGTTTTCTATAGCATGTTCCACACTGAATTATGTCACAAAAATGTCACACAGTCACAAATTTTTGTAAGTCAAAATTTGTAGTCAAAAGATATTACCATTTTAGTACATTTCATGAAATACTGTTTATTATATTTTTTTAAACAAGTAGCTACTATTATTCAAATCCATAGTTACAATACATATATTTTTTAAAAATGTTTGGGGCGCCTGGGTGGCGCAGTCGGTTAAGCCTCCGACTTCAGCCAGGTCACGATCTCGCGGTCCGTGAGTTCGAGCCCCACGTCAGGCTCTGGGCTGATGGCTCAGAGCCTGGAGCCTGTCAGCCCAGAGCCTGGAGCCTGTTTCCGATTCTGTGTCTCCCTCTCTCTCTGCCCCTCGCCCGTTCATGCTCTGTCTCTCTCTGTTCCAAAAATAAATAAACGTTGAAAAAAAAATAAAAAAAAAACAAACAAAATGTTTATTTTGAGAGAGAGAGAGAGGGAGAGAGACTGGGGGAGGGGCGGAGAGAGACAGAGACACAGAATCCAAAGCAGACTCCAGGCTATGAGCTGTCAGCACAGAGCCTGATGCAGGGTTCAAACTCACAAGTTGCCAGATCATGACCTGAGTTGAGGTGGGACGCTTAATGGACTGAGCCACCCAGGAGCCCTTATAATACAGACTTTAATCCTCAAAACAGTGATTTAAAATATTTTAGTATTCACTTTCACTGATTTAAAATGTTAGTATTGTTATATTTATCATTTATGTTTCCAGCTTGATTTTAATAATGACTTCATTCTACCTGATTATTTTTCTTGCCAATTTCTATATATCTTCTGTCACAGAAATGGTGAGCTCAGTTGTCCATATCAGAAATGACTTTTAAGAATGTGACTTTAGGGGCACCTAGGTGGCTCAGTTGGTTAAGCATCTGACTCTAAGTTTCCAGTCAGGTCATGATCTCACGGTTCATGAGATAGAGCCCCAGATAGGGCTCTGCACTGACAGAGCAGACAGATTCTCTCTCTCCTCTCTCTCTGCCCCTCCCCAACTCACACTGTCTCTCTCTCTCAAAATAAACAAACAAACAAAAAAATAGAATGTGATTTTAGAGGTGCCTGGATGGCTCAGTCAGTTAAGTGTCTGACTCTTGGTTTCGACTCAGGTATTGATCTCATGGTTTATGAGTTCAATGTGCTGACATTGCATGGCCTGCTTGGGATTCTCTTTCTCACTCTCTCTCTTTCAAAATAAATAAATAAAATTAAAAAAAAATATGACTTTAGAAACTAAATGATCAAAACTTCTTTCCATATTTACTTAATTATCAGAAAAATTGCTTAAGTCAACGAAAACTTTGTTTTATCCATAGGGGCCTATGCCATTATCAATCAAAAGTGGTAAGTATAACACAGCTAGTGAAGAAATAGGATACCAGGACTCCAAAGTCACTTTATAGTGATGATTTGATAAAACATACTCCCTAAACAAATTATGAAATATTGGTATTTATAAATATTTTCAAGTTTGGTATATGACAAATGGGGAAGTGGATATTGGTCTCATTAACTTGGTAAGAAATTTTGTGGTTCTTACTTTTTTGCCATGTTAAAAGAGACTGAATTCAGATAATTTCTAATAGTACATATTTGTGTTTGTTCTACTCACCTGATAACATAAAACTGTAGATCAGGTGATCGGGGTTGTGACACATAAATAGAAATTGAGCAAATGGGTATTTTAAAATGGATGATTTAATTATATATAGTTAACATTTTAATTCATAAGCTAGAGGCATCATTAATTACTACTTACATATTTTTAACTTAATTAAGGCTTCTAATAGCCATGATATTTTAAAAGTTCTTCTCTGTATATTCTAGAATGATACATATGTATATCCTAGAAGTATATATAATATATATCACATATATTATATATATGATATTATATTATATATGTGTGATATATATATATGAAATAGAGTATTAAACTATCTTTGTATAAAAGCTATTTACTATATTTACAGAAAAATTATTGACAATTTTGCAATTTCTGTTCTAATTGTTAGTGATGTTTAATTGTTAGGTTTTAAAAATTTTAATGACTCTTTTTGGGACTTAACCTACTGTCCTCCTATCCCAGGTTATGGTAATTATTCCCCGGGAAAACAAAGTAAAAAAAAAAAAATGCTGACCAAATGCCAGTTCTAATTGTTGGGATAGGCATCTACCATGTAATTTTTCTAATTTATCATGAAGATGCAAATGGACTTCAGAACTGATTTTATTTTTGATTAAACTCTTTATGCAAATTATTATGTAAATTGTGCCCTTGAGTCCAAGACAATTTGCCAATACAGTACACTGAAACAAGCAAAGGAAGTATAGCATATTGAAGCCAACATATGGAGTGTTATGAATATGGTCATTGGCAATTATCTGGTAGATTCGTCTTACACATAGAGCCAATCAAAAATTTAAAGACCAAAAATAATAATAAAATAAAGACTAAGATTATTACTCAGGTAATCTTAGCAAAAACACAATTTTGGAAGTGTATTTTTAGTTTTTCTTTTCTAAACCTAACTTGGTTGTTAATTTGATTGATTAACCATATTAGATAAATGACACATCTATATGAATTCAAATAATATATATGTTATATATATAAAGAATATATATCATAATACTTTCATAGGAATAAATTTACCGTTTTAATTTTAGCAGCTAAAAATAATTTAAAATTGTGAGCAGACAAGTTCATAGTAGTCTCTCTCAATCTTTCTTAATTAAGTGGTGAAATATGTGAACAATTACAATTAAAGAAAATAGAAGGAGTTGTGAAAAGCACCTGAAATAATTTATGTAAAAGTGTTTTGTACACTTGAAGCAATAAAACTCTTAGTTTTGACAGAGATTATCTTATTTTCAAACTTCTCTAAGCTGCATTGTATTGGTGTACAAATAAAAAAGAAGGAAGCATGGAAATACAAATTTTACCTTTTACAAGTGTCCTTCATTTGTGTATTTGTTAATCTGAATTGGTATTCTCTGTCATTTCTTATGAATTGTTACAAAAGCCCATGTCACATCAGTCGTTAAATAGTTTTAAAAATACGCCCGTACTAGGTACATCATGGGAGAGTTCTAAAATCCTACACAATACAATTCATTTGAATTCATTTACCTTTAGTTGTAACTATGTAAGAAATAGTCAATTAAAATACAAAGGGTTTGCAATTCCAAAGTATTTGGATGTAGTAGACTTTATTGTGATCCTACATAAAGATACTGTTTTAAAAAAACTTTGCATACCTATACTCAAACTTAGGTGATGAATACACTCTTACAAAGTAGCTGTTCTTAAAAATATAAGCAGTGCATAACCCATGCTTAGAATCATTTCTCTTCCTCAAGTTTTTTTTTTATCTATTAAAATATACTTTACAAGCATAAACAACCTCAAAACATATATTCAGCAAGATTCAAAACATTCCATAAAAACACAAGATATTCCTTTCTGTCTTTATGCTATCCAACTCATTTCTAAATTGCTTTTACCCCTAGCTCATATAATATAATCATGCTCAGATAATCAAATTTATTGATGCTCAATAAACTTTTAATAAATCTATGAATTATTTTAATCCAATACGGTGGTTGGAACCCCAAGTATAAATGGTCAAAAAATCTCCGTCTAAATGAAATATAAATAGGCTGTTGTAATTCCACACCTCTTACCAAGTTAAAATATACTTAAAATATAATTCAATGGTAAATGTTGTAAAAACAGGCTAAAATTTAGTTTTAGATAGTCATACAATTCTCTCTTTTAAATTTTTAGAGGCACTCAGTGTTCCATATAACTTCTTTTTTAAAACCAGTTTCTGACCAAATTTCAACAAGAACATAAGCAATCATTTCTTGTCATTACTATATAGCAAAATATATAAGTAAATTAAATAATTTAGGTAAAGTAAGCATGATGAAAATCCATTTATTCCTTCTATGGATACTGTGATTTTGTCACTTGTAGTCAAACCTAGAGATGCATATTTGGATTATTTCCATCATTATGAGCATGATTGTTATTTTTGGATTTGATTTCTTAGTTATGCCAAGCATTTCTCATTTCAGTAAAAATTTTGGATTGAAAACCAGACTGCACTCTGCTAAATAAAAGTGAAACTTGAGGAAATAGAATAAATATTGTGGGCTATCTTCAATTCTAAGTTTGCCATGCAATATTTTGCAAATTCACTGTGTCCATTACCAAGTTCATCAACTTTTCCCTCAAAGCCATACCTCTTCTGTTTCCCAGTCTTATATTCAGCCAAACCAGAAAAATGAAATTCATTCTATATTTATTCTTTCCTTGTTTTCTCACATTTTGTCAATTAAAAAATTATTACTTATTTTTAAAAATTAAATCCAAATCAGTTAGCACATAGTATAGAAATAGTTTCAGGAATAGAAATTAGTGATTCATCACTTACATATAACATCCAGTGCTCATCCCAACAAGTGCCCTCTTTAAGGCTTGTCACCCATTTAACCCATCCCCCCACCCACATCCCCTCCAGCAACCCTCAGTTTGCTTTCTGTATTTATTTTGTTCTTTGTATGAGTCTCTTATGGTTTGCCTCCTTCTCTGTTTTTATCTTATTTTTCCTTCCCTTCCCCTATGTTCATCTGTATTGTTTCTTAAATTCCACATATGAGTGAAGTAATACGATATTTTTCCTTCTCTCTAACTTATTTCACATACCATAATATACTCTAGTTCCATCCACATTGTTGCAAATGGCAACATTTCATTCTTTTTGATTGCCAAATAATATTCCATTGTGTGTGTGTATACAATATACATTGTATATAGAGATGTATACATATGTATATATATATATGTATATACCCATCACATCTTCTTTATCCATTCATCAGTTATATTTATTTATTTATTTATTTTGATAGAGAGAAAGAGAGAAAGAGGAATAATGAGAGTGAGCATGAGTTGGGGGAGGGACAGAGAGAGAGAGGGAGAGAATCCCAAGCAGTCTCCATGCTCAGTGCCAAGCCCGATGTGGGGCTTAATCTCATGACTGTGAGATCATGACCTGAGCTGAAATCAAGAGTTGGATGCTTATTCAACTGAGCCACCCAATTGCCTCAATTTTAAAAATCTACCCCCAAAACCAAGAGCACAATTTACACACTGTATATTAGCCAATTTGGCAATACACCATATTCAAAAAATAAAAAAGATTTTAACTTCTTAAATATATCTGTACTTCAACATCTGTTTTCCATTTCCACTGAAAAATAAATACCCCAGTTTTCTGAGTTAAGCCTTCTGAGGTGGGCTGCCTCCCTCTAAAGGCTTCTTTATATTTCCACAAATCTCCCCCTATTTTAAGGATCCTGGCTACACTGACATTAATGATCCCCTTGCTCCCTTTCCAATCCATTGGTCATATACACACAACAACACAATAACATACAAAAAAAAAAAACCCACACTAGACATATAGCATTCAATCCCTTGACATATTTCTGCAAATCTCTCTGCCTAAATGGTCTTTTCTAACTCCTCAAGCTAATTCTGAAAGATTTGAAATGTTCATCAAGTTATCACTTTCCTATGGAAGCTTTCATGATCATTTTAGCCCAAATTAGGCTGCTGTTCTTTGAGAGCACCAGAAAATGATGCCAATATAGACAATACAATAAAGAAGAGGAAAGGGACATTTAGAAGAATTCTGCCTGGTAAATTTTTTGTTGTTTGTTTTCTTGTTTTCACCTGCATGACTAGATCAGTCTGGAAGTGTGAGAAGGTGGGAGTGAAATAGAAACTTTTAGGTGAGAGGAAATATTTTAGAACAGGACCTGTGGAAATTATACAAGAGTTGAATGGGGTTAAAAAGTGAATATGGGTGCCTGAGTGATCCAGTTAAGTGTCCGACTCTATTTCAGCTCTGGTCATCATCTTACAGTTTATGGGATCCAGCCCCATGTTAGGTTTTGCACTGACAGTGCTTAGAGCCTGCTTGGGATTCTCTCTCTCTCCTTCTCTCTCTCTCTGCCCTTCCCCTGCTATGGGCACTCTCTCTCTGTCTCTCAAAATAAGTAAACAAAAAGATCTGTGAAAAACATTGAATGCTTAATAGCAGTTCAAAATTATGTATTGGTGTGTTTGTTTTCAGAAGTCAGAGTTAAGCACTTTTACCTGAAGCTCCCTATCAATCTGAGAGTTGTAAAAGAGGACACTCGTTGAAAATTAGTCCAGGAGTAGGAATTAAGAGGGCAAAAATCAGTAAGAATTTGAGGATGATTAAAATGGTATCACATAAAGGAGTTTACAAGGAATCTAGGCTGAGTTAGACAGGTGGCCAAGGTAATACATGGAAAACAGACCCAAAAGAGCCCAAGGTTTAGCACTTTCAAGAAGTAACACAAACAATTCAATATAAGTTCCAATGGCAAAGTAAATTGTTTTTCTGATTAACATTTGGCGACAAAAAATAATAGATGCATTTATAAATGTATGTTTTTCCCTCTGTAACCACCAAAACACCTATCAATTTACATTGTTCTTCCAAAGTTAAGGAGTTTAAAATAATAAATAATTGAAAGGATTTATTAAGCCTTCACCTGGTACTATAAATACTGCAGCATTCTGAATTTCTATTAAATAAAATATTTATTTTTAAATACAGAATTCTATGCATTTTTAAAATATGTATTTGATGTCTAAATTAGCATACACTGCGGTTCCATAGTCATGCAGTTAAAATGAGGCTTTATATAGTAAATTAATATTTTATTAAGAATAATAGATACTTTCAAAGCACAGTAAATAGAATTAGTTAATATAGAGTAGTATAATTTATGTCTTTTGCAAGTATAATTCAATAAATAGGGAACTTGGAAGAATGCCTTATGCATTTTTAATTAATGCAATAAGGAAAATTTAAGGTAAGATTTTGAAATTCTAGGATCAGCTCTGTAGGCAAAATACATTGTTTTAAAGTTATCCGATGCTAAATTAAACAATCTGAATTCAATGGATGAATTCATTTCTGATCCAGCTTTTTAAAATGCAAGTTGATATAAACTACAGAATGGACTTTCAAAAGTACATTAAAACCTTATAAATTTAAGACATACGTTTTGGGGGGGAGGTTTTGTTGTTATTTTTTCTGTTAATAGTGTTTTTCCTTTGAGACTCCCTGCCTTTGGTACTTACAAGACTTCTACAGTACATTAGCAATAAAAATTCAAAGCATCAAACATACAAATCATTATGAAAATATTTTAACTACACGAAGATGTCTCTGGCTTCATTGACAAATTGATAGTCGCATTATAAACTAAATTTATAAAATGCAATACAATAAAAATAAGTGGATTGTTTATTGGGAAAAGGGAATCCAAATGCTTTAGGTTTATCGTTGTTTCTACACGAGTGAAATATATTTTTAAAATTAATTTATATGATAGAGGCTCTGGATTACTTACGAAGCCTCAACTTTTTTAGTAGTAGAGTCCAGATGGTTCAGGAAATAACTGAATATTTTCATTTCATAAAATATTTCTTATCTTTGTTTTAGTGATTTTACATTTTATATCTCTTTCCACTTTTATTTTTGTTCATGACTATATTATTTTCTCCCAAATGGACTATGGCAAAGTTCATAAATTACAAATTTACATACTAATGAATTTTAAAGACTATTTTTTTTAGGAGCAGTTTCAAGTTTACAGCAAAATTGAGAGAAAGGCACAGAGATTTACCATATACTCTCACACATGCATAGCTTCCCACATTATCAACATCACTCACCAAAGTGGTACATTTGTTAGCATGGATGAACCTATACATCATAATCACCCCACACCTATAGTTTACCTTAGGGTTCATGCTTGGTGTACATCCTATGGGTTTGGACAAATATATAATGACATGTATCCACCATCATACAGAATAGTTTCACTGCCTTAAAAATCCTCTGTGCTCCACCCATTCATTCCTCTTCCCTCCCTCAACCCCACTGATCTGTTTACTGTGTCCATAGGTTTGCCTTTTCTACAACTTTATAGATTGGAATTATTCAGTACATAGCTTTTTCACACTGACTCCTTTCACTTAGTAATATGCATTTAAATTTCCTCCATGTCTTCTTATGGCTTGATAGTTCAATTCTTTTTACTGCTTAATAATGCTCCATTGTCTAGATGCACCACAGTTTATCCATTCACCTACTGAAGGACATCTTGGTTGCTTCCAAGTTTTGGCAATTACAAATAGAACTTCTATAAACATCCATCTGCAGGTTTTTAAGTGGGCACGAGTTTTTGACGTCTTTGGGCAATACCAAGGGGCACGGTTGCTGGATCACATGGTAAGAGTATTTTTGTAAGAAACCACCTATCCTTCCAATTGGATGCACCGTTTTGCATTCCTACCAGCAATCCATGAAAGATTTTGCTGGTCCACATCCTCACCAGCATTTGCAGTTGGCACTGGTCCAGATTTTTGCCATTCTAATAGGTGTGGTGTGGCATTTCATTATTTTTATCATCGTGTTTCCCTGATGATTATGATGTGGGACATCTTTTTTTTTTTTTTAGTTTTTTAATGTTTATTTATTTTTGAGAGAAAAAGAGAGAGAGAGAGAGCGCAAGACACAGAATCTGAAGCAGACTCCAGGCTGTGAGCTGTCAGCACAGAGCCCGATGCAGGGCTTGAACTTAGGAACCATGAGATCATGACCTGAGCCAAAGTCGGAGGCTTAACCTACTGAGCCATCCAGGTGCCCGATGTGGAATATCTTTTTTATTTGCTTGTTAGGCATCTGCGTATCTTCTTTAGTGAGATGACTGTTCAGGTTTTTAGCCTTTTGTTGTTGTTGTTGCATTTATTTATGTATTTTTGAGAGAGAGAGAGAGAGACAGCGAGCAGGGGACGGGCAGAGAGAGAGGGAGAAAGAGAATCCCAAGCAGGCTGTGGGCTGTCAGTCCAGAGCCCATCTCAGGCCTCAATCTCATGAACTGTGAGGTCATGACCTGAGTCAAGATCAAAAGTAGGATGCTTAAGCAACTGAGCCACCCAGACGCCCTGCCCATTTTTTGATTGGGTTGTTTGTTATATTATTGTTGAGTTTTAAGAGGCTTCTATATATTTTGGATAAATCCTTTATAAGATGTGATTTTTGAAAATATTTTTACCAGTTTTTGGTTTGTTTTCTAATTCACTTGACATTATCTTTTAGAGAACATAGTTGGTTTTCTTTTTTTCTTTTTTCTTTTTTTCTTTTTTTCTTTGAGAATATTTGACACAAAATGCTACATTAGTGTCAGGTATACAACACAGCAACTCAATTTCTCTATATGTTATCTCACGGTTACAACTTTAGCTACTATCTGTCACCATACAATACTATTGTAACATCATTGACGATATTCCTTGTGCTGTGCCTTTGATTTCCTTGACTTATTTATTCCATAACTGGATGCCTGTATCTCTCACTTCCCTTCACTCATTTTGCCCATTCCCCTACTCCTTTTCCTCTGGCAACCACCAGTTTGCTCTTGGAATTTATAGGTCTGATTCTGCTTTTTGTTTAGTTTTTAATTGTATTGAAGTCCAACTTATCAATTATTTCTTTTATGGATCATGTCTTTGGTTTTGTATCTAAAAAGAGAAAGCCATACCCAAGGTCATCTAGGTCTTTTCCTATTATCTTCTAGGAGTTTCATAGTTTTGTGTTTAAATTTATGTTTGTGATCCATTTTGATTTAATTTTTTGTGAGAGGTTTAAGGTGTATTTCTAGGTTTATTTATTTATTTCATGTGAATGTCCAGTTGTTCCAGCACCATTTGTTGAAAAGAGTGTCTTTGCTTCATTGTGTTGCCTTTGGCCTTTTGTCAAAGATCATTTGACTATTTGACTATAGTATATTAATATATACTATATCATTTGACTATTTCTGGGCCATTTATTTCTTTCCATTGATCTCTTGGTGTCTTATTTCTTCAATACCATAATAAATGATATAATTGCTTATTAGTTTTAGAAGTTTTTTGTTGGTTCTTTTGGATTTTCTATATGCATGATAATGTCATCTGCAAACAATGATACTTTTACATCTTCCTTCACAATTTGTATATGTTTTATTTACCTCTATTGCCTTATTACATTAACAAGGATTTCCAGTTTGATGTCAGAAAGGAGTGATGAGGGGTGCTTGGGTGGCTCAGCTGGTTACGTGTCCAACTCTTAATTTCAGTGTTGTTTGATAAAGTAGTCCATAGATGTAAATTATATACACTTGATTAATGATGTTATTGAGCTAAATATGTTCTTTCTAATTTTCTGCCTTCTGTATTTGTCCATTTCTGACAGAAGAATGTTGATGTATCCAATCATAATAGTGGAATCATCGATTTCTCATCGCAATTCAATCACGTTTTGCCTCTTGTGTTTGGTAATCTGTTGTTAAAACCATACATGTTAAGAATTGTTACATCTTCTTGGAGAATAAGAATTTCCTTTTATTATTAAGTAATACCTTTCTTTATCCCCAATAACATTCCTTGCCTTGAAGTTTCCTATGTCTGAAATTAATTCAGCTATTTCTATTTTCTAATGATAAATTTGTGTATAGTGTATATTTCTTCATCAATGCATTTACTTTTGATTTATATATGTCTTTATATTTAAGATGGATTTTTTTCTAGACAACATATAATTGGGTCATGTTTTTTATCCACTAAAACAATCTCTTTAAATGGTGCATTTAGACCACTGACATGCAAAGTGATTATTGCTATGGTTAGATTAATATATAGTATATTTAGTAATGTTTTCTGTTTGTTGCCCTTGTTTTTTGTTCTTATTTTGTGTTCCACTCTTTTTCTGCCTTTTGTGGTTTTAATTGAGCATTTTACATAATTCCATTTTTTTCCTTTCCTGGTATATTATGTTTTTTTTTTTTACTTTTTTTAGTGGTTACCTTAAGGTTTACAATATATATTTACAACTAATACAAATCTACTTTCAAATAACAATGTAGTATAAGTACCTTATAATAAGAAAGTAATGAATGATTCAAGGGATGAGTGGGAAGAATTAGTAATAGCCAATGACAAGACTATAAAACTATGCAAAAAAATTAAGATAGAATTATGCACAAAATACTCATATATAGTTGGAAATTAATGTAAAAATTTAAGCTTCATTCATAAGACAATGACGAAATTATAATGTATTATTTACTTAAAATTTGCTAAGAGACTGGGTTTCAAGAGTTCTTACCCAAAGAAATAATTAAAATAAACCGTAACTATGTGTGTTGTTAGATATGTTAAATATCTTATGGTAATAATTTCATAATATGTACATATATAAACATTATGTTGTATACCTTAAATATATACAATTTCTTTTGTCAGTGATACCTCAATAAAACTGGTAATTTTTTTAAAACAATCATTTATATGTAAATTTAAAACATATATAAAAAGTTATTTCCATAAAAATGCATATTAAGAATATTTGAAATTGAATTATAATAAGCATAGTGTATACAAAAACTTGGATACAGTATATCAGTATTTAAATAAAAGTTTAGAGACTAAAATAAAAATATTAGGGAAAAAAAGAAGTGCTGAAAATTTCATATATCATAAGCTTAAATGAAATACACCTATATGCCAAAAGCTTAAAAAAGAGTGATATGTTACAAAAGAATGCAAAAGGAATAAAATTGTAAAGAACATGGAAGAAAGTTGGTAAATAACAATACACATAAAGAATCAGTAGAGTTAATGGGGTGCCTGGGTGGTTCGGTCGTTAAGCATCCGACTTTGGCTCAGGTCATGATCTCACAGTCCGTGAGTTCGAGCCCCACGTCAGGCTCTGTGCTGACAGCTCAGAGCCTGGAGCCTGCTTCAGATTCTGTGTCTTCCTCTCTCTGAACCTCTCCCGTTCATGCTCTGTCTCTCTCTGTCTCAAAAATAAATAAATATTAAAAAATTTTTTTTAAATAAAAGTAAATAAAAAAGAATCAATAGAGTTAAAAGATGGTGTTTGAAAACAATCAAAGCCTAATAAAATTGATAGACCTCTGGAAAGATTGATACAGTCAACCCAATAGAAAAAGTATAAAACACTTGAATAAATGTTGAGGGAAAGAAACCAGACACACAAAAACTACATGCTCTATGTTTCTATTTCATAAAGTATCAAATAGGCAAAGCATTTACCAAATTGCCAAAACTGAAGCTACGTTGCATAAGGATGCATATTTAGGCAGTTAAAGGAAATGATTACCAAAAAGGCATGCTATGATTGCCTCTGTTATGTGGAGAGTGCTGAGATCCATCAGAGATTATGGGTAAAATCTGGAATTCTTTCAATATTTATATTTTAACCCAAGAGGTTGTTACATGGATGTTTGCTTTAACATAATTTGTTAATCTTATTTATGTTTTATGTCCTTTTCTGTATGTATGTTCACTAACAAAAGTGTTAGAAAACAAGAGAAAGGGAATGACTGAGAAATTGGAAATGCACAATTCCCATAAAAAGCATAGACACATATGGTGGGATCAAGATAATTTTCATCGATCATAACCAGTGGGGTAGTTCTGCTAGAGTGTCAACTCTGGATTAAAATTATTCCAGAGAACAGTTTGGGGTTTAGTTCCATTACAACCTATTTTTATGTGATAAATAAATCTTGGATGTCAGAGAACTGATGGTTGGTAATACAATTAGGTCGTAACCATGAAAGTACAGTGAGTATTTAAGTGATATGTCATGTTTAAAAATTCTTAAATAAGCTCCTTAAAAATGGAAATTCCAAATATGCAAATTTAACATTCAAGTCACTTTAATTTTTAACCATCTGCTTTTCTGTTTGCCAAAAAAGGAAAAACAAAAAGGAAAGAAAAAAGGAAATAACAAATGGTGACAGATTACCAAGGGAAAATATTGTATTGTAAAATATTTATTAACTTTATTTTTCATTTGTTTAAAGAATAAGTCACTAAACTTAATTTGACCTAGAAACTAAACATTATAATAGTCCCAGCAGCCCTAATTAGTTGGAGAAACTGAATTTTTACCATATAACCTTCAAATCATCTCTTTGAATTTACTCTTTGCTTCTAAATCTCCCTGTTTTCCCAAGTGCTTCACATGTCTCATTTCATATCCTTAATGAAACAACTCAATCAACAAGCCAGGTTTGTACGTGAGCAGATTTAGGCTGAGGTGAAATTAAAAGCCAAAGCACTGCCCTACACGTTTTTATTTTCATTACAAAAATGGAACATTTCATCACCTTCTAATAAGCCACTCAAAATTTGCCTTTAAACATGATCATATTTTCTGTACACATATTCCTCCTCAGAAAAGACATATCTGCAAGAAAACAATGTTAATAAAATATATTCACCTTTTTTGTTTTATACTATAACCAGTATTATAACACTGTGTAGCTAAAATAATAACCTTTTGCAATTATATGATTTCCCTTTTTTTCTCTTATTGTGTTTCTATACATTTCTCTGTTTGGATTTACTCAATATGTTAAGATATTGATACGTATGTATATCTATATATAGGTATAGATATAGATATACATACATAAACACAAATGAAAACATGCATACATGTTGAAAATTTTAGTTAAATGTTAAATAATTTTTTTTTATTATTTTTACTTATTTTATTTCTTGTAATCTAAAAAGGACAAATAGGTAGTAAGATAGACACTATCGGAATCAAATAATTTTAAGGAAATTTCTAGGGGTGCCTGGGTGTCTCACTTGGTTAGGGGTCCAACTCTTAACTCTTAAATTTGGCTCAGATCATGACTGCACAGTTCATTAAAGTGAGCCCTGTTTCGGGCTCTGCACTGACAGCACACAGCCTGCTTAGGATTCCCTTTCTCCCTCTCTCTCTCTCTCTGCCTCTTCCCCACTTGCACTTACCTCTCTCAAAATAAATAAATAAACTTGAAAAAAGGAAACTTCTAATCTACAAGTTTTTCATCTTTATCTTTTTTTAAAAATAAGAAGTGGAAAAGGAAATAATCTAACACAGCCCAAACTAATAAATTGTTCTGTTATCTAATACATTAATTTAATAAAATTCATTTTATTTATGTATGCATTTGTCCTTTCAAGTCTCATTCATTCAGGTATTCATCAACTAACTCATTTATGTATTCATTCATTCAGTACATATTTGTTTGTCATTATGCACCAGTCACTTATAATAGTCTCTGGTAGAAAAAAAAAATTATTAAGCCATTGTCTTCAGTCTACTGAGGGATCCACATATGAAAAACAGATAATTTAAGCAGAGATATGCAGAGATTATTTAAATACTTGAATTGAAACTTTAAGTTTAAATAAAAAATTTCCAGATTAAGGAGAGAAAGATACTCAATATAGGAAACAAAAAACAAGTGTACAAATGTATAAAGGTACAGCTTATTCCAAATTAGAAAAAAGTTTGGGGTGAGGCTGCCAGAAAACCTTAAGCAACTCTAAATATTGGAAATATACACCAATCGTCAGCCACATAATTCCAAATAAAATAACACTAAATTGAAGTAAAGTGTAAGAAAGTCAAACGTTTCTCTGTTTTTCTCTGTAATGACCACATGAATATTTTTAGAGGTATCCAATATAATTTTTTTTCAATAGAGATTCTGGTTTCCCTGTTTTGATCGTATTTTTGACATATATTCAATAATTACTGAAGCTATGATTTATAGTATATAAAGGCACAGATTCTAGTAAATCTGATCAAATTCTGGTTCTAGAAACTTTGCCGTGTATCACTGTAGTAAGTATATGAATAATTAATATAATTAGAGATGGTGTATTTCAAGGTTTCAGTTACCTTAACTTGAACTTAAATTTAAAATTTATTTTAAAACCACTACCAGATTTTTTTAAAAGTTTATTTCACCTTATATTTAGTACCAAAACCTTTCTTTGGTTTTGGTCAAATAAAAAGCCAAAGTTCTGATACACAGATATTTTTCATATGGAATTATAGATTTATTTTTCTATCAAATTGATTAAATAATTTTACATGTAAGTCAGAAAACATTAACTTTAAATTGCAATAATTGCTATAATCCTAAACCAACATGAAGCATGTGAAATGTATGATTATTCCAAGTTATACAGCTATTCAATTGCCTGAAATCAGTGATCTATCTTTTGTGTATTGAACACAGTACAGGAGTCATTCTGACCTAATGAAATTACTCATATTAAACACTTAGCAGGAATAACAACTTGATATTTCTGTTTTAGCTTTTTTCCTAATTTGAATAGTAAATAACTAGATGCTTTCATATATATTTAATTACACTGTATTTGTTTACAAATAGTCAGTGGCAACTAGGAGATTTGATAAGAGTCTATCTGTTAAAAAATACATTTATCAAAACTTCACAATTTTACAATGTCAAATGTATGTCAATTTGAGAGAGTGAAATGGTATCATAAACATAGTGAATCTATCAAAGAGAAAGACAACCTTGATGGGAGTATATAAGCTCCCCAACAGATAAAACATTATTTCAGGTAATTAAGTATCTTTCATTCTTCAAGAAGAACATAAAGGCATGGAATGTACTTTTAATAGTCTCATTTAAAAGATATTGGAATTTATATAAAGTCGATCCTTAGTTATTAAATTGAAAAGCATTGGGATTTTTCTAAAAACCAGTAATAATCAAGGTAAAGTAGTCAGCATAATACAGCCTTCCAGATGTCTGAAGATAATGGTTTGTTTGTTGTCTGATAGGTAGTGGTGAAAAATTTAGCATCTATTTTCTCACATGTAGGGCATAAAAACTATTAGGAAAAGCATAAGGCCAATTTCTGTTTTCCAATTCTGTTTTCATTATTGATTCTTATCCCTTAAAAAAAAAAGCAGAGTTAATCTGTCTACTATCATAACTACTCACAACCCTATTATGAAAATACTCATAGAACACATTAGGCATTGAAACTTAAACTTTCGAATTTGAGTGGGTCTTTAAATCTTAGTTAAAAAAAAAAAAGAAAAGAAATGTTCCTTTATGCTCCCTCTCCCTCTCTCTCTCTCTCTCTCTCTCACACACACACACACACACTAAAAAGGATAGATTAGAATTTCTGAGAACGAATATATAGAGATGAATGATTGTAAACTAAAGAAAGCTCAGTTTCATCCCTTCTCAAATCCAGGGTCTTAAAAAGATATCCGATGTATCTTTGTTAGCCCCCAACATTGCGAAGGTTGGCTTCAATATTCCTTGCTGGCATCATGAAGTAGAGAGCAGTTGATTCAGTGCACTGGCATTATCTTATAATCATAATCCAGTTCATAGATATTACCAAAGATAGTGAGCTTTGCAGCTTCCTAGACAGGAAGCTTGCCCATGCACCACTTCAAGTAATGAGCAATGAGCTAATATAATATGGAATCACAAATATAAGTAATAATTTAAGTAAACTCTTAGAGTATATCTTTATATTGCAGTTTGTATTATTGTGTCAAGAGCTGAAACATGTCATATTAATTGCTGTATATGCAAACATGTTAAAATACTTTTAACCTTAAAGAGAATCAAAGGGAAAGTGTAGTTTGTTATTTGTTAGACAATAAAAGCCAGATGGTTGGGACTGAACATTTACTCTTGGGGGTTCAATGTGATATCAAGGAATAAGAAAGCAAAAGGCTGTGTTTAGCAAAAAACAAAACAAAACAAAATACAAAAACACCCAAGGTTGAGTACATCCGCAAAATAGGAATGGTCTACTTAAGGGACCCCTTAGTACACATTTGTGCTGAGTGCTACATTAAAATATTCAGGATTAAATTAGCTGCCTAGCTGGAAAAGAAAGAAAAATTCACACAGCAAGTTTGAAAGCAGAAATGGACAGAAACAGTGCAGATAAAAAAAGCAAATTTCTCTCAAGCAGGGGTTTAGCTCACCCCTTAGAAGAGGCAAATTGGACTTTACCTAAATTGTGCCTTGATATTTCTTGGGTCCATTTTTATCTGATATTTTGTGAAAGTCAATCATTTGCAGCATTCTTTAGTTTACTGCTTTCCTGTAGAAATGCTTAATACACATACTGTCTGAAGTAGTTTGATACTAGGAGTCATGACCTAGCTCAATAAATAATTCTCCCCTACAGGTCACTTCGCTAAAATCCAATTTGAGATTTCTCTTCCCATATTTTTAATGGTATAATGTGAATAAATATTTAGGCTTTCAGGAAAATGATTTCCACACAAATGGACTTGTTATTTTAGTTGGCTTTGTCACTCATACAAAAGTCACTGACTACTATCTTCCAGAGTCTCATTGCTATGCCAGAGACCCTCTTTCAAAGGAATCCAGATTCCTTTCTCACAATGAGATACAAAAACAAAAACAAAAACAAAAAAAAAAAAGGGGGGGACAGATTTAAGATCCATTCTTTATCGAAGATAGTTTTACATGTATATCCAAACCATACTTAATAAAGGTTTTAAATAGAAAGAATCCTAGCTTGGGGCGCCTGGGTGGCGCAGTCGGTTAAGCGTCCGACTTCAGCCAGGTCAGGATCTCGTGGTCCGTGAGTTCCAGCCCCGCCTCAGGTTCTGGGCTGATGGCTCGGGAGCCTGGAGCCTGTTTCCGATTCTGTGTCTCCCTCTCTCTCTGCCCCTCGCCCGTTCATGCTCTGTCTCTCTCTGTCCTAAAAATAAATAAAAAACGTTGAAAAAAAAATTAAAAAAAAAAAAAGAATCTTAGTTTGTCAAAAAATTTTATAGTGTACAAAAGAAAATGTAATATTATTAGATATAATTTGTACACCCATCAGGGGGTTGATAGACAAAAGGATTTTTTATTAAGTGATATTGTCTGAAAAATCATTCCCAACTTGAAGGGCGTGGTCACATCTGGTGTGGTGAAACACAAAAAAGGGTTTTATCCGCTGTGGAATTGATGGCAATGTGGGTAAACACAGGTTTCAAAACTCTGTAAGAGGTGAAGGCTGGAGATAGGAGGTGAATTTCTGTGAGGAGGAATCCATGCAGTAGGTGCTGTGAGGCGCTACAAGATGGTTGCTTTGAATGAACCTACGCACTTTTTCTTTAGCTGTTAACATGTTTGGCTGCTGAGTCTTTCCTGAATTATGGCTTCCTGCTGAAAAGAGCTTCTTTATTTAGGGATGTTCCCATCTGAAGAATGACTGAACTGAGACTACAAAACCTCTTTACCTTCTCTTCAATTTGGAACGACTCTTAAGGGACATCCCAGTTCAAGGAGGATTTTGGATCATCTGAGAGCTTTATTTGGGCTGAATTGGACTTGTTTCCTCTCTCGGCCATTTGTTTTTCTTCTTCAGAAAGCACCGCCTGGTATAGTTCCTGCCAAATGATTATTCAGGGTCAGTTCCCCTGGAATTCTAACTTAAGTTAACCCAGGAGGAAGAAAGATGAGCATTTGTGGCAGAGTGGCTAAAGAAAAGGTTTGATTTGGAAAGGCTTCTCCTTTTGGGTTTTGACCTAAATCATTTTATTTGGTTGATAAACCCATCCCTAGTTACCCAACAAAACAATTAAAAGAAATAACACTTTTTGAGTAAACCTCTTTACCTTGTAAAATGCAGATAGTAGCAGATTCAAGTACTAGTTGCAAAGAGAAACTTGGTTTCTGAAAGACGATGGTCATATGGGGTTACACGTATTTCACACACCAGTTACTGCTGGAGAATAGCATTAGAACTTAACCCATGGTTTGAGAGAAACATGCAGTTAAATAATCCCTTAAATACATTTGAAAACTGTATTCAATTATCCATTTATTAATATGATTCATTAACTATTAAGAGAAAAGAAATAAGTCCTTGGCCTGTGAGAGTATATTCTAGGAAGAAGGATAAGATTTATGCACAAATAATACAAGCCAGAAGATTGGCAAATGTTATAAAATATACAAATAAACAAAAATGGAGTCTGAGGAAACAATGATTGGCTCTTGCTTGGCAGATTAGAGGAGGTCTTGTGGTTCCATGAAATTGATAGTAGATAAGGCTGAAAGGAGAGAGATGTGTAGTTGTCTGAATGCTGGGGTGAAAGTTTTCATATTAATTTAAAAGCAATTAGCAAAAATGTAAGAGGAGAAAGAGATGGATAGGGAAGGAAATATGATTTATTATTAAGTTTCTCTGGGAGCTGACATCGAAGATAGCATTTAGAGGTAGAACAGCAGAAAATTCTTTTCCCATTCCCCCATTGGGAGACCCAATAGGACAATTGCTAGAAACCCAAACAAATAGTACCTTCTCTTTAATTTCAGAGTTTGTCACCTCCTCTACACTGTATTTATAGAAACCTGTGTCCCAGGCACTAACAAAATAGTGCCTCATTAGTGGCGATAAGGAAAACAATTACTGATGTTCCTCTCTGACATGACTGGGAGCTCTGGAAAAGGAGGCAGAGTATCAGTTTGGGGTGAAGACTTCCAAAATTTAGGCATTCCTACTTCTCATGTTTCTATGTACTACCGGTGAATGTGGTGCAGAAGACCATTTGTCTACATCAGCATGAGTTAAGGACTCTTAAGAGTGATCATAGAATTGATGTAGTTTTGTTTGCTTGCTTTTTGCATAGCTCAATGTTCCCCTTTACATGACTTTCGAACACTTTGTTTCTAATTTTTAGTTAAAAGTGAAGTTACCATCGTTTATTTTTTTAATTTTTTTAATGTTTATTTATTTTTGAGACAGAGACAAAGCATGAATGGAGGAGGGTCAGAGAGAGAAGGAGACACAGAATCTGAAACAGGCTCCAGGCTCTGAGCTGTCAGCACAGAGCCCGATGCAGGGCTCGAACTCACCGACCGTGAGATCATGACCAGAGCTGAAGTCAGACGCCCAACCGACTGAGCCACCCAGGCGCCCTGAAATTACCATCATTTAGATGAAGTGTGTCATATATAGGCTTCTAATTGCCATGTAATAAATATAACCTTTGTCAGATTATCATTGCTATATATTATGCTTAATTTCAATATTATAATCTATTAGTGAACTTTCATTTTTCTATCATTTTTTTGCTTGTTACAGTACTTGTCCACACTTATATACCATATACTTATGTTCCTAATTGAGAGAAAACATAGAAATTTAATTTACATTGTCCTAGTATAAAGTGACAACTGATAAAACAATTTCAACAATTAGTATACTTCATAATTGACACGCTAAAAAATTTGAACTAAAGTAGAACGTACATATTCTATTCTCTTAAATTGCTTGAAAGACACTGATCCAGGAATCCATCAGAAGCAAGAATGAAAGCGATCATTCCCAAACTAAGAATAGTAGTAGTTTAATAGCTCACAAAAATGCCTCTTTGGAACAAGGCAATTAACTGTTGCCTCCAATGAAAACTGCCATGGGAATTTAGGTAGGTAAAGTGTAATTAACTAAATTAGAAGTAATGAAAATGCTACACTTAAACAGTGGTACGATTGTATAGAGACTTGATATACTATAGTGGTTTGTGGTCCATTTGAACTCCTAAATACAATTAAAAGACATTTCCTCTAAAAAAGATCAAGGGATTTTTATCAGGGAAAACTGCTGCTGCTTGCCAGCTCGCTCTTAATGAACTTTAAAATGCCTATATTGTACACATGCCTATTGGCCGCATTTTGTGTAGAAGCAGGTGGTTGGCACCATGCTCATGTCGCTGCTATCTGGGTAATAACAGTGACGCAGAGGAAAGTTGCAGGGTCCTTCCAGTCAAGTCTCAGATTCAAACTCTTGCACTTAGTAAATATCCAACTTGTCCACAAGAAATGACATTCAGGTTCTAGTTAGTGATAGACATAGTACTAAATTAACTCCACTCATTAAATGTCTAACATTTAGTAAAATAAACATCTATTATATAGTTATACTTGAGCTTAACAATTGCAATGTTGTTACCTTTAGGTTATGGTCTTTAAATTTATTTTCACATAAAACCCATTATAAAAATGCACCTATATGTGCAGATGCTATATTATAAAGGTTGGGCTCACAAATTTTACTATATTCATATTTTAATTGATAGCAATTTCACTTATATTTTTATCTATTACCATGACAAAAATGTGAATGATGAAGTCATTATAGACAGAAGTCTTTCAGCCATCTCATTGCTCTCCCCACAACAATAATTATATATTAAAAGTACATAATAAAGACTAAGTTTGGATGAGTTAATGTTGCCTTGAATTTTGAGCTATTTTCTCAGATCTTTACTGCACATGGCAATCATACAAACACATCCAACCAGAGTGAAATCCTAAGGAGGCTATCTGTAGCCACACTGAACAAACAGTCGTGAGATCATAACTGAGGGAATTACAGTAATTCTGCTTTGTCTTAAATAAAATAATTAACAAAATTTTTATTACTCGACATACCTGAAACATAAAAGAAAAACAAAACAAAAGATCAATACATTAATTGTTACGTCCACAAAAACACATGCTTTTCATTTTATTTATTCATTTTATTTATTTACTTCTTTTCATTAAAAATATTTAATTTTTTTTTTTTTTAGCGTTTATTTATTTTTGAGACAGAGAGAGACAGAGCATGAATGGGGGAGGGTCAGAGAGAGGGAGACACAGAATCCTAAACAGGCTCCAGGCTCTGAGCTGTCAGCACAGAGCCGGACGCGAGGCTTGAACTCACGGACCGCGAGATCATGACCTGAGCCGAAGTCGGCTGCTTAACTGACTGGGCCACCGAGGCGCCCCTAAAAATATTTTTTAATGTTTATTTACTTTTGAGTGAAAGAGAGAGAGAGAGAGAAAGACAGAGACAGAGGCGTGAGTGGGGGGAGGGGCAAAGAAAGGGAGACACAGAATCTGAAGCGGGCTGCAGGTCTGCACAGAGCCTGATGCAGGGCTCCAACACATGGAGTATGAGATAGATCATGACCCGAGCTGAAGTCAGACACTTAACGGAGGGAGCCACCCAGGCACCCCGACTTATTTTTATTTTAGAGAGAGAGTGCGAGCTGGGAAGAGGGGCAGAAAGAGAGAGAGAAAGAATTTTCGGCGGGCGCCGGGCTTAGTGGGGAGCCCAGACATGGGACTCCATCTCACAGACATGAGATCTCGACCTGAGCTAAGATCAAGAGTCCGATGCTCAACAGACTGAGCCACCCAGGCTCCCCTCATTTTAATTTTAAAGCTTTTTTAAACATTTATTTATTATTGAGAGACAGAGAGACACGGAGCATGAGCAGGGGAGGTGCCGAGAGATGGAGAGACACAGAAACCCAAGCCGGCTCCGAGCTGTCAGCACAGAGCCCATTGCAGGGCTGGAACTCACAAACCACAGGAGATCATGACCTGAGCCGAAGATGGACCTTGAACCGACGGAGCCACCCAGGCGCCCCTCCCCTCATTTTAATTTTAAAGGATATTTTATTTATTGTCCATCCAGCAAATCTCCATTATAATTCAGTGTGTTTGTTAAAAATCATATAACCTCAAAATATTACCTGTGCCTATACGATGAAATTCCCCTCTTCAAGAAAAACATTAACTGCTCCCTATTATTTATTTCTGGATGAAAATATGTTATTGTTGGTGTTGTTTTTGTTAATATGTTTATTGTCTGTCTCTTCCCAATTGAACGGTAAAGGCTAAGATAATACACTTTGTTGTGCATACTGCCATATTGCCTCAGTGCTTTCACAGTGCCTGCGGTGTGATCCTTGGCATTCAATAAATGTTAATTAAAGAAAAAAGAGTGCTCACCTTATCGTTCAAAATTATATTCCAACTTGTTAAAGATTAGTGATCAAAGCATATTTCACTTCCTAATTACATTTTAGTTTCATTATTTCTCTGGAATATATTAATAGAGTAATTATGATTTATAAAAACATAATTTGATATATTAATACGAATATATTCATAGAAACAATCATAATTAGTTAAATTATGATTTTTTGCTAAATGGCTACTGACAGAACAGAATATTAATCAAAATTTTTAATTTGGAATAAAATAAAATTCAAAGATGGCTTTCAAAGAATTATTTTAAACTCTTTATTTTTAATGAAAAATAATACTTAAAGTTGCTCGTGTTAGTAAGAATCTTTGTGAGTCGGATACAAAACTCTCAGAGAAAGAGAACTTGTTTTTACCTAAAAGAATTGAGTAATAGGTATTAATAGACTTCTCATTTTCAATGTTGAAAGATAAGAAATAATATGCAAATATTTATAAAAACCTGAGGAAAACAAATTGTGACCCTGGAATTTTGTATCTAGCTAAATTTATGAGAAAAGGAAAACATTTTTCAGCTGGCAAAGTTTTCAGAAAATGTCACCCATAGTGTTTTCTCGAAAGAATGAACTATTTACTCTTTAAAGTACTTAACTTAGATGAAAAAAAAAGGTTTTACTTCTAAATATATGTTGTTAATTTAATTGCACACCTAAACTCTGCATCTGTGTGTATTCTCTGAATACAAAACTCATTGTATTGATGTAACACCAAAATGACTGTAAAGCAAAAATCAAGTTAGGCTCTTTGGCTCAATTAAATGCTGAGAAATTCATAAGCAACAGAAATTGAAGGACTACAGGACCAACATTTATTCTTCCCCAAAATAAATCTTTAGCACATAAATTCCACCTGGTATGATTTTGAAATGCTTAAAATGTTGGAAAATGCATTGGTACTAACCAAAGTACATTTTGCTTCATTGTACTTTTTGAACCTTGAAATTTGCACCTGGCAAATTAAAAAAGGAGAAAGAATCTTTCAAATTCACCAATGCAAATATGTTCCACTCACTCTACAATTAAATAGAAAGCCATAATTTTGTTTCTGGCCCATCTACTTTCTACCCTTAGTCACTCTGTAAACTCAAGGATACAAAAAAGATCCCAAGGGACACTTGGGTGGCTCAGTCTGCTAAACCTCTGGCTCTTGATTTCAGCTCAAGTAATGATCTTGGGAACCCAAAGACGGAGAGCCCTGTGAGGACTCCACATTGACTACGCGAAGCCTGTTTGGGATTCTCTCTCCCTCTTTCTCTGCTCCTCTCCATCCTCTCAAAAATAAATAAATAAATATATATATATATATATATATATATATATATTTTAGATTTCACATGTGATACAATTTATTTATTCGCTAATCTATATCTGCTCTGCTGTTTCTGCCTCCTTTCTGCGTGGTGAAAAAGCAAGGGAGGGGTGCCTGGGTGGCTCAGTTGGTTAAGCATCTGACTAGCTCAGGTCATGATCTCTCAGTTTGGTTTGTAGGTTGGACCCCTACATTGAGCCCTCGTGCTGACAGCTCAGAGCCTGGAGCCAGCTTCAGGTCCTGTGTCTCTCTCTCTCTGTACCTCCCCTGCTCATGCTCTGTCTCTTCTCTCAAAGATAAAACAAACATTAAAAGTAAAAAGCAAGGGAAAATATGTTTCTGTCAAAATAAATTCATGCAGCAATTATAACTATCTATGAAACTCAAAATATGTGCTATGACCATGCATAGTGTTTTGTTTTGAGATAGTTAAGTAAAAACTAGGATATTTGGGAGTCTTTTATGAGTCAAACAGTACTGGAAGCTTTATAAATGTAATATAATTAAATGGGCAAGTACACAACAAATGTTCCTTTTTTGTTTTAAATATAATTGAGTAAGTATAACCTATCCTAATCACTTACTTATTTACATGAAAATAGACAAATTGTAGTGTATAAGCATAAAGTACACATAAGGCTTCGATAAAATTACAGAAAAAAAAATTTAAAAAGGAGTAGCTAGTTTAAGAAAAATTTTGGAAAATACAAATCTTTGTAAAAACCACCAGAAGTAATTTTGTTTTCAATGTTTATAGAAAAATTTAGAGGTGCTGAGATGGACATAAAGTTTCCAATTTTAAGTAATTTTTGTAAGAATAATGTGCTTCTATATCAGATCTTGAAGATATATCGTCAGCTTCCATTTTTTTTTCTAGCATATTATGTCACCTAGTAAATTTTCAATAAGTATTTGTTCATAAGTAATTATAAAATATGAAGATATTGATTTTAAATTTGTAAATAGATACAGAATGCTAGAGTTTTCTATATCATTATTTAGCCTGGGTGACATCAAGAGGCTACTATGATCTATTCTCACAAGTAACAAGTATTGACATGAAAAACATATAACTCTTTATAATGTATATAACTTGGGAACATATGTGTATCTATACAATCCACATCACTTAGAAGTGCAACATTTAAATTATTCGTAACTATAAATACTCAGAACTTGGAACCCTGGTGCATTATGAAGAAAATCAATGCCTCTCCTCTAATATTTTCAACCTAAGATTAAATTATTTTACATCTGTTGAAAGAAATAGTTCTAATATAGTATATGTCATTAGTATGAGTTTTAAAGTTAAGAAAAACACTCTAGGTTTTTTTGAAATAAAATAATTTATATTAATTGTCCTTTTATTGTAAAAGCAACAGACTTTTTGTAGAAAGTGGATTTTATGAAGTTTTTAGGTTATTAAAAACCTGCTGAGTTGATAACTCTGAAAGTGATCATGAAGTAATAATCTTAAATGTAAATCCAGCAGGGGTTATGGTAATTTCTAATGATAACACATTAATAAAAACTTGATGCGGTTTGCATCATAAGATAATGTAAAATGTTGTACATTTGTGTTTACTATTTTACTGTTATACATATTGTAAACATCTACATTACTTTAATATATATTAAAAATACAATTTTTCCTATGTGTATAATTTATCTAAGATTATAATATATCTAAAGAGGAAAAGCTGTAGAAGGAACAATGGAAATGTCAGATTTTGAATTTTATGAAAAAACCTAAATTTACAAAACTGGTATTTAGCTGGGCAGTTTTTACAGAATGGATTGAAAGAGATAGACTGAATGCAACATGATACAGCTTTTCCTCAACTTACAATGGGGTTATGTCCTGAATAATTCATCATGAGTTGAAAATATCATAAGTCAAAAATGCATTGCCTAGCCGATTTTAAACATGCTTGGAACACTTACAATTGCCTACAATTAGGCAAAATCATCTAAGGCAAAGCCTGTTTTATAATAAATTGTTGAATATCTTATGTAATTTATTGACTACTGTACTGAAAGAGAAAACAAAATGGCTGGGTTCAGAATGGTTCTCAGTGTATGGGCTGTTTATACTTCTGAACATGCGGCTGACTGGGGGCTTCAGCTTGCTGCTGCTGTTTACCAACGTCATGAGAGTTTCATACTGCATGTTGTGATCCTGGGAGGACAACAAAATTCAAAAGCAGCTCAAATGTTGACTGATCCGTGAATGGAGAAAGAAGATGTGGAATGTATATACATGAAATATTATTCAGCCATAAAAAATGAATGACACCTTTCCATTTGCAATAATATGGATGGATCTAGAGAGTATAATGCTAAGCAAATTAAGCCAGTCAGAGAAAATCAAATACCGTATGATTTCACTCATGTGGAATTTAAAAAACAAAACAAACAAACAAAGGGCGGGGGGGGGGGGGAAGAGGCAAACAAACAAAAAAACAGACTCTTAACAATAGAGAATAGATGGTTACCAGAGGGAAGTGGGGAGGGAGGGTGGGTGAAGTAGGTGAAGAGTATTAAGAGCACACCTATCTTGATGAGCACTGTGTAGTATTTGGAATCGTTGAATCAGTGTACTGCACACCTGAAGCTAATATAACACTGTATGTTAACTACACTGGGATTAAAAGAAAATAAAAAGATCACACACACAAAATTTGAAGTACAGTTTCTACTGAATGCATATCACTTTCACACCACTGTAAAGTTGGAAAATCGTAAGTTAAACCATTGTAAGTTGAGGACGGTCTGCACAGTATGTGAAACATGAGCATACGAGGTAATTGTCAGAAATAACCAGCATGGAAAAAAATACCTATTGGTATGGAATGAAAACGGACAGGAATTAGGAACTTAAAATGGGAAATAAATTTGAGATGACTTCTCAGAAGATATATGATAGAGATTGTGATGATAGTGATACGAATTATAGACAGGGTCACTGATAGCGGGATTTTGGTTAAATGGGAAGATGATGGCTTTGTTTTAGACATTAATTGGCTGTTCGGTGTGAGCTTAAGTATTTTACATAGGCATAAACAATGTCGGGTTCTTCTTGTTTTGTATGGGGCGTAGGAAATTCATTTTTGAAGTTCTAATAACCAGATGTGGAAAAATAACCCTGTAGAAGTGTAGAATATCAAATCATGATGCTTAGATTTTCAAATGACTGTAGGAGGTATTTAGTTGAGGTCTTTTATTTAATAGGAAGAATGAGGATCAGAGACTTTGAGGAATGCTTCTCAACTCCATGCAGAGAGATGTTCACAGAACTGGGACTAGAATCAAAATCTCACATGCTCTACGTTTGGAGCTGTTTTCTCATTACCATGCTGCTTTCTAATCAATATCAATTTAGTGTTTCTGGTTGTACTCTTTTCAAATTTATGTAAGCTAGATTGTAGAAAAAATATAGCAATAGTCAGGAATAATATTTTATATTTTATAGGGGGTTTGTAATTTATCATAAAGCACTGAATTAGACATTTGGGAGCAATAGGTAAGTGACATTAACATCTGTTTTATTAATCCAAGAACAAAATATTCAATTGGGTAAATATGTGCTTAATTACACATTGTTATACCAAACTTTTCTCATTTTTCTCCTCTATTCTACCAGTTGTTTTGGAACCAGTTATTTTGAGACATGTACAAAGAGTGCACTTTGAGGCACCTGGGTGGCTCAGTCAGTTAAGCGCCCGACGCTTGGTTTCAGCTCAGGTCATGCTCTCACTGTTTTGTGAGTTCGTTTCGCGAGAGCCCAAAACCCTGCACTGGGCTCTGTGCTGGCAGCCGAGAGCCTGCTTGAGATTCTCCCTCTCCCTCTCTCTCTGCCCCTCCCCCACTTGTGCTATTTCTGTCTCTCTCAAAATAAATAAGCTTAAAAAATAAATAAAATACATAAAAAGAGTGTATTTTTTTGTCTCAAAATAAATTTGTGTACATGTGTGTTGTCTTTACATAAGAAAGTGAGAATTATGAACAAAATGTATACGGTGTAATCATTGAAGAGTCAGTTAAGTCAAAGCATGTTGTTAAAATTTGAAATATTTAATTATTGTTAACGGAATGTTATGCCATAGAAAAATTTTAATCAAACAAAAATAATATAGGTAAAGTTAAACTTTACAGATTGAAAAGAAAATCACACTCAGTGTGTGTTAACCCATAAATTAGATTCATGAAATTAATTCCAACTCTCTTCTTAATGTTATTTTATTTTTTTACTGGTAGCATTAAACTCAATTTATTATAGATCTATAAATGATGATCCATATTGCAGATTTTGAAACAGGAATTCTCAGTATTGTAGAGATATCAACTATATCTGAATACATCTAAAGATTTAACACCAACTCAATTTAAATCCCAAGGAAATTCACTGTGAAAATTAATACACTCAATTTAAAGTGTACATAGAAATGCAGGTGGCTAAAAATAGCTAGCAATAACTTTAATGATATATGAATGAAAGTAAGGGACTTAGGATTTACCCTACCAAATACCAAGACTTATTTTAAAATGGTTTGATTAAAAAAATTTTTTTTATGTTTATTATTTTTGAAAGAGAGAGAGACAGAGTGTGAGTGGAGGAGGGACAGAAAGAGAGAAGGAGACAGACTCTCAGGCAGCCTCCAGGCTCTGAACTGTCAGCACAGAGCCCGACACGGGGCTCGGCCCACGATCCACAAGGTCATGACCTGAGCTGAAGTCAGACCCTTAACTGACTGAGCCACCCAGGCGCTCCTAAAATGGTTTGACTTTAAACTTTAGTACTAGTGTGGTGATAGACAACAGGCTCATGGGAAGGGATAGAGAGCACAGGCATAGATGCACATGTAAAAAAGACACTTGATTTATGATGGAGTAGTAGGGGAAGAACAGTCTATAATAAGTGATACTTTGCCTAGTACTTAAAACACATGTCAGGTGGAAAGGAGACCTAAATGGAAGAAAAGAAATAATAAAATTTTGAGGAGAAAGATATGATCAAGGAATCAAAAGAGCCAAAAACGTCTTACACGAAGCAGTAACATCCAGAAAGAGATAAATTATATTGATTAAAATGCAAAGCATTTATTAATTAAAGGCAGATTAAGAATGAAAAAGAAAACTGCAGGGTAGAGGAAGATATTTCAACCCATGTAGCCCAAACAATGCTTGCATTCAGTAAATATAAAGATCCTCTGTCAATCAATGAGAAAACAGAGACAAACCAACAAAACATAGACAAGATACCTAAATATTCACTTCACAGGAATGCCCAAGCAGCTAACACACATAACAAGAAAGGTGGTTCACCACATTACTTTCCTTTTGAGACACCAATTAACATATATTTTGGGCCTATTAGACATAGTATGTCAGGTTTCTAAGGATCTGTGGTTCATTTTCAAACTTTATTTTTTCTCTCTGACCTTCAGATTGGATAATATCTATTGATCTATAATCAACTTCACTCACTGGTTCTTCATTTATCTCCAATCTGCTGTTAAGCTAATCTGGCTAGTTTTTTAAATTTTTACATATTGAAATTTTTCAGGTTTAGATTTTTCATTTCGTTGTTTTATACAGTTCTCACTCCTCGGCTTAGGATTCCTATCTGTTCTTTTATAATGCTCATCTATCAATTTGAATTCTTGAATATTTTTATAATAGCTGCTTTAAATCATTGTCTATGTAGACATCCACCTCTGGACAAGATAAAATAATAGGGACTAAAATATATACTGCAGTCTGAAGCAAATTAAAAAAAAAAACCCAGACAACATTTATAAAACAACCATTTTCCAAACATTGGACAAAAGGGAATAAACAGTAATCCCTGAAAGGCAGGAGACAAATGAACTGAAACGTTCCAAAAGAAGTCAGAGAAAAAGGAAGAATAGTTGGGAAAATAGAAAACAAAGAGAAACCACTGGTTTTAAACTCAATTATATCATCACCAACCACATTTAATGTATGAGAGTTTAGGGGCAGAGATTTTCAGATTACATTTTAAAAAAAAGAATCAATATAAATTGATACAGGAAAACTATTTTAAATAGTAAAGCTACAAATGTGTTAAAAGTGAAAGAATGGAGACAGTGTACCAAGGTAACATCAAACTGACAGAAGATAGGAAGACTACATTAATATCAGATGTGGCAGATTTTAGCAAAGAAAAAAAAGATATATATAGTTTATATATATCATAGATAAAATCAGATAAAACATATAATCTATACACATAAATCATAGGTAAAATCTTACTTTATAATGATAAAATGACAGCACAATGTCCATGCATTTCTGCATTTTGGATCTGATGAAATCTTGCCATTTCCCCTGAGGAGGAGATATGGTAAGTTGTATGTGTCAGTGTAGCAAACTACAAAATGTGGAGAATTTCCATCCCTGAAAAGGTTCAGGTTTGCTTGTGCTCCATGAGAGACTCTATATGAGATTTGGACAGCAACATGAGTCAACAGCCACATTCTTTTCTGTACTCAGGGCGCCCAGCACTCCTGTAGCCCACATGGCATTAAACTGTGGCTCACCTTGCGGATGGCAGGCCGCAGCAGCCCGGAGGCTTCTCCAGCTCCTGCCAGATCTGATTCTTCAGCTTCTCAACATTCCTGGGCCAAGTCTGTGTGTAGCTCCCTGCCAAAGAGCTCCTGTTTCTCCTTCCAGGCACCCACAATATCAAAGTTTGTAGCTTGGAGGTGGTGGGAGAGCAATGCAGGGTCCAAATAGTCCTCAGGTGTTCCAGTCTGGTCTTGCGCTTCCCCACTTTATTTATGTCCATATTTCTTGCTCTACTATTTGCCCTGTTGACTTTTAGGCCCAGCATCAGATCCCAACATAATAGCTATATCTAAGCTGTTTGATATATAAGATTAATTGCCTAAAATAAATCCATAAAAAGCACAATTTATCACGAGAACCTAATGATCCTAAAGGACTCTGAATCTATAACAGAATTTTGAAGTACATGAAGCATTAACTGAAAGAACTGTATGAAGACATAGACAAATCCATAGTTATAGTCAGAGATTTTAACATTTGTCTCAAAAACTGAGAGAACAAGGAGAAACAGATATTCAGTAAATATATAGGAGACTGAACAACACTATCAACCAAAGTGACTTAATTGGAATTTATAGAATACCAAATAGAAAATGCATAAAAAATATGTTCTGTTCTACCCCACACTGAGCAATCACTACTAAGATAGACCACATGCTGGACAGAGAAACCACTTACAATAATCCTAAAAAGATTCAAGTCATAGAAAGTAGGTTCTCTGACCACCATGGACTTAAATGAGAAATCAACAACAAGACAGCTACAAACTTCCCAAATATTTTGGAACAAAACACATTTCTAAAGAACCTATGCGAGGGTTGCCATAACATACCAGAAATTGGGTGGCATAAAGCACAGAAATTTTTTTCTTTAGTTTTGGAACCTAAAAAATCAAGCTCAGTGCATTGATACAGTTCGGTTTCTTCTGAGGACTCTCTCTTTGGCCCGCAGATGATCACTTTCTTGCTGTGTTCTCACATGGCCTTACATGCATAGAGTGGCTAAAAATTTGACTCATCGGGCACTCCTATTTTCAATGAAATAAATGCACATGTATTCCTGCTATCTCTTGCGTGTCCACAGTTTCTTTTCTTATTAGCACAACCATCAGATTATACTAGAGCCCACACATACCATCTCACTTAACTGTAAACTGGTTAAAGATTCCATCTCCCAATATTGTCACATTCTGAGGTGCTGGGGGTTAGAGTTTTAACATATGAACCTTGAACAGATTGAATTAAAAACTACCTTGCCCTGAATTAAAATGAAAACAAAACATACCAAAATATACCAAACTTTATGGGAAATCACTAAAGTGGTACCTTCAGGATAATTTATAATACTGAATGCCTGCATTAGAAAACTAACAACATTAGCTTCCACCTTTAGAAAACAGAGAAAGAAAAAACACCCAAAGTCACCAGAAAAGAAAAGGGGGTGTGGCGGGGGAAATACTAAAAAAAAGAGAGAGAGTGATAGTCAATAAGACAGACAACAGAAATAATGAAGAAAGTCAATTTGAAAAAATGAATCCTGCAATTTGAGAAGATCAGTAAGTTCATAAACCTCTACTCAGACTGAAGGAAAAAGGAGAGAAGACACACATTCCAATGTCAGAAATGAAAGAGCTGACATTGTGAAAAGTTTCTATAGATATAAAAAGAAAAGGAAGAAAATATGTTTTTATTTTTTATTTTTTTAATTTTTTAAAATATGATTGATTGCCAACTTGGCTAACATACAGTGTATATAGTGTGCTCTTGGTTTTGGGGATAGATTCCTGTGAAAATTTTATAAATTTAACAATTTATAGTAAATGGTAATATTACTTGAAGTATATAAACCACCAAATCTCTTTCAAAAGGAAACAGATAACATGAATAGGCCACTATTTATTAGAAAAAATTAGCTTGTACTTAAGAAACTTACAGACCACACAAACAAAAATCCTCCAGGCCCTGATGGCTTCACTGTGGAATTTCACCAAATATTTAAGAATGAAACAATACAAATGCGACACAAGTACTTTATAAATTGAAGAGGGTGAATTCCTCTCATTTTATGATACCAGAATTACTCTGATATTGAATCAAGACAAAAATTAAATTAAAAAAATTGCATTCCAATATCTCTCAAGATTACAGCTGCAAAAATTCTTTTAAGAACAGCAAACAAAATCCAACAAAACAAAAATTATATGCAGTTGATTCTCATTATTCATTTTTCTCATTATTCTAATTTGCTTATTGGTTAAAATTTATTTGTAACCCCCTAATCTATACTTACTGTATTTTCATAATCATTTGCAGACACATACTGAGTGGTCCCAAATTTGACCAATAGGACACTCACATTCCTAATGGGATTAAATAAAGCAATGCTGTGCCTTCTTGATTCAGCTCTTATCCTTAAAAAAAAAATGTCCTTTTCTTGATCTATTTAGTGTCACATTTTTGACATTTCTACTGGGAATTTTGCTGTTTAAAATGAGCCTGAGTGTGTTACTGAAGTGCTGTCTTGTGTTCTTAACTGCAAGAAGGTTGTGATGGAAGATATACACGTGTCTGAGTTTCATTAAGTGAGTGGTGGTACTGTTGGTCATGAATTCAATGTTAATAATCAACAGTATATATTAAGTAAAGGGTCTTTAAGGAGAAATATACATAAAACAAGATTATATATTGATCAGTTAATCAATATGTTGTGATCAATAGGCTCACTGGAACCTAACTTTGCATTTTCCCTACAAGCAATGTTCAGTATCCACTAATTCAGTATTCACATTGACATTATAGAACATAAGTACAAAATATCATCTCTGTATATTTCTAAAGTGGGTATTATCCCATAAATGTAGACTTGGTTTATCATTTAACAATAATTTTTTTAATTCACCACATTATGAAACAAAAAAAGAATATTCATAGCTCATCTCTGTCCATACAATTGTTTCTATATCCATTCCTGGTTTAAAACAAAAACAAAAACAAAAACAAAAACAAAACAAAACAAAAACTCTTACCAAACTTGGAATGAAAGTAAATTTCTTGAAGCTATGAAAACCAATTGTTAACATTGTACTTTAAGATGAAAGCTAAATGTTTTCCACCTGAGAACAGAAACAAAGCATGCGTATTTACAGTTAATATTTATTTTCTGTATTATAACTGGAGGTTCTAAGAATTGCAGTTAATCAAGGAGAGGAAATAAAAACTATCTTGATTGAAAAGAAATATGAACAACTGTATTCACAGATTACAAAAAATTATTTCTAAAGAAAATCCAGTGGGATGGACAAAAATAAGTCTGCAAGAACTATTTAATAAATTTGACAAAGTTGAAAGGTATAACATCAGTGTATACGAATAAATTGCATTTTTTATACAATGCAATAAACTTATTGGAGGCTGAGATTTAAAAACAGCATTTACAGGGGCACCTGGGTGGCTCACTCAGTTAAGCATCTGACTTCGGATCAGATCACGATCTTGCAGTTGGTGAATTTGAGCCCCACATCGGGCTTGCTGCTCTTAGCATATAGTCCTCTTTGGATGTTCTGTCCCTTTCTCTCTCAATCCCACCCCTGCTCATGCTCTCTCTCTCAAAAATAAATAAAACATTAAAAAAAAGTCTAGGCAGTTGCGTGTATTTGTCTAAAGACAGCATTTACATTAACATCAAAATATCTAATATTTAGGAAAACTCTGAACACCTGGCTTCTTTCATTCTTTTTATTGAAAAGATAAGCTTATTCTAAAATTTACATGAATATTGAAAAGTTTACTACAACCAGCTCATATTCTAAAATGAAGAACAAATTCTGTAGAGTTATACTATCAGCCTGCATGTTTATCATAAATATAAAAATGGGGGCGCCTGGGCGGCTCAGTCGGTTGGGCGTTTGACTTCAGCTCAGGTCATGATCTCCTGGTCCATGAGTTTGAGCCCCTAGTCGGGCCTTGTGCTGACAGCTCAGAGACTGGAGCCTGTTTCCTATTCTGTGTCTCCCTCTCTCTGACCCTCCGCCGCTCACACTCTGTCTCACTCTCTCTCTCTCAAAAATAATAAACATTAAAAAAATTTTATAGATACAAAAATGTACTATGGTATTGACATCAAAATAGAATAGCAGATCAAGGACTCACAAGACAGAGAAAATATTTACTAATCACATATGTGGTAAACAACTTATATCTAGAATATATAAAAACATTTCAACACTTAACAAAAATAAAAGAAAAAAAGAAAAAGAAATAAAAATTTTAAGCAATGGGCAAATTATCTGAATGTAAAGAAAATGTGTTATATACATAAAATGGAGTATTATTCAGCCTTAGAAACAGAAGAAGTCCTGCCATTTGCTACAACATGGATGGACCTGAAGACATTATGCTAAGTGAAATAAACCAGACACAGAAAGACAAATATTTCATATCTTCACTTATGTGTGAAATCTAAAATAATCACACTCATACAAACAGAGAAGAGAATCATGGTTACCAGAGGCTGGAGGAAGGAGAAAATGTGGATATGATTATTATAGTATACAAAGTTATGGAAAATAAATAAGTTCTAAAGATCACTATACAGCACAGTGATTATAGTTAACAATATTATATTGTATATTTAAAATTTGCTAAGAAGGTAGACCTTTCCTACGTTTTCTTACCATGCACATTAATAATAATAATAATAATAATAATGATAATGGTAATAATAATAGTAATAAAAGGGATGGGAAGCAATTTTGGGAGGTAATGGATAGGTTTATGGCCTTGATGTTAGTGATGTTTTCATGGTGTATACTTAACCCCCAACTTACTGAATTGTATACACAAATATGTACAGGTTTTTAACATGTCAATCATACTTCAATAAACCAGTTTAAAAAATGCAATACATATGACAACTAAGCACATGAAAACATACTCAACACTATTAATCATCAGAAAAATGAAAGTGATTGTGCTCTTCTATATCTTCATAGGATTTGGACTTATCTAGTACCTACATTGTCAACTTATCCATTGATAAACTTAAGAATTGTAGATTTTATATATTTTTAGTTTTCCCTCAAAAAAGCATAAGCAAATAGCAAAACTAGTTTATGATAAGCATGCCAAATTATTTAGGGGTTATATGTTGAAATTTGTAACTTACTTTCAAATTCATTAAAAATTGAAGACGGGCTGATAGACGGGTATAGAGACTGATTAGATATGTGGGTAAATATGATCTGAAGCACATACTGTAAAAGTCAAATATTTGAATCTATGCGGTGACTATGAGTTAACTGGATAGTTATTTGTTTTTTGAATGTTTGATTTTTTTTAAATGTTTTTTAAAAAAATCTTCATACTGAGATGAGACTGCATACTCACTAGAATCCCTACAATTAAAAATGCAATCTGTGGGACAATTTGAATTCTCGTCGACAATTTACGAGAATATAAATTGGTATTACAACATCAGAGGAATCTTACATTTTCTTAACAAAATTCAGCATATGCAATATGCTATGAATATAGTAATTTCACCCCTAGGTGATAACACAAATTTAGAAAAAAGAGTTTTCATAGAAACATTATTCATAATAACCCCAGACTTGAAACAACCTAAATTTCTGTTGAAAGCATGCATATATCGTGGTCTCTTCACTTAATATGCTGTTATACACCAATAAAATGGAATGTACTATAGCTCTACAAAATGAAGATGAATCACCTGAACATAATGTTGACCAAAAAGAACCCAATAGAAAAGCTTATGAAAGTGCATGATTCTATTTATACGAAGTTCAAAAACAGTCAGAACTAACCTGCTTGAGAAATCAGTAGGGATTATTTTGGGGGAGAAGACAGGTATAAAAACTGGATAAAGCATGAAGCATGCTTATGGGATAATTTTTTTTTATTTCTGGATCTTGTCAGTGGTTGCACCATGTGCATTTTATGATATTTACTTGAGCTGAATTATTTTTATTTGTGTAATTTTTTTGTATATTGGTCATACCTCAATAATTGTTATTTAATAATTCTTGGGGTTTTATCCAACTAGATAGAAAACATATGCCTCTAAATCCAGGATTACATAGGTACATTAGATATTTTATATGGTATGTCTAAGAGGACAGGAGTACCCAAAATTCCTTCCTTACTATTTATCAACAATCTGGGCATATATATGAATTAGGACAATTTGATAAGACAATGGACATTGAAATAGAGCCTAATTTTTTTTCTCTCAAAAACTGTGATTGACTAAATGTAATGGAAAAGGAGGAACAAAGTCAGCAATGTTGTTCAGGGTAACAAGTGGTCAACAGGAAGAAAAGTTAAGTGCAGCTAAATAGTAAAGAATTAATACAAGCCAGTTTTGGAAGGCTCTGTGATAACAACCCATTGGAACCTATCTGACTAGTCCAATAACTCAGATGAAATAGAGGAATTAAACTAGAGAAATGTTAACTACACAAACAGTGGGGTTGTCCCAGGGGAAAAATGCACTAAATTTTGCCACAGAAGCATACAGAAATATTATAACCTTTGCTGAAAAGACTTGAGGCGATAGGAAATGCATTAATTTGAATATGTTCTGTAAACTCCAATCAAGTGTTAAAGGCAATGACAGTAATAACAGCTATGTGTCATTGGTTTCTCAAGGTTATTCTGAATGGTAGGATCTATAACTTTCATATTACGGATGTGGAAACTAAGAGAATTTAAGTAACACACCTAAACTGAAGAAACCACTATTTTTATATGGGTATATCTGACACTAATGACTGTGCAGTGTGATTTCTCATATTCCTGCATTCTATCAAAATTTGAAAACGAAGTATGCATCATATTTATGTATTTGTTACATAGAGAATTTACTATGGCTGCTAGGATTTTACAAATAAAATATGAAAAAATAGATTCAAGGATTTAGTCTCTTTTAACCAGCTTGCATAAGACAGGGAAGGATGAGTAGGAGCACTCTTTTGTATCACCTCCTCATGAAAAACAAATCAGTAGAAAATAAATTGGTACAAGAAAGAATCATTGCATTTAAGCTGCTTCTCTGAGGCTTAATATATTATATTTATATCAAATTCCACTTTCCTGATCATTTTCTATATTCAGGCCTGACTCCCATGGTTAGTATTTTAAAGTATTTTCACGATTTGAAAACCCAAGAGTTTCGTTTTATGAATGACAAATATTGTTAACATTAATGTTACACTACTGCCATCTTGTGAGGGCTCAGGATTTCTACCACTCCATTGAAAGAGCTCCTGCCAAATTACAAAAGCAGATAGATTGTAGAGATCGACAAATTACCTTTGGTGATATAATACGGATTGCAACTACAGTGTACTTTGCAACCAAAAGTTATGCTTAACTAGGAAGGGCTTTCAAAAATTTCAATATGAATTTCACATGGAATCACTGTTAGCCACTTATATTGGTTATATAATTTTACTTATTTGTGTGTGTATTTGTGTGTGTGTGTATATATATATATATATAGCCTAAATTAATGCACATTAGATAAGACTTCTATATGTAGAGTCAAAATTTTAAGGAGTAAGCCTTAAATAAAATTATTAAATAATAATTTTCTGTAATTATCCTTTCATTTTTTTTCTAGTGTCCATGTAAATAGCTGGTGGGCTCTAATGAAGAACTTTTGATTAATGGTAATATAAAACTATTTCTTGTTGGATTTTGTGAGTGTTTTAGGTACTCTCTAGAGTGTGATTCTTTGGGAAGCAGTCATCTGAATTATTTACTTACATTAAATGTAGGAAGAAGTTTTAAGTCATTGCTTTTAAAAAACAATAATTTAGCACTCTTCCCCACACACACACACACACACACACACAGTGGCTGTATTTCTCTTGAGGTGTTTTAATTTAATTGATAACATCTTTCAGATCTCTGAATTATCCAATGATATTTATTTTAATATATTTCCAAATTGAATGGAATGCATATCTTTTCCACTTTTATGTTTCACAAAAAAATAACATGCTTTAGAAAGATGTGTTCACACAGGTAGAATAATCTTTCCTTAGTATAGATAATATTAACTGAATAAAAACACAGAATTAATGATACCCTTTCAGTATTTGACAAGACCACCCAGATAATTCAGAGATCTGAATGTTTGTTTCATTAATCTTTGGTCAAAAATCCCGAATGATCGGTTAGAATCATTGGATATTTGTCTATGATCAAAATTATGGTATCAGCTGACAAATCCTCAGTTATCTATTAATAACTTTACAAATTATAAGTTTTTGCCTCTAAACTATATTTCAAATTATTTCTTAAATAATTAGTTCTTTTTAAAAAGGAAATTCTATGCTTAACAAAAGAAAATTAGGGTTTTTTTAATATAAATTGAATTTATTTTGTGGTTAACCTAAGTAAAAACGTTGTTCTTATAATAGAGAAATAACTCAATAATTAAGTAGAGCTATTTAGCCAAGATGCAGAGAGATCGTTTAGGTTTGCAGGAAGGAAGAGAGAAAAAATCATCGAGAAAGAACACATGAGAGATGGGGGAGAATGGGAGATAAGAGAAAGAAAGAGAAAATGTAGGAAAACTGTCAAATCTTTAACAGAAAGGGAAAAAACCCATTTGCTTTTTGCAGCATACATTTAGGCTGCATTTACATGTAATAGTCTCAGTTTTCGTAAGTTCAGAAAATAAACTACATCTAAAACACATTTTTGTCTCCCAAAGGTAATAGTTTTTTGTTTGTTTGTTTTGTAGAACACCTAAAGGACAAGAATTATAATGAAAAATGCGTTTCCAAGACGGATTATTGAAAGTCAGCATTGAAGTAAATGACTTTGGAGTGAAGAGGAAAACCCAGTCAACGGCTGGCTATTTTAAATAAATGATTTAGAACAAGAGTGATGTAGTACTAAAATTGTTACTACCATTGGGAAAATTGAGAAAATTAAATGCCCTATAAATTCAAAGAATGCACAAAGAATGGTTATCAACGATATGCTTAAGTGAAAAATTACCAGAATACACTCTTTTCTCTTTGTGGGTCGTTTTGTTGTTGTTCTGTGCAATTAGCTAGAGTTTTCCTTTAATTGTTATTCCTTCCCATTAGGTTATGAAAAATAATGACTGTAGATATCTGGCTCTCTTATTAAACTGTCTCATAAGCCAGAGCTCTTGGGAAGAAGTTAATACATAATTTTAACTATAGTTACAGATACTCTTTAATATATGTGTGTGTGTGTGTGTGTGTGTGTGTATGTGTGTTTGTGTGTGTGTGTATTCACACAGAAATGTACAAATTGGTTCACTTGTAACTGGTAACATGAATGATATAAAAATGCTGGAGTTTCACTTTAAAATACCCAATAAACAAACAACACTTGAAAAAAATGTGTCACTACGTATAACTAGTGCTAAATAAAGTTTGTCTGGAATTAAGGAGGAAAACTTGACTTTGTAAGCCTGTTTTCATTTATACTTATCAGATGGATAGTTTTTATTGTTTATCGTATTTGTTACTTCCATTATATTTCAAATAAATGCCCTTTTAGTTTTGACTTTTTTCAACTGTAAAAATCCCAATCATGACATTATTTCACATACAAAATGAATACAACTTATTTTACATATTTTTCTACTCTACAATTATTTTGAACATATTGTTTGCAAGATAGCCATTTAATCAAAAACCTTTTTATGATTAGGTTAGATTCTACCTAACCTAATCGCTGCCCTGCAACTTCCTGCTGGCTTATTTTCACTAATTTAAACAATTTCCGAGGAATCCCATTTACCTGTGAAAATAACTCAATGTAAATAGCTATTTTCTCTAGCCATTGGATCCACCTCTCACTATATGAAAACCTCCCAAGTTGGTGATGTGACCTCTAAAATTACACAGAGGGATTAGGGAGATGTATGGAGGGATAATTTATACAAGATGGAGTTTTACTTTCATTAGAGCTTTTGAAGCTATCTGAAAACATTTGAATTAGGCAAAAATCCGTATGGTAAATTACAGAACCTATTACTGTTCCCATGATTGAGCAGGCCAATGAGTTTTAACTATGCTCTGCTGCCTGATAACTTCCTTGAATGAAATTTTATCTTATTTTTGCAAAGGGCTTGAAATTACTTTCAGTAATATGTGAGGCTCATCAGTTTCTATTTATAATTCTCTAATATTTAAACCTCTGATGGGCATCAGTGCACTGAACATCCTACAGAGATTCGCAATCTCATTTGCATGTTGATTCAACCTGGACTGGCATTTGTGATAATGATCCAAAGACCTTTATACTCTTTACAAAACTCCCTAATAAAACATTGGCATTTGTTTGTTTGGAAGGCTGCACTTTATGGTGTTTTAATTATTGCTGTACATTATTGCTTTCTAAATCACTAGAGGGCATATATGTTGAACATGCTATGGTTCTTTATCAAAACCAGAAAGAAGAACACAAAATGGCGATTGTCATTGTTACTCTAACATTACTGACAGAGACTTATAATAGAATTTACTACCTCCATTACTGTAAATTTTTTTGCATATCATTCATAAACACTGTAACTATTTCAATTTTGTCCAACACAGGTAATAAATTCTTTGTGTCATTTTTATATTTGTTATACTGTGGGGAAATAGCACAGTGGTCACAAAGCTAATTGCTTAAAAAAGCAATAAGTAGAAATAGTTCTTTATGCATGATACACCCTGACTTTTAAAAGATTTTCTATAATGTGATTTCAGTACTAATTACATAGATCAATAAAGATGTTAAGCTTGCTTTTTTTGGATACAGTTATTAGTGCAGTAGTGATAAAAAGCTAGGGAAGATAGCAGAGTATGCTTCCAATATAGGCAAATTAAGTGATTAAATATAAGCCTTAATTAGAGCATCAATATAATACTACGGCTCAAGTCTCTCCGAAGAAATAGAAAGCAGAGAGACACAGAATTGTTGGACCATCTGGATCATATTACTAACATTTTCTACCTATGGCACTTCATTTGAATTTATATATTTAGGGAGTAAGTAAGGTGCTCATTAAAAGAAAAAAAATAGATTATGCATCTAGCAGCAATAGCACTGCAAAGCATTATAAAATTTTGAGACACTCTGTGTTCAACCCAAAGTTAATAATTCACTGCAAAGGATTCTAGAGACATCAAATGCTACCAGAACTCTCTACCCGGCACTTGAAGGTCAACACTAACTTTTTTAAGAGCTATCACAAGTACCACAAGTCATATTCTGCTGGAATCATAGTAGTGTTTTATGCTACAATTTAGAATAACAAACAACATTAAAACTAGAACATATGTTACCAGATGCTTCATATTCTTTTTCTATCTAAATAGTGAAAGTTGCTAACTAAATGCCACAATCCTTGAATGTACCACTTCCTCATAAATTGGTACTGTAATCAGGAGCCTACACATTATGGTTCTAATGGATTTTTGATGGAACATCTACCATTATTATATACTCCCTTTTTCTCTGGGGACATTCTTTGTCTAAATGCTTATTTTTGCTTATTGTTAATACAACCACTCAAGCTGTCTCATGATTAGTGTTTGCATGGTACAATTTTTCACCCTTTTAACCTATCTGAGCCTTTATATAGAAGCTGGATTTCTAATATTACCAACCTATCAAAACCAACATTGGTCTTAATCTCATAGCAAGGTCCTGCATGTTGAAACATGTGCAAAATCAGGAGGCAGGAATTTGAACCTATGGAATTCCCTACTGCTACTCTGTCTGGGAGGAGAGACCAGGAAGAGAGACGTTCCTTCATTCCTGTTCCTAAAAAAGACTAAAAGACTTCAGTTTCTAGTATCCTCTTTTTTCTTTTTCTTTTGAGAGAGAGAGAGAGAGAGAGAGGAGAGAATGAGCAGGAGGGTCAGGGGGAGAGTGGAAGGGAGAATCTTAAGCAGGATCCATGTCCAGCGCAGACTGTGAGATCATGACCTGAGATCATGAGTGACCTGAACAACTTTGTGATCATGACTTGACCCCAAATCAAAACTTGGGTGCTTAACTAATTGAGACATTCAGGTGTTCCAAGTATCTATTATCTTAATGTGGGATTTGGGATGTTCATTTTTAGAGAATATTGGTCTCAAAAACTGCTATTCCATTTTTTCTTTATGTTGCATGCATTTGATTTTTAATTGTGTATGATGTTTTATTTGAACATATTTATCTATTGATCAATCACATCATGAATTAGAACATGGATCCTTAATTTGTCACAGTCTATCTTGACTTAACATTGTAACTCTTTATAATGTGAGAATTTAAAACAATATTCTTCCATGTTGTTATTATTTGCTTGTTCCTATCCACTTTACCTCTTCATATTTTAAAATGTGACAATTGTTTTTTTCTTTAAACATTTATCTTTTTTTTTTCAACGTTTATTTTTTTTTGGGACAGAGAGAGACAGAGCATGAACGGGGGAGGGGCAGAGAGAGAGGGAGACACAGAATCGGAAACAGGCTCCAGGCTCTGAGCCATCAGCCCAGAGCCCGACGCGGGGCTTGAACTCCCGGACCGCGAGATCGTGACCTGGCTGAAGTCGGACGCTTAACCGACCGTGCCACCCAGGCGCCCCTAAACATTTATTTTTTAAAGAAATGTTAATAATTAAAAGAAATTATTTTTATTTACCTACATATTTTTCATTTCTCGTGTTTTTATTACTTTCTGTAGTTCCAAGTGTTTGTCTATATTAATCATCTCCCTTCAGCTTGAAGATTTTTCAGTAGCATTTTGGGTAGTGGAAACCTGCCATCGATGTATTTTCTTAGCTTTTGAATAGCTGAAATATCTTTATTTCACTGTCATTCTTGAAGGAAACTTCCTGGATTTGAATTGTAGGTTGACAGGTGTTTTTTTTCTTTTCTTCAGCTTTTTTGATGTGAATATGTCCAAGATCCATTACTCTGTCATAACTAAAACTTTTATAGAGATTTCAAGAATTATTTCTTAAGTGATCTTCCTGAATGTTCTCTATAAACTTTTAAATTTCATCCCTTTAATTTCTTTTTTTTTTAATTTGGATATAGTTGGCATGCAATGTTACATTAGTTTCAGGTATACAACATAGTGATTCAAAATCTTTATATGTTATCTATGCTCACAACTGTCCTACTTACATCTGTCACCAAGCAGCACTGTTACAATATTATTGACCATATTCCCTATGCTATCCCTTTCATTCCCATGACTTATTCATCCCATAATTGGAAGTCTTTATCTCTACTCTCCTTCACCCATTTTGCCCATCTTCCCACTCCCCTTCCCTCTGGCACCCATCACTTTGTCCTCTGTATTTAGAGGTTTATAGGTTCTCTGATTCTGCTTTTTGTTCATTCGTTTCATTTTTTGGATCTCACCTATGAATGAAATCATGGCATTTATCTTTCTTATTTTGAATTATTTCACTTAGCATAATACCTTTTAGACCCATCTGTGAACTTTCCAATTTATACAAACCTAAGAAGAATATTTCAAAATGCAGATTCACACATATCAGTCTCATATTTGGGATCATTCAGTCACATACTGTGACCTTCAGTATAAAATTAAAATGTTTTAGTTAATTACTCAACTTTTCATCATAATTGGAATCCGACTTTGACCTTTTAAGCTTTATGTTGTTCATTCTCCTACATAAAACACACATCCAAATCATAACAACCATTCGACAAACATAAAAAATTACCAGTCTGAGTGTTTTAAAGCAATAAAAGAAGGGACTGAAGGATGCAGTCTCTCAGGAGAATCTGCCTGTGTTCTAGGAAGATAGAATGATCAGCCCAGGTGTTTCTTATGAGTTGAATCTTTAACAAAAGTAAATAGCTAGGTAGTCACGGGGGAAATAGGAAAAGAGCATACCAGAAAGGTCCATAGAGCCATAGTTGGAAATGAGAATTCCAAAGAAAAAAAATCATATACTAAACTTAGACAATATAAGGACAAATTGAGAGGAAGGATTTGATATTAAAACTACGGTTTTGTAACACATTAGATTTTTGAGAGGATGTGTAAAATCTCAGATCATTCCTCTAGCATGGTCATTAAGTAAATAAAAAGGCCAATCAAGGTGAGAAATACAATAGAAGAACGTTTTTAGAAATTTAATAAGATTAACTTTTACCATGTTTTTCAAATCTTGAGAAGACTGTCAGGTAGACATTTGGAAAAAGTAGTGTAGAGTATACAGGTGGGATTTGAGCTGCAGACACAGTTTAGGGGATACACAAGCATGCAGAGATACAGATTTCTCAAGGTTGGTTTTATAAAAAAGAGAAAGGATCCAAGAAACGAACCATGAGAAACACACCATTGTTTAATTGGACAGTGAAGTAAGAAGACTCAGGGAATAACTTGGGATGAAATGATAATGAATAATAGTGAAGCACTACAAGATGCAGATGCAAAAAGCTTTTCTGAAAAAAATCCATGATAATCTGTATCAAATACAGAGAAATGCTTAAACAAAAAAGGGAAAGAGAAGTATCCTTTGAACGTGGTAGTTGGAAGGATTTTAGCTTTTTTTTTTGCAAGATTTGTTCATGATAGCAGGAAATACTAAACAAAAAGCAAAAAAAAAAAAACAAAAAACAAAAAACAAAACAAACAAAAAAAAGGAGTACATTCAATCCTTTCTAGAAAGTTGGCGGTGCAGACAGGGAGAAGGCTCACATGTTACATCAGAAAGAACTCACAACTGATTAACTGTTACAGACTGAATGTGTTCTCCCAAATTCACGTATTAAGTCCAAATGCCTGATGTGATGGTATATGGAGGTGATTAGGTCATGAGGTTTGAGCCCTCAGGAATTGATTAGGACCTTATAAAAAAGACCCCAGAGAGCTCTCTCACCCTTTCTGCCACATGAGGGCAGAGTGATGGGACAGCTGTAAATAAACAAGGAAGTGGGTTCTCAGTAGTGCTTTGATCTTGAACTTCTCAGCCTCCAGAATTTTGAAAAATAAATGTTTGTTGTTTATGACCTACCTAGAAGTTATTCTGTTATAGCAGGCCAAATGGACCCAAGCAATAATATAAGTAATGTAGTCCATAGTGCTGGTTAACGTCGTAAAAATGAAAACAAACAAAAAAACAAACAAAAGTACTGAGACTAAGAAGTATAATTAATGAAGTGAGGTTTCTACAAGAAAAGCATGGCTCAAAATTTAAGTGGTAAGCAGGTCAAAAGTGAATGACCTGTGAGCAGACTCAAAACCCACAGCGTCCTAACTCCGTACTCTAAACCTTGCAGGGGCTCTTTAGGTCCTTCTTTTTGTTTCCATCTGAACACTCAGCCTCCCTGATTCAGTTCATTTTCCCAGTCCCACCCCTTGAAACATCCCTCAGGTAAGATTAGAACCTGAGGAGTTGCCCACTCCTGCAGGGTCAAGAAGGAAAGATCAGAGGATGACAAATTCTTTTTTCCTCATCAATAGAAGGACAGGAGTTTCTCACAACTCAGTGTGGGACTCCGTATGTACATCACTGTAGAAGTAATATTAGAGCTAAATTGCTCTTGCTTGTAAGAAAAAGTATCAATAAACACATTAAAATTTGCAAACTAATTCAACACATATAAAGTAGAGCGATTTAGTGTTTGTAAACACTAAAAGGGTATTAGGTATTTTCACTGTGGTAATATCTTAGATATTAAAGATATTTATATGTGTGCATAGTGAGTAATACACATATACACACTAATACACATATTACACATGTAATATATATCACTCTGTACACATACATATGAACACAACTATATAAATATATTACAAATATACAGTATATACAAATATTGTATACAATACCTGTATACAATATCTTTATATATACAACCTGTATACAAATATCTTTATATACATATACACATGGATATAAATGTATCCACACACACAAACATATTCTGCTTGTATGATTCTCTATTAGTTTCCTATTGCTGCTGTAAATGATTACTACAAACTAAAACAACACAAATTTATTATCTTACAGTTGTGCGAGTAGTCTCAATGGGTCAGCAGCACTGTATTCTTTCTAGAGCTTCTGGGGACAATCTGTTTCTCTACTTTTTCTAGCTTCTACATGCTGCCTGCACACCTTTGCTTGTGATCGCATGTCACCCTGACCTCTACTTTCTTTGTCACAACTCTTTATCCTCCTGCTTCCTTCTTTTAAGGACACATTAGGGCTAGATAGATAATCCAGAATAATCTTCCCATTTGAAGGACTTTAACTTACTCATGTATTCAAAATTTCTTTTTTCATATAAATTATCCTCAGGATTCAAGAATTAGGATGTGGATTTTGGGGAAGAGGTGCATTTTTCTCCCCACCCTATATTAAAAAGATAGATAATATCAAAAATTTTATACTTGGAGATATGTTTGAAACATTTTTTAGTTGTTGTTTTTCTCTAATTAGCTGGAGTTATTAGTCATGAAGCCAGATGCTTACATAGATCAGAAGCTTTTAGGAATTGCGATATAAAAGCAATCCTTAAATATATAATATATTAATATTATATGTAATATGCTAATAGTAGTATATTATACATAAGATACTCTGATGATATATATATTATATATAATACATAATATATATATATATTACTCTGTGATTTCTTCTTTGAGATGTCTAATTAAATGTTTATTTTTAAAATTCATAATATTAATATTGATAAAACCCATTGAATGTACTATTTCATTACCTTGAAATGACTCATTTTCTTCTAGGTGGTTTGTAAAGCTCCATTGCACAGTAATAGGAATTTAATGGCAGAACTCCTCAATTAAACCTTCACGATCCCAGGAATGTTCTTATCTTACCTTTCAAATGTTATTATCTGCAGATGTGTTTATTGGTTCAAGATTATTCTAAAGGTGAAAAGACCTTCATTATGAAGCCACAGGTTAAGAGCATAGCCATCACCCTGCTACTAAAATAATTTGAAGTAAGTGATCCTGCATCTGTGTGCATTACATTTAATGATGCCATATACCAAGGTGGTTTGGTCTTCACCCCTTTATCAGAAACTTGCTTCCATCCTGAAATGAGTTTTATGCTTTCTGTGATTTTGTCCTTTGCATTTTGCAGAGGGTAAGCAATTCTTTGGATCGTTAGTGATATGTCACATATTTAGACTGACAGTACCTTCTTCGTATTTGAATTTGACTGACTCAGTCTCAGATGTGAACATACTTCCCATTAAACTGGAGGTCAAATTCTGGTCATCTAAGTTAACCATTTCAAACCTGGAAATATGGACAAAAACACTAAAGACAAGGACCGAATATTTCTAAAAAGAGAAGGAATTAAACTGTCAGAGACGGTATGACTTCTTAACAGAAAGGACACTTAAAGTATCAAAATTCTGTAGAATGCAATGTTTTGTTTTGTTTTCTTCCAGAAATGTAAAATTATGGATTCCATGTCAAAAATAATATTTAGGTGGTTGGAAGAAAAGATAATGATATTTTAAGATTTTCTGTACCTGACTTATTATGCCTCAAAGGACAACAAATAGAAAACATGCCCAAATACTAGGCCATTATAATTTAGAATACTTTAGTGTGACTTACCAGTTTTTATTATGCTATCCCACAGATTAATTTATGATTAAAAAGATGGCATTGAATAATCCTTCTGGCAGACTGTGAATTTCATCAAAGCAGGAAGAATTTCTTTAACCTTTGTATCTCCAATGTATAACAAACTTAGTATGTATTTGATAATTAAAAATAGCAAATAAATAAATATATGAAATATTAATGTTATACTAAGAGATGCATGTATTTTTAAAGGGTAATAAAATAAATTTGATTTCTAGTTTTGATGCTTTGTCTTCTAAATTTTTTTCTATTTCTTGATAATTCAGGGCCCAGTTTCCCCTCACTTTTGGTATAAACACTTCCTAGAACACAGGTTCCCAACCCTGGATTTCCATCAGGCTGCTCATTGCAGAGATTCAAATTCAGCAGGTCTATGCATGTCAATTATTTTAATGTTTTACAGATGATTCTCCCGAAGAGCTCTGAAACAGTTATTCTAGACTTAAGTTACAATAGTTACCAAAAAGTCTGGCTTCTAAACTGAAAAAATAAAAAAGAATCATTTTTGCTAGATCCAAGTTATTTTCAAGGGTGTTATAACCTAGATTAGGGAATCACATCCATCAGGGAGTAGTTCCTTTATCAAAGTATCTTTGTATGAATCATTGGGTGAACTCTGTTTCTTGCTGAGATCATTCCTAATCAAAATATCTTTGAAATTCAGATTACTGAAGACCTGCTATTAGCTACTAGCCATGATGTCAACAGAAGATTATGCTGGTGAAAAGAATACTGCATTTAATCTGTCAGATTCCATAATTTCTCATCACTGGCACCATGTAAGTTTTCCTCTTCCATTGTATCAGTAAGATAAAAATCTGGATTTGAAATTGAGACAGAAGTATTAAAAGCATTTCAAATGTTCCAACAATGTGATTTTCAAACATGAGGTCAAATATTTAATTTGGATCGTGTTATATTCCTCCTTAGCATCACACCAAAGACAGAGAAATGAGTTATACACAGACTTTCACAAATAAATGCCGTAGTGACAACAAGGTTCCTTTATTTTGCATCCTCATAGACTATACTAAATATTAGTGAATTCTGGGGCACCTGGCTGGCTCAGTCGGTAGAGCACGTGACTCTTGATCTTGGAGTTGTGAGTCTGAGTCCCACACTGGGTGTGGCGATTACTTTAAAATCTTACAAAAAAAAAAGTTAGTGAATTCCTATAAACTACAAGAGTGGACAGATTTCGGAGAAAGTTGGGAGCTGTGAGAAGTTCCATGACCATATAAGAGATCAAGGAAAACAAGGAGTGAGAAAAAACCATTGGATTTGACATGGCACGTAGAGCAGTTGGTTATCAGTGAATGTTAACATTTGTGGGGGCAACTCCTGTTTGTGCCGCTTAAAAGCAGGGCCTTTTCTGACTACCTATTCATCCTGGACAGTGTTTATCACCTTCTTAACAGAGTTGCTCTGGAATGCCTCTAGTATGGCATGAACTACCTTGTTTGATTGAAAGCATCATGGCCGTTTCCCCTTTCTTCTTCCCACAGCTGTTCAGTCTTGTGTACCACTAGGTAGCTACCCTAAAGGAATAAAATCTTCAGGAAACATGAGCTCAATGGCTAACCATTTATGATGGCTCTCTTTACTCTTTGTACTTTTGATTTTTCAGAACTGGACTTACTCTCATCAAATATGTTCTGTGTGCAATAAATATCAATATTTTAGTATGGTAAGGTATAGCGTAGTCAGAATTTATTCTTAGTTTTAAAAAATATTTGCAGTGGTGCCTGGGTGGCTCAGTAGGTTAAATGTCCGACTTTGGCTTAGGTCATGATCTCACAGCTCATGAGTCCAAGCCCCATGTTGGGCTCTGTGCAGACTGCTCAGAGCCTGGAGCCTGCTTCAGATTCTGTGTCTCCTCTCTCTGCCCCTCCTCCTCTCATGCTTTGTCTCTCAAAAATAAATAAACATAAAAAACATTTCCAAAAATACACACATTTAATGTACACATATTGATGAGTTTCAACATATGTGTACATCCATAATACCATTTCCACAAAGTACTAAACATATTGATCACCTCCAAAATTTGTGTTCTTTTGTGGGTTTTTCTGCTTATTTGTTTTTGTTTGTTTGATTATTTCCTTTTGTGGTAAGAACACTTAAAATGAGAACTATCCTTAATATATTTTAGTATGCATAATATCAAGTTGTTACATACATGAATTATGATATAAAGCAGATAGTTAGAATGTACTCATTTTGCATAACTACACCTTTATTTTTTTTTAATTTTTTTTCTACATTTATTTATTTTTGAGAAACAGAGAGAGACAGCATGAGCAGGAGAGGGGCAGAGAGAGACAGAGACACAGAATCAGAATCAGAATCAGAAGCAGGCTCCAGGCTCCGAGCTGTCAGCACAGAGCCTGACGTGGGGCTTGAATCCACGAACCGTGAGATCATGACCTGAGCCGAAGTCAGACGCTTAACCGACTGAGCCACCCAGGCGCCCCTAACTACACCTTTATACCCATTGAGCAACTCTTCCTCATCCCCCCATCTCCCAGCTCATAACAACCACCATTCTATTCTCTTTGTAAGTTTGACTATTTCAGATATCTCATGTAACTGGAATCATGTAGTATTTGTCCTCCTGTGACTGGCTTATTTCACTTAGTGTAATGTTCCCTAAGTTCATCTATGTCGTTGCAAATGATAGAACTTCTTTCTTGTTTAAGGCTAAATAATATTCCATGGTATGTATATACTACATTTTCTTTAACCTTTCATCTATGGCTGGACTTTTGGGTTGCTTCCAAATACAAATACCTTTATTGATTGATTATTTTCCAACCAAATTTCAGTAGGGTAAGGAACATAAAATTAGTAAACATAAAGTATGTAGAATAAGTTAGAAAATTAACTACAGGAAACATTGAGCTAAAAGCTTTATTGCTACTTAAGGCTCCTACACAGCAAGCACCAACTCACTATCAGCTATCAATCACACTTCCCTCACAATAACAGAAATTTCCTGAGTATTTGATCCAGTCTATATCATCAAGCCTCATCATCATTCCTTGATATTTCACAGAATTCTTTTTTCAGACAACTTCCCACATTTTCCTAAAGATGGGGGTCACTGTAGTTATGTCTTATATGTATTAGCTGTCACTTGGAAAATAGTAGTACCTAAATAGAATATATTTTCCATTTGGAAAAATCTGAAATTTCTGGAACATCCCTAACACAAAAGTTTGTTATTTCAATATTCATTAAGAATTCAATTCATAATCTATGTACATTCTGAAATACCCCTTTTCAAATAAAAAATGCAATTTTATCGATATGTATCTATCAAGCTGCCACTTTTTTTTTCCTGTTCCTTACTGACCTTTCTTCTCCTATTTATCTAGCAACAGTTTTCCTTTTTGATATTTTTCCAGTCATATTCAGCTGTGTCTTGAATTATTTCTTCTCAGACCCATCATAAAATATCTTCACTACCATAGGAATGTGAAATTTCAGTTAATGCTTTTCACCATTTTCTGTAGCACCCTGATGGGCATCCATGGCTTGTCTTGCCTATTTTCTTTTTTCTTTTTCTTCTTAGAATTACTTTGAGCTCAGTCATGCCTAAAATAGTTACTCGAATACCCATCTGTTTTCGATATGTTTACTTAAAATTTTTAACATTTATTCATTTTTTGAGAGACAGAGAGAGACAGAGCATGAGTGGGGAAGGGGCAGAGAGAGGGGGAGACACAAAATCTGAAGCAGGCTCCAGGCTCTGAACTGACAACAAGAACCTGAACTGGGGCTTGAACTCATGGACCATGAGATCATGACCTGAGCCGGAGTCCGACGCGTAAGCGACTGAGCCACCCAGGCACCCCAAGGGTAGTATCTTTCTCTACTTAAAATTTCAATTTGTTTAGAAGAAAAACATTTTCTTTAAGTATATAATATTACATGCTAAAAATGTATTCACCAAAACTAATCAGCAATCTTTATAAGCAGCAAGTAATCAAGTATATTATATAGTTAAAAAATATTTTAAGTTACTCTGGCATCCCCGCAATTGTTGCCTGCCGAGCTTGTCACCTGCTATGCTATAGCAAGCACACAGTGGCTAATGAGTTATTAGGATGCCAAACATCCTTGTCTCAGTGAGAGGACAGAGTGCATGTGTTGAATAATGTCTTCCGAAAATTCATGTGTACTCAGAACCTCAGAAGTGACTCCATTTGGAAATAGTGTCTTTGAATTATTATATTAGTTAACATAAGGATCAGGATAAGATTATTCTGGTTTAGGGTTTGTTCTAAATGCATTGAGAGTCTCCTTATAAGAGGCAGAAAAGGACACACAGAGATCCACAGAAGCACAGGGCAGACAATATGAATTGCAGGCAGAGATTGCAGTGATGTACCTACAAGGCAAGAAACTCCAAGGATTTCAGGAAAGTACCAGAAGCTAGAAGAGAAGCATGGGAAGATTCTTTTCTTTGAGCCACCAGGAGGATCCCGCCTTGAGGACACTGATTTCAGACTTCTGGTCTCTAAATTGTGATGGAATCCATTCCTTTTGTTTTAAGACATCCTGTTTATATGATTTGTTTTGGGGCTCTAGGGAACTAACACAGATGCCTACTGAAGTTTGTGGACACAAACTCAGCATGAAATAAAACGGAATCACTGTGGTTCCTCTTTAATAACATCATGTAGTGTTAGGTACAGAGACAAAGGAACAACTGCAATGGCAATAACAGTAATACTAACATACATTTATTAATGCTGAAGCAAAAGAATTTATATTTCCTCTAAAGGCTCACATACTCAGAGCCTGGAGATAATATAGATATTGGTCGCCATTGTTTTTTCCAGAGTGTTTTCTCATCCAACTTCGCGCCGTCACACTTTGTCATCTGTGATGTCTTAGTGTTGCTATCATTGGCAGGTGTACAGATCTTAGTCTTGTAGCACATTCCTGGATACTCATAGCAATTTTTCCTTGTTTTCATTCCACACATTCATATCCTTCTCCACCTCTGGTGGCTTTAGCTTCTATACTGGACAGGTCAGGCACTTGGTTCTAATTATATTTTTTACCCCATCACACTCATCCTCTTCCGTGGTCATATTCTTGATGGTCAGATCATTGCCAATACTATACCACTTGAAAAAAAAAATCTCACTTTCAGGTATCAATCTCCTAGTCCTGCAGCTCAAATATATTAGCACTATCCTTCTAGTTTTTCTTTGACTTTGTTAAGACCTTGAACACACTCACTTATCACTCTTTTTTCTGTCATAAAGATCCACTCCTATGCCTTCACTTTACTCCTTGAAATGAGACTGAACTACAATTAATTTCTTGGCAAATAATTGTTTACTCTCTCTTTATTCATCCTGATGCAGCTTTATCATATGTCATTTCTTCTGTCTGACATACATTTCGTGCACTTATCTGACACATTTCCAATACAACATCCTATCACAAATAGCAAAGACTTGTGTCTCTCTTATATAATGGTAGAAAAAATAGGGTAAAAACACTAAATATTGTCATTTATAAAATAAAGAATAGATGGTGCAGAGCAGTCAGTAATCCACAGCATCCATGAACGTCTGCTCAGCCCCGATTCCCTGCTTCAGCTTTCAAGGTATTACTATTTCAGCCATTGTCGCCATAGCTCTTGACTCTGCTCTCTGGGCATGGGAGGTGTCTTTATTTTTCCACTATTCCAGTTCTAAATAGAGCATTGGAAAATAGCAACCCCTCCCACTGTTTTGCAGCTTAGTAGCTGTTTCAGATGGCTTCCTATCCATAAAAATTTGGAGATCCAGATTTTTTTTTATTTTTATCTCAAACAATTTTGATTTCTCATATCCCAGGCCAGAGGTGATTTGCTATGCCAGTATCTTAAACAAATAATTTGCAGATACTATATGCATTTGATTGCAGTTGGTTATATGTACAAATGGTCCGATCCACAAATCATATGAAACACAACTCTAACTATGGTACTTGAAGTGAATCAGGCTTCTATGGGATCATGACCTTAAGCTTTATAGGAGCACTTCATTTCCACTTGAAAAGATTTAGTAGATATAATTTTGATCTTTTCAGAATTCTTCTAAATGGATTAGCTGGGTCTTTACTCTGAGGTCATATTTTACTTCAGGACATTTTTCCTAACTCTGTTATAATGGCCACACCTTCCAATTGGTGAAAAGCAGCTTCTTTTCAACCAGGCAATTTCTGAACTGTTTATATTCTCTCTAAATTCTGCTGACAAAATGGTGTCACGTCTTTCTTATAGCATTTTGTCACATGCAGTCAGTTAGCCACCAACTCATATTTCAACATTCTGTCACTCTGTTTTCCCTCCAGAACTAAAAGTTTTTAGATAGATGTTCTCTTCTTCCAAGTTAACATAGGTGACAGTTTACCAAATATTTTGTCACTACTTAACATGGAGAACTATTTTCCAAATTTCTATAATAGTCATCTTGCTGCCTGCAACGGGCTCTTAATGCCAATATCACATGATTCTCAATGTTTACTACATTTGTGACATCTTCTGTATAATCAGATATATTCACAGTAATGCTGTATAATAACTCACTCAGAAATCTCATGGTAGGCAACTATAAACACAAATTTCTTTCTCATGTCTTTCATATTCAGCTGCTTAAAACAGCAATACTATGTTATTTCTCATGATTCTGTGCATTGCCTGGAGTGCTTCTCATGTTGTTTTGTTTGGGTTCAAAGATGCAATTGGTTACTTTAGGTGCTGGACTCAGTAGGAACAGCTAAGACACCTAGGGCTCTCATTTATCCCGGAATTTTTCACAGTGTGAAAATTTGGGGGTAAAATTCCATAAGGGCAAAAGTGGAAGCGTCAAGGTTCCTCAGAGTCGAGTTTCTTACTTCTATCTGTTTTTTATTGGTCAATGGAAGTAACCAAGATAGCCCAAATTTAAGATGAAGGAAAACAGACCTACAAATTAAGGGCAAAGCCACTTATCAAACAAAGATGGAAGGAAATGATATGCTTATCTTTGAAAACAATTTACTACAGTTATTTTTGTTACATTGAATTTTCATGACCTTGTCAATTTTGAAATACATGCATACTCCACACACACACACACACACACACACACACTATACACACACACATACACTATACACACACACACGTATATGTGTGTGTGTATGTGTAGTGTATATATATAAAATGCATTAGATAGATATATAGAGAGATGATAGATAGATAGATAGATAGATAGATAGATAGATATAATGCATGTACTAGTGCTTGTATATTTGTTGGCATTGCATTGAATCTGTCAATAGGGGGATAACTTATTTAAATGTTAGTTGTTCAATTCAGGAACATGATGTATCTTCTCACATATTTAGGTCATTTTTGAATTCCTTCCCATAATGTTTAAAATGTTCACTACAAAATCTACTAAACATTTTTTATTTATTTATTTTTTTTTTAATTTTTTTTTTCAACGTTTATTTATTTTTGGGACAGAGAGAGACAGAGCATGAACGGGGGAGGGGCAGAGAGAGAGGGAGACACAGGATCGGAAACAGGCTCCAGGCTCCGAGCCATCAGCCCAGAGCCCGACGCCGGGCTCGAACCCCCAGACCGCGAGATCGTGACCTGGCTGAAGTCGGACGCTTAACCGACTGCGCCACCCAGGCGCCCCTAAACATTTTTTAAAATATGTTCTTTTTCAAGATTTCTAATGAATAATTTAATTGCTAGCAGATTTTCCTAATTTTTACATTTTTTTCTTTTGTAAGGTTAGGTAAGTTGCTTTATTTGAAGCATCTGTCGATATCATCAGCGTTCCAAAATGTTAGTAGATCATACAGAATATCCTCTTGTCATAACTCAGATGCTTGTAAACAGTCTGTTGCCCTTTTTAAACTGACACCTCCCTCCTCGTCTAAGTCTCTGTCTCTATCACTATCTCTCCTCCATATGTCCATTCTTTGCTTTTTCTTTAAATCAGATTTTTTTAGGCATTTATCTATTGTTCAAGCTTTTTTTAATAAACCAACTTTGACTTTGTCAATTTTTGCTACTGCATATTCATTTTGTATTTTATTGATTTCTCTTTGTTTTTAATATTGTTTTACTTCTCATCTTGCTTTTCTCTTCCTTTTCTTTTTTAGCTTATGAAGATAAAAGATTTATAGCCTGTAATATTTTCTAATAGATACCACTTAGTGCTATAAATGTTCTTTTATCCACTCCTTTATCTTTATTTCAAAAGTTTTGCTTTTGCATACATTATTACCCACTTAAACTTTTTTTTAACGTTTTATTTATTTTTGAGACAGGGAGAGACAGAGCATGAACAGGGGAGGGTCAGAGAGAGGGAGACACAGAATCTGAAACAGGCTCCAGGCTCTGAGCTGTCAGCACAGAGCCTGACGCGGGGCTCGAACTCACGGACCGTGAGATCATAACCTGAGCTGAAGTCGGCTGCTTAACCGACTGAGCCACCCAGGTGCGCCATTATTATCTACTTAAAATATCGTCATAATTTTATTTTTATTTCTTTTTGAACCATAGGTTATCTAGAAATAAATTATTATCAAGGTTTTGGAGATTGTCTAGTTATAAATTAAAAGTTGCTGTACTTGTGATGAGCACTGGATAATGTATGGAACTGTTGAAACACTACATTGTATACCTGAAACTAACGTAACACTGTGTTAACTGTATTGGAATTTCAGGAAAAAAAAATAAAAACTGCTGTAAATTTATAGCTTAATTTCACTCTGTTGAACATTCTCTGCAATAATTTGATATTTTGAAATTTGTTAAGAAATTTTAATGTCCCAATATGTGGTTTCCTATGGTAATTGTCCAACATGAGAACAATGAGATATTTGAAAAAAATGAAAATCTGTTGTTCTGAAGTATAATTTGATATACATCAATTAGGCCAAGTTTTTCATTGTATTCACCAGATATTTTTATCTTTAGTAATGCTCTGCCTGCTTCTTCATTCAGCTGTTTTGAGAGTGTAAGTATCCCACTATGATTGTAATTTTGTGTATTTCTCTTTATAGTGCTTTCAATTGTTTCTTTTTATTATGTGTTAAAGTTAAGTTATTGGTTCCATTATAACACATGTAAATCTGCACTCAAAATGAATTTCTGGTGTATGAATAATTCTATGCATTTTCAAAATCCACAGAACTTTACAGCATTAAGAATGAGCCATAAAACCTTAATATATGTAAATTAAAAAATCAGCCAGGAGATCAGGAGGTCCCAGGATGGAATGCTGACTGAGAAACAAACAAACAAAAAAAGAGTCTAACATTATTAAAAAATACATCATCCCATCACTTAAAAAGAATGAAGAAGAAAGCGCGGACTTAAGTAACCATGGAACATTGTGTTTCACCTGGAAACTATAAGTCAGAAAATAAACTACACATCAACACTGTAGTTGGTAAAGCATTGTATCACAAAAATAAAGGCTAATAACTCAAACTGCCATATATATTCCAGAATCAAACATATGCGTAAGTGGATGGCAACTATTGAGAGTCAGTTTACTTACTTTCAGAGAAGGAAGTTACAAATAACCAAAAGGGGAATGCACAGTGAATCATGTGGCATTGGATGAGAATTGCAGACATTAGCATGAGCTTGTATATAGCTTACTATAGATATATAGGTACAGATTAATAGATACCTAAATAATTATATACGTGTATGTGTGTACATGGGCATGTGTGTATAGTTTTAGTATATTCTGTCCACTGGAGGACTGGATGCAATAATACTCCAGTCATAAGAAGCACCTCAGCATTCAGATCTTGACTTCTAATACCATTCCCCCCAAAAAAGAACCAAAACTCCTTAGAGAACTAGTTGATTCTAGAGCTAGATAAGGAATATGTGAGATAAGCCTAGGATATCTTGAACTACCATAAAATAAGAAAGGGACGCCCAAAGGGCACCTGGGTGGCTCAGTGGGTTGAGCATCCAACTTTGGCTGAGGTCATGATGTCATGGCTCATGAGACTCATGAGCTCAAGCCCTGTGTTGGGCTCTCTGCTGATGGCTCGGAGCCTGGAGCCCGCTTGAGATTCTGTGCCTCCCTCTCTCTCTCTGCCCTTCCCCTGCTCATGCTCTGTCTGTTTCTCTCAAAAATAAATAAACATTAAAAAATATTGAAAAAAAAGAAAAGAAAAGAAAGGGACTCTGGAAACATAGGGTGTGTAAAAGGAAACCAGGAACTCAATAAAAATATTCTGACGGTAAAGCGGGGCAATTTGAGAAACAAATGAATAAATTATGTAGCACTGAATTATAATTCAAAGTATAAAATACATTTCCAAGAGTTTATATCCATATAAGTGAAAAAAAAGTTAAGAAAAAAATGGATAAAGAAGAGATGAATGTCCTATCCTGCAGAGTTCCAAATAATTATATAAATACTCTTCTCAGAAAGTTGGAGCTTAACTGTTATTCTTTAAGTGTAGGCTGTGTATAGTGACTTGATTTCAAATAGCACAGTATAAGTGTTCAGTTGCCTTTAGCAATCCATATGGCCTTCAATTTGATTGAAGGTATATGAGTGATTTTCTACCTTACTTAGTTTTCTTCCACTTATCCCTCAATGAGCTGACTGTAGCTCACTACTTTTCATGGTATGCAATGTTCCTCTCTTCACCTTGTCCACATGTCTCTTCATTTCACATGTTTAGATAGTTCTCTCTCACTTCTCTACAATTTCCAACTGTGTTCTCAATTGTTCTTCTTTCCTGTCTCCATGGTGCCTTCATGAACTACCCTGATTTCCCTTTAGAGTAGAAGCTACCTTTTAGAAGTAGCTGGCCTAATACACTGGTATGGACTACAGTTACATCACCAGTTCAGAAGAAATTCCATGAAGGTACAGAGTTTTATCTTGAAAGGTAAAGTAGATACCTTTAATCAGCAACCAATACATGGCACTATCTATCCCATAGCCAGAATACATGAATCTTCAAGTCCTGGGGTTAGGGAAAGAGGAAATTCTCTCACCATTACATCCAATAGCCACCCACAGAATTACTGCCTCCTGTCCTGAAAACTTTTGAGTTCTTCGAATTGGGAAATCTTGGTTTCCAAGGGAGGTATACCTCCATCCTGATAAACTGGAAGTTGACACGGCCACCATGCCAGTTGTGCTTTTGTTACATTGAATCAAGAAGTAAAGAAGGAGATTACAATACTCAGTGGAATATTTTATTCTAATTAGCAAAGGGAAATCTTGTTGCTACTATTAATAGGTTCAGGAAGGGCATGTCTGAATTTTAAGGGATTTTATGGACCTCCACTCATCCATTACATTTCCAATAGTCTAAGTTAAGGGAAAATTACAGTAAACAAAAATAGACAGGGCCATGGAGGATTAGAGATTTCAATAACAAAATGTGGGGTCTCCCTGACTAGAAGGGGGACCTATTGAGTTCATGCTTTGAGAACAAAGAAAACAGAATGGACTGTCAAAGAAGGATGTTATAAAAGACAACTTCAGCCTTATCATCCTACAACAATGAATTCTATAGCAGTGATTTGTTCTTTTGCAGTAGACTGCTTTTTGTAATGCAGACCGGCCTCCAATGGCCAACACTTATATTAACATCTTTGAGTAGTTTCCTTTACACTGACTCTGGGTTTGGCTCTGTGATTACTTTTGACAAAATGAGACACATCCAGTGGGATGCAAGCAGAAACTTCATAAGTGCTTTTAATTGGGAGGGATTCCTTCTCTTGAAAAGTTTTCTTCTTTTCTTGCTTGGTACAAACTCCCTGGGTGATCTTATTTAACTTCTATGTTTTCATTTTTATCTGTATGCAAAGTAACACCAAATTAGTTACTCTAACCAGGATCTTTTTCTTTGTGCAAGATTTGCAATTTTAACTGCTTGTTGAAAAGAACTTTGACACATCAAAACTAAACTCGTTCTCTTTTTTTTAGTGTTTATATATTTATTTTTGAGTCAGAGAAAGAGAGAGACAAAGAGCAGGGGAGGGGCAGAGGGACAGGGAGAGAGAATTTCAAGCAGACTCCATGCTGGCAGCACAAGCTCGATGCTGGGCTATATCTCATGAACCATGACATCATGACCTGAGCTGAAATCAAGAGCTGGTCACTTAATCGACTATGCCACTCAGGCACTTCAAACTCTTTCTTTTATCTTTTGATAATAGCCAACCTAACAGGGGTGAGGTGATATCTTATTGTGGTTTTGATTTGCCTTTCCCTGATGTATTGGTGATGTTTAGCACTTTCTCATATTCCTGTTGGCCTTTCGTATGTCTTCTTTGGAAAAATATCTATTCATGTTGTTTGTCCATTTTTTTAATTGTGTCATTTATTGTTTTTTTGTTTTCTTTTGTTTTGTTTTTGCAATTTAGCTGTATTATTGGTATTCTTAAATATTTTGGATAAAACCCTTTATCAGATATACTGTTTGGAAATATATTCTCCCAATCTGTAGGTTGCCTTTTCATTTTGTTGTTTGTTTCTGTGCTGAAGCTTTTTTGTTTGATATAGTCCCATTTGTTTATTTTGCTTAGGTTGTCTAAGCTTTCTTACTCATACCCCCCTGCCAAAATAATCAACAAGAACATTATGCTAAGTAAAATAAACCAGACACAAAAAGAATACAAAAGCCTGCATGATCTCACTTATATGTGGAATCTAAAAATGTTGAATACATAGAACCAGAGAGTAGAGATTGTTACCAGGAAAAAGAGTTGGGGGAAAACACAAGATGTTAGCCAAAGGGTATAAAGTTGCAATTAGTTATGTAGGATGAATAAATCTAAAGATCTAATGACAGCGTGATACAACATGATATAGTTAATAATATTGTTCTGAATAGTGGAAAAGTGGAAATCTGCTAAAAGAGTAGACTTCAGGTGCTCTCATCACACACAAAAATGGTAGCCATGTGAGGAGATGGATATGCTAATTAGCTTGCCTATGTATATATCAAGTAACCATTTCACTACCTAAATGTATATGAGATACATGTTGCACACCTTAAATGTAAGTATTTTTATTAAAAATAAATTACAAAACCTCCTTTTCTACCTCTAAAACTTTCTTCTATGTTTCTATCTTCAAATATCCAGTTGCTCAAGACAGAAATATAATTTTACTATTTTTTGACTATTTACCTCAGCAAATTCACTTCAAATATTTTCAATTTCTTTCTTCTTGGGAAAAGAATGATTACAACAGATTATTGCAAGTGTCTCATAGTTTGCCTTTCACCTGCTTTTCAGTGTTGATGCCCATCCAATATACTCTGTACTACAGTCAAATCAAATCTTCTGTTGTATAAATCTGTTATCCTAGCAGACAACAGGAAACAAATAGAACTGCCAAGATTTTAAAGGAAAGTTTGGACAGGAAAAAAGCGATTAAACAAACAGCTAGCAAATAACAGTTGAGATTTTGAATCACACTAAGCATGATATAACCCGAGAAATGTATCTACTATTTTTGTTTTGTTATGGGTATAGCCGGAGCATTTCATGAAAATATCAAATTCTTATATATGGGAACTTTTAAATAATTGTTACATTCTAAATTTTGATAATACTGGTTTAGGATTATTTACTTTTTCTCATCAAATCAATGCATTTCTAATTTTTGGAAAGCGTCTATAAGAGTTATTTTTTTTTAATTTTTCTTTTTCAACGTTTATTTATTTTTGGGACAGAGAGAGACAGAGCATGAACGGGGGAGGGGCAGAGAGAGAGGAAGACACAGAATCGGAAACAGGCTCCAGGCTCTGAGCCATCAGCCCAGAGCCTGACGCGGGGCTCGAACTCCCGGACCGCGAGATCGTGACCTGGCTGAAGTCGGACGCTTAACCGACTGCGCCACCCAGGCGCCCCTATAAGAGTTATTTTTAACAGGCTGTCATTAAATATATATTATAAATATTAAATATTTATATATTTACAAATTTAATTGTATCTCATGGCTTATATATATAGGTTTTTTTAAACATATTTTTGTGGGTGACATTTGAATGCTGCTTTCACAATATCTTCTATTAAATTGTGCAATTTCTTGGGGCACCTGGGTGGCTTAATCAGTTAAGCATCTGACTTCGGCTCAGGTCAGGATTTCACGGTTTGTGAGTTGAAGCCCCACATTGGGCTCTCTGCTGTCAGTGCAGAGCCTGCTTCAGATTCTCTATTCCCCTCTCCCTGCCCCTCCATCACTTGTGCATACCCTCTCTCCCTCTCTCTCTCGTGCTCTCAAAAATAAATAAACATAAAAAATTGTGCAATTTCTTAAAAGTCATTAGTTTCGACTTGGACAAGTTTAAAACATAGAGCTTAGCTATCCTCTGTCAGCCAATGATGGGTTAAGCAGAATATTATGAAGTTCACAAATCTCAGCCAGGGTTAGATTGTCAGTGAAGAAGCATTTCATCAAATGAGAAGTGGTTACATGTTTACATTTATAGATGGATCCAAAATAGAATACTATCATAGAACTTAAACTAGATACAAGTCCTTATCTTATTAAAAATCAGAATAAGTATTAAGACAAATATAGGTATATAAACTTGTTAATGAAATCTATGCACAAAAATAAAAATAAAAGAATCATTGAAATATGTTTTATATTTTTACAATAAGTGAATTTCAGTGTCTTTGGAAATATTAAAATGTAGGATATTATTATTTGACTAATTCATTTTTGAATCATATACATTATAGATTACATGTAGATTTTTTTCTCATTTGTTTCCCTAACTTAATTGTTCTGATGCAAGTGTCTATGTTGTATAAATACCCCTGCATTCAATCTGCTCCATTTAAAGACTCAGTACACAGGTAATTAATGATAGAGAGCTGATAATCCGGCTTTACAAGTGGACCATAAACCAAATCTGCTACAGATGCTCTGTAGGCAGAACTTTTCAGTTTAATCATCTAATATAACTTAATATCCATTTGATTATTTACTTAAATCTTTTATGCTTCAGTTTCCTCATCTGAAAAATGGACTAATGCTATTTATCTCAAAGATCTGTAATGAGGTTGAGTGTATTCATTTACAATATACTTCTTAGAACCCTGCCTTGAACTAGTAGTATTTATTGTTAAATATTATTGTGTTTGGTCATTATATAATGAAAGTTGATTTACAGATATTTTTATGGGAATAGGTAAATCTTGTGTTGCATTTTCATTTTATTTTACTTTATTCATTAATTTTTTTTTAGTTTTTATTTATTTTTTGAGAGAGAACGAGCGAGCAAGGGAGGAGCAGAGAGAGACTCTCAAGCAGGTTCTGCACAGTCAGCACAGAGCCCAATGCAGGGCTCGAACTCACGAACTGTGAGATCATGACCTGAAATGAAGAGTCAGTGCGTAACTGAATGAGCCACCCAGGTGTCCCGCATTTTCATTTTAAGTTGAGGTTGGAAGGGTCACCTGGGTGACTAAGTCCGTTAAACATCCGATTTGGCTCAGGTTATGATCTCCCGGTTTGTGGGTTCAAGCCTCATGGCAGGCTCTGTGCTGACAGTTCAGAGCCTGCTTGGAATTCTCTCTCTCTCCCTCTCCCTCTGCCCCTCCCTGATTTGCACTTTCTCTCTCTCAAAATAAATAAATAAACTTTAAAAAAAAAAGTTGAGGCTGGAAATAGATTTAATCCTTTAAGATATGGCCCTAAAAATATACCTAGTTCTTGCTATCCCGTCATGCTACAAATCATGCTGTCAGACTAATGAACACTAGTTGAAAAGCTTTGAGTTGCAATCCCTATCAAAATAATACCAGTATTCTTAATAGAGCTAGAACAAATGATCCTAAAATTTGTATGGAACCAGAAAAGACCCCGAATAGCCAAAACAATCTTGAAAAAGAAAACCAAAGCAGGAGGCATCACAATCCAAGACTTCGAGACGTATTACAAAGCTGTCATCATCAAAACAGTATGATACTGGCACAAAAACAGACACTCAGATCAACAAAACAGAATAGAGAACCCAGAAATGGACCCACAAATGTATGGCCAACTAATCTTTGACAAATCAGGGAAGAATATCCAATGGAATAAGGACAGTCTCTTCAGCAAATGTTGCTGGGAAAACCTGACAGCAACATGCAGAAAAATGAAACTAAAGCACTTCCTTACAGCATACACAAAAATAAACTCAAAATGGATGAAAGACCTAAATGTAAGACAGGAAGCCATCAAAATCCTCAAGGAGAAAGCAGGCAAAAACCTTTTTGACCTTGGGCACAGCAACTTCTTACTCAACATGTCTCTGGAGGCAAGGGAAACACAAGCAAAAATGAACTATTGGGACTTCATCAAAATAAAAACCTTCTCCACAGCAAAGGAAACAACAAAACTAAAAGGCAACCGATGGAATGGGTGAAGATATTTGCAAATAACATATCAGATGAAGGATTAGTATCCAAAATCTATAAAAAACTTATCAAACTCAACACCCAATAAACAAATGATCCAGTGAGGAAATGGGCAAAGACATGAATAGACACTTTTCCAAAGAAGACATCCAGATGGCTAACAGACACATGAAAAAATGCTCAATATCACTCATCATCAGGGAAATAGAAATCAAAACCACAGTGAGATACTACCTCACACCTGTCAGAATGGCTAACATTAACAACTCAGGCAACAACAGATGTTGATAAGAATGCGGAGAAAGAGGATCTCTTTTGCATTGTTGGTGGGAATGCAAGCTTGTGCAGCCACTCTGGAAAACAGTACGGAGGTTCCTAAAAAATTAAAAATAGAGCTACCTACAACCCAGCAATTGCACTACTAGGTATTTATCCAAGGGATACAGGTGTGCTGTTTCGAAGGGGCACATGGACCCCATTGTTTATAGCAGTGCTATCGACAATAGCCAAAGTATGGAAGGAGCCCAAATGTCCATCGATGGGTGAATGGATAAAGATGTGGTGTGTGTGTGTGTGCGTGCGTGTGTGTGTGTGTGTGTGTGTGTATACACAATGCAGTATTACTCGGCAATCAAAAAGAATGAAATCTTGCCATTTGCAACTACATGGATGGAACTAGAGGGTATTAAGCTAGGCGAAATTAGTCAGAGAAAGACAAATACCATGTAACTTCACTCATATGAGGACTTTAAGATACAAAACAGATGAACATAAGGGAAGGGAAGAAGCAAAAATAATATAAAAACAGGGAGGAGGACAAAACATAAAAGACAAATATGGAGAACAAACAGAGGGTTGCTGGAGGGATTGTGGAGGGGAGATGGTCTAAATGGGTAAGGGGCATTAAGGAATCTACTCCTGCAATCATTGTTGTACCATATGCTAACTAACTTGGATATAAATTAAACAATAAATAAATTAAAAATTTTAAAGAAAAAAAGAAAAAACTTTGAATTATTTGTAATTAACTACCTTTAAAAAATTTTTTTTTCAACGTTTACTTATTTTTGGGACAGAGAGAGACAGAGCATGAATGGGGGAGGGGCAGAGAGAGAGGGAGACACAGAATCGGAAACAGGCTCCAGGCTCCGAGCCATCAGCCCAGAGCCTGATGCGGGGCTCGAACTCCCGGACCGCGAGATCGTGACCTGGCTGAAGTCGGACGCTTAACTGACTGTGCCACCCAGGCGCCCCATTAACTACCTTTTAAACCAGTGTTATTGTTATTATTATTTTTATTTTAGAGAAACTTTTTCTTTGAAAAGTGTTCAGCATTTGGAAAACACAATTATATTGTCTCTGTATCTCTATGAAGAAAAGTAAGAAAAATCACTAGGTTGATTTTGAAAATAATAATGATTTTTTTAAATATCTGGTATTTCAGCAATTAGGCCATATCCATTCTATTTAAGGAAGTTATTAAAATTATTTCTCAGATTTTATCAAACATAATTGCAAAAGAAACAATAATAACTCTAATCTCTACAACTTAAAAATATACTAAGAGCTTTGGGACACCCGGGTGGCTCAATCAGTTAAGCGTCAGACTTCAGGTCATGATCTCGGGGTTTGTGAGTTCGACCCCTGCATTGGGTCCTGTGCTGACAGTTCAGAGCCTAGAGTCTGCATCAGATTCTCTGTCTTCCTCTCTCTCTGTCCCTACCCTGCTCACACTCTGTCTTTCTCTCTTCAAAATAAATAAACATTAAAAAAAATAAAATAAAAATACACTAAGAGCTTCAACTACCTTATTCATTGGATTGACCTTTTTTTTCCTTTCAAATTCTACTATGTTACTTATTATGGTCTGAGTGTCCCCCCCCTCCCCCAAATACATGTGTTGAAATCCTAACCCTTAAAACTGCTGGAATTAGGATGTGGGGTTTGGGGAGGTGTTTAAGTCATGAAGGTAGGACCCTCAAGAATGTGATTGATGCCATAGAGACCATGAAGAGAGATATCTAACCACTTGCACCCTGTGAGGACACCACAAAACATTGGCCATCTGTGAACCAGGAAAACATCCCCAAACACTGATCTCAGACTCCCTATTCTCCAGAACAGTGAGAAATAAATTTCTGTGGTTTAGAAAGCTACCCAGTCTGTGGTATTTTGTTATAGCAGCCCAAATGGACCAAGACATTACTGAACATCACATTAAATTTGAAACTACAAGAGTGATTATGGTGGCTATCCTCTTCATAAGACATTAAGAGTTGCCCACATTTCTCAAACTTATGAACTATAATTGAAGGTTTTTGTGTGGCCACGTAGAGTGACCAAATATCCTTTATTTTGGGAACCATCTCAATTTTGTCCAAACAGAAGGGAATTGTACCAGGTACTAAACCAGGTGATTTGTATGTATTATATTATTTAATCCTCATGGGAACTCTGGTAGGTTAATATTACCAACATTATCATAAGTGGAAACCACAACAGGTGTTCAGTGGTCAAGTAACTTGACCAAGGTCAATGAGTTAGAAAGTAACAAAATGTGTCTTTATGGCTCTAAGCCTCCCGTGTGTGTAGGTTTTATAAATTATTTTCTTTAAAGACATTCTACTTGATACAAATGTATTTAATTATGCATTCTACACATGTTGCATTCTATTTAAATTGTGAAACTCTGAGGCTTGTTTTTTTTAAACTCACTTAAGGCATAATTATTAAAATGGAAATGTCTTCTTTGTGAAGAAGCACACATAAAAATGATTAAGGGTTTAATAATGACATTTGTATCAAATAGAAGAATTCTGAGAAAATGAAATGCAGAAAAATCAGTGTTGTTTCAGGGACTGAGTACTATAAAGTATTCATATACTGTTACTAGTATGTTCCTAATACAGAAAGCAGACGTGGTTCATAGAACGAGGTTTGGGCAGTTAGAAAGGCAAATATGTGGAGTAAGTGGCAAATATGTGGCAAATATCCAAATAAGATGGAGGGAGCAGGTACAACAGAAGCGTATAGAAACAGATTAAAACTTAGATGATTATTTATTACATTTATATAAATTAACTTATTCAGTAAAGTAAGAATTATATATGTGTGCACATATATGTATTATTGTAGATACAAAGTTAAACAAAGAGAAGAAAATTTTTGTTTTTGATATAGTTCAAAAAGATTCAATTAAAAAAAATAACACCACATCTGGATGTGATTTAAAAACTTACTTTTTCAATGGAGTACAAAGAAGGAAAATCCAACATCTGTCCACCAGAGGGTGGTATTGTAACATTGTAGCATTTCAAATGAGGCCTGCATCAGAAAAGAATGTGTTTCTTTTTCTTTATTTTCACTGAAAAAAATTTTAGTCTTTATTATTCTTTAACTTTTAATTTAAGTTCCAGCTACTTTACAATGTAGTATTCGTTTCAGGTGTTCAATATACTCACTCAACACTTTAAACAACACCTGGTGCCCACTACAAGTGTACTTCTTACTCCCCATCACCTATTTAACCCAACCCACCACCCACCTCCTCTCTGGTAAACCATCAGTTTGATCTCCATAGTTAAGAGCCTGTTTCTTGGTTTACCTTTCTCTATTTTTTCCCTTTGCTTCTCAGAACCTCAGCCTTATCACGGATAAATCAGTCATGACCTTATCTTGTGAGTGTGCTGTGAGGACTAAATAAATTTATTAATGTAACACACCTAACACAATACCTGCCACATGGTAAAGGAAACGTAAGTTTTGCTATTGTTATGTCATTAAAACAAAAGAATGAGATTGCCAATATGGAAGGCATAGAAACTGTGAAAAACAACAAAGGCAAAGTTTCTTCTCTTTTCCCAGATTTAAGACTGGCTTCATTGGGGCTTATTGGACACTTGGTTCAGATTGTAATGAATGGCCCCTCAAGCCTAGATCAAAAAGAAAGATCAAGGGATCAAGGGAACATGGGTACAGAAATTTCTTATCTGACATGCATTAATCCAAGGTGATTTCACCATTCTCTCTCAGGTTGGCAGTTTTATTAAAAGCTACCACGCTCTCTTGTGGATGAAGGCATTCTGCTCTGCCTTGTTGAGCACATTTGATGGTGAATCTTGTCACAAGGAGAGTACCTCTCCTTCAGGTGGCTAGTCAAACTTTCAACTAAACTTTTGCTTTTCCAGCACTTCTCTGTGTACAATCTTTCTGTATTGGGGTTCCTACACCCTCTGATGAGAGCTTTCTTGGACAGAAACTTTTAAGATGAATTCAGGTTGACTTTTCCAACCCAGGTCTACCTCTGACCATAAAATTTTCACCACTTTGATCCATTGAGTTGGATCAATATTACAACCTCTCACCTTTAGATTGTTCAGGCTTAGAGACATCCATCAGTAGAGCAAACACATGTAAATGCTCTCTGTGAGACTCATAAAAAGTTTGCTTTATACAATCTTTATACATCTCTTAAAAGACTCAACACTTTTAAGCTCTCAAAGTGAGTACCATTTATTTATTTGCTTTTCACTTGTACTTTCTTGCATAGCAATCTTACAAATATAATAAATGTTATAATAAGAAATATAAAGGCGTCTGGGTGGCTCAGTTGGTTAAGTGTCCAACCTCAGCTCAGGTCACAATTTCATGGTTCATGGGTTTGAGCCTTGCATCAACGTGCTGACAGCTTGGAGCCTGGAGCTCCTTCAGATTCTGTCTCTCTCTCTCTCTCTCTCAAAAAATAAATAAACATTATTTGACAATAAATTTCATATTAAAATAAATAAATAAATAAATAAATAAATAAACATTAAAATTTTTTTAAATATTTTATTTTATGAGACAAGCATGTTTATAACATCACCTAATTTCCACTCCATAGTAAAGAAATTATGCTACTTATTTTCTACTTAAATATTCAACTATTAAGTGATGGAGGAATTTAAAAATTAAAGAAAAGCAGAATTAAGACTATCAAATATTCTTGATATCCAAATAACTATGTAATAATGGTTAATAACAACATGCTTGTGCCTAATTGTCTAAATACTAGTACAGGTGCAGCTGTGTACTCGTTATGGACTTGTCAGGTTAAAGTTTCTAAGCATTAATTTCTTCATATGTAATGTGTAGATATCATTAACGCCTTCATCATGTTACTTTTTTTGCCAGAATTCAGTGATGTGCACACTTAAAATAGTTATTATAATGTTTGTTTCCTTGTAAGTTTTCAGAACTAATATTAGTTGCTTTTTTAGCAAGACATTTGCAAATGTGAAGATCATTGATACAGCAATCTTATCTTCTTTATTTCATTATTATCATTACAATATTGATTAGGCTGCTTTCTGTTGCTGGAATGAAAAATGGAACTCAAATTAATTTAAGCAAAGAAAAGAGAATCTATTGTCTCATACACTTCAACCATACAGGGATGCGTTTAGCTTCGAGTACAATCTAGGTGTCAAATCATATCACGAGGACTTAAATGATCTCCCCTCACTTCTTTCCTCCGCCTCTTCAGTGCTTGGTCAGTTCTTGATCCGAAAATGGACATGACAACACTGAGTCCAACAACCACATTCACTCCCATTTAGAGCTAGAGGAAAGAGTTCAATGGTATTTTTCCCAGCTTTTACGGAAAAAAGAAATGTGTTGCAAAATGTATTGCAAGGCTCTTACTGGGTCAGGTGACTATTATTTTACCAATTTGTAAGGTCAGGGGAGATATCAAAACCAATAGGCTCAGAGCAGGACCATATATATTTTTTTCTTTTCCTGAAGTCAGAGTTCAGGGACTTACTTAAACTTTCCATTACAAGAACAGGTAAAATGAATGTCCAAATAAATGTGAAATACTAGGACTGCATTCTAAGTACCTAAAGCATACACACTAAGAATTTAATGTTTCAAATCGGTAAACATATCTAATGTGTAAAATGGAGGAATAATAAGGTTTTCATAGCATTATTTTTCTATTTTTTATTATAATATTAACCCCAAAATCAAGATATGCTTAAATCTAAGTTAATTTTTGTTGGTTTTTTTTCGGCCCATTTTTATCTTACTTTTTCTTTTCTACATTGAAACATAAAACAGCTATTGCAACTTTTGCATTCTATGGGGATTCCGTCAGAATAAAAACATTTACTTAGAAGAAAACTTAAGTGTAAGCATATACCAAAAAAAATTATTTATGAAAAATATTCTAAATTTCAGTTCAAATAGATACTCTTTGGTATTAGGGATTTGGTGAGGAAAAGTAAGTAGACAAGTTTTCTACCCCAGATAATCTGACCTACAAGTGGGTATGGCTGTGAGAGAAAATGAAGATGTACACACACAAAAGGAAGGTAATTTGAGAGAAAGTTAATGTAATAAAGTGATAAGAGTTTCATTACAATGAACTGTCAAGTAAATTTAAGGACAATGTAAGACTTGAATGACCCGATAGAGCTACAGGTAAAAATCTGGAGGTTGGTGGTGAGTAGTTATTTTATCCTAAAGAGAGGACACCGTGTATTACAAAGCCTTTATGGGGCTGTGTTTGAAACGAGAGAGAGAGATCTATCTTGACTAGCCTATTATGTGTATGGTGAAGAGTGGAACATGTTTAGTCAGTGAGGTGGGGAGGGACCCAACTATGATAGTGCACATTATAATCAATGAAAAACGTTGGGATTTTACGTTGGCAATGGGAAATATTTAAACAGAAAGTTATCATTAAGACTGCTTTGAATCATGAATCATATATATTTTTATATTTGACTATCCCCATTAAAGAAAGAGAAGCAGGGGCTCCTGGGTGGATCAGTTCATTGAACACCCAGCTCTTGGTCTCAGCTCAGGTCATGATGTCACGGGTCATGGGTTCAAGACCCGCTTGGGGCTCTGGGTTGACAGCATGGAGCCTGCTTGGATTTCTGTCTCTCCCTCTCTCTGCTGCTCCCTCGTTCACTCATGTTTGAGTTCTCTCTCTCTCTCTTTCTCTTTCTTTCTCTCTCTCAAAATAAATAAACAGAAAGAAGCAAATCATGGGATGGTGACTCTGCAGACTGTTAATAATCCTTGGCCATAGAAACCCACATTAGATGTAATCAAGCTTGAAACTATCAATGCTCACTGATTAAAATACATGGAAAGAATGTTTTTAAGAGCTTTTAAATTACTGAAAAAAAGAAGTTAAAAGATTTGAGTAGGTAGTGAAGATTGCCAGATTAAGAGAGCTTCATTGACTTTCTTAAAGAAAAAAATTTTAAAATTAATTGAGGTCTATAAAAAAACTTTGACTATAGAAAAATTAGAGTAACTGATATGGAAGATACTTTGTGGATGATATAACAGTATTTTAAGTGTAATTTTTACTGCAATGAATTTTCATTCTTTGTGAGGACTTAGAAACCTAATATCCTAAAATACAACTCCACGGTAATCATTGTATAACACAATATTGAAATGGAACTCTTTATATATTAATTATACCAAATTTTCCAATGGCCTGTATAAAACAATGCAGTCAAATACCACCATATTCAACAGAATGCATTACTAAAGAGTCTGTCAGTAGTGGCTGAAGTTCATGTTTAAGCATTAAAATTGTGCAGCTTAAAGAAGAGAAGAAAGAAAATTTCTTTGCAGATGGTTTATGAGATTCTGTGCCTTTTTTTTCTTTTTAAGATTTTATGTTTAAGTAATCTCTACACCCCGTGTGAGGCTTGACCCCATACCTCAAGATCAAGAGTCATCTGCTCTACTGACTGAGCCAGTCAGGTGCCCAGATTCTGTGCCTTCTTTAGCACCTCGTTTCCACAATGGGGATATATTTCCTTCAACTCAAATCACGTGAGAAAATATTAATCTAAGGTAACTCTTGGAAGCTTTGTATGTGCTTCAAAAGTTTAAGGGGACTTAAAGGCTGGAATTAAGAAAGGGCCTAAAATAAGCAATCTGTCCAGAGAGCTTCTCACCCAGAGGAGACTGGTAACAACTATCAAATGCAAAAGTTGAGGGGCGATTGAAGAAGCCAGATCAAGGGCAGAATTACCCATATCAAAAAGCTACCTCCGAAGGCCCCAGAGTTGGTACTCAGAAGAGCCCATGAAGTCTCTCTGAAGGAAAAGGAAGTAATGTTGAGAATTTGCCTCCCCCAGGAGGCAACCATGTTAGACTACATACAGATCACCAAGATGCATAGCAGTTAAGTTCTTTCCTAACTTTTACCTTCCTTTCTCCCTAGCCTATAGGTGCAGGAAGCAGACCCTGTTATTACAATAAAGGAGAAGCATGTACCTGCTGGGAAAATAAAAACTCTGTCTGCATCCACATTTACATTGCCAGTTTTCCTGCTGAAAGCAGGCCACGGCTGGGGAACAAAGAAAGTTTTAAGCTGGATCAGTGAATGGAATTACATTACAAAGATGCTGACTGAACATTTAATAATTTTTATTTTTATTTTTAAAAATTTTTAATGTTTATTTTTAAGAAAGAGAGAGAGAGTGGAGGTGGGGCAGAGAGGAGAGAGAGAATCCCAAGCAGGCTCCGTGCTTTCAGTGCAGAGCTTGACGTGGGGCTTGAACCCACAAACCATGAGATCATGACCTGAGCCGAAGTCGGATGCTCAACCGACTGAGCTGCCTGGCCCCCCTTGGACATTTTAATTATTGAAATGGCACTGTTCTTAGCAGCCAACATGATCATAAGACTTTTATTATCAGAGACATCAAGAAATTGTAGGTTCTCTAAGTGGTAGGGAAATAATTAGGCCTCAGAGTGGATTTGAAGTGATGATGCATCAAGATTTGAGTTGATTTTTTCTAATTTCCCACTTGTGTGACATTTATTACTATATATATATATATATATATATATATATATATATCTCCATATATATATATATATATATATATATATCCATATATATATATATATGTGCTTGTTTTCTCATTCACTAGTATGTTACATTTCATAGCCCATGCCAAAACTTGCCTCAGTGTTATGCTTCTTGAAGCAAATTTAAGCCTTGGGTTAACCAAGTGCATGGAAATATAGAGCATATGTGGGTAGGCAGAGTGATTGAGACTTGATCTTGCCCCTACTAGGTTGTCATTACTGGTGACGGCAAGGTTAAAGTGGTCTTCTAGGATGGTATGCACTATCCTAAATGCAGAGAACAAGATGGAAGGATCCTGTTTAAATAGCTTCTATACCTATCTGTATGATAAATACTTTAAAATGAGAATGTAGAGAAATATTTTTGGAGATAATAGCAATATTACATGAGATGGAATGTAGAATGTACGAGAAATAGAATTTGAAAGATGGCTCAAAACTTGGAGCCTAAGAAATTTGAGAAAAGTTTGGTGCTAGTGACAAAAGAACTGATAAAAGTTAAGGTGATCTGAGGAATATTAAATACAAATTGCAATTTAATATTAAAACCTTGACTGTTCCTTCATGCTGCCCAATAGCTATAACATGTTAGGTATATAGAAAAATAAGTGTCTTGAAAGTGGTAAAGAAAGACTAGTAGGCTTTTTGTTAATTTTTTAAATGTAATTTCCCTGTCTTTGTTGTACTCTGCTGGATATTTGCTTGACCTATGTGGTCAGTGAACAGTGTGCATATAACATCTGAATTCAAGTTGAATTAGCACATTTTTAGCCTGGTCACTAGGCATTATCAGAGCAAATAGTTTAAAATGTATTTTGTTTATGGGGCACCTGGGTTGCTCAGTCGGTTGAGTGTCCGACTTTGGCTCAGGTCATGATCTTGTGGTTTGTGAGTTTGAGCCCCGCGTCAGGCTCTGTGCTGACAGCTCAGAGCCTGGAGCCTGCTTTGGGTCTGTGTCTCCCTCTCTGTGCCCCTCCCCAGCTTGCACTCTGTCTGTCTCTCTCTCTCTCTCTCAAAAATAAGTTTAAAAAAACATTTAAAAAAATTAAAATACTCAACAGAAATATATGAGAGTTTGTCTTTCTATACCCTTGCCAGTGCTTAATATTATAAAACTGTTTATAATTTTAATGGTCATTTGCTGGTATTTATCATTTTAATTTTCATTTATTTGATAGCTAATTGTTGAGCATTTTTTGATGTGCTTATTGGCCATTTATATATATTGCAAAAGACCTGTTAAAATTTTTGCCAATTATTAAAATTTATTTCTATTATTTTTGAGCTTTCAGAGTCCCTTTGTACTGCATACACTTTTTTTTATCTGATATATGGTTTCCAAGTAATTTTTGTCCATACTGTGGCTTATATTGTTGTTGGAAGAGAAAATGTTTTTACATATATCAAGTTTTGCTTTCATTTTTTAATGATTTTTACTCCTCATATAAGACAGTTTTGTCTATGGTGATGTCAAGAGATTGTGTACTATGCTACCTTTTATGAGTTTTACAGTTTAGTTTTCACATTTATATCTGATTCATTTGAGTTAATTTTGTAATTGTTCTAAAATAAGGGCAAATGTTTTTTTTTAAAAAAATATGTGTATCAAGTTTCTCAGCATCATCTGTTGAAAAAACATTTATTGAAAATCCATAAATTAATTGGAAGACGGCCTGATTTGGAGACTCATTGTTGCTCAATTCTTCCTTCACTGCAAGTAAAACAATATTCCTGACATCCCACTTGGCTGCTTTTCTTACCTTCTTCAAACAGTTTTTCCACAGTTGATCATAGTACGGTGGCCTATCAGATAGTATGCTATCTGTCCACCTTGGAATTTCCTTCTCTAAATCAAGAAAATTTTGTTCATCAGTAGAGAGTAGTTCATAGGGTACTGCCCATTTGGCAATACATCTGTGAGCTCCTCGGGTGGTTCCAAAGTCAATTTTAAAGAAAAATAGGCTACCTGCTCTTAAGTGCCTCCTTGTGTTCCTCAATAGCATGCTTCTGTAGGAACCATTTTAATTTTATTATGGAAATCTTCCAGGTACTGCCTTTCTTACTAGAGTGTTTCTTCATCATTACCCAAGACCTTATGGATATTTCAAGTTTTGATTATTTTATTTACTTCATTATAGGTAAAATTTCAAATAACACCCAATAGCAAGTCAATAATTATTTTTCAAACAGTGTGTACTCTAATGCCACATCTGGAAATTTTCTGATCCAATATTCCAGGGTCATACTGAACTTTTGCCATAAGTTCCAGACTGGATAAGTATAAGTTGAAGATATTTCCAAAATTATATTTGAATGAGGATCATACAGACTTAAAAGCACTGACTCACACTGTTGTCCAATGCAGACATAGTTTGCTGTTGTACAGACCTCATTCAAATATGTGTTTTTTTGGGACATAGGAGCTAGTTCAGATACGGAATATAAATTCTCCAAAATACAAACAACATGACCAGTCTCTACACTTCTTCTTTAGTTCCAGTGATTGTCAAAGATAACAATTTACTTTTAGTTACCTGTGAAAATCATAAATGGCTTCTGTCTATGTTATTTTAAAAATCACACCATTTGGGGCAAGCTTTTGGACGTTTGTTGGATTTATTAAGCAGCTTCTGTTAGTCATGAGTGTCACCACTATAAGTCAATCCTATCTTGTCTTGCATTTCTGATATTATTATAATATCATCATTGTAGTGTATTACTACACTCAGGATTTGGATCAAATCCAAATCCCTTCTCACCAGATTTTAACAGTAAACTGATAAAATCAAATACTGCCACAGTATCACAGTGAATGTAAATTGGATCTTCTCCATGTGAAAGCAAACTGATTGACTCTTTTTCAGATTAGTATTGAGGAAAAAGTGTTTACAAGACCCCTGATCACCAATCTCTTTTAGTTTGTTTTATTCTGTGCACTTTTGAAGCCATATCAACGACTAGCTGGTACTATGTAGGTATATGTGGTACTTGAGAGCTCAGTTGGGCTGGGAGAGAGAGTTAAGCTTTAGGGGTCTGTCACGGTAACCAATTAGAAAAACAGCCAAAAGTAAAAGAGTTAATCATTTACTGTGATGTTATAAGTGCCTAAAACTCAAGAAGGTACCAACTCCCTCTGGTTCTCTTTCTCCCATGGAATGGTGCATCATTTGAGGGCTAAGCGGGTTGGCACAGGTGTGCAGGTCATCTCACTGTTGAGAAAACCCTGAACAAAAGGCTCTGCTAGGTTTATGGACTCTGGACTGGAGGAGGGGAAGGAGTGGAAAAGTAGTGGGTACTGAGTCAGAGTGGGGAAAAGTGTCTTTAAGGTCTCCCCTACCTATCCTCCATAAGGTGGTCTCAGAAGGGGCATCTGAAGAACCTCTTCCCAAGACCTCTGATAGATTAGAGATAACAATAACCAAGAGATTATATGTTTAGCTTGTGTCTTATTATTTAACATTTTTTAAATGTTTGTTTATTTATTTATTTATTTATTTAGAGAAAGAGAGAGAGAGAGAGAGAGAGAGAGAGAGAGAGAGAGAGAGAATCCCAAGCAGGCTCCACGCTGTCAGCTCAGAGCCTGACAGGGTTCGATCTCTACCATTATGAGATCATCATCTGAGTCAGAATGAAGAGTCAGACACTTAACTGACTGAGCCACTCAGGCACCCTATTTAACATTTTCTTATGTATCCAATGAGCCAACTCTTCAGGAATTGGGTCTGTCATTCCTAAATTCCATTGGTTACTTTCATCTTTATTAACTGACATCAGTGGTGCTGTCATCTCATGCATAACAATGGTGACTGGGCAGCCATTAAGTTATCAAAAGTTTATCATTCCTACCCTCATCCTTCCTTTCCCCAAACAATCTTTTTCTCCTGTTTCAGTGACTCAGTGATGCTATTTTTTTCATTTTTTTTCTTTTTTTTTTATGTTTTATAATTTACAATACTATGACGTCACCACCACTAATCTTTTCCTAAAAGGTCTACTCAACAACTAATCTCATTCAGTGTATTTTTCTTCTCAGACATTAGAGATTTTATCTCTAGAATTTCAGTTTGGGTCTTTTTATAACTTCTCTTTACTGTACATGCTTGGTTTCATCCAGCTTATTGAACATTTTATTCATATAATAACTTAGATTTCCTTTTTAATAATTGTAATAGGTCAGTTGTTTCTGAATCTATTTCATTTGATTGATTTGTCTGAACATTATGGGTCATATTTTCCTGCTTTATTATGTCTATTGATTTCTTATTGGATCCAAGCCATTGTGGATTTTTCTTTGTCGATTGATAGTATTTTTGTATCCTTATAAATATTCTTGAACTCTGTACTAGTATTTACTTAAGTTACTTAGAAATTCTGAAGAGATAATATTGACTCTTACCACAAATATTCATGTCCTTATCTCACTAATCTGTGAATATATTATCTTATATGGCAGAAGAGACTTTGCAAGTGTGATTGACTTAATGATCTTGAGATGGTGAGGTTGTCCTAGCTTATCTTGGTGGCCCAATATAATGATCACTCTTTATAAGAAGGAAAGAGGAAGATCAAAGTAGAAGAAGGCGATGTAACTAAGGATGCAGAACCACGTGAATGTGTACTTACCAATATTTTAAAACCCTTTGCATAAAGAGACACATTTTATGTGGTAAGTGTCTTTCTCTTTCTGACTAATTTCACCTAGCATTATAACTTCTAGTTTTCTTCATGTTGTTGCAAACTGCAAGATCTCATTTTTTATGGCTGAATAAAAATGCCATATTCCATTGCATATATTTACCACATTTTCTTTATCCATTCATCTATTGATGGACCCATAGGTTGTTTCCATATCTTGACTATTGTAAATATTCCTTCAATTAACAAGGGTGCATATATATGAAATTTGTCTAATTCCATTCTTTTTCTAGTAGCTGTCAGGTTCTCCCAATACAATTAATTGAAGAGACTGTCCTTTTCCAATTGTATATTCTTGTCTCCTTCATCATAAATCAATTGGCTATCTATGTGTGGGTTCATTTATGAGCTCTCTATTCTATTTCATTTATCTATATGTCTGTTTTTATGCCACTACCATACGTGGAATCTAAGAAACAAAAGAAACAAAAACCAAGAATCAAAGATGCAGAGAACAGATTATGATTGCTAGAGGAAGGAGGGATTGAGAGGTGGGTCAAAAATGAGTGAAGGGGATTACGAATTATAAACTTTTAAGTTATAAAATAATTATGGGAATATAATGTAGAACATGGAGAATACAGTCAATAATATTTTATTAACTTCCTAAGGTGACACATTGTCACTAAGCTAATTGTGGTGACCATTCCACAATGTGTACAAATGTTGAATCACTATGCTGTACACCTGAAACTAATAAAACAGTGTATGTCAATTATACGTTAGTAACTTTGTAAAAAGACATAGCAACCAAATTTTTAAAAAGCCCACTGTACTGTTATGAAATAGAAGAATTCTATATGCATTATAAAAGAGTGAGAGAGAGAGAGAGAGATTTAAAAATTGTCCCAAACATAAGCCCTGTTATGCATCAAAGTTAACAAAACTCCAACATTCCAGCAAGTAGAGTCAAGATGCAGCCTCTTTAAGCTACTCTCATTGGAAAAGTGGTTGCCATTCTGAAATTTAAGCCTTTTCTGAGTCGCAGAGTCCATTGAACTCAGGGAAATCCTTTTTTTTTTTCTTTCAATTTTGTTTTTCCTTCTCAGGCCAGCTTAGAGCTGGAAAAGACTGAAAGGAACTATGAGCAGACATAATTTATTAACCAGTCTTGAAAGGTACAGATTTCTAAAGTGTTGATGTAGCACTGCACCTGATGACTCTAACCATCTTTCCTCCAACTCATGACACTTAACCCACATCTCACTCCTAACACTGACCATCTTCCTTGTGGGTATTAGCTGCCATACATCTTATTGGAGTTTGCTAATTATTCTGTAACTTAATTATTGTGAATAGCTATGTTAGAATACTTTCCGTTTCTTCTTCATTTTTTGTAAATTGATTCTTTCTTTTCAGATATTTTGCTGCCTCTACTAGAGCAGGGTTCAAAAAACCAGCTGACTCTGTATTTGAGGTGGGAAACCAACAGAGTCATAATGCTGTTTTGAGTGAAATGTCTTTCTAGTGTTACTTTTACTATTTGCCTGTTTATTATGTCTTCCGTGGCAACCATGACCATGCACTGCTGAGCCATGTAGATGACTGGCAGAGCCAGCTGCTGCCCTTCTAGATCTACACTGGCACTCGCCCTGAGCTTGCACGTTCCCTGGGCTATTCCCAGCTAGTAATTTAGCACAGCTGCAGTATGAGCATCGATTCATTCTGATGGGTCATGAGACTTGAATAATGTGTAACTTTGGCTCTGGTCTCTGCATTAGCCGAGCTGAAATTTTCAGAATTATGCTCAAACCTCACACTCTCTACCCAACTCTCATACTTTCATCCTTTCCTGTCAACAGATGTCAGACTGCTTTTGAGTCTGAAGGCTATCCTTACCTAATCCTTCTCTACTCTATTTTTCACAGGGTTTCCTGCAATAAATCTCTTGCAATCCAATCCCCTCTTGGTGTCTGTTTCCCAGAGGACCCAAACCAAAGCTCTGCCACTGAAGGAAATTGTCTATGTTACCTCTGTGTGTTTGTGTGTGTGTGCGTGTGTGTGTGAGGTAGTGCTATTAAAATTCACATCGCTTGTGGAAAAAACACTCTTCTTTTGACATGTCTGCCATATAGAATGGCCGCCAAATAAAAATAAAGCTTAAGCCAATATAGTTTAATCACTTAGAACATTTCAAGTATTTTAAAATTAAAAACAAGAAAACAGAGAACTTAATCGGGGAGATAAAATATATTCCAAAAGAAAATAAAGCCAAAAACACTAATAACATTTTATTTATTTTCGACATTTTATTGCATTCTAAATAAAGAAAATGTCATAAAATTGCCATTTAGTGGCTGACTCCTGATGTTATCTACATGTTTTCAAAACTGTAAATTGGATAAAAATGGTCAACAATAAGGTCAAAATATGTCCTACACATACTGATTATCTGGAGAATGCGTGCAGCTCCAAATAACATCTTGTATTCTAAAGACAAATGCTCTTTATACATAAACTTAAGAAGGCAATATTACTTCTGATTCCTTTCTAAGTCTAATTATACTTACTCGAACTTTCAAATATTCTACTTTATTAACCATTTTGTGTTCTATTCTATAGTAAATCCTTGGTGGAATCAAATTACTTACAGTTCTTTACTAAATGGAGTGTTTTTGTCTTCTCTAATTTTTCCTTTGGAGTTTTCATAAAAATATTATTCCCTCTCTTAATAAAATTACATTGTAAAATAAGATTAATTTTATTAAGCATATATTTACTGCTAAAGGAGGTGAGGCTGTCACAAAATAAATATTTGTTTTATAATATTTTCCCATTTTTCCTTACATTTGTTATATGAAGTATTATTAGAAAAAAACACTCTATGTATAAAGCTTTGCTGAAAACATTGAATATATTTGTTGATAAATTCAGATTCCCAAATCCTCTATTCTATGCTTTTGTCCATGCTGATCTATTTGTTTGAAATTCCTTATCTTCTCTATCTGAACAAATCAACTAATCCTCTGTGATAGATCTTATTTTCTAGGATTGCCCCAAATCGAGTCTCACATTCCATGGGCTATTACAATGAGATGTCACGCTCTTCCTATGAAGAAATGGATCTCTTGCATTCCACTAGCATCTGGACAACACTGTTCCTACAGCTAAAGTATGTTTTTTAACTTCCCAAAGTCATATCATAAAATGCAATACCATCTGCTTGGCTGTCTTCAGATGCTCACTTTTGCATTCCAGCCACTGTGCTGAAAGGTTAGGCAAGAATAGCTTGCAAACCATGCAAGAGACTCATCTCCAAGGTGATTCTTCCAAGTCCCAGTCAAGCCACTGCTGTTAGGCCACAAGCAGCCAAAATGAGCCTTCCCTGCTCCATACTTCCCAAATTGTAAGTTGAACGTCTTAATTGTTATTATTGTTTTTTGCTGATAACTGTTAACTGTTGCTTTAAGACATTGTTTTGAGGTCACTTGCTATGCATCAATATTACATGGAGCATCACAGTTTTAGTCTGCTGAGGCTGCTGTAGCAAAATACTACAGACTGAAATGACTTATATACATAGAAATTTATTTCTCATGGCTCTGCGGTTGGAGTTCCAATAAGGTCTGATGCTAGTAAAAGCCCTCTTCTGAGTTCGTGACTTCCAGATTCTTGCTGTGTCCTCACATGGTGGAAGGAGCAGCGATCTTTCTGGGACCTCCTTTATAAGGGTATTAATCCCATTCACGCAACATCTGTCCTCATGACTTAATCACACTCCAAAGGCCTCACTTTTTACTATCATCACATAGGGCATTAGGTTTTCAACAAAACTAATCGTGGTAGGATGCAAACATTCAGACTACAGAAATCACTCTGCAATATCCAACTCAAATATTTCCTCTCCTTTAAACATTTTTGTCAAGCCCTCCAGACCCCAGTAAGCCATTGCTTTTTGTATATTAAAACATTATATTCACATCTGTATCATAATATTCATTTATACGCCTAGCTCTCTTACTCTACTATGATGACTCACATGGTTTTGCCATTCTAGTGCCTATCGTGGTGCAGGACACATGGGGAATTATGAGAATGCATGTCAAATGAATAAACCTAAGAGTGCATAAATGAAGGCAGAAAGGATTAAAACTATGAAAGACTAAACAGTTGTCTGACACTAAATATATTAATGTGTCTGAATGTTGAGATAATAAAAATACTTTTTCTTTGTTTTGCTTATGTATTTTTTTATATTTACCTCTGCTTTATTGTGTTGCTTTGGGCCAATTTTATGCCGTCATCCTAATTTAATATTAGACCCTTGGAATTTATAAACAAATTCTAAATGGTCTTAGTCATCATCAAGTTGTTTTCTAATTAAGAACAAACATAGAGAGATAATAGTAACTTACCCACGACCACGTGGTTTCCTATGACGATTTCTCCTTACTCTAGGCCAATATACTTCTTTTGTAAAATTTTATTTCAACACTCATATTTTGTTAGTGAGGAAACAATAACCTAGAGAAGTTCTGTAATTTGATTTAGATCACAAAGATAATTAATGGCAAAACAAAGCAGGTGTCTGAAATCAGAATCTGGTCTCTAAATCATAAACCAATATCTCTTATGTTCCCATGCATTGGGTATGGTTGTGCTTAATTTGTTTCAAAACTCAAATCAAGAAAATTCATCAAAACTTCATAATGCAATATAATTACACATCTCACTTATTTAGGAAATTCTAGAATTACAGTTCTATTTTCTTTCCCCAACACCTTTAATATCACTAGTCATTGAAACATTAGCAAGTCATATAATTTTTCTTATGAATATGGTGTTTCTTTATTCTATAAGACTGAATATGTACATTCTCCTCAGAGTATAACTAAAAAGACAAGCCATTAGCTTGATCCCCAAGTTAAATTGAAAGTTTCACTTACATAAACTCGTAAGGACTCATTTTATCACTATAGCATAAATGTTACGCACAGTAGTAAACAACAAGGCTTCTTGGCATCAGTAATATGCTTTAAATATCTTTGTTTTTTATTTACTTAGCTAATAATATATGATGAATTTCATATATCTGCAACCTTTTTCTAAATATATTTGATAAACTAACTTATGCTTGCCTAAGTTGTGTGTTCTGAATCATTTATTTCCTTGCTATCTATTTCACTTTATTGTTTAACATATGACAGATAGAGCAGAACCTCCAATTTTTGCTCTCCTATTTGGCTTTTATGCCACAAATTACTTTTCATGACATATAAAATGTCTCATAACCTTTGCAAGTTTTGCTTGTGCCAAAAATTTATCATTATTCTCCCAGAGAGTATTTTATGCTTACCCTATCAGATTGTTTTAACTGTTGCTCTGTGCACTTTCTATCCTATGAAACATGAGTCATGGCCTTCTCCACATAGTGATGATAAAATATTTTTAAACCCATATATAATAAACCATTTTTTGCCTATCATCTTCATCTTAAATGAAGCCTAGAAGTTTGAGAAGCTGCTTTTGTGAAAATATTTGAACAAGCAACCTTGAAACAATATGAAAAACGTTTATACAATAAGAAAAACTAGCTATATTCCTATCACTCCAACAAGAAAAATTGTTTTAATTTAGAGTCTGTTTTTTTCTAGTCCTTTTCTATATCCATAGCTAAATTTTATATAATGATTAAACTATGCTTATTTTGAAGAAAAATAATAGTTTGAAATTATATTTTATGTGTTTGTTGCACAAAATCCTTTCTATATATTAATTCAGTAGATTTTAATATAAAAGAAGATCTCCGATGAGCCCTGATCTGTGGAATGTCAATAAAAAGCAAAATGGAATTAAAATAACATGAAATAACATAAAAACAGCAATATATTTTCTGAAATAATTGTGGTCATGACCATTTTTGGAAAATAACAAAATATTATATGTTATCACAAAAAATGGATATATATAATAGCTAAAGCCACCCATTTCTATTTAAAGTTAATTTTAAATGAATTGAAATTAAATAAATTTGAAAATTCAGTTTTCAGTCACAATGACTGTATTTCAAGTGCTATATTTCAAGTTTAATATAGCTAAGAGGTATCATATTGGAGAGCATAGATTATGTAACGCTTTCATCAGTAAAAAAATTCTACTGGACAGAGCTGCTGGATAATATAAGATCTTGTATAGGCTTGTATATATTCTGATAATTAAATCATTAAGGCAATTTCTTCACATATCAAGATTCTGTATATAGCTCTTCTTAATCTTCTGATTCCCCAATTGAGCCCACAAGAAAAACTGACTTCAGTACATTGATCTCCCATTTTAAGAACCAGTCATATTTACTTCATCATCATTGTATACCTGTCACTTGCAGTGTTTGATTATTGCATAATAACTTTTAAGTTAACTAGGAAAAAGTAAATTATGTAAATCAAAAACAACAATGAAATTGCCATGAGGCAATAATTTTGAATTATTGAGAGATGTACAATTCTTTCTTTCCTATCTCCTTCCACAAGGGAAGATTTTGCCCTTATTTCACATTTTTTCACTCTTCCTCCCCACCCACCCCGACTTTATTTGTTATGCTTCTGAAGAAGAGAGTTATTTGTGCATTGAGAAGGTAGGCCAGACTCTCTCCTGCCCTAATTCTTCAAGGGAATGAGACATGTAAGGAAGCAAGAGAACCAGTACTTTCCATTTCCTGTTAAAGCCATCAATATTTTGGGTTGTACAGGGGCACCCAGGTAGCTCAGTCGGTTAAGCGTCCGACTTCTGCTCGGGTCATGATCTCACAGTTTGTGAGTTCCAGCCCCTAGTCGGGCTCTGTGCTGACAGCTCAGAGTCCGAAGCCTGCTTCAGATTCTGTGTCTCCCTGTCTCTCTGCTCTTCTCCCTCTCAGGCTCTGTCTCTCTCACCTTCAAAAATAAATAAACATTAATTTTTTTAATATGTTGGTTTTTACAAATCTTTTTCTCATCAGTAAATCTCAAGCATAGAAACAACAAAATTAGCCAATCAGTTATTGCCTTCTGAATGTTATCTTTTCTTGGCCTACTCCTAAGAGTACCCTAAATGATTCTGAAAAAGAACAAAGTTGGAAGATTTAAACTCCATGTTTTCACATTATTGTTCTGTATTAACACATCTATAAAAATATAGATCAATGGAACAAAAGAGAGAGAGACCAAAAATAGGTGCATAAATCTATGCATTCAGTTATCTTTTGAGAAAGGTACTGAGTTTATTCAATGATGAAATGATAGTCTCTTCTCTAAATGGTACAGGAAAATGATGGATATCCATATGGAAAAACAAAAACAAATCCCTTAGACCAGTGTTTCTCAAACCTGTATTTGTTATCATTTTCTCCCTACAGTAGTATTTTTAGTGTATTCTTCCTAATCACTCCTAAAACTGTGAGAAAGTCTCTTCTTCTGACCTCAACTAAATAGAAAGCTCAGAGGTTGGTAAATTTGTACAGCTTTGGGTGAATCTTATTCCCAAATAGGAATATTATTTAGTTCTATTCTAAAGTCCCCCAAAAAAGAAATATGAATTTAATAGAGTTCTGAGCAAAAACTATCAATTTCCAGAAGATTGTGTCTTAGGCCAAAGTCACTCAGACCTAAACCTGTTTGCTTAAATGATTTTAAAAGTGTCTGAATCTAGAACACAAGCCTTTGATCTAAGGCCATCAAATACAGTTATTTAATGGGGACTTCTTGGGTTTTGGACTCAAAGCTGCTTGATGCAGCTGCTTGATATATACCGACTGAAAAGAAAAATTACTAGCTTGTAATTGAGTGTGGAAAGAGATTACTATCAAGGAAAGGCATACAATTCTGGGTAACGTAAATAAAAAGTTGAGTAGAGACAGAGTAGCTCAGCAGAGTTTGTTGATAAATTGGAAATGGCATATTCAAGAGTGTTTCACAGGAGGAATTTCAGGAGGAGTTCACTGCATATACAGTAGTCCTCATTACCCACAGGGAATATGTTCCAAGACCTCCAGTGCATGCCTGAAACCACAAAGAATACCAAACCCTGTATGTATTATGTTTTTTCCTATACCTATGATAAAGTTTAGCTTATAAATTAGCCACAGTAAGATAACTAATGATAAAACAGAGTAATAACAATGTAGCATAAGAAAAGTTATGTGAATGTGGTTTCTCTCTTATTGTACTGAGTTCACCCTTCTTGTGACGATGTGCAATGATAGAATGCTAATGTGATGAGATGAAATGAGGTGAATGACATAGATATTATAGCATAGTGTTAGGTTACTATCGACCTTCTGACAATGTGACAGAAGGAGGACCATCTGCTTCCAGACCTCAGGTGAATACAGGTAACTGAATCCCAACCCCCCCCCCCAAAAAAAAAAAAAAAAACATGGCGGGAGGGCAGCTGGGTGGCTCAATGATTGAGCTTGGTTGATTTGGCTCAGGTCATGATCTCACAGTTTGTGAGTTCAAGCTCTGCATTGGGCTTGCTGCTGTCAGTGCAGAGCCTGCTTCCTATCCTCTGGTCCCCTCTTTCTGCCCTTTCCCCACTTGTACTCTCTCTCTCTGAAAAATAAATAATAAAAAAAGGGATAAGGGAGGACTTCTGTATATATAGACTGCCTCACTGCCTGCGTGGTCAATGAAAGAGCACTTTGATGGTTAGTCTACTCCCTTTGCTGTAAGGTCTGAACCCTATGAATTTCTGCCAGCCAAGTGAAAACATGTTACTTGTCTCACTGATAGTAGTTCATAAAACGAATGTTGTTAATTTTTTTTATGTTTATTTATTTATTTATTTATTTATTTATTTATTTTGAGAGAGACAGACAGTCAGAGGGAGAGAGAGACAGCCTGTGCGTGTGTGAGCAGGAGACGGCAGAGAGAAAAGGAGAGAGAGAATCCGAAGCAAGCTCCACACTGTGAGCACGGAACTTGACGTGGGGCTCAATCACATGAACCATAAGATCAGGACCTGAGCTGATGCTTAACTGACTAAACCATTCAGGTGCCCCTAAAGTTGTGAACTCTGATGAGCTTGTAGATGATAAACTCTGGTGGAAAAAAAATTAGACTAAATACATACAATAGGCAGAACTTAAAGTCATGAGTGTACTTAGGAATTAGTTTCCTGCCCAAGAAACATATTTGGATATTGATATACCATTAGGCTGAATCTAATGACCTTACTGTATGTTCAGGCAAATGGGTCCTAGATGGTGGGAAGACTTAAAAAAATATCCTCATACAGAGTACTAAGTTAAGGAAGTCTCTAAGGAAATTTAGAGAAAAAGTCAAGGTGGGTGTCAATTATATGCCCACAATAGAGACTTAGTTGCTGGCTTAGAAGAGGATTGGAATGCTAATGAAAGTGCTTCATTCAAATCTCCAAAATTAATGCATTTTTTTCATGAAATGAAAAACATGGGCTTGCTCAATCCATGTGCAGAGAGAGAGAATAGTAATTCATTATCTTTTCACCAGGTGAAGCCACTAATGTGCAAGGAACTGTACTCAATACCCACAGAGAGGAAAATACTTGAAGATGGCTTTAGCAAAATTCCTTCTGATAATGGTTAATACGTAGATGACCTAGGAAGCCCTTACCTAAGAATGTTTTAACAGATCTCTTTAGAGGTTCTCTTTAAATTGCCTATGGTAAATTAACTAGAATTTATTGGATGCAGCTAGCTGGAGAATGGAGTTATACACATCGACTCCCTTCCCACATGCCTAATGAAGTATGAAAACTGAGAAGTTCCAAACTAAATGATTTCCTCGTAGCTAACTTGATGCACACTTAATACTCTTCTGTTTCTCAAAAAAACAAAACATGTTCCAGTGCAAAAAAGATACATTTCTTTTTCCTTTTTTTTAATCTACATTTTATTGTTTGTTTCCCAGAGATTGATGTTTCTATATTTGTACTTGTCTTTTGTTTATATTTTCTGCTAATCATTATTAAAGTTTGGTGTTGGGTGAAATATATGATTTCGTGAGCGTGCTTTTCAATAAATTCTTAGTAATTCTCTTTTGAACTTATTTAAACCACCTGAAGTTTACTTTAAAACTATGAGATTTCATATTTTTCTAACATATTATTCAGAATACATAGGGTTTTAAGTCTATGATCCATTTTGAGTTAGTTATTCTGAAAAGTGTAAAGTCTGTGAGATCTGTGAGCCTATATTCTTTTTCTTTGTATGTTGATGTTCTGTTCTTCAAAAATCATTTGTTGAAAAGAATATCCTTTCTCCATTAAAGTTGCCATTGTGTCTTGGTCAAGATAAGGTAACTTATCTAGGTGAACATACTATATGGACTTAAAAATAAACATTATTTAGGTAAAGCTCATTCAAATATATATAAATGTTTTGCTCTACTTTTTCTATCAGTTCCTGGGAAAAAGTTGTTGAAATTTCAAGTTTGATCTTGGAATTGTCTGTTTCTTATTCTTTTAATTTTTGCTGCATTTTTTGAAGGCTTATTATTATTTGGATACATTTTTCATCATTGCTATATATGTTTTTGTCAATTGACCCTTGTCACTAAGAAATACAGCTCTTTAACTCTGGCACTATCCTGGTCTTGAAATCTTTGAATATTTAATAAAGTCATAACAACTATCCTATATTCATTGTCTACATGGTATATTTGTTTTACATCCTTTGCTTTCAACTTATGTGTCTTTATGTTTAAAGGGTGGCATTTTTATAAGCAGTGTGCAATTGTTATTTTTTTAAAATTCAAGTTTAATGATATTTGTCTCATCTCTTTTCCACTTGTCCTATCCTTTCTTTTTTTCACACTATTCTTTCTTTCTGATTTCTTTTGGGTTAATTAATATTTTGAGTTTTGTTGCTATATAACTCTATGCACATTTTCGTGGTTTCTCCAGATACTTCATTTCCATCTTTAAAGTATTGCTCAAATTTATAAAGTATTTATGCTCAAATAATACTATGTTACATAAATTAAACCACAACTGAGTATTCTGTCATTAATTACATTTACTCTCTCTTGGCATGTGTGTTCTTGTTGGCTCATATATATTAAACCTTGCAATATATATTACTATAATTTTATCTGAAAAGAAGCATCATTATTTTAAAAAGTTAAATATGATTTAAAAAAATTTTTATATTTACCTACTTTACTCTTTCTGGTGTTCTTCATTCATTTCTGTAGATTTAAGTTTCTGGTTTTGGTATCAATTTCCATTAATCTGAAGTGCTTCCTTTATTGTTTCTTGTAGTTTCATTTTTCTGGCACTAATGTCTTTCAGATTTTGTTTATATAAACATGACTTTATTCCATATTTTTAAAAAATACTTTCACTTGGTATAGAATTCTAGTTTGCCATTTTTAAATATATTTCAGCACTTTAAAGATATGTTTTATTGTCTTCTGGTTTTATTTATTTTCTTAGGGGAAATCAACTGACGTTGGTTTTATTGTTCCTTACTATAAAATATATATCTCTTCTCATGTTTCTTTTATTTTTATTTTTTTACCAGCTTTATGCTAACTAAGGTAAAATCTGAAAAGAAATGGAACAGTCTAGGAATCTTAGGAGCTAATAGCATAATTTGATCACTATGGGAGTATGTGTGTATGTATGAGGCCAGAAGTGGGTGGAGTAAAAGAAGAAATCAAGAATGCATTGAAGTTTACTTTTTCTTGTTTAAAAAACATATAGTGACAATTTCTATAAGAGGGAGTATAGGAATGCTTTTGCGTTACAGGATTATGTTGATGAAAACAGAGAAGTAAGAGTAAATATCTTGAAGGTGGAGGCATGACTGATTCACATAGGAATTAACACAATACCTAGGTTAGAGTATAGCACAGTAATACAACAGAACTCCATATTTAATCTGTTTTAAGAGCTTGGTTTTTGTATTTCCACCTGCACAATTGCATTTTCAATAGACTTAGCCGTTACATTTAAAATTCTTAAATAGAAATTGTACTGACCTGAATTTAATGCCAAAGAATTACTGAAATTATATTTTTATAGTGAACGAGTGTTGGAGGAAGCAAATGTGAAAGATTTTTGTGTCAATTTCACCAGGCAATTTGATGTCAAATTCAGAGTGTAAAACTATTTTTATGCATTGCTCAAAAGATCCCACAAAGAAAATAACAAATGAACATAAGCTTTATCTTACCTTACTCTTACCATCTTATTTAGGCCTAATTTTAGAAAATTTATTTCTTCCCAAGAGTGGAAGTTGTTTTGTTTAAATATTCATGTGGATTTCACAGTCGTGATGAAATAAGATTTCAACACAAGTATTCTAAAATATGATCAATGATAACTATTATTGTTACAGTTCTGTGTGCCAATTAAAAATAGACAGTAAATAGATCATGTAAAAACAATGTGCATTATTCTTAGAATCAAAATTGCATTTGGTACCTCCCTTATCTTGTTTATTTATTCAAGATCTTCTCATTTAAGAAATGGGTTTGAGGGGCGCATGGGTGGCGCAGTCGGTTAAGCGTCCGACTTCAGCCAGGTCACGATCTCACGGTCCGTGAGTTCGAGCCACCCGTCCGGCTCTGGGCTGATGGCTCAGAGCCTGGAGCCTGTTTCCGATTCTGTGTCTCCCTCTCTCTCTGCCCCTCCCCCGTTCATGCTCTGTCTCTCTCTGTCCCAAAAATAAATAAACGTTGAAAAAAAATTAAAAAAAAAAAGAAATGGGTTTGAAAACTTTAACTAGATTATTAATATCTATAATTAACATTAATGGTAACAGATTTCTATAGTATGATGTACCATTACTATTTATTTTTTATTATCCCTAAATATACTCTATCTTGAATGTATAATCTTAAGTTTAAAAGTATGATATCTTGGGGTGCCTGGGTGATTCAGTCCAGTAAGCGTCTGCCTTGGGCTCAGGTCATTATCTCACAGTTTGTGAGTTTGAGCCCCACGTCCAACTCTCTGCTGTCAGCACAGAGCCCACTTCAGATTCTCTGCCCCCACTCTCTGTCTCTGCCCCTCCCCTGCTCTCTCTCTCTCTGTCTCTCTCTTTCCAAAAAAAAAAAAAAAATGATACCTTGCTTTTAAAATAGTTAAGATATCTTTAGATCATTGTGTTCTCTCTTAGTCCACTTAAGTTAAAATTCCCTTAGTTATATGTTTATAATTCCTTGTTTCTGTATTTTATGTAGGCTTTGAATAAACAGAAAATCCTTTTCATTTTATTATTAAAATTTCTTCCTGATTTGGGAAACTGTAGGTGGGATAGCATCTGTCAGATCAATGTTGTAAGGTCACTTATCAGAGCATTTAGCAAATAATTATTGGATACCTACTATGAACTGGCCTCAGAAGTTGTCATTTAAGAAGTTATCTTTACCACCATATTCATTATTTCATTCAACAAATAATTTTCAAGAATTCTCTATGTGTAGGAACTATTCTAGGGACTGGTTTTATCAGTATAACAGTGAAGAAACTAGAGGCAACTTCTGTCTTCATGGAGATATATTCTAGTAGCATAAATAAATAGATAGATTATAGATGATAGATAGATGATAGATAGATAGATAGATAGATAGACTAGTTAAAGATAGTGATGAGATCTATGAAGAAAAATTAAGCAGGGCAAGTCTTGGAAAGTGACCATGTACTTATTTAGATGATGACATCAGGAAACACTTTTCAAAGGACCTTCACACATTGCACTAACAACTGTCAAGAAAGTCATAGAAATCTTTGAGGAAAAGCATAGAGATAGACCAAAAAGTATAGAAGTCTGAGATGGGTATAAGGAGACAAGAGGGGCTAGAAGCTTGTAAATAAGGTAGAAAGTGGTATCCACCATCATGCAATCTCATTCTTTGCCCTCTACTCAAACTACTCCAAAATTCCAACAGAATTCTTCCTCAGAATAAAGCTGTAAAGTCCCTAGAATTCTGTTCTCAGTGACTGTTTTCTTGATTTAAGTGGGACTATTTTCAATGTGTTCTCAAATGTGTGGAGACAATTATAAACCAGAACAACTGAGAGCATTGGCTATGTAGATTTTATTTAGCCAGACTGCTCTACCTTGTCAAATACCAGCTATATTCTTGCTCAACCTCATGTACTTTCGTTGGAAGAATGTAAACATGCTATAGCTTCTGCCTCATTATCTTTTGTTTTTCTAATATCTTGTTAGATTTGATGAATTTTCCTGAATATATTGACCTAACATATTCTATTGCTAATTACCTAACATGGAATATCCCCAAGTATGCATAGTCACATAATTATGCCTTTATAATTCATGTAGATTTCTAAAACAGTGATATAATCTAGGTGTTGATTTAGGTCAGTCTTGTAAAAGAGATCAATTTAGAGCTCAAGCTGATCAAAAAGAAATAATGCATGAGCTTGATTTGTGAGACTGAGGTTAACATTTTAAAAAATATGCAGTAATTGAGATTACACAATAAACTAATACAAGTGTTATTTATATTACCAGAAAAATTCTATTCTTTACATAGCCTTCTCAGTTTAGGACATACAAAGGTCATCAGCTGATCTTACCAAGTAAGACATAATTTTACATGCCCTAGCATTGAAGGAGGGGAGCTAGAACCTCATGGGAGCCCCTATAGCCCTGTCATTTTCATTTCATTCTTTTCAACACATATTTATTGATCTCATATCCTGTGTTAAAGAAATCTAATAGGTCAATTTATTCACGTTTTAGATTAGCACATGTTAAGTCTTATTAGTTCTTTGTGAAGCCAGTATTCCTATTAGCCAACTTTTTTCTTTTTTTCCTCAGTCCACATTCTGTGGGGAATGGTAGATAATTAACTAGATATTTGATTCCTTTTCCCTAGGGTATCTAAGTTCCAAAGTTTATAACTATTTTAACATGGGATAGTATATTTTTAAGTCTATAGCTAAAAGTTTCATCATCAAGTTTAAACAGTAAATATTTATGATGACCTTATTGGTAATTATGACACAAAAATTCTGCGCATCATTATTTTAAATGTGTTAGTGAAATCTACAGGTCACAATTATTTCTGTAATTATCTATTTTTAAAATTTTTGAATAACCGATATCCTCTACAACAGTTGTACATTTTCCATTTTCCATTTTCCTTCTTTTCTTCATGGAATTCGTGTCTATTCCACTTTCCCCAAATACTAATGCAAAAAATATGTTAGTTGAACTTTAAATATTTCAATTAGTTCTTTTTAATTTTTTGTTTAAATTTCAGTTAGTTAACATACAGTGTGATATTAGTTTCAGATGTACAATATATTGATTCAACACTTCCATATATCACACAGTGTTCCTCACTACAAGTGCCCTCCTTAATGCCCATCACCTGTTTAACGCATTTCCCCTCCTCTGCCACCTCTACTCTGGTAACCATCAGTTTTTTCTCTATAGATAAGGGTCTGTTCCTTTGTTTGCATCTCTCTCTCTTTCTCCTTTTTCCCCCCTTTGGCTCATTTGTTTTGTTTCTTAAATCCCACACATGAGAGAAATCACATTATTTGTCTTTCTCTGACTGAATTATGTCACTTAGCATAAGTAGTTTTTAAAATTCTAATGACCAGATTGTTTCATGTGTTAACAACCTTTAGATCGTTATCTTACAAGATATTATTGATACACAGCTGATAAACACAATATTATGTAAGTCATGAAAAATTGTATTAAACCTAAAATAACAACTAAATTATAACTTTTTAAATTTCTCTTACAGTTACCGTTTCTAGATGGCTAAAAGTAGAATTTTAGGAAAATAAAATTGGACAAGTAACTGTATAAAATTGAAAAGCAAAATTTTAGCATTTTATTGTTGACTGTGATAAACTATATTTTTGTCCAACTTAAAATGATATAAAATAAAATAAAATAATAAAATAATAAAATAAAATAAAATAAACTAGGTCTTAAGAAAAATTGTGTAACAAAGGCACACTAGATAGGGATGTGGACACTTGGGGATTGTTATATATAAACCAATGATTTTATTTCATGCTTGAAAATTAAGTCCTGGGTCACATATTTGACAAAATGTAATAACAAAGCAATATCTGAAAGGGTTAAATTAATGCTAATTAAATGAAGTTGCTTTCCTAACAATTATGTTGCTTTCCTAGCTATTATGTCTTGAAGTGAGTTTGGTAATACTTGCACTATCCATATACATAAAAATATATTCTATTCTTGAAAGTGTAATTTAAATGGCATTATGAAAATTACCAACAAGAATAAAGAGAAATGTAGGGCTACTGGTAAATAGAAATGAAAATTTTGAATTAACAGTATTTTAAAGTGTATAGGAATCACTAAACCATTCCATTTAAGTTAAGCTAAACCTAATAAGCACATGGTAAGAATGAATAAATATTCCTAGAAGTAATTGATGAAAGGCAGAGAATAAGATGCTTATTTCAAAGTTAAAAATAATGTATTTGGAATAGTCAATAATAGTCAATAAGGAAACATTCAAAAATCTTATTTACGAGCCTGAATAAAAGAAATATAAAGCACTGTTAGGACCTATGAGGTTATTATTTTTTAGATGTTTATTTATTTTGAGAGGGGGAGAGAGAGAACACATGAGTGAGGGAGGGGCAGAGAGAGAAAAGAGAGAATCCCAAGTAGGCCCTGCAGGAACCCAACGTGGGCTCAATCCCATGCACCGTGAGATCATAATCGGAGCCAAAATCAAGAGTCAAGACACTTAACTGAGCCACCCAGGTGCCCCAGGTTATATTAAACTAAAGATGTAATGCTGCTTTAAATAGGGAACTCTCTGTCTTTAAATCAAGCAGGAAGACCAGGACACAGGTGTATGAGACAACTTATTGTGTTTTCATATTTTGAAAACCGTGGGGATTAAAAAATATTCTTATAGAAAATTGTCATTTTTCAGCATATTCTCATTTATCTAAAACTTTATGATTCTAAGATGGATAAACAGATAGATAGATGATAGCTAGATTGATAAATAGATATCAACTACATTGGTTGGATGAAAGAGGGCATGATTACCTTTAATATTTCTTTTTTTTTTTTTTTTGAGAGAGAGAGAGAGAGAAAGAGAGAGGGCACAAGTGGGGGTGAGGAGCAGACAGAGAAGGAGAGAAAATCTTAGGCAGGTTCCATGCCCAGCACAGAGCCTGACTTGGGGCTTGATCTCATGACCATGAGACCATGATCTGAGCTGAAATTAAGAGCTAGATTCTTAACCAACTGAACCTCCTAAGGACCACCCCCCCCCTTTAATATTTCTTATTGATACTTCAAGAGTAATTATTCAAGAAAAGAATTGGGATGAAAGAGTTGAGCTGCTTAAATAAAAAACTGTCATTTTTTTAATTTCCAGTGAGAGTAGCAATGTATTAAAATTATGTTTGTTGTACTTTTTTTGGAATTAAATTATATTTTTGTGGGCTGGACCTTCAAAGTAGCTGGTATGACATACATATTTTTGGACGTATACATCCAAAGTACAATTCTAATCTCTTGTAATTCTCCCCTACCATGTAATTAATATAAGCAAATTTTTTCTTCACTCTTCATTTTACTGTAGTTGTGGAACTTCAGAAATTTACAGAGGCTCACATACCAGTATACAAACCCGCAAACCTTAAATTTTGGATTGTAGGTTTGCTGCTATGTCATTTTCACAACAAAAGAAAATTAAATCAGTCTATTGTGATCTACACTAAAGTTTTAAAAGCCCCAGCAAAACCAAGATGTAGTGCAGGTACCTTTTCTTTTTCTTTTTTTTAAACATGGAATATTTTTACTATATTAAAGATAAAATATGAAAGTACCATTTAACATCTTCTAACACCACATGGTCACATCTAACACCACCTGTGGTAAAGGGAAATTTTTTAAAAAGATAATTTTTTTTTAAGTGGACCTCAGTCTCAACGTGGAGCTTGAACTCAGGAGAGTCATATGCTCTACCAACTGAGCAAACCAGTCACCCCTAGTCCAGCTACCTTAATGTAAGAATGGCTGGGAAAATAAAATGATGATATAATCCTTAGTTGTTTTGATAACAAAATAGCTGATGGTAAGTGGAGTTTTAAAAGCAACCTTATTATAAATTTTGAGAATTGTCTAATATAATCCCTCACATATAAAACCATTAAGGGACAACATTTTCCCTCAAGCGTTACCAAGATGAACTTCAGTCTGCCTTCTCTATATTGGCGAGCTGAGTGTTAAATAAGCATAAGTACTTGAGTTGCCAAAGTCCACCACAGATATAATTTTGTTGTCCTCTACACTTTATAATAGTGTCTTAAACAGTGAGCCAATTTATTTTTTATTTAATTAGAGGTGGGAATAAGCCACTTCTCTATTTCTAGTAAAGAAATTTGCCAAGCCTACTGTTTTGAAAAAGTATTCTTGAAATTCTTGATTTTATTTCCTCCTTTTCACATTGAAGACCTGGGATAATTGTTTCCAGACTAATGTTAATCCAACTCATTGGTTACAGAAATCAAATCAGGATTTTAAACTGCTTTGAAAATTATGCACTCACATGAACTGTAATGCTAATGTGCTTTTCTGAGAATTATCGAATACAATAAGTGGTGTGATACAATCTTGTGAAGTTTAATTCAGTTGCTAAGTGAAATAGTATAGATTGAGTTATTCATCCTTGACCCGCTGTTTTAATTGCAGTTACTTTTTGAGAGTTGACTTAATTTTAATACATATAATGTGGTACAGTTATCAGTCCTTTTATTGCTGATAAGAATATTGGTGATGATATGCACAGCTTATGTCCATGAGAACTAGAAACCAATAAAACAACTTGGTGAAAGATAAAACACAATTTCCATGACCTGTTTTTGCTAGCCAGTGTTAAAGGAAGAATATGTTTTGCCATAGAGCAGGGCTAGACTGCTGAGTTGCTATCTCAGGCCATCAGGCCACTGTGGCTGAAGTTGGGCCACATGCTGTGGCTGACTTGGGCCACAAAGCTGGCATATGCATTTTTTCTTTTCTCTATTTGACTCCTGCTCCTTCTTTTTCTTTCTTCCTTTTATTCTGTAGATGCTTTAGTCCTGTAGGTGACACCTCTAGATATCCTGGCACTCAGGACTAAGGAACTTGTTGACCTTGTCAGAGCTCATTAAGTAATAAATGAGCAAAGTCAGAGAACCAACCGAATAGTTACTTGGAGCGCTCAACACTTTAAGCAGAGCTGGAAATTAGTGAATATCATGTTGTTTCAAGGAAGCAGTAATTTTTCTTTAAATTATTGTGTATTTTTGATGTGAATTTACTTTTAGTCCTTATATTAGTAAACACACATCATCTGCTCTCCTTAAGAAGGGTGAACGTCAATAACATGTGTTAGTCTTATATGCTACATATCCTTATTTTAAGAAATCCTTTTCAAAATAAGGTGGATCTATTTCACATAACTCAACAAAATAAATTTACCAATGTCTCTTATGTACAAAACTGTTTCACATTTTTTCTTTTTCATCTCTGAAAAAACTCTTAAACGTGCTTTCATTCTTAGAACAATCTTTGATGGAATTTATAATTATACAGAGCACTCATTCTAAACCTACTTCTCCTAGATTCTCTTATTTTTCTTGCCATATTGCTGTGAAGGATGATGAACCTTATGTTATTATCTCCACTCTTATACTTTAAATCCAGTTTCAGGCCAACTGCCTTGAGGATAATTCTGGTTTATTATTAAAGCATTATATAAAACTCAACATATGCCAAATCACTAAGTTTATTTTTAAATTGTCAATATGTCCCTACTCCAAAAGTTCAGAACCACCTTGAATATGAATTTAGCCTGGTCACATCCTCTCCTATCCCATGTGGATCAAGACTTGACTCATGGATCTCTCATGTTACCAAGTCACATTCCACAGCAATCCCCAAGAGAGGAGTTATTCCTTCTAAATTCTCACTCAGTGGAGTCATTGCCACCATTCTTGCCCTGAACACCATCATTCAATGTGAAATATTACAGTAATTGCCTTCTGGAAAGCTGACATGATCCCAGGTCCTCTCTTTTTTCTCAAATATTGTACAATATTATACCCAACTTCCTAGTGCACTGACTTTTATATTTGAATCTTTCTTATCATCATTTATTCTGGAGTTTTTATGTTGAGAAATGAGTAGACCATGCCTAGTGGTCCTACAGCAATAAAGAGGCAAGGTTAAATGAAAAATGTGTGCCTGTTATCTTCATTCATATATTCTCAGGGTATAAGAGAGGAAATAAAAAGACAGACTTTTTATTTGTTTAAGCACATAGTGTGTGTTAAGAAATATGCTATATGTCTGATGACTATATCCTTTCTTCAAATTGATATGACCAGGGTAAATATTTGTGGATGTGTGGGCAACTTATTGGATGGTGCTTCTAAAAGATAAAGTGAAATCCAAGGTTCACCTGGAGATAAGTTTTTTGGAGATGATTTTATGTTGTTCAAATATATTCACGCTACCTTGTCTAAGTAGTTGGTCCTGGTGCAATCTGTGATGAGACTCTAGAGATAGAGTAGTGGGTCTCTTTCTTTTCACATGGCTGGATTATAGAAATGTATAATATATATGATGTAAAATCAGGCTCATACATTAAATTATAGTGGAAATCATACCATGGGAGTAACAATAATAATAACGGTAAAATCTCAGATGGCCTTTACTATATAGTAGGCACTATTCTAAATTGTTGTTTATGTATTAACTGATTTAATTTTTACAATAATATTCTGGAGTAAATAATTTTATCAGCATTTTTGAGATCAGAAAACTGAGTCATGGAAAGGTTAAGTAATTTCTCCAAGGTCATACAGCAAGGAGCTGGTTGAATCATGATTTTAGTATAAACCGACTAAGAGCCAATCCTCTACTCTCAACTTCCTTGCTGTACAACCACAAGGATGGATGTAGGGAATAAATGGATAATGTCCATCTAGTCTTTCATCAGGAATAGTACAAGATTATGGTACTTTATACTCATGATGTGCTTTATGGAGGCACCAGGCAATTGCAATCTATAGGATTGTAGATTAGCCAGAGAAAAGAATATAATCATTCAGTTTTTCAAATTCAGCTGAAGAAAATTCAAACTAGTGAGTGTTTCCAGAAGAAAATGAACCAATACAAGGGATGTTCAACTTATACACAAGGAATACCCACTGTTAGGTTTTGAGTATCATCTACTATATGTCATGTGATACCTATGGGATTTGCCATGGGTAATCTGGGAACTAAGAAGTAGTGATTGTCTTGCCTTTTAATAAGTATAAATGAGATGAGGATTTTACTTGTATTGATTGAAACATTTTCACTCTTCAAGAAAGAGTTACTTATTCTATTTCTCCATTTGAGCCCTTTAAGAAATATTCAAAATAAGGATAACTTAAGAACCAAAGGGATAACTTAAATATACACCAATAAGTCTTACCTGGGACACTAACAACTTTTTTCTCAGTTTTGCATCTAAGGTCAAGATGGCAAATGTGAGTTATAAGATAATACGCTTTGATTCTTTTCTATATTGTTTTCTGTTCATTTGTTCAAACTTTTTACTTATTTTATAAAGAAATAGTCATCGAATATTTTAAGTGTATTTTGTGGGAAATTGCTACTAAATTGCATCTTGTTATAGATTAAGTGTGTCCATTCAAAATTCTTATGTTGACGTTCTAATGTCCAATATCATAGTTTTTGGTGGTGGAGCCTTTAAATGTAATTAGATCATGAGGGTGAAGCCCTCAGGAATGGGATTGGTGCCTTTATAAAGAGAGAGACAAGAAAGATGATCTCTTATTCTTGGCCATGTGAGGATACAGTAAGAAGGCAATCATCTGCCTGCAAACCAGAAGAGTGCTCTTACCAGACACTAAATGAACTGACAACTTGATCATGGACCTGCCAAACTTGAGAACTGTGGAAAATTGTTTGTTGTTTTAAGCAGGAATTTCTTTACTACTTTATTTTAAATTAATGATTTCTTGGATGTTTAAAAGAGCTAATAATTGAAGTTGTACTTCAGCAAAGGTTTCATTAACTCAAACAAGAAGAGATAAAGGCAAATGCACTTCCTGTAGTTCATTTTTATCACTAAAATTGGTCAATCTGATTCTTAATTTTTGGAGGAATTACTTAATGCAGTACATTGTTTCTGATAAAAGTTTTTTGATTTTTATGATGAAATCACAGCAATTAGACAGATATAGGATGAGGATCTGCAAATACTGGATAAAAAGAAGGCAACTTAAGAAAAGGACACAAAGAAAGACGAATGATTTTAAAAAGAATGAAACAAATTTAAAGCACCATACAAAATGGAACGAACAAACAAAAGCAAATGTGAACAAGGGGGAAAAAAAGAAAATTGAATAGGAACAAAGATAAAACAGATAAGGAATTTAGCTTGTGGAATGTTTTCTTTGCTCTCAACTTTCAAGATTCAGGTGTTTACAAAACAAGCTCTAATTGCCTATGTTTAAGAGTTTCAGAGCCTTCACTCTTCATTTTACTTAGAATTAAACACATACAAAACACACACGGTAGAGCAGACTGTTATACAGCATAGAGGATTCGTTATGATTTATTTATAGGGAGAACTACTTAAGATACATCATTCAAGCAGTAAAATTAATTTTTAGACAAAATAATGAAACTCTATTTTATTTACTTTTGACCCTGAATACTCCATTAATTTGAGATTTAAATATCAAAGATTTCAAATTCCTTTTCCTGCTAGAAAATTTCTCTTGAGTGTGAATTAATTTTATGGCAAATGAATTATAATTATTTGCTCTTCTCATCAAGCTTTAAATATATGAATTTTCTATACCTAACCCAAGAATTGCTTTCACTAAAGTAGTATGCACATGTAAAATTCTAAAATCTGCACAATACTTGATTGTTGTTTGCATAAATATACATTATTTTTGAAGCAGGATATTTGACATTTCCAAAGGAGTAGAAAGAACAATATTTACAGCTCAACAGGCCAAGAGCAAGTTCTTTTTCAATCAGCTAGAGTGAAAAAACCTCATAATTTATGATTCATAAGACAGTAGAATTCCCAGAAGTATTGTGCCTCTGTATTGGGGGAAATTTTAGTCCCAGATTAACAGCTTCACTGTACTCTAATAACAAAATTCGAAGAAAAGATCTAAAAGAATTTTAACTAAGTCTGAAAATAAAGCTTACTAATATTATTTTTAGAATGTCTGGAGCCCATTAGGGTGTAGTTGAAAATAGCTGGTAAACTATTAAAAATTACCAGTTATACAAAAAACAGAAAATATTTGTCCCACTATTAATCAATTGAAACCAACCCAAAAGTAATAGGGGTTATAGAAATAGTGGATAGAGGCATTAAAATAATTATTACAACTATATTCCATATAGTTAAGAAGTTAAATACATATTAAGTAGAAACATGAAAGATGTAAAAAACAAAAAAACAAAACAAAACAAAAGCCTAAATAGACCTACTACAAATGGAAACTGCAATGTCTGAGAATGTACAGAATGGAATTAACAGTAGATTAGAAATTGCTAAAGAATAGATTAATAAATTTGTGGATTTGTGAGTCTCAGACATTCTTTAGCAAGAGAAGCATTGCAAAATAAAACAGAGTAAAATGATGGGAAAAAATTAGTAAAGCATTAGTGAGCTCTGGTAAAATGTCAAGTAACCTAATATATTGTAAATGGAGAATTAAAAAGAGAAAGAGAAAAGAGTCAATAGAAGAAATACTTAGAAAATACAGAATATTTTCCAAATTAAATAAGTGATAAAACACCAGATCCAAGAAGACAAATAAATGTCAACAACAGTTCCAGGGCTAGGAGAGGAAAAATGAAAGTATATTATTGTTAGGTTCTTACACCATGTGTGAAGAACTATAACATAACCTGACAGTAGACTGCAATATATAAATAATACATACAACAAACTATAAAGCAACCACTATTAACAAAAATAATTATAACTAAAAAGCCAACCAAGTAAATTAAAAAGGACTCATAAAATACTGAACCCAAAGAGGGTAGAAACAGAGAAAAAGGGAAGTTAGTACAAATAGAAATTATTATATAACAAGATGGTGTATTCATATCCAAAAATACCAACGATAACATTGAAGGCAGAGACCACCCAATTAAAAGATATTTTTCAATGCATAAAATTTGCAAGAACCAATTATATGCTGCCTCCAAGAAACCAGCTTTAAATATAAAATACAAAATGATTAATTAAGAGGATGAAAAAATATGCCATAAACAATTGAAAGAAAAAGTTAGATGGACTATCTTAATATAGAAAAATATTTTTCAGAGCAAAGAATATTATGAGGACTAAAGAGTCATTTCATAATGATAAAGGAACCAACTTATTAAGAAGCAATAGCAAAATATTATGCACCCAGTACCAAGTTTCAAAATTATGAAGCAGAAACTGGCAAAACTGTAAGATGAAATCACCTAATTCACAAATGTGTTTCGTGTATTCAGTATCCATCTTAAAATAATTGTTAGAATATGTAGCAAGAAATAAGTATGGCTATAAAAGATTTTGTATGGCTATATGTATGGCTATAAAAGAGCAATTCCATCAATCCACTTGACCTAATTAACATTTATAGAACATTCCACCAAATGACAGAACAATAACATTATTTTTCAGAGCTTGTGAAAGATTTACCAAGTGAGAACATTTTTTGAATCACAAAACAAGTGTCAAGTCAGTATAAAGGTCATCGAATCATACAAAGTCTGTCCTCTGATAAAACTGAATCAAATTAGAAATTAATAGAATGATACTTGGTAAACCTCCAAATATTTGGGAACAAGATAATACAGCACAAAATATTTTATGGGTTCAAGATGTAATTAAAAGGGAAATTAGAAAATGAAAACATGGCATCAATACTAGTGATACACAGTTAAAATAGTAGAGACAATATTAGAGCACTAAATACTCCTTTCAGGAGAAAAGTCTCAAATTAACAAGCTCAGATTCCATTTAATAAACCATAAAAAGAAGAGCAAGTGAAACCCAAAGCACAAGAAGGGAAATAATAATGTCAGAATGGAAACCAACAAAATCAACAGAAAAAAGACTAGAAAAAACGAAACCAAATAGGTTTCTTTTTGAAGTTCAATAATATTGATAAGCCTCAAAAAAATAATATTGATAAACTCCTGATCAGGCTAAAACAGAGAGGAAACAAATTACAAAATCAGGAATGAGACAGGAGTCATCACAACAGATATTAAAAGTATAGTAAAGGAGGGATGCTTGGGTGGCTCAGTCGGTTAAGTGTTAGACTTCTATTCAGGTCATGATCTCACAGTTGTGGGTTTAAGGCCTGCATCGGGCTCTGTGCTGACAGCTCAGAGCCTGGAGCCTACTTCGGATTCTGTGTCTCCCTCTCTTTCTGCCTCTTCCTGGCTCATGCTCTATCTTTCTCTTTCTCAAAAATAAAGATGAAAAAATAAAAGTATAGTAAAGGGATATTATTAAAAAATTCATACCTGAAACTTCAACGATATATTAAGTAGGAAAATTCCAAAAGAGACACATACTAGTAAAACCCACGTAAGGAGAAATGGATTATAAGATATTTTTACTTCTATTTAAAATAAAATGAGTTTGTAGTTTAAAATATTCTCAGAAAGGAAACTTCAAGTCAGCTGGCTTTATTCACATTTTACCAAAAATTTAAAGGAAAAATAAGACCAATTACCTTGACACAATACAGAAGCAAAGACTTTGCAGAAAAATCAAAGCACTGGCCAATATCTGTTATGAACATAAATTCAATAAGTCTTTAAAAATAAAAAATGAATGCAGCAACTTATGAAAAGAATAATACATCAACACTAAGTGGGACATACTGAGGAATGCTAGGTCAGTTTAATGATTGCAAATCAATGTAATATACCATACTGATAGATAAAACACATGCACACACAAAAATAACAATCATTTCAGTAAATAGAGCATGTTCATCATCAGGTGACTTGATACACAAATTGTGTTATATCCAACACTGAAATACAACTCAGCAGCAAAACAGAATGAGTTATTTATACATGCAATAACATGGGTAGGTGAATGTCAAAATTATTATGCTAAATTAAAATCAGACAAATTTTGCATATACATTCCACTCACAGGACATTCTAAAAATTGCAAAGAAATCTTTAGTGACAGAAAGAAGGTTCAGTTTTTCCTGGGGATGTATGTGGGTGGCAGGGAGGTACAATGCAGGAAGGAGAGGAAGGAAATATTACAGACAGGCGAAAGGAAACTTTTGGCATAATGACATGTTCATTATCTTAATTGTGCTCATGGTTCATATGGTTCAGAAGTGTATTCACATTATCAACACTTTACAGACTTTACACTTTATTTTCAGTATGTGATACATCAGTTATATATCAATAATCATATTTAAGAGGACATATTACTTTCTGACTAGTCTATAAGAAAAAAATGGTAAAGCTCAGATGAAATGGCTATTAATTTAAGGTTCTGATATTTGAAAACGTTTCCCATATAACTTGAAGTAATTATTCTTTTTCAGCTAATAGCAACAATTTTAAATCCTAGTATTGAAAAATTTCTAAAAATACAAATGGATTAGGGGCACCTAAGTGGCTCAGTCGGTTAAGCGTCCAAGTTTGGCTCAGGTCATGATCTCGCAGTTCATAGGTTTGAGCCACACGTCGGGCTCTGTGCTGACAGCTTGGAGCCTGGATCCTGCTTCAGATTCTGTGTCTGCTTCTTTCTCTGTTCCTCCCCTGCTCATGCTCTGTCTCTGTCTCTCTCTCAAAAATAAACGTTAAAAAAATTTTTTTAAATAAAAAAATACAAATGAATTAGGCATACAAGCTACTTTAATTCCTTTTATGCACTCCAATTATTATCACTTGTCAATTATATGTCTCTTGCTTTTGTCATTACAACAGTGGAGAACATCAAAAAAAGTCTATTTTTATAAGATTATATTCCAATAAATAAGACAAAGAATAGAAAGAAAATAAATGATGATGAAGATAGATAGATGATAGATGATAGATGATGATATATAGGTAGATTGATAGATAGATGGCAAGCAATAGATGTGTGTGTGTGTGTGTGTGTGTGTGTGTGTGTGTGTGATAGAGAGAGGGAGCAAAAGCATGGCCAAGGGAGTGGGGGTTAATGTTTAAGAAAGAGCTGTCAAGCAAAAACCTCCTTCACATTCAAAGAATGTGAATTATTAGAAAGTGGAACGGTTCACAGGGAAATTCCCACCTCCTTTTCAGAACATCCAAACTATAGTATGGATCTTTACCTAAAATCTCGGTACTAAATGTGTTCTTGAATTCAGAATTTTTAAAAACATTTCTTTTTGGCAATAATAGGTTCAGTGTTGTTATAAGCAGTACTCTTATCAAACATCCATGCTACACAGTAAAACAAAATAGACATTTCATACCAGTGAGATAAGTAAAATCTCTAGATAGCTTTATGTCAACTCAGGTCAGATTTTAATACCTGTAATTTTGGATTGGGACAGGTTTTTCACCAAAAATCACAGGAAAATTGGTATCTGTATGGTCCTACCGAATACAGCTTGGAAACACTAGCCTTTCTTTCTCAACTCATTGCTGCTGATGATATGACCTAGCACAGCCTCATGTAAGGGATAAAGGTGCATGTTAGGGATAGAGGAAAATAAAACATACAGGTGATTAATTCCATCTAGTCTATACAATAAGTATGATAGGTAAGGGGTGCCTGGGTGACTCAGTCAGGTAACGGCATGACTTTGGCTCAGGTCATGATCTCATGGTTTGTGAGTTTGAGCCTGGCTTCCGGCCCTGTGCTGACAGCTCGGAGCCTGGAGCCTGTCTCGGGTTCTGTGTCTCCCTCTCTCTGTTCCTCCCCTGCTCGCTCTCTGTATAAAATTAAAATAAAATAAAATAAAATAAAATAAAATAAAATAAAATAAATAAAAAAATAAAGTATGATAGGTAAGAGTTAAGGGTCTGAAACAGGAGACTCCAGGTTTTACTTGGTTTCAACATTCATCAGTCATCAGACCTTGAACAATTGAACTAAACTATATTTTTTCATTGTTTTATTTTCTTTAAACATGCTTTTGTACGTTGATGTATAAGAATGTAATTGTTGCCCAGATGCATCATGCCAGAAGTATGTTTTTAAAGTAAGATATAACTGGGGCGCCTGGGTGGCACAGTCGGTTAAGCGTCCGACTTCAGCCAGGTCACGATCTCGCAGTCCGTGAGTTCGAGCCCCGCGTCAGGCTCTGGGCTGATGGCTCAGAGCCTGGAGCCTGTTTCCGATTCTGTGTCTCCCTCTCTCTCTGCCCCTCCCCTGTTCATGCTCTGTCTCTCTCTGTTCCAAAAATAAATAAACGTTGAAAAAAAATTTAAAAAAAAATAAAGATAGAACTACTCTTAAAGCCTCTCAGATCTCAGTATAAATGTTCCAAGTGCTCTACCTAGACTTTGTTGGAGAGAAAAGGGTTGATCTTCTTTCAGAGAAAAAAGGAACTGAGGAACTATGTTTAATTTTATCCATTTAGAAATCTCATATAGCTTCAACCATGAAGAAGCTGTCAAGTTTCATTAATTTCTTAGGGAACATTTTGTAATCCTTTTTCTATCCTGTCAACTCAACTCTTAGAACAGGAAGCAGGAAAAAAAAAATACTGATGATTTACTGTAGGCCCTTTCTATAACATAACATTTTATTTTTATTTCATCCATATGCAGCTCTCTAAGGGAGTTAATATCTCCATTTTAGGGGTGAAGATACTGAGGCTCAAGAAGTTTTAATTATTTTTCCAATATCATGAACTACACTTATTAAAGAAGTGGAATTTTAATTATTTGCCAGTCTCCAAAGCTTTTTTCTTTCATTGATATTTTACAAATGTTAAGAAAGCAGAAACATATTCAAAGGCTTTTTTTTTTTATTCCTTTGGCTCGAATTTCCATGTTTGAAAATTAGGGAATCATACATTACATGTACTAGTATGAAAATTTTCTTGCATCCAGACAGGAATTTTTTTTTCTCCTTGGATATACTATCTTTTTTTTTTTCTCCATCAGATGAGCATTTCACATCTCACCAGATAGGTACTAACTACAACATGTATGATCTATTTTATCTGCATGAAGAATATATTCTTTCTTTCTCTGTTTACTGATTTTGACCATGCATAACTTAAAAATCCAAAAACTACCTATAGATTACATGGATACATTCACAGCCTCCCTGGTTATCCTACTAAGTATTGGGATTCCCGATGGCATATATATAATGTATACATATTCCCACAGAAACTAGTATTTGTTCCCAATTTGTTACTCTAGGAATTCTGATCTTTCCGTACTTTGGATTGTTTGGATTTCTTAATGTTGTGTACTTAGAATGTTCTTATTGATTGCATAAAAGACCATAAACACCCAGGAATGCAAAATAACTAACAATTAAATTAAAAACAGTTACTTCAAGCTCTTACTGAAAGTATTCAAGTACAATATAAACTCTTAAGGTCTCAAGGCTGACGTACCATTTACTCATTTTGGTCATCTTTGGTCATCTTGTGGATGTCATCTTGTGAGGGTAGTTGAGAGCATTAAGTAAAATTGCCTATAAGGTGCTTAAGAACTCTCAAAACTGAGCTAAAATTAATATGATTAATAGTCATTTTATACACACTCAGTAATCACCTTTTTCTAATTCCTGTCAGTACTCATGCATTGTATGAGTTGGGGCTACTGGTTGTCAGACTACAGCGTATTTTCATTCCTGCCAGGTTAGTTCTCAGAGAACGCTTTTATGAATTATGCAATTCAAACCCCAAATGGTAACTCATTTGATTTATAGAATGGCCCTACTTCATACAGCAACATTTCTATCCTTTCTTTTCTAGACAACAACACATGCCAGACACCTCCAGAGTATTCACTGAATTCTTTGTTTTCTAAGCCACTGTGTGAAGGAAGACCTGGGTTTAGTGACTTTGTAGTCGTGAGCTAATCCTGCAGTAGCATTTGAATTACTGCAGGCTATTGTAGTTAGTAATTGCCACTATGTAAATGCAGATAACACTTAGCTGCTCTTACAGATAGCCTTGTATGTAAGCTCTGTAAATGAGCAGTTCTCAAATGGGGGCCATAATCATAAACTCAGAGTTTGCACAAGCAATGTGAGAGAGCTTATTTTAAATTATCACTGTTTTGTTTTTGTGGTAGCCTGCCAAATGAGTCGATGCTTGGGTTTTAGTCCTATTATTTAATTTTTAATTTCAAATAATGCCAGCGTGGGAAATAAAATTTCCATGGGTTTATGATAAGCCACAGAGCACAATACCTAAAAGTTTGAATTCACAGTTGGAGTATTTGGCTCAAATCTCTTATTATCTTCGTATTGGCTCTATGACCTTGGGCAAACTACTGCACTTCTAGAGAGTCTCAACCTGTAAAATGAGAATAATAAAACAAGTTTCTTCATAAGTTAGGTTTTGTGAGAATAAATGAATTAAAATATTGAAATTATACAGAGTAGTGCCTGAAAGAATAAGTGCTTAATAAATATTATCTTGTTTGTCAAAAGAGGTCACAGATTTTTTTTGTTTTGTTTTTGTTTTGTTTTTGTTGTTTTGTTTTGTTTTGTTTTAATGAGATATACTGTAAGACTCTAACAAGATACGCTGCTAGACTACAGAAAATTTTGGTTCTAGTCTTGATTTTGTATGAGAAATGAAGGTTTCTTAAGCCTCTCTATACTCATTAACTTTATTTGTTTCCTCTTTTGAGTGTATTCTAAATACATCTAATAATTCTAAATACTTCTAATCTTCTAACCTTTTTATTATTTTTATTATTTTTAAATTTGAGTATAGTTGACACAGAATGCTACATTGTTTCAGGTGTACAACAGAATAGAGAACCCAGAAATAAACCCACCATTATATGGTCAATTAATAAAGGAGGCAAGAATATGCAATGGGAAAAATATAGTCACTTTATAAATGAAGCTGGGGAAATTAGACAGCTACATTCACAAAATAAAACTGGACCATTTTCTGACACCATACACAGAAATAAACTCAGAATGGATTAAAGACCTAAATGTGAGATCTGAAACCATAAAAATCCTAGAAGAGAACACAGGCAGTAATTTCTTTGACATTGGCTGTAGTAACATTTTTCTAGATAGGTCTCCTAAGGCAAGGGAAACAAAAGTGAAAATAAACTATTGGGACCACATCAAAATGAAAAGCTTTTGCACAGTGAAAGAAACCATCAACAAAACAAAAAGACAACCTAAGTGCCCATCAATAGACAGATGGATAAGAAAGATGCAGTGTAAATATAGAATGGAATATTGTACAGCCATAAAATAGATGACATTGTGCCAGTTGAGACAATTAGAAGATATTGTGTTGAGTGAAAACTCATAATGAGAAAGACAAATACCATATGATTTCACTCATAAGTGGAATTTAATAATATGTATACTTGTTGACTTTAAAAAGCATGTTAATATGTACCTCGCTTATCTCATGAGTTGGTTAAGATAGAGTAATATAATAAACATGAAATCTGTTAACATTTTGAAAATGTTATTAACTTCTGTGATATTAAACAAGTGAAATAATGGGAATATCTTTGATGACACATATATTTTAAAAACATATTTTGACATATTTTCTAATATAAAAAGTAAGGTCAAACTCAAGGAAATTTAAATAACCCTATCCAACTTTAGTTGTGTGTATAGTATATTCCAGACATTATACTATACTATACATTTATGATGTATTTTTGTCATTTAACCTGTAACAACAGGCTATAATATTGATGTTATAACACTGACAATACAGAGTTGTTCTCATTTAGTGTATAACCTTATGAATATATTATTTACCTTTTACCAATGAAGAAACTGAGGCCTAGAAGATTTAAGTAATTGTTCAAAGTCACAAAGCTAGTAATTGATAAAAATCTAGAATTCCAATTTAGTTGTGTTTAATGTCAGGGCTTAAACTCTTACCACTATGATGTGCTCTTTCTCCACTCTAGCTATACCTTTCCTGCTGGTTCTTCATTAAACTAGAGAAATATAAATAAAAACCATAACAAAAAGTGTATTGTTTTCCACATCATCTGCTGAAATGACAAGAGCCACTGCAAAGACTACTTGACCACAGGTCAAGATGAGAATCTTTAGCCTCAAGATGAACAAACATATCAAAAGTGTATTGAAATGAAGGAAAATAGTCTGGTAAATATACGTCTTGGATTTCTTAATTGGGAGTTAAATGACAGGAGTCAGAAAGCAGATATAAATACCTGATTGAAAGCCATAGGAATGGGGTACCTGGGTGCCTCAGCTGGTTAAGCATCTGACTCTTGATTTTGGCTCAGGTCATGATCTCATGGTTCATGGGATCAGCCCTATGCGGGGGTCTGTGCTGACAGCACAGAGCCTGCTTGAGATACTCTCTCTGCCTCTCTGTCTCTCTCAAAACAAATAAATAAACTTAAAAAAATAATTTAAAAGAAAGTTAATGGAACACATCATGTAAGGAAATACTGGTCCAAGACTTGGGAAGTGAAAGATGCAGGACTCAAAATAGGAACAATAGAAAAAATAAATGAATAGGGTGTGGGATGATTGCAATCTATAAATAAGTGAGTGTTTGTTATTCAACATTAAGAATTGGAAGCTCTGTGGAGAATGAGTGTGCGAGGCTTGTTTCAAAGTTCATGTAGACTTATGTTGTGATTCATCTGTTTTAAGCTCAGTGAGAGGCAAAGTAAAGCTGTGGTCCTTTTAATAATTGTAATCCACTATTAACATTTTCTTATATTATTGTTATAATTCATTCTGTTATAAGTGCAGTTCATTACCAGTGTTTATACTCCAAAATGTGGAGTATTATTAACTCCATTCACTGTGCTGGTGAAGAGAGTAAAGGAGAGGACAGTTTATCTTTTTAAATACCTAATATCTGTTAACCAGTAGGAATATGGTATTGGATGAATTTTCAAGGCACTTTCCTTAAGGACATTATATTTTAAGGGTAGGAATGCTTAAAAACACTGAAGTCATAAGTAAATAAGTGAAATAGATTCAGGTGTTGATAAGATGATGTGATAGACAATGATTTCTCATTTCCATTTGAGCAGAGAAATGAGGGGGAAAAAACTTGGTGAATATTTGTGGGAAAATGGTTTAGCCAAAAGGAATAACATATTCAAAGGCCAAATTGGGTATGAAATTGACTACTGCTATAGACTGAATATTGTGCCCCTTCGCCCCAGGTTCTTATGTTAAATCCTAATCCCCAACGTGATATTAGGAGATGGGGCCTTTGAGAGGTGATTAATTCATGATGCTAGAGCACTCAGGAATGAGTTAGTGCCCTCATAAAAGAGACTCCAGAGAGCTCCCACACCCCTACTGCCATGTGATGACACAGTTGAGACTATGAACCAGGAAGCAGGCAGGCTCTTACCAAGCACAGAATCTGCTGATGCTTTACCCTTGGACTTCCCGGCCTTTGAAACTGTGAGAAATAAATTGAGCTTTGAGCCATTCAATCTGTTGTTCTGCTTTAGCAGTCCGAACAGAATAAGACTCATATCTAAGGAACATTGAAAAGACTGTTTCAGCTCAATTGTGATGAATAAGGGAGTCTGACCAGATACAAGTCCAGAAAAGGAGGGAAAATAGATCATGTTCACCTTTCCTCCTAGAATCAGAAATATGGATATTATTCTAGTGAATGGCTAAATATTGGTATGAGTCCTATAAGTTATGCATAAGCATAGCCATGAGCATTTGGGTGGGTTGTTTGGACTAAAGGTAGACAATGTGCAGGTAAAGAGAAGAGTTAGGAGTTTGGTACAAAAGTCTAGTCAAGAGCCGATGATGACTTGGAGAGAGCTTATGAAGGTAAGTTTAGAGATAAAAATGATAAAAAGAAAGGATTTTGTGTTGGAATGCTTGTGGAGCTTAAGGGAAAATAGAATTTTGGACTAAGCAATGAATGAATGATGAACCCATTTATTAAACAGATAAATTTTGAGATGAGAATGTCTTGAAGGGGAGATTGAATAATTGGGTTTGGAAATTTTAAGATTGAGGTACTTATTTAACTATATCGGGAGTGTTGCTTAGTGGTTAGAGATACAATCCTAGAGCTCAGATCCAGGCTGGGGAAAAAAAAAATTGAGAATCATGGGTCATGATATAATGTGAAAATTGCCATAATAGATGTGTGGCAAATATATTTAACACTCCTTGCCCACTCAAGAATGGTTTTACAAACAAAGTTACTTTGAAACAAGTTTTTCAAAGGATAAAATTATTTAGCATATTTATTTAGCATTTATTTTCTGCCAATCCCTTTACATATACTATTTCTGGTTCAGCAATCTAAACATTGAGGATGTTGAGATATAATAATAACACATTACTTATCAAAAGCCGTCAATGGTAAGAACCAGGGTTGGAACTTGGTTTTGTTTTGAGTTGACATCAATGTTCCTTCCCTCTCTACCACATGAACCCTGGACTTTGCCCAACACATAGAGAAACGTCAAGCACAGATAAAGCAATAGGACAAATGTAGAGCAGGAGACCGAGCAGTTTGAAGAATGGAGCTCTCTGTGAGCTGAACCATGGTGTGTGTAGGGCTGGGGAGTTTTAGGAGGTTGGAGAGAAGGTAGGGGCCATGTGATAAAAGCCCTCACATGGTTTGTCAAAGAGTCCAACCTTAGTCTTATATAAAAGGAAGAAACCATTCAAGACTCTAAGATGGGGGGAGGGTGGAACCATCCAGCTGGGGTTTCATAGATATCTAGTATGTCGCTACTGTGGAGATATGGTTACCTACATTTGTTTTTTAGTTATTTAAATAACATAACTGTATTCTGTAATACAGAAGATGGATATGAATAGCCAAAAATTCACAATTAATTCCTGATACCAAATAACATTAGAAATTTCCTAGAAATTTACCCTGAAAATTCCTTAGAATGTGGTTTCTTTAATATTTAGATATGATTATTTATAACAAAACAAATAAAATTCAAAATACCATTAAAATAAATAAAATTTACCACATTCTATATGAACTCTGATCTTTCATTATTCTGTCATTAAAACATGTCACAACTCAATAACATTATGAGATTCTGTAGTTAAAATCAGACAAATTTCAAGAAATCTGATGTTTGTGAAGGAATGAAAATACAGTCTTTGACTATCCTTTATACATATCACACTAATACAGATAACTTCATATAATTTATGTTTACTTAAAATGTACAGATGTTGTGATATTTTACAATACAAATATTTTACAAAGCCTCTTAGAGCAGTGATCTCAACCACACACATACCAACATATGTATCAATAATTTGCCAAACACCTTACTGGTTTCCAAGTTCTATGTATTGGGAAGATAGAAAAATAAAACCTTTCTTCCTACGCCTGAGGAGTTGGCATCACATTTGTATACTTATTTTCAGACTCTGGAAGACACAGCTTTTTCGTTTAACAACACTACCTCTAAAAGGCATACAGGGAAGTTTAATGATTCAGATAAGAAGGGGTTCTTCAATATTCTTCTATGTTGACTTAGCTGATTTTGAGGGTTTTAAATTGATCTCACTCCCTGACAAAGATAGAAAATACCAAGAGTAAAGTTAAGAATATTATATTTTTATATACTATTATTTGAAAACTTACTTATCTGACTAAGTTAAATCTCTATGGGCTCAATGAATAATCATAATTCTCACATCCCCACTTGTTTTGTTTGCAAATGCACACACACACACCCGCTCATGAACACACACACATATCTCAAAGAATACAGATAGTCTAATATGTCAAAGTATCTCAGTGATAATGCTTTTTATTTATTACTATAATTATTTTTCATAGGTTCCAGTCGCTGAGGGTCTATGAAAATGGAATAGCCACATCATTTTTTGTCAGTGCTGCTATTCTTCCACTAGGTGTCAGCATTACTCTAGCACTTTCAGATGGCCAAACAGCAAAATGCCATCCACATCTGTTCTACTTTAATGTGTTTTCCAACAGAAATTTAGCTGGTAAATTGATAGAGAATAATAAAAAAGTATGGTTATCTAATGAGAATAGAAAAATTATAAACCAGAGTGAGAGGGTATTCAAAATAAAACTTTCCAAATTGATTTACAAGTGCAGTGTCTTCAAAAAATATTTTAAAATTCAGTTCTTTCTCTTTTGTCACTGTTAATGTATTGTATAAAATCTCACATAGTTTCTGCATTTGATGACCCAGGGCTTGGAAAATATCAGTATTTTGATAGTGAACAATGAAACTCCATCTTTCCATAAGAAGGTGAGGGTACATTTAAAGCGTCCTTCATGTCCATGATCACCAAAATACTAAGGGAAGCCTATCACTACAATCCAAGACATTGTCCCATTGCAGTCTGCTCTTTATTAGTTTGAAAGTATTCAGAATGATTATAAGCATCTTTCTAACAAGGGTTACTGGAACTTGTGGAAACAGATTGCAAAGGGTTTAATTGCCTTTAGTTACTTACTGGCTTTGTGAAAGAACTCATATTCCTGAAGTGATATTTCCATAATGGTGATTTCTCTGCCAGCTTGGAAAGGAGCACGATGGGTAGCCAAAATAAGTCGGAAATATTTCAGAAAACGCTGCACGATCTTCAGGTTTATTTTGCAATTGAAAAGGAAATACACCAAAGGGATAAGAGGAAAAGAGAGGTAGGGCAGTATGACAGGGATTTGGAATGGGCTTTAGACTAATTTGGGCCAAAAGAGGAATTTTCCTACTTAGGTTTTCCCTTCTTCTAAAAGAGTTTGGTCCAAGTAGAGCAGATGTAAAGAAAACTTGTGTAGCTGCAGAGTCAAACACGTTATGGAGAAAAAAGCATTTCTTTAGCAATACTAAAAATGCTTACGGGGTCATATTTTATATATTGCCTTGTTTTTGTTTCCTTCATTTCTATCTTGATCAATTTTACTCTTTTTATAACATACTTTTCTTTCCTGTATTTTTAGTTTATGGTTCCTTTTCTTCTCTAATCCACCTGCTTTATTTATTTATTTTTATTTTTTTAACGTTTATTTATTTTTGAAACAGAGAGAGACAGAGCATGAACGGGGAAGGGTCAGAGAGAGAGGGAGACACAGAATCTGAAACAGGCTCCAGGCTCGGAGCTGTCGGCACAGAGCCCCACACGGGGCTCGAACTCATGGACCGCCAGATCATGACCTGAGCGGAAGTCGGACACTTAACCGACTGAGCCACCCAAGCGCCCCCACCTGCTTTATTTTTACATCATGATTTCTCCACACATGAGAAATTATTTTCCTCTAGTTTATTTAGACAAGTATTTTTACTAATTTTATCATTTGTATTTGGTTTTAAAATAAAGAACCATTTAAGGAAGAAATAATATGAGACCAAAGGTTGAGCATTCATTAGCTCATTTGTTTGTTTTATTATGTGTTTTTAATGAAGAAATGATTTCCTGAGAGAAACTGCCCTTGAGGGGCTACCATAACTTTCAGCCCATACGTGCAAATTCAGTGTCCTAAGCAATGATTTAGCTCAAAATACACAAAAATGTCATTGTTATAGATAAAACTTAAAAGTGGCCTTCAAATTCAAAGCATCAAAGCGTTAAGCTGACAAAATAATTGTTATCCAACAACACCTACATTTCTGCTCTGATGTTATTCTTTTAATTATATCCTGCTTGTTCAGGATTCCTATAGCAGGAATGTTTGTATACTGATGCAAAATTTAATGTGTGTTTTACAATAATAGATTGAAATGGCATAAATTTCAGAACATATAGACAAATGTATCTTAATTATTTTAATGATGTTATATGTAGTAACTAATGATATCATATTCTATAGCAATTAAGTGCCATATATATATGGCATAAATTCATAAATATAAATATAAATAGATAGATAGAGAGACAGGTAGATTTACTTCCCCTATCGTATGTCAATCATTTGTAATCTATTGGTTTCCCATAATTTTACAGCACTCCTCATCAGTTTGCTAAAAGGATATTTCATTTCTCTAGACTTGAAAGTATTTCTGAAGTGTCCAAATTTCCCTATGGATACAAGATTTGGACTTGTTAGAGATATCATGTTTAGATTTTTTTAAAGCAGTTTAAACAACATTTGTTATGAAGCACTCTTAACAAGACAGAATGACAAGGATAGTACCTTGGCTTACAAATTCACTTTGAAATCTGACGTACTGTTTTCTCTCTGTAGGCACATACGCACAGGAGATTAAAAAAATAATCTTGTTATGGGTTCCAGAATGTTAAGAGATGGGACAGTGGAGTAGTTGTTTATAGGACAATGAGACATAATAAACTGCAACCAAGAAAGAGTCTTACTTTAATATTTCCAGAAAGGCAAACAAATGTGGACATGTTCAGTAGTCAGAATAAGTACATCATTTTGAGGAAAAAAAGATGCATGCAGACAACAAATCCAAGAAAAAAAATATTGACAAAATTAGGTTGACCAATATCAAGTATAGTTAGGGAAACAAAGATAATATTAGCAATGCCATGCTATGCAAAAGCTAATGGTCCTGATTCTGTGAAATTCTACAATTTACTTATATAAATGATAGATTATTGATAGATTATCAGTGATGCCATCTAGGAATGAGTAATCTGTAGATCCTTGAAGAAAGTGCCTTATTCATGCTTGTATACCTGCTTGCTTGTATCATAAACTCACTAAGCTCTATCAGAGAGCCTTCTCTTCTATAGCAAGTCTATAAACTAAATAAACACTCCTGCAGACATTGAGTATAAACTTGCCTTTGTCCTTCTTAATGGACTCTGTTTTCCTTCTACACAAGAAATTTTTTATCTTAACTGGGATATGAATGGCAATTCTACCAATAGCTGATTCTGAATTCACAACATCAATGTTCAGTGATATTTACTCATTCATTCTCTCATTGTACTCTACATTCAATAGATATTAAGGATACCATGTCAAGAAGAGTTCCAGGCACTCAGAGTACAGACAGAAACAGAGAGACTTGGTTTTTTGTTCTTTATATTTAGTGGGAGGAGGCAGACAATATGTAGGCTAATAAATGAGAAGCATGGAAAACATCATATATATAAGACAGAAATTTTTAACTGATAAATTTTCTATAGGGACCCAATCATGAGTAACTATGATACCATACACTCCACATAAGCAGGAACTTTGATCCACTTATCCTCAGAGCCTAATGAAGACGGGGGTGAATATATCAAAAACAAGAGGTAAGTAATTGCGAATAGCTGGTGGCTCATCTGAGTGATTGCATAGAAATAAATATTAAATGGAGGATTTATTATATTTCTTTTTTTTAGTGTTTATTTATTTATTTATTTTGAGGGAGAGAGACACACACACAAGGTGAGAAGGGGAGGGGCAGAGAGAGAGGAAGACCCAGAATCTGAAGCAAGCTCCAGGTTCTGAGCTGTCAGCACAGAGCCTGACTTGGGGCTTGAACCCATTAACTGAGAGATCATGACCTGAGCCAGAGTTGGACACTCAACCCACTGAGATACCCAGGCACACCACCAGATTTATTATATTTCTATAAGTTGTAAGAATAATTAAATCAAATGTAATGTTTGGCTAGACGAAAAGATCTAGTATGGCAACTTCTAGAAAGAAATTAAAATTAAACAAACAGGGGCACCTGGGTGGCTCAGTCATTTGACTCATGATTTCAGCTTAGGCCCTGATCCCAGCATCCTGGGATTGAGCCTTATATCAAGCTTCGTGCTGAGCATGGAAGCTCTTAAGATTCTCTCTCTCTCCTCTGCCTCTCTCCTGTGCTCATGCTCTCTTTCTCTCTCTCTAAAAATAAATAAATAAATAAATAAATAAATAAATAACAAAATTTATTTTCCCTTTACTTATTTGATATAACCTAATCTTATCTTTTATAAAACATGACTACACAATCTTTTGGTTTTAGAAAAGGCATAATCTCCTCAGGGATGTCTTCCCTAACCCGAGGTGAGATTTATGTTACTAAAGTAGGTAGAGACCTGTTTTGCCAGCATCTCTATCATCACACTTCTAAGTGGTCTCTTTGTATTTTTCTTCTCCAGTTTATAAGCTCTGTAAGAGCAAAGGCTTTATCATCTTGTATATAATAGTGTGCCCAGTTTTTAGAAGACTTACCAACAGGTGGTAAATATTTAATGTGTATTTCGTGGCTAAATTACTAATGATGGTTGCCAATAAATGACACTGATGAAATCCATTTCTTCAACTACGCCACACTGAGTTCCATGCAACCTAAGTTAGCTGAAGAAAAATATGGAAACCTGAAGATTTTTCTCAACTTCAATTCATTAATACTGACCCATGATATTCCTTTAGTCCTTTAACTCTTTCATTGTTTTGAAATGTTCCTTACTGTCCTCCATCTTCAAATCCCCAACACTTCCTCCCTAGTCTCCATTGTTCACCATGTTCCTTGCTTCCTGCTTCACAGAGAAAATTGACTACATCTGAAGAGAACTTGTGTAAACTGCACTTGCCCCAATTTTTTCTATTAATACTATCTGTGCTCCACTAAACTGACCTTTCTAAGTCCACTTTTCTATTCAAGGATAAAGTTCTAACAGTTCTCCCCTTCTTCTCCTAAATCAGAGATATTTTTTTTCTAAATTTGATTTTCCTCTAAATGTGATCTTACCCACTCTGCTGCTGATATTCTCTTCAGAAAAAGAAAAACACATCTTGCCTAGAGGGTTCACCCTCCAGATACCATTCAATCTCCCTTTATAGCAAAGATTCTTAATCTAGAGTTCATGTTAGAGGACTATGGATAAAGTTCAGGAGGTCAATCTACATGGATAAAAAAATAAAAATATATATTTGATCTTTATCTGAACTGGCTGAAGCATAATGTCCTCCAATTATGCATGTTGCCAATCCACCACACCATACTAGCTCTAATCAAATACTTTTTTTTAACATGTTGGATTATCGTAATATCACAGAGTATCTTTTATGCTAATCATCACTTTGAAATGAGAACACTAGATTTTTCCTATATATTACTACTTAAAGAATAAGAATTCTTGGAGCACCTGGGTGGCTCCGTCGGTTGAGCATCCAACTTCGGCTCAGGTCGTGATCTCAGGGTCCGTGAGTTCGAGCCCCATGTCGGGCTCTGTGCTGACAGCTCCAAGCCTGGAGACTGCTTCAGATTCTCTGTCTCCCTCTCTCTCTGACCTTTCCCCGTTCATGCTCTGTCTCTCTCTGTCTCAAAAATGAATAAAATGTTAAAAAATTTTTTTTTTAAAAAGAATAAGAATTCTTGCTTTGGGGTAGTACTCTTTGAATATTTTGTTTATGTTCACTTTTTAAATTACTTTCTTTCTTACCCCTTCAAACCTTTCCAGTCAGGCTTTTGCCCAACCCACCTCTACAAAATAGCTTTGTCAGAATCACTGATAACATGCATTTGCTAAATCCAATAATCAAATCTGAGTCTTCTTACTTGAGAGAGCATTTGTAACACTTTGCTATCTTATCTTTGAAGCACTGCCTTCTTTTCCAGGGCCACATTCTCCTGTTTTCCTCCTACCTCACTGCTCATTTATTTTTGAGTTCCCTTTGCAGGCTTGTCTTCATGAACAGAGCCTACTGATGTTGGGTAATACAGTACTCTGTTCTTAGACTTCTTTTTTTTTTGTCTTTTTCTTTTATTGATCCTCTCCTATGTGATCTCAGTAGTTCCATGACATTAGGTAGACCACATGATGAGGATTCCCAAATGTATAACTCTTTTAGATTTCTCAACTGAACAATAGATTGCTATTTCAAACTGCTTCCTCAACATCTGTCTTGAATGTCTAATAGATATCTCAAAACAAACGTGTATAAAATTGAATCTGAATCTCTCTCCGCACACCCATTCCAGCCTCCAGAACCTCATCCCACAGCCATATTCATTGCAGTTATGGTGATTCTTGTCTTTTTAGTTGCTTGGCCAAAAATCTCAGTCATTTTTCATCATCTCTTTCATATTTCACAACTAATTTATCAACAAATCTGGGCAGTTTCACATTGAAAGTATATTCCAAATCTGACCACATATTTTTTCAACATGTTTCATGCTGATCCGAGCACACTTTTGTAGCCTATATTTTAAAGCCCACTAACAGTCTCTCTGTTTTCGCCCCATGCTTCTCTTCAATATGTTCTAAAGGCCAAAGTCTAAGTAACCTTGTTAAGTAGAAAGTTAGTTCATTTCATTGCTCCGCTGTCAAGTCTCTGATAGTTTTTCATCTCACTTGGGATACAAGCAGAAGGCCAGTACATATGTTGGTTATCTATTTACTCCTTTGACATCTTCTATTACTTTCTTCCTGCCTTACTCCATACAAGCCACCTTAAACTTCTCTGAACGCACAGCTGTATCTCTTTCTCAGGATGTTTGTACTTTCTCTTCTCTCTGGAATATTATGATTCTATATCTACGTGACTTGCTTGCTCACCTTTGATATTTCTTATATGTACATTTCTCAGTAAGGTCTTCCTTTGCCACTTTATATGTTGCCACTTTTATATGTTGACAAGTGCCACCTACCCCATTTCTATTTTCCTTTGTGTATGTATTTAACTCTGTGAAACTTATTGCCGTCTAAAATATATTTTACTTATTGTATTTGTCTGCCCCTTCCCTTGCCTATAGAATATAAGTTTTAAGACTGAAATGACTTTGTCTACATCCACCCCTCAGGGCCTAGCATGTTATGATAGTAATAGTCATGCAATTTTTTTAATGAATGAAGGAGTAAGTGAATTGACTGAATAAATGAAAATTTCCCATATATCCCTTCTTTCTCTCTTTTAATCATCTGCTTTCAGAGGTTATATGGCAAATTATAATAGCCCAATAAATACATGATGAGTGAATGAAGTAATGTTATGTAGTCTTTGTGTCACAAATTATAGTTTTATTTTTTAAAAGACTATCATATACATTTGGAATGTCTTTGTCCCTATTCAATGTGGGCATGGGTATGCCATATTGCTCTATGTCTATAGTTTTAAAAACAATTAGAAGCATAGCTTATAATCAAAAAGAGTGAAAAAATGAAACAAAATATTTTCCAAGTGAAAACTTAGTTTCACATATTAAATCTTATTTCAAACTATAGGTCTTGTGAATTGTATCTCATTTATATTGTTTGACTAGCTAATGGAACAGTTTAAATTTTTCATTCCAAGAAGTCAACTTCAGGCCAATATTTCTGATGAACACAAATACAAAAATTCTCAACCAAATATTAGCAAACTAAATCCAACAATACATTTAAATATTATTTAAAAATAAATGCATTATTAATTCCTCATTAATTTGTATTTTATTAAAGATAAAGATAGTATTTAATACTATTTGGATTAATGTATTAGAATTTATAGAAACCTTTGACTCTGTCTAAGAAACTCCTGACAATAAGCTTCATTCCCATGTATTAGTGGCTACTGGGGAAAAATATCTTTCTCAAAAAAATTGAAGAGAAGAGAACACTCCCAAACTCATTTTACAAGTCCAACGTTACCCTGATACCAAAGCCAGATAGGGAGACTACAAGAAAACTACAGGTCAATATCCCTGATGACTACACATGCAAAAAAAAATAATTTTTTTTAAGTTTATTTTGAGAGAGAGAGAATGAGCTGGGGAGGGGCAGAAAGGGCAGGGGACAGAGGATCCAAAGCAGACTCTGCGTTGAGAACAGAGAGTCCAATGGGAGCTTGAACTCACAAACTGTGAGATCATGACCTGAGCTGAAGTTGGACACTTAACCGATTGAGCCACTCAGGCATTTGTACATGCAAAAATTCTCAACAAAATTTTAGAAAACTGAATTCAACAGTACAATGGAGGAATCACCCTCAATGATCAAGTAGGATTTATCCCTGGGATGCAAAGATGGTTTAATATATGCAGATCAATAAGTGTGATATACCACACAAAGTTTAAAAATCCATTAAAAATCCTATCATAGTGATGTGGGTGCAGAAGGTAACGGTCAGGAAACAATTCTTGAGACATTTTTGGTGCAAAATTTGCTCTTTTTATAGCATAGAGACAGGTCCCATGGGCAGAAAGAGCTGCACATTTGCTGTGTGAAATCAGTAGTTATATGCTTAGTGCACAAGGAGCACCGGACATGAAGGGATTATTAATTAGATCGTAAGTCTTCTTTGAATTTCTATTTGTAAAACTACTTTCACAAGATTTCTCTTGTGCTTATCATTCAGCTCAATAGTAACTTTCAGTGAGATGTACAAGTAGTCATGAAACCCTTTAAGGAGGCAGCAACCAGTATGTGGTTGATCCTCATTGAAACCATGCAGGCTATAGGTCAGCCTTCTGGGTTAAAGGTGAACATTTTTCTACTTCTACCCTTTATCAATAGGGTAAAAATTATTTGATCAAATCAATAGATACAGAAAAAGCATTTGACAAAAGTTAACATCATTTTCTGAGAAAAAAACCTTCCAGAATTCTTATAACTAAAAATGCTACAACTAGTAGGTAGACTGTTGGATTTTAATATGACTTCTCCTTACCTAAACAGAATATTAGAGAATGTTTCTTTGAAGAAACTTCTGGGTGAGATATTGCAGTTGTGGTGGAGCCCAACCCATTAGTCTCACTAATGTAATAACTCTGCATCTAGCTTTCTCCTCAGTTATGTGAACTTCACCATGATTAAAAATCCATGTCTTCATCCTCCAAGGCCTAAAATCTCCTTGGAAAAAGGTTATACTCACATAAATTAGTCAACAAAGTTAACTAAAATTTGAACAAGTATTTTTTTGAATGACTTACTTATAAAAGGCAGTCATAAAAAATGATGGCAAATATATAGAATATGTGGGAAGAGGAGTAAGTTAGAAAGGGAGCAAATTCCTTAAGGATCATATATTCCCCATGGACTTTTTAATGAGCTAGAATGTGAAGTTGGCCTTGAATATATACTACGGAGTTTAAAGTAGCAAGTGGATTGCAGTTAACAGGTGGCAAGATGATATGGTCTACCTGTAGTAGACAGTAACATACAGAAGAAAAGGCCCACAAGAAGAGCTATTAGTGTGGACTGTCACACTGAAAGCAGATTATGGTGAACCTTTAAATACAGAGGCTAATGTTTAATTTTGATTCAAGAAGCAACGGGAAGCCAAGATACTCTCTTTTTAAAAAAATATTTTTAAGTTTCAGTGTTGTTAACATACAGTGTTGTATTAGTTTCAGGTGCACAATATAGTAATTCAGCAATTCTATACACTACTCAACGCGCAACAGGATAAGTTGCTTACTTATCCTGTTACTCCCCTTCACTTATTTCACCCATCTCCCACCCACCTCCTCTCTGGTAACCCTCTATTTGTTCCCTTTGGTTACCATTCTGTTTTTTGGTTTTGTTTCTTTTATTTTGTTCACTTGTTGTTTCCTAAATCTACATATGAAAGAAATCATGTGGTATTTATCTTTCTCTGATTGCCTTACTTTGCTTAGCATTATACTTTCTAGATCCATCCATGTTATTGCAAATAGCAAGATTTTATGCATTCTTATGGTTGAGTTAATATCCCAGTGTGTGTGTGTGTTGGTGTGTGTGTTGCTTCCATAGTTTGGCTATTGTAAATAATATTGTCATTAGTGTTTTCATATTCTTTGGGTAAATACCCAGTAGTGGAATTACTGGCTCATATTTATACTGGATCATACTATATTAGTGCAGTCCAGTTATTATTTCACTTATTCTATGTAAGAAACATATGAGCCAGGTATGATGAATATCATCATCCCTCTGGAAATGAGAAATTTGTGTCACAAAATAATTAAATATTTTTAAAACCATAGAGCTGGTAAACAGCAAGGCTCAGAACTTTTTTTTTTCCTCCAGATTTTTTTTTCCTCCAGAATTAATGCATTTTCCTTAGGGTTACACCACTCTAAGATTTATGTTTTTTTTTAATTAAGCATTTAGGAAAACAACAGCTACCACATTCTAACAAGAATCATGGAATGTTATTAGCATTATTATCCCATGTTGTACATATGCCTAAACTATTTTAGGAACTTTCCAAATGCCAGGAACTGTTCTAATCTCTTTGTGGACACTATTATTATCTTTATTATAAAGACGATATGCAGACACATTGAAAAACATTAAATAGAAGCAGTTTCATCAGGGAAGTGCCAATTACAGAATTCAAAAGCAGGCAATTGAAGTTCAAACCAAAACAAGTCTGTCCTAGATGAAGGGTGAGAAAATATATCTTCTGGACTTCCATATTTTTAGTTCTTGTAAGATTGAGATGAGAAAAATATATCCATGAGTCTATATTGTCAATAAAAAGGAGATATTAGATATTATTCAATTTCTATTTTATAACAGACCATCTGAGTAACTACATAATATTTTAGGGGGTTATTGAGGTAGGACTGTATATTTTTTCCAGGTCTGAGAAAATCCAATTAAAAGCAATTGTTATGATTAATACTTACAGCGATAAATACTTACTATATGCAATGCATTATGATAACTATTTACATATATTTACTTAATTTTTACGAAGATCCCTTACAACATTTTTTTTATATTACATATGAGAAAACTTTGGCTCAGAGAAGTTCACTAACTTGCTCAAGATGGCATAGCCAGCCATCAGCAGATTGTAAATTTGAACACAGGAGTTTTTGTTGTAATTTCAAAATCAATACTTTCGCAGCTCAATGATATAAAAATAGTGCTTAAGTAAAATTGAAGTAAAATTGTATTTTAGCTCTCTAATTGTACTTTCATATATAATTGTTACCATGATATATATAGTCAAAGACATTAAAGTGTGAAGCCATATTTCGCATACATAACCACTGTATATTTATGAGGATTTTCATAAACATAAATTTTATGAATTGTTAGCAATACCTCTGTTGCAAATGAACAAAAATATTCTTCGTGATCAGGAAATAGGAAATAATAATGGAGTGTCGAGTAAACTTCTTTCCTTTCTTTTTAAATGAAGATAATTTATTTAAATTGTGGAGTAAGGAATTAATTCTGAATCAAAGATTTGAAAATGTTGTATATATTTTCAATGCAACCATCTGTTACTGCTTCCTCTAGAGCTTCCAGTTCCCTCAGTGGCCATTCTACTAGATCCTACAGTTTCAAGGTCTGTAAACCAATTCCTACCACTGCAGTATTGACACATACATCTGTTGCAGGTGTTTAATGTCGGTCAGATTTACAAGTCCGCTCTAGTAGTTGTAGTTTTATAGAGAGTTCATTTAAAGTTTACTTTTGTATAAATACCTCTAATGCACTTTTTATGTACCTAACATTTTTCTTCCAAGGAGGTTTCTGAGAAACATGTTTTACTTTGTGTGTGAAATCAATTTCAGGACATTCATACAATTTCCAAGTGCAAATTGTCTTTCATTTATTACCTCAACTTTATTTCTCTTAATAACATAGGTTTATCCCAAATACCATACAGTGGTTTTGTTGTTGTTTGTGTTTCTATTTGATTCAGATTTCGATAAAAAAATCTCAAATATGGGCTTTTAAAAACTAATTCAGAAGGCAATTATTCTTAGGTCCCAATCTGATTCTGGGTAATAAATAGCATAAAAGAGAGGGTATGGATCACTAGCTTTTCTACTTAAGGAGTAGCAGTTAGCTGGGTGGTTAAACAAACAGGCTGAGTGCCCATCCTTACTGTCAATGCTTGCTTCTACACATGAATGACTATATATGTTTTTTTTACAAAGTCACTTAAGCTTTCTGCCTCTGGGTCACCCATCTGTAAAAGTGAACTACAGTTATCTTCTACTTTCCAAAAAAAAGCTATGGTGAGTGTAGTTAATTAGTATAGTCAACCAGGTTTAGAAACTTCCAAATGAAGTGAGGGTATGAAAAATACTTGGCTTTTGCATAATTTCTTTAGTTATCTCAAACACACCAGAGACAAAATATGTTTCCAAGCAAATTAAGTCACCTCTCATTTTAATAAGTATATGAAATGTTGACGATATTTACTATCTAATAACATAAATGACTAATACTTGTGAGGAAGGGTTCTAATTTGTGCCATTTTCCTCTGTTCCTTCCTTCCTTCCTTCCTTCCTTCCTTTTCTCTCTCTCTCTCACTTTCTTTCTTTTTTCTATTTCTTGTTGTGTATTCCATGCGCCTGAAGCACTCATCTATGAGTTTATTAATATTTTCTTCACTATTGCCAGTAGCCAGCCATTTGTGAACTGCACATTTACTTTTCTAATTGCTCAAAAACCTGTGCTCTAGTAACAGTAACAACAACTTGTGTTCCAGAAACTCCAGTTTCTCTTCTTTGAAGAAACTCTCTTTACCATATTATTTTATTATGCTTGTCAGATGGGGGCTGAGATCTTCCAAGTGACTCATTTTCTCTTCATCCTATGATGGAGTATTTGTAGTTACCTATCCAAGGAAAGCTAATCTTGATATTCAATTCATTTGCCACCTAGATTTGTCCAAGTGGGACTGTAATAGTTAAGTTTCCACCAGCCATGTGTACCCCTCTCACCATTGCTACATTTCCACTGCATATTTCCCTATCAGTATGGATTAAACTGCAATAGAAGAGAATAGAGCCAATATATAGAAAGAAACAAGATCAAGAGATAGAATCCTGATGGTATTCAAGTTTCTGAATACCAGGCATGATTGATTGCCTTTCTTACAATTTACTTACGTAAACCAGTAAGTCCCAACCACACAGACGAGTCTAAACCACACAGATCATATATGATTTGGCTTAAGGTGTTTAGTGTTTAGCTCCCATGGCTTATGATAAAAAACGTACTGGAAAATACACTATACTTCTGCAGAACAAATGAGTAAAATAGACTGTACATAAAATCAGTTATAAAGGAAAAGAGAACTAACTACTCTCTCTGTTTTTCTATTTTCTCATCTTCAAATACTCATTTTCTCATTTTCAAATACTTGAATATCTGTATCTGAACATGTGGTCTGATAGCCACTCGGTTCAAGTCAGGTCAACCCAGAAATAATGCCTGGGCTGTGTGTAGTATTCATAATGGATAAAAGTATCTGAAGAAGAATAAAGAACTACCATGAAATATTAAGCAAATTGTATAACAGCAATTTAGGTAATTTCAGTCATTTAATCAATCCACATGAGTAAGATAGGATTAGAATACCATGGCAGAATGCTTTGAACTAAACTTCATACATATTTTGATCCTATTATTCTGAATATTCTCTACTTTCTTTATGACTCACCTCTTTTAGGATTAGGTGTAAGCCTTGTATTTAATCAACTCCCTCCCTTTCGAACTACGTGGATGTGCTCTACTTCTCGTAGGTGGCAGGAAAGTAATAATCCTGAGAAAGCTAAATAATTTTAATAAAAGCATACTTATTTAAAATGGGCACACTTTCGACACATCGGCGAATGCATGCTCCAATTTATGGCAGCTTTAGCAGACTCAGTACAAATGTTGCACTGCCTGCTTCCTATCATTAAATGATGTTTTAAGTATTTGTCACCAGGAATATATCCAAGTAAAAGAGTTCAGTGGCTGGCATGATGATAACGTAATCAAGGTTCCAGAGTTCTTTTTCCAGTGATTGCAGCAATCATTGTTGAATATTTCTGACACTTTGACATGATAAAATTTCTCTTCTAGTCACTAGCAAGTAAGGAGAATGATGGAAATAAAGTAAATGTAAGTACTCCTGATGTTAGCTGCTCCAGGACATCTGGGAAAATCTGAACCTGGTTGCTAATATTTGTTATATTAACTGTTGTCATAGATGGAATTGAAGATAAAAGTTTAAGATTGTGGAAGAAAAGAAGGATTTAGGGACATCATACATCTTTGTCCTTAATCTTTCACCATGCTATTTCTCCAATAGTGCTCTTGATAGAAAACCAGTCTAACATACTTAAACATCTGGAAATTACAGAAATAGAGTCTACACATCAACTTGGCTGCTGCCTAAATCTTAATTATTATTTATGCAAGCATTTACACTGGTCTTGCTGATTATCACATGCTGTGAGGTAAAATCATCTTTACTTTCTTGGGATAATTATAGTTAGTTGGAGGCATAAAAGAACTATAAACTCAAAATTTCTGGAAGATTCCAGCCTAGAATAGTTTTTTAAACTATATATCAGTAGGCTTCCAATTGGAATTACTACTGGGCTTTTTATTGAAAGCTTGTTTCATTAAAAAAAAAAAGAAAGAAAAATTGTTTCATAAAAGAAAATCACTTTTCTTACTAATAATCAACACTAATTATCTTTCTTTCCTTGATTAAGTAAATGACACCAGTAGTCTTTCATACAGACACAAGATATATTTTTATAGAGAAATCTTTTATTTTCTTCACCAGCCACATCATCTCCCTGTTAGGTGCAACAACGCCGTTAGCTCTGTTTCCAAAATAGCTTCCAGATCTGCCCACACTGTTACATCACCGCGATCACCACCAGAGTTCAAGGCAGCATCTTTTCTTTTGATTATTGTATAATCTCCTACATGATCTCTATGTTTCTACTTTTGTCTTCCCCTAAACATTTGCCAAATAGGTGATTTTTTTCACAAAGAAAATTATATCTTTTATCCCCCTGTTTAAAATCTTTTAATAGTTTCTCATGACAGCAGAAAATCTAAATTCCTAACCATAGCACACAAGGTACTATATGATTTTCCACTGCCTATTTTTTTTTTCTCCCTTTCTATATTTCTCACTAAACTCCAGCCACACTGGCCTTCTTATTTTTCTTCCCGAACTTGTAATCATTTTGTTGTCCTGATGCCTTTTCTTGCTGTTGCCTGTCTAAAATCATCTCTACTGGCTCCTTATAAGGCTGATATCTTCAGGTCTTAGACCCGTGCCATCTCATCCAAAAGGTTTTCTCTGCTCACTCAGATATCCCTTCTCATGACACATTTTTTGTTTGTTTGTTTCTAGGCACTTATCTGCGACAGATGAGATACCATACATTTATTTCCTTATTTGTCTACCATGTAAGCCCTGTGAGGCAAATTGCCACTGTCAGCTCAGTGCCCACATCAGTGTCTTGGAAATAGAAGATACTTTGTACATGTTGTTGAATAACTTAATTAATATCCACATTTATTTACCAAGTATGTATATTATTTTACTTTTTCCTCACAGGTGATTTCTTACTTCACTTACATTGTTACTACTCAACTTGCTTCTCCTATCACCAATTAAAATTGTTATTGAAAAATATACTACAAATGAACAATTAAAACACAGATAACCCAATTTAAAATGAGCAATGTTTTTAAACAGACATTTTCTCCAAAGAAGATATACAAAGATATACATGAAAAGATGTTCAGCTTCATTCCTCATTAGAGGAATGCAAATCAAAACCACCATTTCATACACACTTGGAAGGTTATAACCAAGAAGACATATAATAACAAATGTTGGCAAGGATGTTGAGACGTTGTAACCCTTGTGAATTGCTGTTGGCAAAGTTAAATGCTGTAGCCAGTATGGAAAACTATTTTTCCTCACAACATTAAACATGATTAACATGTGACTCAGCAAGTCCACTCTTAGGTATATTTCAAAGAGAAATGAAAACATATGTCCACACTTGTACATGAATATTCAGAAAAGCATTATTCATAGTAGCAAAAATGAAACAAAACAAATGAGAATGAAATGATGAATGGATAAACAAAAAAAAAATTCATACAATAGAATATTATTGAGCAATAAAAAAGAATGAGGTACTGATGAATGTCATAATATGGATGAGGTTTGCAAACTTTATGTTGAGCGAAAGAAGCCAGTCACAAAGGAGCACATATTTTATGAATCCACTTATCTGACAAGTCCAGAATATGCAAACCCATAAAGACAGAAAGTAGACTAGTGGTTTCCATGGACTAAGGGAGAGGAAAATGGGCAGTGACCGTTAATGGGCGTGAAGTTTCTTTTTGTGATGATAGAAATTTTCTAAAATTAGATAGCAGTGATGTTTACACAAGTCTGTGAATATACTAAAAAAACTGAATTGTACTTTAAAAGGGTGAATCATATATCAATAATGCCACAAATAATACAAAAAATTTAAAGTAAAAGGGTATAAAATCTATTTGTTTCTTTTCAGCATAGCTAAAACAATCTCATAATTCAAACAAAACCAAAAATTAAACCATCACATAAAATAAGCTAAGATATTGACTAAATTAGATAGGAGAAAAAGGTTCAAATAAGGAAGATGTGAAAATTTTGCAAACTAACCATGTACAAAGTGAAAATCTCCATACTATTGTAGCTAATCTGAATCCAAGGTCTACGCCGTTCTCTTCATTATCTCATGAATTCACTATATGGTAACTCCAAAGGTCTGCTGCAGATTCATTTGGATTCTTTGGTTCATTGGATCTAGATGAATTTTTCCTCACTCCCCAGAAACACTTTCCTTCTTGACACTTTGTCCTTTTTGGGACAATCGAAAACAAAACAAAACAAAACAATTCTAATCTTTCTAAGGATCCTCCTACAAATTGTTTTTCTTTCTTCTTTCTTTCTTTCTTTCTTTTTCTTCTGTTTTTTAAATTTAAATTTTAGTTAACATACAGGGCAATATTGGTTTTAAGAGTATAATTCAGTGATTTGTCACTTACATATAACACCCAGTGCTCATCACAAGTGCCCTTTTTAATGCCCATCACCCATCTAGCCCATCTCCCACCCACCTCCCTACATCAACCCCTAGTCTGTTCTTTATCATTAAAAGTCTCTTGTGTTTTGTTTCCCTCTCTTTTCTCCACCCCCCAACTTTCCATAAGTTCATCTGTTTTGTATTTTAAATTCCACATGTGAGTGAAATCATATGGTATTTGTCTTTCACTGATTGAATTATTTCACTTAGCATCATACATTCTAGCTCCATCCATGTCATTACAAAAGGCAATATTTCATTCTTTTTTGGTGGCCAAGTAATACTCCATTGTATATGTGTACCACATTTTATCCATTCATCAGTCAGTGGACATTTGGGCTCTCTCCATAAAGAGAATTAAGGCAATTTAGTGACTTATAAAGCAGTAGTGTGTAAGTAAATGAAGATCTCACTATAAATACAAATTCTATTTTGTAATTATAATGATAAATAGTTTACGTTATATGATAGTATTTGCTGCATGCTTATTTTCAACTTTGGAATAGTTTAACAATCTGCTTGTATTGTTTCACTTAATCTTTACAAGAATTCAATGAATTGGGCATTGTTGTAATCTCTATTTTAAAAATTGAGTAGCAAGCACAAAGAGGGTAAAAAAATTATCCAAGGTGATACAGTTAGTAATGACAGAACAAGAGTGTGAACTTGGCCATCTAACTGATTGCCTGATGCTATAATACTTCCCATGTGCATGTAAGCAATGATTTTCCATGTGACAAATGTTAACATCTATTCAGTGAGAATTACACACAGATATACATTGATTCGATGTGGGATACAGCCTTCGTTGTCCTGATAGGCTTGGATGTTTCACTTTTGTTAGCCAAAATATATCATTTGCTTTACTGATTCCAATGTCTCTACAAGACTAGAAAAGCTAAAATTAGGCATTAGGTTTAGAGAAATTATTTTTAAATAGCATGATTTTTTGTAAGTCATTCTCCACATAGAATAATCAGGACTCTTGCTGCAAGGTTACCAAAAATAGATCAGCATGAATATGAAAGGATATGGGGTAGTCCATGTTTAAAGGTAAAGACAAAAATGTGTTTCCCCATGTTTAACTCTTTGTATAACTACTGTAAATGATACTAGTGATAAATGAGAAACCTGAGTACATTGCTTATAAATTCTTGAGGGAGGGTTTGCAATTGGGTAAAGTAGATCATTTTGCTTGGTTAATTTTTTAAAATATTTTTTTCAACTTCTATTTCTTGAGGGACACTAATTTTTACACTAATTGGGAATCCAGTTGGCTGTTTACAGTATTTTTGTTGTATCAACTCCAATAACTGTAGCTTCTTCATTCTGACAACATTTCCTTTATGATATCTGGTAAAGAATAAAAATCTCTTTTGCCTCTTGTATAAAAATGTACCTTTCCAGTTCAAAATATGAAAATATTTGGTAGTTAAGTTATGTATATAAATAAGCAAATAATAAGATTTTATAATGGGAAATGCAATAGCCCTTGTAGAGACCAGAGGATTAAGTGTTAGTTTATTTCCTGGAATGGATTAATGCCTGGCATTAAGAATGTATGTAAATTAACTTATAAATCATACACTGGGTTTGGGATGACCTTAAAAATCATACTGTCAATATAATCTGATAACTTAAAGCACAAATATAATATGTAAACTACTTTACAGTATTTCATAACAAGTATTTATTATATTAAGTCATAAAATAGGTAGTTTTCTTATATATCAAATAAAAACCTCAATTTATTACTTATGATAAAATTAAAATGGGCTGAAATTAACTATCATAGGAAGAAAGATTTCTATAAAGTAGGAATAATGCATACAAGATGTACCTGTGAACATACAGAATATAACCAAAGCTAGTATTTTTTTTAAAGGTGACTATCTCAATTCTGAGATATTTCACAGTCTTATAGTTAAATTTTCTAATTGATTATATTTTATATAAAACTGAATTTGTCTCAATGGATTAAAGTATGGAAAAATTTAACCTAATGATTTTAAACAGTAAATTAGATACCCTTATAAACATTCCTGAAAAATAATTACAATTCTGGGTGGTTTATGATAGAAACTATAATTAAAAATAAAAAATAAATGATATAATGTGGATACGATTGATATAAAATTCCTCTTGGTATAATAAATTATTTAACAAAAATTGTGTTCTTCTTTGTCAGAAAAATGCATTCCAAAGACAAATCCAGACTCACTTTCTTCTCCTTATTTTTTTTTAAGTAAGCTCTACACCCAACGTGGCTTGAACTAATGACCTCAAGATCAAGAGTCACATGCTCTACCAACCGAACCAGGCTGACACGGCCGCAATTCACTTTCTTACTACCTACAAGAAAGACTCTTGTAGTCTGTGCTTACAGTCTCGTAGTCTGTCCTCAATGATTTTCAAGCACTTATTTCCTTCTCAGTAATAAAAGGAAACATTTTTTATGGAATACTAACACTGTGATCTAAGAATTTTCTCCTCTTCAGAGTTTCTTGTGTATTGCTCTTTTACTAACACTTTGTGACAGGTTTTTATCTGCTAAATCAACTCCCGGATGTGGAAAGAAAACATAAGGAAACTGTTGAGAGACACCTTGTCTCAATGTCAGTGTAGTGCACACCATTAATTTGATAGGGAAGGTGTCTTGCCTATTTTACTCTGATAAGTTTCAGAGTGTCAGTGACATACATCATAGTTTTCCATTAGAGAGACCAAAACAAGGAAAACTACAGATTAGAAATTTATATTTTCTCTGACAGATGGCCAAAAGTGTTTGGATATCCTTAAAATTTAGAAATTATTTGTCTTGTCTTTAAACTTGGACATTTTTAAGGCTTTAATAATGAAATTAATACCTAGGGTATTAAATTAAAACCAATAAAATTTTAACTTGAATAGATTTCTCAATTACCAATTTTATTTTACCAGATGTGTTCAGTTCATTTGGATTTCTTCTTTAAAAAAAAAACCACTGAACATTATCTACAATTGTCTAACAAGAAGGTCTGTAATGAATGCCTTATTTTAACAGAAGCTGAAATAGAATTAACAAAAGAATGTACAAACTTACTTTATAATATGAAAAGGTAGCAGCTATATCAACAAGAAGAATAAAAATTTGGAACTGCCTTAATGAAAATGTATTATTTCACAATGACTAACACTTTCACAAAATGTATGTATTTTTTAATAACAATATTATATCGCAAAAGTTATAAGTAAGCAATGCATCACCTATACCATTACCTGTTTCAAGTATTAATTGGAAAAAAAATAATTACATGTACTTTTAATTTATTCATATCCTTCCTCCTTCCACTTCTTATTCCTTTTTGCTTCCATTCTTTTCATTCTCAGCAAATTGGGTAATCTACATGGACTGCACCTCTTTGTATTTTCAGTTTAATCCTAAAACCATTATTTAGTCTAAGTTGCACTGGAGTGTAGTTCTTTCAAAAGTCGATCAATGGCCGTGAGTTGTTGATCATTTTTGCAGTTTCTACCTTTTTTATCTCTTTTCCTTACTCATAAATCCTGGAATTTCCCAGTGTCCTTGTTTTATATCTGTTAATCCTTTATTCCTCGTATTGTCTTTGAAAAAAAATCTCCTTAGTTAATTTTGCATGAAAAAAAGTCAAAAACAAAAAAAAAAATAGAGTTACTCCAAAGCACTACAAAATGAAATAATTCCATTAGACTTTATTAAATGGCTTTATTTTGTTCATTGTTGTTAATTTAGAAGACACTAACAAAAAAATCAAACCCAAGTATAATTTCATTCCTCAGTAAAAACCAATTTTAATGATTGTTTCGTGTATAATCATTCAGTGTTAATTCAATAATAATGGCTTTCTAGGTATATTTATCATACTGTATTTTAATTTTAAGCAATTCTTATTGTGTAACAATTGTTATTGTAGCAATGAGATTCTCCATGCTGGAGGTTCTTTTCCTGGTACTTTTGAATCTCTTGTATCTATTACCATATCTGGAATACAGTGCTAAGTATATATTTGGTGAAAAAATAAATGAAAAAAAATTGGTAGATTTCACCCATTCATCAGGCTTTAAGTGATATTTGTATGCTTATGACTCACATATTGAATGCTTTTTAGTTTAATTTTATCACCATAATTTCAAAATCATATTCTCACTGTCAGCTCATTATAAAGACAGTTTGCAGGGAATTCAAATTTAGCAAATCCATGTCCAAGTTTGTCTGTTTAAAATATAGGGAATATTTTATATGTTTTCATGGCAAACTATTTATCTTATCTTCTAAGTGAGAAACCTGAAAATGTATCTCTGATTCCATCACTTTCCATTCATTCTTCTAAGATAATAATTATTCTTCAATGATATTTCTGCTGCGTGGTATTTATAGTCTTTGTTTCAAATTTATTTCTTCTTTGTCCAGATATTTTTTATGGCACAAATTTCTTAATTTTTATTTTCTCACATCTTAAATCTCTTCTCTGCAATACTGCCCTTGCTGCTTTTGTAATATCAGATTTTAAAGTATATTTTCTTTTACTTAATGTAACAGAGACAACGAAACCTATTCACCAAATGGATTTTCCTTTTCTCTTGGGCATAACTAACCACTATATTTTCCCACACTCCTGCTGAATGAATAGTTCTATGTGAGTAGTTCTGTTCAACAGAATATGACAGAAAATGGTGCACCCGATCCTTGATCTAGACTCTGAAAGGATGCACATAATCTATTTCTTCTCTATCTTATCCATAATACTGGAAGTGAAGAAATGCAAGATCATAGAGAGGTATTCAAATCTCCGTGTCATCAATTTCAGAAGGGATGTCCGGAGTGGGAGTGGGGAGCAACGGACTGTCATTTGGACAATGTCAGGTGTGAGTTTTGAACTGTATTGAACTAAGCCATTAAGAACTGTGGGTTTGGGGCAGCTGGGTGGCTCAGTCAGTTAACCGTCCGACTTTGACTCAGGTCATGATCTCACGGCTTGTGAGTTGGAGCCTCGCGTCGGGCTCTGTGCTGACAGTTCAGAGCCTGGAGCCTGCCTCCTCTCTCTGCCCCTCCCATGCTCATGCTCTGTCTCTCTCTGTCTCTCGATAATAAATAAACGTTAAAAAAAAAAAGAACTGTGGGTTTATCTATTATGTCAACATAACTAAGAGTATCCTGACTCATACAGAAATAGCTATCAGAATAAGGATGTTGTTTTGACCCAAGCCTAAAATACTTAGCATTAGTTTAGCATTTAGGAAGTGTGTGCCTAGGAAACAACTACCAGAGGCTAGAAACTTTATGATCCATGTTATACAGTGGGAAAACATTTGTTAAAACTGTCATCTACAATAATTTTGGAGAGAGAAAAATGTGCTGGCTTGCCTGACAGCTCTAAGAGAAGAGTTAGAAAATAGAACTTTTAAGTAATGTGTGCTGGCTACTAATGACTGTTTTGGAAAGATGTTACAAGAGATGGATAGGCTCAGGAGTGTACTGACTGGCTAGAAAAAGTTCAGAAGTTTAATACTTTCAGGACTAGAAAAGTTTTTGTTCTGTACTGAGAGAAATAAAATTGAAGAGAGTTTTTGAATATCAAAGACCCAGTAAAAGCTAACCGTTGAACAATTGACTTGAGGTAAAATTTGAATTCAATTTGGCTTTTTAGTATACCTTGTCACCTAAAACTACAATGAAACATTTGCTTTTCCACAACCTACCTTATAATTTCATGCCTTCATGCACCTTTTTTAATTGTAAAACTCCTTTAGTCTACAAGAATTTTCTCTTCTTTTTCTAATCAGAGAAATGTTTAGTTAACCTTCAAAAGCAAATTTAAGTCATCTCAAATATAAAATGCCTGTTATTCTGTGTGTGATTAGCAAGTACTTTGTGTTAGGGGTCACATATTTCTTATTCTCCATTAGGTCCAACTTTCTTTTCTGACCAAGAACTGTGCCAGACATTGTATTTTGTAGATTGACTTCCTCCTTGAAGCTTACATACCAGACTAGTCAACTGTGACTCAGCCTCTACTCCAAATTGGGCATCTCCTCAACAAAGGTGGAAATCTCGCTGACAGGAATTGAACATTAGTCAAATATTCTATCATTTTCCTTCATCCTTTTCTGTCATTCTGTTTTTTTTAACCTTTCTTACTTTTGTTCTCTGTTCTTTCATTAAAAACAAAAAGAATGAAATCTTGCCATTTGCAACTATGTGGATGGAACTCGAGGGTATTATGCTAAGTGAAATCAGTCAGTCAGAGAAAGACAAAAATCATTTGATTTCACTCATATGAGGACTTTAAGAGACAAAACAGATGAACATAAGGAAAGGGAAACAAAAATAATGTAAAAACAGGGAGGTGGACAAAACAGAAGAGACTCATAAGTATGGAGAACAAACTGAGGGTTGCTGGAGGGATTGTGGGAGGGGGGGATGAGCTAAATGGGTAAGGGGCATTAAGGAACCTACTCCTGAAATCATTGTTTCACTATATGCTAACTAATTTGGATGTAAATTTAAAAAACTTTTTAAATAAAATTAAAAAAAAACACAAATGACTGTGTAGAATACTTCAGACACTTAAGCTAGATGATATAGATTTGAGTTTGAATATAAATGGGATACTCCCAGATAAGAAGCAGCTATGGTCTACCTGAGACTAAAGTTTCTGCAATTCTGTTTTTGGGAATTGGACAAGGCCCATTTAAATATATTTTTTAAATTATTCCTAACTCTAAATAGTTAGGAATTTCCCTGGGAAATTGGAATTCATGTTCCATTATGTCATTACTAGTCAATGCATTGGCAGCTTAAGTATTATTTTTTAACCATGTACTCAACTTCATTGTTCTTGGAAAGGAATCAATTCCTCTTCCGCCTTTTAAAAAATAGATATTGGATGTTTTATTTCTAAAGGTTAGGTGATTTTTTTGTATGTTGGAAAACATACAGTACCATGTTACAAAAAATTTTTGCAGTGTGTAAAACTGAAGTTTTTCAATTAGTTTTTAAATTAGACAATTTGAACTAATTTTAGTATCTAAATACCATTTTACAATATATAGAATCATGATTTCTTAGAAAAAGTGATGATTCCAGGGATAGGGCAGAAAAGAGTCTGTATATAAATTTAGAGTATCTTTTTATGGCAAAAAGTAAAGATGTGCTCAGAAATTATGGGAATGCATCAAAAATTCAAGGAAGCTAGCTTGAGTGTGTTTACACTAAGAATCATTTGGACATGAACATAAATAATGATAATAGTGGATTATAATCCATCAAATAAAGTCAGATTTCTTGGGGATTCCATATCAAAAATGTTTTTAAAAAGGAGATAAGGAAAATATCTTCCTTACCGTAAATGTTAACTAATGAAAGTAAAAGGAATAATAATCATCATTATGCAACAATCATTAACAACAAATTATCTAAGAATGGATGTTAAAGCTAATGGATGAAATTTTGATGATGAATAAGATATTCACCTTGTCTTAAAGTATAACCACATTCCCATTTCTTAGTTATTACACAATTGACAATAGTTATTTACAGAAAATAATCTGGAGAATACGCCTTACACAAATGATCAAAATTTACATCACCAACATGGGACAAGTTGATATCATCTGCTTCTTGATATGTTGCACTAAAAAAGCTACACTTATATGGTATCACTGTCCAAAATGCACATTCCAAACTAAACGATAAATAACCATCAGACATAACCAAACTGAAGGACACTAAACAAATAAAGGACCTATGGTCTTCAAAATATCCAATTTTTAAAAAACAAAAAATTACTGATGAATCAGTCCAGATTAAAGCAGACAAAAGATACAAGGAAAGTAAATGCAATGTGTGATCTTAAACCAGAAAAATTCAAACAGTAAAATTTGGCAGAAATTTGGCAAAATTTGAGCAAAGTTGTAGGTTGGATGACAGTATTGGCAACAATGTCAAATTTCCTGTTTTTCTCATAAGATATACATCGACATATTTAAGCAAATAGTATCATGATGTGTGCAAGTTATTATCAAGAGGTTCTGAAAATAATGGTAAAAATATACATATGTGTATCTATACTTACATATATATACATGTATAGGTAATGAGAGAGAAAGAGAGAGATGGTGAATAACTCACATGCAGCAAAGTATTTACAAGGAGTGAATCTTGAAGAATATTTGGGAGTTCTTTGTGCTACCCTTGCTACCTTTCTCCAAATTTAAATTTGTTTCAAAAAGTTTTAAAATGTTAAAAACTTCAATGAATTATTCCCTCTTCAGTACTGAGCTATTATAATTTTGAAACTCAATTAATGCGGTTTGAGGATGACAAAAAAAAGAAACTGGAAATTCATTGAATTCAATAACAACAATAAAAACAACAACTACAAAAGAGGAATAACACTTTAAGTAAATAATTGATAATACAAGATAAATACTATTGGTTGTTAAGTCACATTTATTATTGAAATGTTTTACTCATTTTTTGGTGTATAGCAAGACACTTCAAGTTAGTGAAAAAGAGTTTAAAAATAATAATAAGGTCTCATGCAGTAGCAGGAGTGAAATTCAGTAAATTAGAAGGATGGGTCTCTCAGGATTTCTAAAGCTCTTTTCCAGTGTGCAGTTTGTCTAGAGGAAATTACATCACACTAAAATTTGTTAGGATCTCATTAATGAGGTCTGTGCACATTTCAACCCAAATTAACTTTGACATTAATCTAGAACACACCCAAACTGTTCTCTGCTACTATCTTCAGAAGGGAGCGCTGTGTCCAAGCACATGAAAATGAAACAAGCTAACTGCAAATATTAAGACTATAGGAAAAAAAATAAAGATTATTACAATAAAATAACAATTTCTAATATGATTTCAAAATATCACACATTCAGAGTGCAAAAATAGACTTGATTAATTTATTTTACAGTCTCTAAGTATAAATCAACACTAATACTCAGGTTTTTAATATGCACTAGCAATCCCTAAGAATTAGAAATTAGCATTCTCATATTCTTCTTAATTATAAATATATTAATTTCTCTATTATAGTTAAATATGTTTGTCAATTAATCATCTTATCGACACGCTTAAGTGGATATTCCCTTCAGACTTGTAAACAGTATGTATCTACTAAGTAAAATATAGGTATATTGATTGTGCGTGCTTTTAAATAATGAATAAGACATGTAATTAAAGTGAAGGAGTTGTGTATTAAAAATTGATTAAAATGTGAATAAAGTTCAACTACAAAGTGAACATTTTATCCTTCACCATAGTGTTATATATTAGTTTTTTCCATATATAATGAAAATTGTATCACCGTATCTGGCATGAAATAAGTTCTAATTCTAAGTTTTGACGATGCATGATAATACATCTATCTCTCTAAAGAAAACTCAAGTTACAAAACTGTACATTGTTCTCCCTTTGTTTATGCTTGAAAACTGCATTATAGACTTTTATTGTATTCTATCTCAGGTAAAAGTGCCAAACATCCCTTAAAATATTTTTTTCCCTAAAATATTCTCTACATTCTGGCTTACATTTACAATAAAGAAAATAAGAAAATAAATTAATCAATGGGTATAATACCAAAACTAAAGCAAAATGTAAAAAAAAATATCAATTTTAGTAAAAAATGGTGTTACATGCCAACATCTCTCTCTCTCTCTTTTTATATATGTTTTCATTCTCATGATTCAGAAATTAGTGTTCACTGAGCTATAACTGCCCACATAAAGTAATGAACTATGGTGAAAAATTGATAATAGTCATGCTAATTAAATCAATTAAATTGGATACGTCAATATTGTCTCCTCTTTCATATTAAATAGTATCTGAATTATTCAGGTGGTTGTCAGCATTTGCCAAGTCATTGAGGAAAACTTGATTCTGACAACCTAACTCAAAATATCCCATCTGCTATGTGGACATACCCTATTTCACTGCAGGAAAACACCCTGTTCTATTTTCTGATACACTGTTCGATGCAGGACCTGATCAGCATGTGCTTGAGCATTGCAAAGTTAAGCTCACAATAATTTTTGTCATATGAATGATGGGTAATGCCTAACCCCAGCTGTCTTTTCAGCTGTGACCTGTCATCTAGCCTGTCAAATAGCTCAATCAAAAAATCAGTATGATATGCTATTCCTTTTACTGAAAGAAATGCCTCAAGTCACAAAGTTTCACAATACCCTCTGGTGATTTACAGAAAGCTGTTTTCCTACTATATACACCTCTTCTCTTATTGATGTCAGATAATGGCAGATTTAGGTAACACTCATTTTGACCATCATTAGACATTTTTCACATTTTTCTTTTACCTTTTTATTAATAGACTCATTATATTATCTTACAGATGGCACTAAATTATCAAAGCGCCCTAGTGACTATTGAGCCTAAATTGGTTGGTAGATCTGTTTAGTTTTAGTATTCGGGTCTAAGAGATATGCAAAACAAATCAAAGCACTTTGTTTTCTAATTAATTCCTGAGACAACACTGTAAATATAAACATCAAAGTCTTAAAATTGGGGAATGAGATCCTCAACTTACTGTATAGTTAAGATGACCACCCCATATATACTATACTGTACAAATAACTTACCTTTCCAGTAACTGCATAAGCAAGAATGTATTTCCTCAGCCACTTACTTTTTTACTTCATCTTCTTCAGGCAGTCTATCAGCACCATGAAAAATTAATGAGTGCCATGCTTTATTGCCATGCTAAACTTAATGAATTATGAAAGGGTATATTTTTACTTCTGTTCCACTTACATTGATAGGGATATTGAGAGTTAGGAGACTATCATATTAACATAACAAACTCAAATAGAACCACACATCTTTTTTTTTTTTTATGTTTATTCTTGAAAAAGAGAGCATGAGCAGGGGAGGAGCAGAGAGAGAGTGGGAGACACAGAATCTGAAGCAAGCCTCAGACTCTGAGCTGTCAGCACAGAGCCCAGCACAGGGCTTGAACCCACAAACTACGAGATCATGACCTAAGCACCCAGGCACCCCTAGAAACCAACATCTTGAATTAAATTATTGGCATAAATGAATAAAGGTGTCCAGTTCAAATCTAATTTTTCTAACTAGTCTTTACATAAGAAGCAGATTCAGAGCAGTGGTTATCAAATTTCCACGTACTTCTGGAGCTCACTAAAAAATGGAAAAGCGTGATTTTTTGGCCCCCTTACCTAGAGATTTTGATTCTTTAGGTGCAGTATTCACTAATGTTTTATTTTCCTCTATTCCAGGTATATGGAGGTTCTCTTCTCATGATGACCATATTAAACATGTAAGATGAGTAACATAATCTTTTTCATAGGACTGTGATTTGGGCATTGTATGTTACTACAGAATAACTTTGTCCATGCGATCAGCAGGTGAGAAGTAGGATTAGACTAAAAGTCAGCATTTTCAAAAGAGTTTTCAGTTATAAATTATGCGTGTGGTCTATGGATCACAGTTTAAGAAATATTACTGACTGAGACCATGCTTTTGAAATTTTAAAACTTTTTCCACTATGACACATGATTGTAATGGAAATTTGACAACTTGACATTTGATAGCCACTGCATTTAGTCAGGTTCTGCTGTAAAAATACTAGAGAAATCTCAGTTGAAGTATGGGTCAGATCTCTTTATTCATTTAATTCAAGAAAATTTAAGATGTTCAGTTTTGTTTTAGTTTCAGTTTTTCACATGAGTAATGTTCCTTTAATTTTTTTAAGACCATATTTTATTTTATCTTTGTAAAGACTATTGTTTTAGAGCAGTTTTAGGTTTATAACAAAATTAAGAGGAAGGTACAGAGATTTCCCAAATATCCCCAGCCCCACATATGCATGACCTCCCCCATTATCAGCCAGAATGCTAAGTTTGTTTGTTTGTTTGTTCAACAAAGGAACCTATATTGACACATTATAATTACCCAAAGTCCATAGTTTACCTTAGGGTTCACTTTTGATGTTGTATATTCTATGAATTTGGGCAAATGCAAATTTACATGTATCCATCATTATAATATTATACAGAGTATTTTCACTGCCTCAAAAATCCTATGTGCTCTGACTATTCATCTCTCCCTGCCCCTTCGCCCCTAGAAATCAGTGATCTTTTTGTTGTCTCCACAGTTTGCCTTTTCCAGATATCATATTGTTGAAATCCTATAGTATGTAATCCTTTTAAATTGGCTTCTTTCACTCAGTCAATCCTATATGCATTAAACATTACGTGCTGTCATGACTTGATAGCTCATCTCTTTTCAGTATTGAGTAATATTAATATTCTACTGTCTGTATGTGTCACAGCTTATTTGTCCATTCACCGACTGAAGAATATCTTGGTTCCTCCCAACTTTCAGCAATCATAAATAAAACTACTGTAAACATCTCTGTACAGGGTTTCATGTGGACATACGTCTCAACAACTTTGGGTAAACACCAAGGAGTGTAATTACCAGATCATACGGTAAGAGTATATTTAGGTTTGTAAGAAACGGCCAAACTATAGCTGTAATATTTTGCATTTTCACCAGCAATGAATTCTTGTTGCTCCACAGCCTGGCCAGAATTCGATGTTGTCAGTGTTCTAGATTCTGGCCAATCTAATAATGTGTAGTGGTACCTCGTTGTATTATTTTGCATTTCCCTGATAAAATATGATGTGGAGTATCTTTTCATATTTATTTGCCTTCTATATTTATTCCTTGGTGAGGTGTCTGTTAAGGTCTTCGGCCCATTTCTTAATTGGGTTGAATTGATTTTTAGGAGTTCTCTGTGTATTTTGTAAACAGTCTTTTGTCATATGTGTCTTTTGCAAACATTTTCTCCCAGTGTGTGGCTTGTCTTTTCATTCTCTCTGTATTGCCTTTGGCAGAGCAGAAGTTTTTAATTTTAATATAGGCCAGCTTATCAATTATTTTTTTCATGGATTGCGTCTTTAGTGTTGTATCTAAAAAGGTATCACCAGTCTCTTAACATTTTAATGTTCCTATCAATCTAAGTGGAATAAAAATTAAAAATATATCCCTTTCTTGGTGCATGCAGTCATTATTTCATGCATTGACTTTGCTCATTCAGTCAGTACTCAGCATGCTTTTTAAAGTACTAACTGTGTGATAAGTCCTGTTATTATTTGTGTGGAAAAAATAAGGAATAGAAAAATTCACATATCAGGGTTTGCTTGGTTTAGGTTTTAGATTTAGAAGTGAATTAAAGGCCTCTCTCAAATTATTTTCAAACATTTTCCCAGTTGAGATCTAATGGTTTTAGACCATTAGCACTTTATTTAATGCACGGAATGAAGGATTTAGTAGCATGGCCTGAAAGCATCTTTTTTTTTCTTTTAGTTGTTCTCATTTCATTCTTTTGAATGACATGTTAGTGGCTTGAAGGAGAAAATCCAATTCCCTGAGTCTTCTGTATTTCCACCAGCAAATTTGCTCTTCTGCAGTGAAGAGAAAATATTTGGAAAATATTAAGACCAGATTTATTACTATTATTCTGGAAAAAATAACATTTTTAAAAGCCTTAAAGAAAAGTAGCAAAGGTAGTCTGGAATTAAATATTGGTCTTGGTTAATCTGTAGAGTTTTTGAAACAGACTGGGCTGAGCCAGATATGATTGCTCTCTGAAAAAAATGGAATTCTATATGCTAAATAACATTTTCAGCCTCAGATCATTTGCTTTTCAATGCGTGACAAAAATTTACCAGGGAGAAAGGATACATTGGATAAACGGTTTTTCTACATCAGTCTATCTGGTTCCCTTAGCCTCTATCTTTTGGTCACAATAAAGCACGAGAAAACCATGTGCTTGAACTGTATTATATAGTTTCCAAAGTATAAGACTTAGCCAAACTCTTTTATAGTATATGGCCATCATCTTAATAAGTAATGAGTACATGCAATTTCTCAGTTTCTTTTTTCTGTACCTCACTAGTACAAAAATATAAATAACCCTATGGGACACTTTTCTGCTTTCTTGGGGTAACTGACTACTTCAATGATTACCATCGAGGCATTTGACCTGATGCTGCCCTAAATTTTTCTTAAGGTTCTAGTAAAAGCTTCATTTTATTCTCCAAGGGCCTTGTAATTTTGTAACACCAAAATGAAAGTTTATTTTATGCTCAAAATACTGTAGAGAATTAAGGAGATATGTTCATTCATTCAGTAAATGTTTACGGAGTCTCCTCCAGTTGTTAGACTGTAGGAGGAAACAAAACAGGCTCTATGTTCTCATTGAGAAGATAGACATTTTTATGGGGAAGAAAGACACGAACAATAAACAATAAACAATAAATAAACAAATGTTATGTTGCAAAAAGTGATAATAACTGTGAAAAATAAAGCAAAGTGAGACTGAGCAGCAGTTGGTGAAATTTGATAAAAGGCTATCAAGGAAGTACCCCTTGATATTTAAGCAGAGAGCTTGAGGAAATGCCAAGCAAGTCATGTGGAAACAGATGTACAATGGGCTTAAATTGTGAGTGTACTTGGAATATTTACAGAACTGCAATAATTACAGTGTGGCTAAGAGCAGTGTAAACCATTGTGAAAGATGGTTTAAGAGGTGACATGAGAAAGGTAGTTAGGGATAAAGGTGAGACAGAGCAGGGACTGGACTCAGGTCCCCTCAGTCTTGACTGTGAAACCCAGCATTCCTTGATAGTTGAAACTCTATGCCTCCTGAGTAGCATTCCTTGCAGGAATGTGGAAGCAGGCTGCTTACTAAAAGAGGGACTACTGAGGAGCCAATTAAACCAGTTTCTGCCAGGCACCAAAGTGGACCCCAGCGCTGACTTTTCATTGATTTTCCCCTCATTATAATAGTAAAAATCACACCCAAGTGTGGAGATTTAACATGCTAATGACACATGCTATGTGTGACGAAGCATGCTCTGTCCACTATGCCTGCGTGCCCGACTTTCTGTGTCTTTCCCCATCTCTACATGCTTAGATGTCACTCCTTTCCTGCCTGGTCTCTAAAACTTTTCCCTGGCTTGTGTTCACAGAATCAGCCTAAAGGATCATTTCCTTTGTGCTGACTCCCTGTGCTTGAGCATAAATTGAAATAAAACTGTTGCCTTGGAATACTTCCTTGGCCTCAGTCTATTTTTTTTTAAGGTTTATTTTATTTGTTTTGAAAGAGAGAGAGAAAGAGACAAAAAGAGAGAGGGGAGGAGGGGCAGAAAGAGAGGGAGAGAGGGAATCCCAAATAGGATTTGCACTGTCAGTGGAGAGCCCTATCTCATGAACCACGAGATCATGACCTGAGTCAAAATCAGGAGTCCGACGCTTAACTGATTGAGCCATTCAGGTGCCCCAGCCCCAGTCTATTTCTATTGCTTGGAAGACCCAAGTATCCAAGCTGGTAAAAAGTCATTCACAGTAGTCCTCCTACCTATCTCTGCGGTTTCACTCTTTTCTTTTTTTTTATTTTTTAAAACCTTTATTTATTTTTGAGAGACAGAGAGATAGTATGAGCAGGGGAGGGACAGAGAGAAAGGGAGACACATATTTCTGGACTCCTGACCTCTGGGAAGCGCTGGAACATAAATCAGCCAATGGCCAAAGACTTAGTCAATCATGACTATATAATGAAGACTCCATAAAACCCTGTCAGGAGAAGGTTCAGAGTTTCTAGGCTGGTGAGCACGTCAACTTTGGGGAGACTGGCGAGAGTGGCATGCATGGAGAGGGCATGGAAAGTCCAGGCCCTTCTCAGTTGGTTAGGAGTCCAACTTCAACTCAGATCATGATTTCATGGCTTGTGAGTTCAAGCCCCACACAGGGCTCTATGATGACAGCTCCGAGCCTGGAACCTGCTTCAGATTCTGTATATATCTCTCTTCCCTCCCCCGCTCATGCTCTATCTCTCTCAAAAAAATAAACATTAAAAAAGGAAAGAAAGAAACTGGTAAACAAATATTAAGTGTTTTCCTGAGTTCTATAAACCACTCTGGCAAATTAAAATAATCTAAAGAGGAGGCCTTTGAAACCTACAATCTGTGACTATTACCCAGGGTAATATCCTGGGACTTTCAGCTGGCATCTGAAGTAGAAATAGAGGGACAGTGTTGTAGGACTCAACCCTTTACCTGTAAAATCTCATGCTATCTCCAGAATGGAGCTGAATTCTCAGACACTGTGCTGGTGTTCAAGAATCACTTGGTATTTATGGGAGACCCTCCATTATATTGGAAATGGGTACAGGAACCCTAGAAGAATTTCTTACTGTGGGTAACTATTATATTACCTTTCAGGACCTATTAAGTATATTGAATTTCATTCAGTCTGAGAAGAGTGAAATTTCAACTATTTGAAATTTTAGTCTGACAAGTAAAGTGAGAATGCAAAATAAAACAATAATAAAATTCCCTAAAAGATAGCTCTACAAATCCTCTCTACATCCATGCTGTTTTTAGCTAATATTTCCCACCAGCACAATGAAAGATTAGAACTAAGGTCATAAAAATTATTGGGTTCTTCAAGATAAATTTTTGATTGTTTCCCTAAACCTCCTTCCTACTTCCAACTATTGTATCACATTATTTACTTTCCAAAAATGAAATGCAAAATAAAACAAACAAGTCATTAAAGCTGGTGTGTTTCTGTGACGGCGGGGGTGGAGGGAGCTTTTCGTGATTCACAAAAGAAGATTCTGTCTATATTCTTAGGCTCCTCTCTGTCCCACTTCCTTAGAAAATTTCCTAACTTTCTGGTAGTTTAATGTCTCTATGGGGCTTATGTGTTTTTATTCGTAGCCATTTAATAACTTTGGGGGAAGTAAATGAAATGATTACTAGCAAGAAGTTCTTAGATCAACGTTTTAGTTTTGTGACTGACAAAAAATATTAAATGGTCAAAGTTTTAATTAAGCTTTATTGATTCCATTGATCTTAATCTACATGAGACACAGATAGAATTGACCTGTGAATGCATTACACCACTTCTATGAGTATTTTCTAGGTCTAAATTACATAGTGGAAGTGAATGGATGTATATTTCTGTTTATCTTCTAAAATATCATCACCTGTCAAAATATTTGTTTAATAATAAAATGCTAGAATAACATTCTCTGAAATTTTGAGAGACACGGTTTCATGAATAAATAGCAGCTAGTGTATTTACCTTGTCTGGAAGAGAAGTAACAGAAGCGCTTTGTGTCAATCAATATGAAAATGTAATTTAATCCAATGAGACAAAAATCAATTTTCCTTTTTCAAAGTTTCAAAGTAGTTAAATATCACCTGTTCTGCTTAATTAGTTTTTGATATTTGTACAAACTCACCTTTAAACTTCATAACAATAAAGCTTTTGTTTGAGCTTCAGATTTCTTTTCTCTCTCCTAATTGCATTCTGTTTTAGCTGGTTAAAGAGAGGAAGGGAAAGCCTTTTTTTTTTTTTTTTTTTTTTTTTTTTTTTTTGCAGAGAAACCATGTTGTTTTAATGGTGGTGCATAGGATTTTCAGGCTCCAATGATCAGAATAGCTTTCTGCTGCATTCTCAACTGCTATAGTTAATAAATGAAACTTTGCCTGCAAACCACAATTTACCACAAACTGCCATGAGTTTTGAAAAAGGTTAAGAGAATATTCAAAAGTTATATCGATGCTAGTGTTTATGAAAGCAGAAAGGAAAGAGGGACTTGTACAACTGGCAATTGCCACATTTGAATGATTTAAGAATTCAAAATCTCATTTGAAATGGCCAGACCAAATGTCATATATATAATTAATTAGGTAAAGTTGAGTTCGAGCCCCACGTTGGGCTCTGGGCTGATGGCTCAGAGCCTGGAGCCTGTTTCCGATTCTGTGTCTCCCTCTCTCTCTGCCCCTCCCCCGTTCATGCTCTGTCTCTCTCTGTCCCAAAAATGAATAAACTTTGAAAAAAAATTAAAAAAAAATAAAGTTGAGACGAGAGACATAGGTTTGAGTGGGCAAATCCAAATGTGTGCCACATTGCGTCACCTGCGTGACCTTCTAGGGCAAAATCAACTCCAGTTTAGAAGAATAAAGCTCAAGCTCATTATTATTGCCAAAGTTAGTTTGTACATCTTAGAAGAGAAATACATCTGTGGATACGGAGAGGTGCAGCCTCCTTTTTTCCCATAGCTGCTGACAGCAAGAGTTTTGTTTCTAAGAAACATCCTGACGTTAAACTCTGACTCACATTTGGCTTCCCTCAGAATGTGACTTTCGATATCATGATCCCACCATCCTGAGATTGAGCCCTGGGTGGGCTCCACCATGAATATTTAGCTTGCCTGGGATTCTCTCTCTTTCCTTCTCTCTCTGCCCTTCCCCCCACTCAAAATAAATAAACTGTGTTGTCATAGACCACAGAATATCATTGACTTTTGAGAGTGATGTGTATCAATTATAGAGATTTTTTTGTGTTGTCAGCCATTGTTTTATATTTGGCTACAGAATATAGCAAAATGAAGTGATAATAATAGGTAAATGCTGTGAAGTTTCATTTGCTAGCATGTACTGTCCTCTCTCTGGAACTATACCTTGTTTTGCCTTTAAAGTAGAAAAATCTATCTTAGAGTTTTGTGGTTAGGATTACAGAATTAAGTAAAACTTAGTGGATACTTTTACAGAGGAAAAAAAGAAAAGCATAGTTGTTAAGAAAATGGACTTTTGCATTTTTTTTTTAAGAAATACCTGGCCCCTTGATGATAATGGGTCCTTGACAATTTGTTAGCCTCGGTTACCTCTTCCATAAACTGGTGTCAAAACCAAAAACATCAATATTTCGTGTAGATGAGTAAACTGAATAATGTATATAAAACTTTTATATGAGGGGCACCTGGGTGGCGCAGTCGGTTAAGCGTCCGACTTCAGCCAGGTCACGATCTCACGGTCCGTGAGTTTGAGCCCCGCGTCGGGCTCTGGGCTGATGGCTCGGAGCCTGGAGCCTGTTTCTGATTCTGTGTCTCCCTCTCTCTCTGCCCCTCCCCCGTTCATGCTCTGTCTCTCTCTGTCCCAAAAATAAATAAACGTTGAAAAAAAAAATTAAAAAAAAAAAAAAAAAACTTTTATATGATATTTGGCTCATAGTAAGCCCTCAGGATATATTAGGTATTTTTAATAAAACAAAAAGGAAAGAGAAATATAAGCCTTTAACTTTTTTAATGTTTTTGTTATTTATTTTTGAGAGAGAGACAGAGTGCAAGCAGGGTGAGGTGGGGGGCAGAAAGAGAGGGAGACACAGAATCCAAAGCAGGTTCCAGGCTCTGAGCTGTCAGCACACAGCCCAATGTGGGGCTCCAACCCATGAACCATGAGATCATGACCTGAGCCGAAGTCGAATGCTTAACCGACTGAGCCACCCAGGTGCCCCAATAAGCTTTATTAATATTAACTCTATCTACTTAAAACATGTGGACTTTGGGACATATAAAAACCCTGTTGATCAATTATTGGATAGTAAAGTTAGCCCTGTTCTAAGAAAGAGAAAAAAAAAAGACACTGTAAATCTTCTATCCAACAGATGGTGTCCATTCAGCCCTAGGAAAGTTTGGGTTTCTGCTGATGATGATTATTGATTAGCCACAATCCCTTGCTTACTTCCTTAACTCTGCCTCTACCCACGAAAGGGATCACTGTCTTGTGATTCTTTTGTTTGAATCAGCTGGGGTGAATTCTGGTTCAGATCAAGCCATCCCTTGTTTATTCATATAGGAATAATTGTTGACGTTTTCAGGTTGTACTGTAGCACTTCAAATATCCTAATTAGGTTAATACTGGTTTTTTCTTTCATTCTTTGAAACTACAGTGACACACATAAGACTCAATAAATGTATATTAATAGAAATATTCTCTCTTATTACATTTAGTGTAATATCTTTTTTAAAAATTTTTTTAGATGTTTATTTATTTTTCAGAGATAGAGAAAGAGCATGAGCAGGGGAAGGGCAGAGTGAGAGGGAGACACAGAATGCCAAGCAGGCTCCAGGCTCTGAGCTTTCAGCACAGAGCTTGATGCAGGGCTGGAACCCACGAAGCACTAGATCATGACCTGAGCCGAGAAAGGCACTTAACCCGCTGAGCCACCCAGGTGTCCCTGTGTAATATCTTTTTAATATAAGAATAAAATTAAAAAGATACATTATGGGTATTTAGCTCTCTAGCACATGCTTATAGTCTTTGATTCTCTCAAACTGAAGTTTGTCTCTAAAGAAACTATTTTTTCTTCTTTTTTTTTTCTATTTATGTATTTATGTATGTATGTATGTATTTATCTAATTTTATTTTTTAATAATTTTTTTTCAACGTTTATTTATTTTTGGGACAGAGAGAGACAGAGCATGAACAGGGGAGGGGCAGAGAGAGAGGGAGACACAGAATCGGAAACAGGCTCCAGGTTCCGAGCCATCAGCCCAGAGCCTGACGCGGGGCTCGAACTCACGGACCGCGAGATCGTGACCTGGCTGAAGTCGGACGCTTAACCGACTGCGCCACCCAGGCGCCCTGTATTTATCTAATTTTAGAGAGAGAGAGCACAAGCAGGGGAGGACCTGAACTGAAATCAAGAGTCAGATGCTCAACCGAATGAGCCACCCAGGTGCTTCCAAAACTATTTTTTAAGTTTCATTTAAGTTAGAAAACCTTATACCACAACAGATCTATTTCCAAAAATAATGATCAAGTATTCACCAACTCAAAGCTAAAAAATAATAGACTTTACACTAACTTTTAACTTGTTTTTTTTATTTGACTGTGTAATCTTGAGTCATAGTAGCTTCAATATTCTGGATATGAACAGAGTTGACTAGTTACCATGATCCATATGAATTCTAATCTGCTTTGATTATTCAAATCTAAAAAAATTGTAAAATCGGATCTCCAGACTACTAAGGTGATAATAGAGTGACTAATGACTTTTTCATCATTCTTTTAGAAAAATTTTTATAACATTATTTCTAGGTAAAGATTCAAGAGAAAAGTTACTATGCTGATTCATGGTGGAAAACAAAGACACCTGATGCTAAAAATAAATAATTTATTACAGCATTTAAAATTAAAACTACACCAAAGAAAACCACTTGCAGATTCTCACATTCTTAGTGGATTCAATATTGTTTTCCAGCTTAGTACATTATGGGGAGGTCTTAAAATCCAACTCAGTGAAAGATATTTACCATATTAGATATTTTCTGATTAGAAATCACGTAGTACCTCATTTGTAATAAATAGAAACTCAAGAATGTTTATTTCTTTATCATATTTTCTGCTTAAATAACAATATTTTAAAACTTTTTTTTAACGTTTATTTATTTTTTGAGACAGAGAGAGACAGAGCATGAACGGGGGAGGGTCAGAGAGAGGGAGACACAGAATCTGAAACAGGCTCCAGGCTCTGAGCTGGCAGCACAGAGCCCGACGCGGGGCTTGAACTCACGAACCGCGAGATCATGACCTGAGCCGAAGTCTGCCGCTTAACCGACTGAGCCACCCAGGCGCCCCTAAATAACAATATTTTAAATGCTGGAAAAGTTTAAAAACATGAATGAATATAAAACTTCTAGACAATTATTGCAACAGGTGAATAGGTAAAATGTACTTTTTGGAAAATCAAATATGGATAATTTTTAAAAGAGTTGAGAATATCATCAAGAATGTTAAATGTAGAGGAGAGTAGGATGATATATTAGGCTCCCAGCAGAAAACAAAATACAAGTCAGAAAACACTTATTACAGGGACCACTTGGTGGGGTATGTGATTTTTCCTCCCATGGGACATTCATCAATACTAAATGCATTTTTGGTGTCATGACAGGGTACAGGACTGTACTGACATCTAGTGAGGGACTAGGCATGTGGTTACATTTTCTACAATGCATGGAAGAGCTCCACCTTCCTCACACACAAAATCACCTGCCACTAAAGGCTAATACTGTTGATACTGATATAGCCTGGGTTAGGGTAACATACCAAGTACTACTGAGGCGCCCAGAGAAGAGCATCCCTAAGTTGTTGTTACCACTTCCAAACCTCAAAGGACAATGAGGCAAGCTCTCTTTTATTCTGTCCTCCAATGTTTTCTCATTGTATTTCATTGCCAAACCCAAATAGAAGAAGCCGGCAAAGAAGAATGAACACTTGAGGAGTCTTCCAGAGAATAGGATAGAAAAACAATGGAAATTTGATCACGGGTTGGGTAGAGAGCAAACAAAAAATAACCAGAACAGTTTGGAAGAGAAAATCATTTCATAAAATGGGTAACATTGCTATCTATAGCTGGATTTGAAGGAAACAGGACTTGATGGATAAAAGTGGAAACAGAAACAATGGAAGCGTATTTCCAATTGAAGCCTCCATTAATAAACACAGTTCAGGTTACTTATCTACTGTGCCTAAATGTCCCCTGTTATTTTATGTCCTTTAACTTCATCTTTTCTAAAATATAACTTAAGCTCCTTTTGGAATAATTCTTAGCACCCTGAATTTACTATGTCAATATTTGTTATATTATTATGATAATAATATATTATTATCACTATTGCTGTTTATTATTGTGCAACTGTAATAGTATCTCTACCATCTAGTTTTATGAATTTGGGGCTAGTTTTCATATTAGAAAAAACATATTTCAATAGTGAAATAATGTCACATTCATAACATTTATTGTAAAATAATGCCAAATTATTTTTGTAAAGAAAGTGTATTCATACAACTAATCAATTATGTTTTAATTGGGTCTCTATGAGAAATAGGTATTCATTTAATTATAAAGTATATCTCATCAAGAATTTCATTCGGGTGTCTGGGTGACTCATTTGGTTAAGCGTTCAGCTTTGGCTCAGGTCATGATCTCCCAGCTCGTGAGTTCGAATCCCTCATGGGACTCTGTGCTGACAGCTCAGAGCCTGGAGCCTGCTTCAAGGTCTGTTTCTCCCTGTCTCTGTCCCTCCCTCGCTCATTCTCTGTCTCTCTCTCTCTCTCTCTTTCTCAAAAATAAATAAACATTAAAAAATTTAAAAAAAAAAGAATTTCATTGAGGGGCACCTGGGTGGCTCGGTCTGTTAAGCATCTGGCTTCAGCTCAGGTCATGATCTCATTAGGCTCTGTGCAGATAGCTCAGTGCCTGGAGCCTTCTTCAGATTCTGTGTCTCCCTCTTTCCCTGCTCCTCCCCCTTTCAGGCTCTGTCTCTCTCTCAAAAGTAAACAAACATTAATTTTTTTTAATAATTTCATTTAAACATAAAAGTCTTTTGAAATATAAAGTAACTAGGAAAATTTTATCAGATTTCACATCTGAAGTTTGTAAGCAAACTTCTGCTTAGTGAAAATAACAAACCTGGAGTTATGGCATTTCTAACATGAATGATTGTTTACTAACATTTTTCTTCAAATATTACATTTATAGGGGTGTGTGTGTGTGTGTGTGTATGTGTACTTAAATTTCTTATTAGTGTTTGGTAAGTTATTTATCTATACAAATTTATGAATTCTATGAAAGCCTCATGGGAACCTCTATAGTTCATTACGATTGATTATGAAGGATCGCCTGACCTTTCAGTTTCATAAAGATTAGAGGCAACAATTTGAGTTTGTCTCTAGTGGAGGTCAGCAGAGGACATCTTTACCTTGATGGAGCCAGAGATCAGAACAGTGAGCTGAGGGTGAGTGTTGACAGATATCTTGGGATAGCAGAGGCAAAATAGAAGCAATTGAGGCGAGTGATTACCTCAGAAACGAAGTTTGTATTCTGAGATCATCTTAGACTGTCTTTGGGGATTCCCAGTTAGTCATTGGAAAATTCTCAGTGGGGGTTAATATTGAAAGCTCAGGTATTATTTTATCTTAAGTTTATCTACACAAGAATGAGAAATTTGGATATTTTCAATATTGATATATTAAATTAAATATAATTATTATCTCATTGCCTAAAATACAAAATTACAACATGGATTTTTGTATCTTTTTTGGTAAAGTCAAAAATTTTCTTCAAGTACTGAAGAGAAAACTTATGAACATCAATCTTTTTTTTAAAGTTTATTTATTTATTTTGAGGTGGGGAGCAGCAGAAAAAGAGGGGAACAGAAGATCCAAAGCAGGCTTCCTGCTGACGGCAGAGAGCTCAGCACAGGACTTGAACTCATAAAGTGTGGCTGAAGTCGGACGCTTAACTGACTGAGCCACCCAAGTGCCCCTTTGAACATCAATCTTGGTGGAACTTGGTAGAGACATAAATAATGGGTTACCAATTTAAAAACAAACAACAGTCACAACAACAAGAGAAATGGGATCCTGTTTCAGTAGTAACTTTCTATAATGTGTAAATATTGTGTAAATATTTTACATAAAGTAAGTACTCAGTTCATAATAAATATTTCCTTCATGGAATAGAAACACTCCTCCACTTTTAATCTGAATAACCTATGATATTCACTTTAACACCTGAAAATTAAAATTACTACAAAATATACAGTGAATGTTATGTTCTGCTTTTGAAAAAACAATAGGTCAGTAACTATGACATGTATGATTCAGAGGAAATTATAAATTTAAGAAGTAGTACAATTTTACAATTTCTTTTGCAGATCAATTCAAATACGCATAATAAAGCTTCTGCTACCTTATCCTTAATTTCTCAGTCTCTTTTTAATTTAAATTTAGTCTTTGCATCAGAAAAAAAAAGAGGTATTTTTCCTTGCCTCTCCCTTTAATCAATGAAAACTATGATTACCTTTTTTCTCATCCTTATCTTAACATTACATAAGTCATCTTTATCTAGGAAGTATTAGTAAAGTTCTTATTCAATGATAATTTCAGCTTAAAAAACTGATCATCTTTACACCCTGCATAGAGTGACTACAACAAAACGTGTTACTGTATGCATTTCTTATTGGAAACAAAATAGAAATTTATTATCACTAATGAAGTAGATGATTTGGGAATAAAATTTGGGAAGTGAAAAGTAGAATTGGAGATTTTATAGGCTGTGGTGGTTTTGTAATGTTTTACTTTCACTATGCTGATCTGCATTTCCCAAATTTCCTCTCTCTGAATGATTCCCTTTAAGATGGGCCATCTGGGGGGCACCTGGGTCTGACTTCAGCACGGGTCATGGTCTTGTGGTTCGTGAGTCTGAGGCCCACATGGATCCCTGCACTGACAGTGCAGAGCCTGCTTGGGAATCTCTCTCTGCCCCTCCCCCACTTGCTCTCTCTCTCTCTCTCTCTCTCTCTCTCTGAAATAAATAAATAAACTAAAAACAACAACAACAACAAGGTGGGCCACACAGGAATTTCTTGTGCGAGATTTGGAGGGCTGAGATGGAGAAGCATCTGACTCCAGAAGCATGGACTACTACCCATACACTCACCAATCTACTGGCTTATCTTCCAAGCAGAAGGCTGCAGGGAGGGACGCAGTTGGTCTACCAAACTTGGGTCCTCCTTCAGCTTTTTCAACTTTTGGACCTGGCATTTAGCTCCATGGGGAAGGTACCAGCTTCTCCTGCAGGACACTCATACCAATAGTATCAGAGGTGGCAAAAACTCGTATGGGTTTCAGTCCATCCCGATTGGGTCCTGCTTGACTTTGTTCTCCTACATTTTACATATATCTTCTGTCCTAACTAACTTGCCTTGTGGACTCTAGGTCCCAGCATCAGGCATGGACACAATAACCTTACAGAGAATGCCTGGGCAGCTCCCACAATTGTGTAAGACCAAAGCCCTTGACAAATTCCGTATTTTATCCATAAGCACCTTCTATTGGTTTCGCTCCTTTTATTGAACCTGAAACACTGGTTCTTAAGATAAGTCCCAAAATGTTTACATGCTTTAAAGACTCAGTGATAAAACATTTCTTATCTGTGAATAATTTTAATTTAAATTATTTGAAATGGTTTAATTTCAATTAAACATATTAAAATACATTTACTTGACAATGCATTAGAATGCATTGTTGAATTAATGTTAAAACCCACTATAAGTCTTATGTTTGTCAAACATCATGGAAATAACTTCCCCTTTAGGTTACCTTGCTCTAGGTCTCTTCACAATATGTTTATCTAGGAATCCAATTTAACATGAAATGTGTAATTTGCTTTTGCATTATGTGGAGATAAGCTCTAGAATTATATTTTCTTTACTTTAAAGTCCTTTGAATTATAACTACATTTTTTTTCAATGAGAGCTTTGAGAACATGATTAGTGAAGCACAGAAGTGGCATAAATTTGTTTTAAAGGAAAATATATCAGACAATTTAGCCCAAAAGGTATAGCCACTCATATAAATAACTTTGGTAAAGTTTTATTTCCTTATAAAGTACTAAATCTACAGAAATTTCAGGCAGTTGTCAAAGGAAACCTAAATCAAATAGTTCTTTTTCACCTATTTTATTTTATTTTATTTTATTTTATTTTATTATTTATTTTATTTTGAGAAACAGAACACGAGCAGGGGAGGGACAGAGAGAGAGAGAGAGTTCCAAGCAGGCTCCACAATGTCAGCGCTGAGCTCCATGCAGTGCTCAAACACACAAACCGTGAGATAATGACCCAAGCTGAAACCAAGAGCCAGAAGCTCAACTGACTGAACCACCCAAGCACCCTTTCACCCATTGTGAAGACTGTAGCCTACCTATAATCAGTAAGTAGATCTTAAAATCCATCAACCTTGTAGGCAAACAATAGACAACAAAATAATTACAGAAACAACTTTCATAAATGAAAAACACTCATTTATCTTTTTATTCTGGTTGAAAACTTCAGGTTTCAAATGACAATTACAAAATATGGGTGGAAAATTTTCTTTTTAGGTTGTGGTAGTGGGAATTTCAGAGAAGCACAATAATTTCGCCTGTATTCAGAATTTGTATTAAAATCATAGACTAGCAATGCAATTGTACAATAAAATCAGGAAAAATTAGGACTAAATTCAGTAATAATACTATAAACACCCATTTACCTGGCCCTCAGACAACTTGTTATATTATTCATCCCTTATGAAAGAATATAAAGAATATCCCATTAGTCACATTCTTTCATTTATTCATTATTTCAACTCCCTTCTTTCTCTTGCTAAGTAAGACTGAGGACCCAGAGACAGGTGTGTCTGTAATGAATTTAAAAAGATCAACATTCTCTAAAAAACATACATTAATAACCATCCTTTTGTTAATAAATTCTTGTTTTTAGCAAATTGTCTGTGACTAAAAGACTTTTCAGTTTGTCAAAGGATTTTCAGACACTGAAGGTGTCCTGCTCGGAACCTCTGAAGCCCTAATATATAGAAGAACTCTAAGCACAAAGCCATCACTGCATACCGGAGTTTTGTGGAATGAATGTATATATGAGTAATAGCTTTGAAAAATAAATTAAATAAAAAGACACAAAGGGAAGAAATGGAATAATTGCAAGGAGAATATTTGGACATAAAATATAAACTTAAATACTTTTTTGAATACAATACACAACAAAAAAAGCCCACTAAATGTTTGGGTATCATACAAAAGCAATCTATTTTAACTCATCCATATTTAGTTTTGGGCGATTTTTACTGCCTAAAAATGATAAGAAGGCCCAACACAAGGCTAATGCCTACTTTAACATCAAATTGTTCCGTTTTGTACTATTTTTTTATCATGAGATGACAACTTTGCCATGGTAGAGTGACACAGAAAGTTATCTCCTGGCACTTAGAACCAACTGCATTATTAGTGCTTAACTATTTTTGTTATTTTCTCAACCTTGTTTTGTTCTGGAGTGTAATTTATTTCTATCTCACTCTGTGTCCATGAGTGACAAAATTACTCTGAGAAACATATATTATCTCAAGAACTATTTCAACATTTAATCAAATATTATTGAAAAAAAGGACAAATGTTAGTAGGATTTAATGCAACCAGAGGTTTTGCAGATTTGTTTTAGTACTTACATGTAACAGCAAGAGTGACATTTCCATACTGATATAGAATTGCTTCAGTGAATCATAACAACCAGCTCTGTAGTCCCTATATGCTGTTATAAGATGAATTACAATAAATACCACAAAGATCTCACCCACAGATGCATCTGAAAGCATGTCCTCATTTATGTAGTGCTGTTCATTTCTCTATGTTTTATTTATCTTCCTAAATAAACTCTTTGAGAAAAGATAGGAACCTCCAGGTGATCCTCATTTCTGTCTTAAGAGACAGGACATAATTGCCTTGTTCGTTTCCCTTCTATCACCTCTTATTTTAGCATTTAATCCTTCACTCATTAAAATAACTGCTTGAAACGGCATTTCTTGTCAGAAAGTTGTAGATATGCTAAGTGGAGTGTGACAAATGAATTCTATAATTTGAAAACCTCCTGGCTATCAGGTAGTAAGCAATGACTCTTGCCAGTTTTATTGACTATTAAAGAGACATTATATAGCACATGCTGCTACAGATATTCTGTTCCCAAGTTAAAGCTTAATGTGCTAAAATTCTACATCGGACTCTTTGATACTATCTTTCTAGAGTCAAGTCTTACATAGGTGGATAAAAATAAATTTTTTTTTCTTCCCCCTGGAAAGAACATATTTTCTATTATTAAATTATACAAATCAGTACCACCTCTGGATATTTTAGAAATGGCAATCTTGGTAGGATTTATTTTTATAATTAGAGAACACAAACACAAATATTTGTTAAATCTTATTTTCACAAACATCGGTAAGATTTTATTTTTATTCATTGCATAAGCAATGATGTACTCTCCTGCCAAGTTTCCTGATGATTTTCTCTTTAAAGCAGTTCTCATATTGCAACACAGTTCTTTACATAGAATTATGTGGAGTCTAATAGCAAATCTTAATAAATGCAATAATTTAAAAGTTATAATGGTATGTTATAGAAAGGTCTTAGACTTGGGACTTCCAAGTCTTTGTTGTTTACGAATTTTGTGTCCATTCCTCTGAAAGTCTAAAGTGTCTCATTAGAAAGTTGTATGGCTGTGAAGGTCGCATTACATAAAATACATCATATCTTTTAAATGGTGGCTGACAAATAACAGGCCCTTAATAAGTATAAATCACTTTCTACAAGTACTTATATGTCCAGATCTCTCCACCAGGCTTTTAAATGTTTCATCAAAGAAATAAGTACCTATTTTTAACTCAAATTGCTTCCTCTTATAATCATTCCAAGACATAGGCTTGCTCACATCATTTAAACAAAATTATAAGATGGTTGATTTAAATACAATAAACTCAAATTATTTTTAAAGAATTATTGATAAATGTGTAATTCTTTTATGGAAGATGATACCAGCATTAGAGTGAAATTTAATTATGTGTCTCCATCCTCAAAATTACACAAATTGTTTTTCTCTTTTCCAATTAAAATAGGAGACTTATTTTCAAGTTATTACCTTTTTATTGCAACTAAGATGAATTGCAGCTCTAATTACATGACATTCTTTTTTAGGCATAAAGAGCCAATATTTTAAAAATCATATTTGCAATGTCTGGTGAAAATTACAGTCACTATAATGAAGAGTGGATTCATCTATTTATATTTAAAATAAAAGGCGGGGCGCCTGGGTGGCGCAGTCGGTTAAGCTTCCGACTTCAGCCAGGTCACGATCTCGCGGTCCGTGAGTTCGAGCCCCGCATCAGGCTCTGGGCTGATGGCTCATAGCCTGGAGCCTGTTTCCGATTCTGTGTCTCCCTCTCTCTCTGCCCCTCCCCCGTTCATGCTCTGTCTCTCTCTGTCCCAAAAATAAATAAAAAACGTTGAAAAAAATTAAAAAAAAATAAAATAAAAGGCTTCTTAGGGTGCCTGGGTGGCTCAGTCTGTTAAGCATCTGACTTTGGCTCAGGTCATAATCTCCAGGTTCATGAGTTCATGCCCTGCGTCAGGTTCTGGGCTGACAGCTTGGAGCCTGGAGCCTGCTTTGGATTCTGTGTCTCCCTCTCTCTCTGCCCCACCCCCACTCATGCTCTGTCTCTCTGTATCTCTGTCAAAATGAATAAATTAAAAAAAATTTTTAAGTAAACGTCTTCCAACAGCATTAATGCACGTTAACTTCATAAAGTTTACCATAAAGATCTATTAGTACGACAGTTATTTCATTAGCGACTTTTGCCATGTGGGCTTTTGTAAGAAAATTAATTTCTTAGAAGTTTATTGTCAGCAAATGGAATTTTTTTTAAACCCATGATATTCTTATGAGCACAATCAGTATCCAGTGTAGGGCTGGGAAATGTAATATAAAGGGAGTGTGGGAGTAAAAGAGGAGGAAGTGTGATGTGTATGCACAACTGCAAAGAATATTTTTATCATTTCAAATAACTACGTTCCAGAGGACGTAACATTTTAAATAAAAGTATTTTCTTTAATAAAAATGTTCATAGCACTGTAAGAGCCATGCAGACTTACATTATTGCAAAGAGATCTTATTTAAATCTATATTTACTTAAAAAAATTCAAACATTACAAATTCATTAATAATCTACTGGGAAAGGCTTATTTCTAAATAACAAAAAGCTATATAATGATATTAAAGCTTTTTACAGATATTTTTACCTTTCACGTCATATCATATATGACATCATTTCAAATAATATATATTTATACTTTTCTTCTTCTATTCAGTAAGTTTAATTTTGGGGGGGGGAGGTTAAATGTTTTATTTATTTTTGAGAGAGCACAAGCAGGGGAAGGGCAGAGAGAGAGGGCAGAGGATCTGAAGTGGGCTCTCCACTGACAGCAGCGAGCCTGATGCGAGTTCAAACCCACAAATGGCAAGATCATGACCTGAGCTGAAGTAGGACTCAACCAACTGAGCCACCCAGGTGCCCCACCTACTCTGTTGTTGACATTAGAATTTAAGTTCCCAGAATAATGGCAAACATGAAACTCAGGGAAAGAAAATATTGACTCACAAAAATAAAGATAATTCATAAACAAAAGTCACCCCGCCCCACCACCACCAACACAGCTCCACAGACAAAGCAACCTGCAGCCAGCCCCAGCAGATTCAAGACCCTACTGTCCATAAGTTTCATTTTTAATCTATACCCTCAAAAATTAAATTTCTTTTCTAAAAAATAAAATGTGTTAAATATACACATAAATATATTAAATAGCAATTTCAGAATCTGCAAATATTTTACCCACATACCTATATTTTTAAAATATGAAATTATTTACCAAACTATTTGGTTTCTTGGAAAGAAATATACTACAAATGAGACTCTTTCAGTTTAGTGAAATAAATATATAAACTCATAATGACTTATTAATTGTAATTAATATAATTACTTTCATGTCATTTTGACAATTATTTCCAGCTGAATTCCAAAGACACTTTTTTCTTTTAGGGATGCAACCAGTTCTTTTAAATCAATTCAAATAAAATAATGCAAAACAAGAATTTCTAAAGAAGTATATTTGTAAAGTTTAATATGGATAAAATACTCTTTAGACACTCTGAGAGAATTCCCCAAACCTTGGCTTGGAAATTGTTTTTAAATTTCACTAATAATGTCTGTTGAAGCCCTATCAAATTTCTAAGGTCTTTGCATGTACCAGGTGTCATATATCCAAATTACTTTCTAGAAATCTAACAGTTAATGATAAACTGTAACAAAAATATTCCATGGTGTCAAAGAATTGTGAAACATCATACACAGATAACACCCAGAGTGACACATTTCAAATAAATCATCTCAGAAAGGATAAGTAAACATATATTTACTAGCACCCCATATTATTTTAGATTTATTGGTATAAAAAAGTTAAATCTTTTCTTATGTTCAAAAACTTGTTCCACTGAATTAAAATATTGAGATTAAAATAAAAGTAAAATTAATTAAGTTTTCAAACATAGACAACACTGGGAAATGACTGCAAAAGAAGCATCCCTAACTTTTAATTTAACTTAATTTTTTTAAGTCTATTTATTTTAAGAGCAAGAGAGTGGGAGAGGGGCAGAGAGGGAGGGAATTCCAAGCAGGCTTCACACTGCCAGTGTGGAGCTCAAATGCACAAACAATGAGATCATGACCTGAGCCAAAATCAAGAGTCAGACGCTTAACCACTGAGACACCCAGGCACCCCCTATCCTTTTAACTGTAAAGGGGCATTTATAAAATGTGGGAATGATATCCACTGTCTACTCTCCATGGTAAAGCTTAGTTTTACATCATATTAAATTTTTCCAAACAGCATTTTTATTCTTATTTCTTCCTTAATTTGTTCGATTTACATTAATATTACTAGGCACCAAGATTTACAAGTATATTTGCATTTACAATCCATATTATTATAGTGACAATGATAGTTTATACATGTTGAGCAACTATTATGCTCTGGGCACTGTGCTCAACAGTTTGCATGCATTTGTACTTTAATTCCCACACTCTTATGGCAAAGATTCTATTATTGCTTCCAATGCTAACCATCTGATTCTAATATCCAAGTTTTTAAAGTGGCATACTTTATTTATTCTCTGTGATTCCATACAAATGTATGACTTTAATTTTTAAATTTGATAAACTATTTTAAGTATAGAAATGTATACATGTAATAAAATGAACACTCGTATACCTATCAGATAAAGACTAAATCCTTACCGTAAAAATATAACTTCCTGCATATGCCACCCATGATACCATCACCCCTTTTCTCCTGGCATTATTGGAGAACTAACTACTTACATGTTCATACTCCTATAAATTTATACACAGTTTTGCTTTGAGTACTAAAACAACAAATCTCATAAGACTGTTATTATCCTGCATATTTTATATTTCTTTTGTTACTTGTTGTGTTGTTGTTTGGCTTGATATGCTAGCAACATTCATTTTTGTCAATTTACATAAATCCAGTTCATTTATTTTCATGGTTTGGTAGAACCCAATGACATGAACAAACAATAATTTAATTGTCCTTACCCTCACTGAGAAACCCTTTTTTACCATAACATGCAGTAAGTCTCTGGTCATTTGTTTGTAGCATGGCTCATCCAAATATGTGACAGCTTCCTCTGGAGGATGTAACTGAGGGTGAAACTAGGTCATAACTTGGGGGTTTCTTTTACTCTATTAGATGATGCCAAATTAGTTATCAATTACCTTATGGATCTTTGAATTCTCAAAAAAGTAATTCTATTTTCTATTTCTCAACATTTTTACCAGCACTTAAAAACTTTCATCTTTGGCAATCAGCTTGGCCATAAATGGTATATAATTGTGTCAATAATTTGTACAACCTTGATAAGTACATAATATGGAACATCTTTTCTTATACTGTAGATTACACAAGTCTCTTTTCTTTGTTTTTTTTTAAATTTTTTTTAACGTTAATTTATTTTTGAGACAGAGAGAGACAGAGCATGAACGGGGGAGGGTCAGAGAGAGGGAGACACAGAATCTGAAACAGTCTCCAAGCTCTGAGCTGTCAGCATAGAGCCCAACACCGGGCTCCAACTCACAGACCGCGAGATCATGACCTGAGCCGAAGTCATCCGCTTAACAGACTGAGCCACCCAGGCGCCCTAAGTCTCTTTCTTTGAATTTCCTTTCTGTATGGATATTCATTATTATTTATTGATTTGATGTAGTTTTTCACATGAGCGGCAAATATACTGTTATTTATTTATTTACTTTTACATTTTATGGTGCCCTTTGATATCTTCTATTTACGCTTTGTTTTTGTTTTGTTTTTTGGTCTCAGCATGGTCTGTGATTGAATGTTACATTCATTTTTTTCAAGATAACACATGGAAGGTAACTGTTTTCAATAGTTATTTAAGAATTGTTTCTATCTGAAATGATAAAGTTAGTTTATCATGTAATTTATAAGCTTTAGAAAGAATGCTTTCAACGTTTAGGTGTTTAATTGACAATAAAATAAGTTTTGTGTATATTGTTCAGTAGCTATCAAATTCTTTTACCCACAGAGGTAACCAATCATCTGAACACCATTTATTACACAGTTATGTTCTGCTCACTGCTACACAATGCGTTTGTGTCATATACCTGTATGTGTGGGTCTGCTTCTTTACTCTTTATACCCTTTAACTAATCTGTTTATATAATCTGGTGTTAATCGCATAGAGTTCATTACTACTGACAACATATTCTAGTATATGGCAGGGAAATTTCCCAGGCTTCTTTTTGTTTATTAGGAGAGTCTTTGCTTCATTTAGACCTTTGCTTTTCTATGCAAATTTTAAAATCATCTTTTTAGCTTACATATGAAATTTTTGTTAGGATTTCTTGATTGGAGTTGCATTGTGTTTATAGAATAATTTTTGGAGAGTCCACAGATTTATTCTATGGAATATTCCTACTCATTAATATGTTTTAGCTTTTATTTCTGTCTTCTTGAATGATATTTTTAAATAATTCATCCTTGTCTCACTTTATTACTAAATGGTATAATCTTTTCAATTCTTTGTATGACGTTTAATTATAATATTTTAAAATGACTGTTGATATTTTCTCAAGAAATTTCAGAGAAGAAAGGAGAAAATGTGCCTGTGTTCAAATTGGTATCTTGACCAGATTTTTCAATAATGGGAAGAAATGAACGTCACTTCTTCATCTTCCTGCTTAGCATTAAGTGTTGGTGTTGTCCTCTGTAATTTGATGAAATTGATCTAAGGTCTAATTGCAGGTCTAAGGTCTAATTGCAGATCTCAGGTCTAATTGCAGGTCTAAATAATCATATTTAGAATCTCAGGACACTGGTACTGCTCGACATACATGCTATTCCAGCTTGCCAGGCGCCAACTGCTTCCTTTTGGCAGTGTCTGCTTATGTATTGGTGTTCCCCAGGTCTTTTTTGCTGTGGCAACTGTCTGTTACTACCTTTGTCTCTGAGAGCTAGCATTCTATTCACAGCACTATCACACAGAGTTTAAAGGGCTAGTCCTCCCCTCTCTCTACTTATTAGTAGGTGTGTAAAGTAAGGTTGTTGAAATATGTCTCATTTTTGTTCTTATACATTGGAAAATAGTTATGATAAAATAAGACATAAATAGTGTGTAATTGTGTGGCAATTAAGAAAAACCACAAGATATGCTTCTTTATTTTTATTTCTTTACTTTATTTTTTTCTTAGTTTTTTTTTTTTTTCAGAGACAGAGAGAGCAGGAGAGGGGCAGAGAGAGAAGGAGAGAGAGAGAATCCTAAGCAGACTCCATGCTGTCAGTGCAGAGCCCAACAGGGATTCAGTCTCACAAACCATGAGATCATGACCTGAGCGGAAATCAACAGTCAGATGCCCAACCAACTGAGCCACCCAGACACCACTTACAGTTTCCATTTAAAGACTAACCTTAGTTTTGACAGGTGATTTTTTAAAAAAAGTTACAGAGAGAGAAGGAGGCAAACCATGAGAGACTCTTAAAAACTGAGAAAAAACTAAGGTTTGATGGGGGGGTGAGAAGGAGGGGAAAGTGGGTGATAAGCATTGAGGAGGGCACCTGTTGGGATGAGCACTGGGTGTTGTATGCAAACCAATTTGACAATAAATTTCATATTAAGAAAAAAAGCTCCATCTAACCAAGTAACCCTAGAATACTGTTCATTACAGTATTACATGGAATATATATCTAGGATTTATATATATTATCATGTTAATATATATTTCTCATATTAATATGAGAAAGTGACAACAGTATTTACAATGAAACATACATAAATAAGCTCAAAACATGTTCTGATGAAAAAGGATTAACTATTAGAAATGACTAGATCATAGCTAATTAATTTCCTATTAAACCTCAACAAGTATTTTTAGAAAGTGTCCTCTTTTAATTAAATCAGCAGATTTTTATTGTATACTCTAACAACAATTTTCTGAAAACATCTCATTGACAAAGTTTTCAGGAAAATATTTTAAAGTGCTCCATTAGTCTATTAAATAAAAGATGACAGACTATTTCTATGTTATAACATTTCTAAATTAACGTAAGCAAATTTTATTGATTTGCTCTTATGTCTTTATATTAAAATGAGGAATATATAATATCACCTTTATTTTCTCTAAATTGTAAAAACTACAGTGTTTCTCATGCACGCCAGAAACACTAAATCTTGTTCTCTTTTGTTATAAAATCTGTTTTATAGTAGCGCTGGGCAGGCTGCTTTCATTTACACGTTAATTGAAAAACAATAGTGGAAAAATGTTAGCAGGATGATAAAAAGGAGCCTATTTATTTCACCTACACTTAGGTGTCACTTGCTCATTTCTGTTAGATAGGAAAATAACAAGACTATCCAATTAATTACTTGCATAGATTGAAATCTTGCAGCTATCTCCTGGTAAAAATGAGAAATCTATTAATCAATGAAAATGAAATGAATCATAAGCTCCCCTGTCCCCTACACACAATTTTAATTTTTGTCTGATATGGGCTGGGATGTTTGTATAGATTTGAAATGAATAAGCTCATTTATTTAGTCAGATTTCATTCATTAAATGGTTCCATGTGTCTCTGCTATTATGATATCAAACTACTCTAGATAAAATCTTATTCTGTTTTTAAGACAACAGGCTTATTATCCCTATAGGATGGCTAGAATGTTGAAAAGCAATATGTGATATGTTTATAACTCCCTTGCTCTCAACATAATTGAGAAAATACTATTTATAAAGTAGAGGGAGCAGTACTACAGCATATACTTAATCTTGTTTTAAAATTTCTGGGGAAACCATAGAAATGTTTCTCATCTAATAAACTTTGTGTAGGGGGGTAAAATAATCTAGCTGTTTTGCTAAGTGAGACTATCAACTTCCTTTCTGTGAGAACATATAATATTTGTAAAGACACACTTATTTCAAGTTGATTATCTTCTAAATTGCATACTTTTTTTTCTTTATCTTTAGGATAGCTTGATCAAATGTCTCTTATTCAAATTTATTGAGAATTCTATGCCTGACTGTTAACTGTAATTTCAATATTCTATCAAAATAACTATATGTGTGGTGTGTGTGTGTATGTATATGTGTGTGTGTGTGTGTGTGTGTGTGTGTGTATATATATATATATATATATAGTTCTAAATTCATTACAGAAATAAGTGATTTTGGGGCTCCTGGGTGGCTCAGTTGGTTGAGCTTCCTTGGTTTCTGCTCAGGTCATGATCTCATGATCCGTGAGATTGAGCCCCCTATGGGGCTCTGCACTGACAGTGCAGAGACTGCTTGGGATTCTCTCTCCCCTCTCTTTCTGACCCTGCCCCCGCTTGTGTGCACATGCTCTCTCTCTCTTTCAAAATAAACACAAAATGAAAAGAAATCATTGTGATTTAGAAAGGAGAAAAACATAAAAATACGAGACTCTTCTATAGTATTAAAGGTAATATTATTGATTTAAGCAAACTGCATCAAAAGCCAAGTGGAGGAAGATAATAGTTAAATATTAGCTGTCATGATATAAAAATTAACTAGTAGTATTAAATTGCTATCTTTGTGATTTTTCTAAAATCTGTTAACATTGAGTAAATCAATCTATCATCCATCTATCATCTATCTATCTATCCATATTCTAGAGTTTTCCATCAAGTCAATTAGAAACTTTCCCTTCAGTCAGGCCACTTAACAAAGTTTTGAAAGTTAACAGTAAGAAAGTAAAAATATGTAAAGCCAGTTGCCAGTAACTTCACTGTTTATCTTGGAAAAAATTGTTTTTATTGTGCCAAACCCTAAGGGCAAGGTGCTGAGCTCTACTTAATACTATCAACACGTGAGGAGACTGTGACAAACCCATAACCTCTCATGTCCCCACTACTTCACCTTCCCCATGGACCCATGCAGAACTCAGTGTGATCCCCTTTATCATTATTCCTCTGATCACTTCAGGTCCATCAGCTCTGTTCACTATTTCCATGTTACTCTTATGCTTAAAATAATTTTTCTTCTGTTCCAGTATTGGTAAACCTGTAAGGCTAGGATCTGTCCTTATAAACGCAGAGTAAGCCCACTTCTACCTGGAATATTGCTTTCACTTTGGAGATTTTTCCTATAATTGGGATGATAGCCTCCGTTTCAAATTGCACAGCTGTTTCTAAAAGTTTTAGTTACTCCTTGGTATTTGGTCTGTGGAGCAGCATAAAGGTTTCTATTTCTTATATCACAAAATAACTCTCATTGACACCCCCATCATCCATGTACACATCCGTCTCTTCATTCACACATCTACCTATTATTTTAACAATATTTATTGAACATCCACTGAGGGTTAGGTAATGTTCCTGGTGTAAGGACTGCATAATTACACAAAGCAGATAAAGTTCTTGCCATTATAGTTCTCACATTCACATGGGATAAACAATAAACAAATAAATTATGCAAGAAACAACAAGTGTCGCAGGATTTGGAGAAAAAGGAACCCTCTTTCATGGTTGGTGGGAATGCAGAGTGGTGCAGCCACTGTGGAAAAACAGTATGGAGTTCCTTAAAACTTTAAACATATAACTATCCTAGGATCCAGGAATTTACCCTGGGTATTTACCACAAAAATACAAAAACACTAATGTAAAGGGACACATGCACCCCTCTCTTTATAGCAGCATTATTTACAATAACCAAAGTATGGAAGAAGCCCAAGTGTCTGTCAATAGATGAACAGATAAGAAAGATGTGGTATCTATCTATCTATCTATCTATCATACATATAATATATAAATTACATATATAATGGAATATTTTCAGTCATAAAATAATGAAGTCTAGCCACTTGCAATGACATGGATGGAGTCAGAGAATATAATACTAAGTGAAATAAGTCAGTCAAAGAAAAACAAATATCAGATGATTTCACTCATATGTGGAACTTAAGAAACAACAACAACAACAACAAACGAGCATAGGAAAAAAAAGAGAGAGAAAGAGAGAGAGAAACCAAAAACAGACTCTAAACTGTAGAGAACAAACTGATGGTTACCAGGCGCGCCTGGATGGCTCAGTCAGTTAAGCATCCGACTTTGGCTTGGGTCATGATCTCACAGTTTGTGAGTCTAAGCCCCACATCGGGCCCTGTGCTGACAGATCGGAGCCTGGAGCTTGCTTCTGATTCTGTGTCTCCCTCTCTCTCTGCCCCTCCCTTGATTGCACTCTGTCTCTCAAAAAGAAATAAACATTATTTTTTTAAAAAAAAACCAATGGTTACCAGAGGGGAGGTGAGTAGGGGGATGGGTGAAATAGGTGATGGGGATTAAGGAGTGCGCTTGTTGTGATGAACATCAGGTGATGTATGTCAGTGTTGGAGCACTACAATATTGTACATGTGAAACTAATATAACACTGTATGTTAATGATACTGGAATTAAAATAGAACTTAAAAAAAGAATAAAAAACAAAGTATGTGTGCTATGTAGTTATGTGATGCCCGCTAATAGGGATAAGGAATCCTGTGTGTTTCTATCTCACAGAGGATAATCAGGTAGAGTCTCTGACAAAGTCACACTGGAGCAGGTTAACAAAAAGAAGTATAGGACTGAGCATCTGTGGTGGCATCAGGAAGGTATCACCACAGATGCTCAGTCCTATACTTCTTTTGCAGGTCATGATCTTGCAATCTGTGAGTTCAAGCCCATGTCGGGCTCTGCGCTGACAGCTCAGAACCTGGAGCCTGCTTCAGATTCTGTGTCTCCCTCTCTCTCTGCCTCTCCCCTGCTCTGACTGTGTCTCCCTCTCAAAAATAAAAACATAAAAAAAATTTTAAAGACTCTTAATTATACTCTGAATAAAATGGGAAGCTATTGTAATACTTTGCAAAGACTGTTAATCTGATTCAATTTTGTTTTAAAAAGATCTTTGACTACTATGTGGAGACTCCATGTTGGAAAGTGTGAGAACAATTAAGAGAATTATTGAAATAATGCAGGTAACGGATTACTTTAGTCTGCACCAGAATAAAAAGAATGATTGGACTGTGTGTGTGTGCGTGTGTGTGTGTGTGTGAGTGTTTGTGAAGGAGAAAATTATTAGATATTAAGATGATTTGAATGTGAGGTAAAAGGGAAGGGAGTCAAAGTTCCAATTTGTGTAGGTCTTTATGTGGCATGTGTGTGCCACAGTGACTAGTTAATTCAGTGTTCATCAACTAAAGTGTCAGATTGTGAGAGAATATTTTTACAGAAAAAATATCTCCTGACCTGGATTCACTAACTTTGAAGTAACTTCTAAATGGAGCTATGTTTGCAGTTTGACACACAAATCTGGGTTTGAAAGTAGAGTCTATTTTCAAGATGCAAAGTTTGAAATCCTTAGAACATTAATGGAATTTTCAGACATGAGACTTAAAAAAAAGTCAGTGTTGAATACAAATAATAAAAAAAAAAGAGAATGGCCCCTTCTTTAGTCTTGCACATATATAACATGTAAAGTCCTACATTCTAGAAGTTGCTTAAGAATCTACAGAAAAGGGTTGCCTTTGTGGCTCAGTCGTATCTTGATATTGGCTCAGGTCATGATCTCACAGTTGTGAGGTTGAGTCCCGCATTGGTATAAAGTCTACCTAAAATTCCCTCTCTCCCTCTTCCCCTGCTCCTCCTGCAGTTGTGCTCTCTCTCTCTCTCAAAAAAAGAATCTGCAGAAGAAATTGAGTAGAAGTTATGCGTAATATAGAAAGAGAACCAAAAAGAATGCTATTCCAGAATTCACATGAAGAAAGTTTTTCAAGAAGGAGGCATTTAAACTCTGTCAAATACTCCTGACAGTTCCAGTAAGATGAAATCTAAGAGTTTTGCATTGGATTTGGCAATATAGCAGCTGCTTGTGACCTTGACAAGAAGTTTCTTTGAACTAGCAGGCATGAAGATCTGATTAGAGTAAATACAGGTAATAACTGGAGGTGAAGAAATGGAGTTAGTGAGTGTGACAATGTTTATTTAGGTGTTTGATTTCAAGGGGAGATGAAAAATGAGGTAGTTGCTTAGGGGTAAAACAAGATCAAGAAAAAAAAAAGTTTTGGTATGTAAGACGTACAGTATCCTTTGCTATTATACCTATAGCATGTGTTTGTTCAATCAGAATGATACATTCAAAAACACAATGATGGTTAAGAGGAAGAATATAATTCCCAGAGCAATGTCTTTGCTGTGTAAGAAGGGATGAAATCTAATTTACAAAGGAGGTCATTGGCCTTACAGAAGATTATAAGAATTTACCTATCCTAAGAATACTTAAAGCAAATTTATGTGCAAGCAAATTTATTTATGTGTACAAGGAGTGTGCGGAATGTCTTTTTTAATTGCTTCTATTTTCACTGAGAAATAGGTAGTATGCTTATCAATAGAGTCTTAGAGTAGAAAAAAGATTTTCTGGTGGCTTGAAGAGTGGAGAAAATTTTGGAAAATGCATCCAGGAAAGTGGGAGAGTGGAGCAGAAAACTGATAGAAAATTGAGAAACACTTAGAACTTATTCAATATTATTTGTCCCAAATATAAAGTGAGTACAATCAGTGCAGTTTTCTGAGTTTTTCAAACATACACCCATCTAGGATTAGATACAAAGTAGATAATACTTTGGAGTTAACGAGAGTAGGGATTAAGATAGGCAAAAAGAATGATTACATTAGGATTTATGACTTATAATTTCCCAATAGACTTTAATACACTTTTCTACTAAAAATGAATATAAGAGGGGCACCTGGGTGACTCAGTCAGTTGAGCATCCAGTTCTTGAGTTTGGCTAAGACCATGATATCATGATTGGTGAGATTGAGCCCTGTTTCAGGCTCTGTGCTAACAGAATGGAGCCTGGTTGGGATTCTTTCTCTCCCTCTCTTTCTACCCCTCCCCATTTGCACTCTCTCTCAAGATAAATAAACACTTGGGGCGCCTGGGTGGCGCAGTCGGTTAAGCGTCCGACTTCAGCCAGGTCACGATCTCGCGGTCCGTGAGTTCGAGCCCCGCGTCGGGCTCTGGGCTGATGGCTCAGAGCCTGGAGCCTGTTTCCGATTCTGTGTCTCCCTCTCTCTCTGCCCCTCCCCCGTTCATGCTCTGTCTCTCTCTGTCCCAAAAATAAATAAACGTTGAAAAAAAAAAAAAGATAAATAAACACTTAAAAAATAGAAATTAATACAAGTTTATTTTTCTTGGAGAAAATAGAATTTCTTTTTCCCTACTTTTCGATCCAGAATAGCTGAGAGAGAAAAAAGAGAGAGAGAGTCAGGGAATTCCCCTTCCCTTTGCTACCATTTTTGTGTTGTATTATTATTATTATTATTTAAATGTTTATTTATTTTTGAGAGAGAGAGAGGGAGTGCAAGCTGGGAGGGGCAGAGATAGATGGGGCCAGAAAATCTGAAGCAGGCTCCACGCTGACAGGCTTGACAGCAGTGAGCCCACAGTGGGGCTCAAACTCACAAACTGCGAGATCATGACATGAGTTGAAGTTCAACACTCAACAGATTGAGCCACCCAGGTGCTCTTTATGTTGTATTATTTTAAGGTCTGATTGAAGCAAAATCATTTTTCCCCTGACTAACTGCACTTAACACTACTTTTCCCAATCTCATTGATGCCATTTAAGGTCAATCCTATGACTTCTCTTTTCAATAGATTTTGATTAAAAATAGAAGTACCCTTGGGGTGTCTGGGTGGCTCAGTTGGTTAAGTGTCCAACTTCGGCTCACGTCATGATCTTGTGGTCTGTGAGTTTGAGCCCCACGTCAGGCTCTGTGCTGACAGCTCAGAGACTGCAGGCCTCATATTCTGTTTCCCTCTCCTCTCTCTATGCACCCCCCACTTGCACTCTGTCTCTCTCTCAAAAATAAACATTTAAAAAAGGTAAAAAAATAGAAGTATCCAATGATTCAGCAGTTCCCTTACTAGATATTTACCCAAAGAATACAAAAATACTAAATCAAAGAGATATATGTATCCAGTGTTTATAGCAGCATTATCTACAATAGCCAAGATATGGAAGCAGCCCACATGCCCATCAACTGATGAATGTATAAAGAAGATGTGATATAAATATACAATGGAATATTAACCATAAAAAAAGAAAGAAATCTTGCCATTTGCAATGAAATTGATGGAGTAGAGAGTATTATGGTCAGTGAAATTAGTCAGAGAAAGACAAATACCATACAATTTCACTCAAATGTGGAATTTAAGAAACAAAACAAATAAGCAAAGGAGGAATAAAAAGAGAGAGAGGCAAACCAAGAAATAGACTCTTAACTATAAAGAACAAACAGATTGTTACCAGAGGGAAGATGGGTGGGGGATGGGTGAAATAGGTGATGGGGATTAAGGAATGCACTTGCTGTGATGAACACTGGATGTAGTGTGGAAGTGTTGAATCCCTATATTGTATACCTGAAACTAATATTACACTGTATGTTAACTAACTTGAATATAAATACAAACTTAAAAAAACTAAATCAATAGCCCGAATAAAGTGACTATCTCCCATTACGTGGGTGGGCCTCATCCAATCAGTTGAAGGCTTTAATATAAAAAAGAAAATTCACTGGAGGAAAAGGAACCTTTACCAAAAGACTGCCTTTGGACTCAAACTGCAGCTTTTACTTGAGTCTCCACCCCACTGGCTTAGCCTGCAGAATTTAGACTTGCCAGCCTCTACAATCACATGAGACAATTTCCTAAAATCTCTCTCCCTCTTTCTAGATAGATAGGTAGATAGAATGATAGATAGATAAATATATAGATAGATAGATGATAGATGATAGATAATCACTTAGATACATAGATATATAGATGATAGATTTATATAGAAGTATATAGATAGATGATAGATAGATGATAGATAGGCCTATATACATACATACACACATCATATTGGTCTGTTTCTCCAGAGAAATTTGACTAATATACTATATATAATACATATACTCTGAATTCCATGGAGTTAAACTTATATTCTCCTCTGCCTTAACCTGCTCCATTTTACACACCTGAAGTGGACGTAACTGATTCTTTCTCTAGTTTTCCCCAGTCTAATGTTTTTTTTTTTTTTAATTTTTTTTTCAACGTTTATTTATTTTTGGGACAGAGAGAGACAGAGCATGAACGGGGGAGGGGCAGAGAGAGAGGGAGACACAGAATTGGAAACAGGCTCCAGGCTCTGAGCCATCAGCCCAGAGCCCAACGCGGGGCTCAAACTCATGGACCGCGAGATCATGACCTGGCTGAAGTCGGAGGCTTAACCGACTGCGCCACCCAGGCGCCCCCTAATGTTTCTTTTCCTCACAATCTCTTCAACTTGCTTAACATGGTTAGTGATCCTTTCAATGTTGGAACAGTGCCCAGGCTAAATCCTAGTTGACTTGTAATTATCTGTCATTGACATTCTCTAAGTTCAGTAGATAATCAGACTATGTTTTGTGGAAAGCTGTGTAGACTTTTCAGACTCTCCTCCACTGGGGGCCCCTCACCTGTGTTTCCAAGAGAAGATATATTTCTACCAGATGACCACTTAAAATTCCTCCCCTAACTCTCTTGATAGGGTCCATGCCACCTCAGGCAGTCGAGAAAAATATAAAAATAACTGCACTCCAACCTTTTTTCTTACTCCTGACAGACAGCTCTAAGCATTCCTTGCCCCACCAAATTCTAGGAGCTTTCCTCAAGAAGATCCCTCTCCTGGTTCTGTCCATCCTTCATTAAGTCTTCATGAAATTAACCAGCCTCCCTCTGTAAGCAGACTTCAGCAGACAAATACAAAATTCTGTTTGGTCTTCTCATAAAGTCTCTTTGCCTAAAACTTGATGTGAGACTAAAAAATAATTTTCTCCCTTTCCACTTGTGAAAAAAGAGAATATAACACAGAGTTGTGATATTCACCAAGAAAATTCTAATATCCAATTTACTGAGGTTTAAATTTAAATCATCTTTCATATCCACCATCTGACTAGGCCACCAGTGTTACAAAACACAATTGTTAATCCTAAGTGAAGCAAATGTTTTCTTTCCATAATCTTGGTTTTTCTCTGTGTACCTCAGAATTATAAATTCTAACTCCAATGATATATATGTAATTCTAAATATAGATATAAATGTGTATCTGATCCTTTTTATTGCAAATAAGAATACTAATCATAAGGTTTTGTTATTTTGTTTTGTTTGTGTGCATCTCTACTTTTTAATTTGCTCATTTCTGGAATAAGGTTATTCTCCCTTATTCCTTTAGGGTTTAATTACATATTTTTATTAACCACTTGGGACAAAAGTACATAAATATACAATGAATAAACTTCTGAAAGCTTATGCTGATGACCTGAAGCAGGGATGAGCTCAGATAAGTGACTTCATAGCCACCCTACCTGGGAGGATAAAATTGGGTTAGGGTGTGAGAAAGTTTGCATACAAAATGATATTTTATCCATTGACAAGAAATATAGATTGAATTTGTGTTAGAATCTGAAAGGTGTTTCTCTTTTTGAGTGTTAGAGTATATTTTTCCTTTTTCAGAATCTTTCATAAGAATTTTGAAAAGACTTTGTAAGAAGGAATTTTGGTACCTACATGGAAACATATTTTTCTTATTTCTGTGCTGAGATTTTATAGACAATAATTCTCAGTTGGAAAAAAAATCACTGAAATATGCATTATAAACACGATCTCTTTTTTTTAAATGCAGGTAGTTCCTCTCAGAGCCTTGTTTTTATGAGAATGTAGCCAGATGACTTATCTTGTGAATTTCCCTAGAAGCTAGCCTGTTTGTCAAGAAGTAGAGGGAGGGCAAGGAATTAAATTTTTATTAGTGCTACTGCATGAGCTTATATGAAAAGCATATACAAAATACATGTGTATTGATTTATTTTGCTTAAATTTAAAGCAAATGTAAAATTTTAAGAAGAAGCAGAATTTTATTTTAATGTCATATTTGCTTTAACTGCTTTGAATTTTTAATTTTATATTCCAGAACTAGACATTTAGAAATAAAAGAAATAATGACATTTGTTCCATTAATAATACTTAGATACAAAGGAGTTTTGATATATGAAATGTTAAAATTTGAGATATGTTTTGATAGTTAAAAGCTTTAGCTAAACTTATGACTAATTTCAAGCTATTTAAAGGGCTCTTTACACAAGTACTTATTTGTGGTAATGATTTAGTATGCACATTTAGTAGTTATAAATTATATTACACATTATATTAAAGCTGCAAAAGAGATTAAATGATTCAATTTTGAAGAAAAAGACAATGGTATATTCTTAGTCAAATTGTTAAATACATGATATTTTGTCTGGATAATTTCTTCTGACACCATTATTTTTCTTGGTACCCATCTTGATTTCCATTTTCTGTTCTGTTTTCTTTAACCCAACAGCTTTAAGGAACATCCTGCTTTCTATGGGATGTTTCGTATTTACGGTAGCCTTATAGAGTGTGAGAACAGGGGAGCTGAGTTCTAGACAAACATAAGGAGAAGCAAAACTCTAAGCAGTTTGTATTCAATATTACTAAGATTACATCTTAGCCAGATTATTTATTTTTACTGAAACACTTAGTATTTTAAACATTTTGATTGAGAGTTTTCTTTGTGCTATACCCTGCATTAAGCATTTGTAGAATTCAAAAACTAAAGTGGACATTGTTTCATGAAATTTTGTTAGTGACTAATCTACTGGAGAATCCACACTGGGGTACTGCCTACTACACATAAGATGCATGATACACTATGGTCTAGAGACACTATAAATTAATAGTGATTGCACTGTAATAATTACTGGATTTACTAAGTTATAAATAATTCCTGAGTATATATTGTATCTATGTGGTCTTTTTTAACCATCGGTAGAAAATGTCTCTTCTTCAGGAATTTTGAATTTGGGGACCAAGGGACACTTGGTTTTATGCGTTCCTCATAGTAGCTAAAGCTCACGTGCAGACACCGGTCCCCTGATTTTTCTAACACATATAGAAAGCGAATGTGCAGTAAGGAAGGAAAATGAAACAGTTATACAGAAAAATATAGAGATCACAGTAGATAGAAAAACTCCCAAGCCCAAATGAAGTCTCTAGCCCTAATCATGGTTTTAATATTTTCAGCTGCAAGTTTGCTCAACTGGATACTGTTTGCTCAACTCCCCTTTACATTTCTTGAATTAGACCTCTGTCCCAACCACAAATCTCTCTCACCCCCTTTTTTTGTTTCACGTAAAGTATCTGATGTTAGTCACTTGCAATTAAAGTAGTACTTATTGGGACGCCTGGGTGGCTCAGTCGGTTAAGCGTCTGACTTCAGCTCAGGTCATGATCTCACTGTTCATGAGTTCGAACCCCGTGTTGGACTCTGCTGGCAGCTCAGAGCCTGGAGTCTGCTTGGGATTCTGTGTCTCCCTCTCTCTCTCTCTGCCCCTCCCTCACTCATGCTCTCTCTCTCTCTCTCTCTCTCTCTCTGTCAAAAATAAACATTAAAAAATGTCTAAAAAAAAGTAGTACTTATCAATACAGGACATATCATTTTTTTGTACTGAGAAGAAATATTTCACGAAAAAAGAATGATGCACTACTCTGATCCAGAGCAATCATATCACTCAATTCCAATTTCTGCTCACTTTTTACATACATGTGCTATTTTTCTCAAAATAAGGAATGAGTAAATTATAAATGAAAAGACAGTGGAATGCATTCAAATAATCTAAACCGATAACCTCCTAAAAGACAAGACTTGATTCTCATAGGCTTCAGTGATTTTTGTGATAGAAAAGAGCATAAGTTACAAAGAGAAAAATCTTGAGAATCAGTCTTTAAATATAATATACTGTAGGTTTTTTTAAAATATAATATACTGTAAACTTTAAATATACTGTAGGAGAGCACTTGGAGTGAGCACTGGGCATTGTACGCAAGCAATGAACCATGGGAATCTACTCCTGAAGCCAAGAGTATACTGTATACACTGCATGTTAGCTAACTTGACAATAAATTATAGTAAATAAATAAATAAATACAATGCATTTGCAATGTTAAAAAAAAAAGGTATGAGAATGTCAAATGGTCACTAAAAAAGGCTAGAGAAGATAGGGCCACATCTAGCATGTCCGTGAAAGTTAATAATTAAGAACAGTCAGGCACTTGTATATCACCACTACCAAAGGATGGAGTTGTCTTTGCTATCTAGTATTAGATAAATAATGTAAAACTCTGAGTATTACAATTTATTCTCTTTTTCTAACTGAGTCACTCAGTCAAGAACCTAATTTGTTGGCAGGAAAGACTGGGCTATCTATGAATATCCTGTCTGGCAAAAAAAAAAAAAAAATGAAAGAAAGAAAGAAAGAAAGAAAGAAAGAAAGGAAATTGGGGAATTATGCCCAATGGAAATAATAGAAAATTCCTCAAACTTGTTAGAGGATTAAAATGTCCTGTGGGCAAGAAAAGACAAATGTTAGGCCCTTATTTATTAGATGAATTAAAGACATGGACACTAATTTATAATAAAGAATAAAATAAGAAACAGAAAGAATCTTACAGTTTTTTTACCGCAAGTTTTTTAACTTTGTTTAAAATCCATCTGATTTGTTCTAATTAAAGAGCACATTAAGTCAGTTTGAGATGCACTTTTATTCATAAAATGTACAGCAATTAAAAATAGCAAAATTAGTATTCAGGAGTGTGAAAGAAAATAGTTACATTACACTGCTCAGGAATGCATAAACTAGTAAAAACCATCCTGGAAAGATACTTGATAATAAATAGAAAAATATGTAAAATGTACATATCTTTTATGGAGCATTTCATGTTCAAGGCCTTATAATTAATGAGTAGAGATATGCACTATGCTTAGTGAAAAATATGATCTCCTGAAAGTCTTTGCCCCACTCCTAACATTCTCCTTCTGCAATCTTATTGTTCATAACCAACGTGTCATTAATTCCTATTTCCTTTTGTTTCAAAATTTGAACACAATGCATAATTCCCACTGCTGCCTCCCTATAGATGTCCATTATTTTTGGCCTTGAGCATTGAAGCAATCTCCTAACTGATCTCCTGCTTCTCTGTCCACCTATTACCCTATCCTTATCTAGAGAGCCAAAATGCCACTAATTCAGATTATGCTACTCTTTTTTTTAAAAGAATCCCACAAAGACTTATCGTTTCTTTCCCAGTAAAAGGTAAATTCTGTCTAACTCTGACCCCTAAAATTCAGCATGACCTGACGCTCTGCCACCTTCTGATGTCATCCCCAAGTGTTCTATCATGTCCACTTCAATCCAGCACTTGGCTTCATTCCCATGGTATGCTGGCACTTTAGGACTATGTACTTGTTTTCTCTTTCTGGAATGTTCTGCCAGATATCCATGTGACTGGTTTCTGATTCATGTCTTCATCAAAATATTTTCTCAGAGAAACCTGTCCTGATCACTCTAATCTTTCACACAGCAAACCCTGATAATATGCATCTGCCTTTCTCAGTATTTAGCACAATACAAAATACTATATATTTACTATTCTATATTATTTAGTGTTGATTTTCACCAAGTAGATTGCAGATTTTATGAAGGTAAAGATTTTTGCCTGTTTTTATCACTATTATATCCTAATAACAAAGCATAAGAATAGAAAGTTGGAGACAAATATCTAAAAGATAGATATTTGGTTAAATTGGTTTTGATATATAATACCATGGAGTCACTAAAATTTTTTTGTAGAAGAATACTTATTAACTTGGAAAATGGTCTATTAAATAATTTTGTATTAACTTATGATATACTTTTTAAAATCGCATTAAAATATAAACACTTGCATATATTAGAATGTTAACAGTGATCATTTCTTGGAGTTGTGGTTAATAGTGTTTTTTTATCTTTTTATGTGCCATGAATTTATTAAAATGAATCTGAATGCTAATTGTATATAAAAAATACACATTATTTTCAAAGAAAGTTAGTCTTAAAGTGAATATCTGAAAAGAAAGTGACCAAGACTTACATACATAAATGAATGAAAACAGTTCCCAAAGTCTGGTAGCCCACTTGACTTCCAAGAATGGTAAATAAACAGACATCCACATCCAGATATATCTCAGGGAACATGTCTAAGAAAATGTTGCTATTGTTGATGTCAGAGAAATTACTATTGTTTTCTTCTAGGATTTTTTTGGTTTCAGATCTTACGGTTAGGTCTTTAATCCATTTTAAGTTTATTTTTGTGTATGGTGTTAGGAAGTGGTGCAGTTTCATTCTTTTCCATGTAGCTATCTACTTTTCCCAGCATAATTTATTGAAGGAACTGTTTCCCCATTATATATCCTTGCCTCCTTTGTCATAGCTTAATTGACCATATGAGCATGGGTTTCCTTCTGGGATCTCTATTCTATTCCATTGATTTATATGTCCATTTTTTTGTGTGTCAGTACCATGCTATTTTAATTACTACCGCTTTTTAGTATATCTTGAAATCTGGGATTACGATACCTCCAGCATTGTTTTTCTTTCTCAAAATTGCTTTGGCTATTTGAGGTCTTTTGTAGTTCCATATAAATGTTAGAATTATTTGTTATAGTTCTTTGAAAATTGTAGTTGTATTTTAATAAGGATTGTATTAAATATGTAGGTTACAATGTCTGAATCTACTCTGTATTTTGAACCAAATTAACAATCTATTAGCAAAAAGGATGTTCATGGGACAACTTGGGAAATTTTATACCCTGACTAGCTTTCCCGAAGTTATTAAGGAATAATTGTGGAATTATTAATGAATGTTATTAAGGAAACATTGTGAAATTTTTAGATGGCAAAGGTATTTAAAAGTTTTTTTTAATGTTTATTTATTTTTGGAGTGAGAAATAGAGTATGAGCAGGGAAGGGTCAGAAAGAGAGGGAGACACTAGAATCCAAAGTAGGCTCCCAGGGTCTGAGTTGTCAGCATAGAGCCCGACAGGGGACTCAAAGTCATGGGCTGTGAGATCATGACCTGAGCTGAAGTAGGAAGCCCAACTGACTGAGCCACCCACACGCTCCATAGATGGCAAAGGTATTTTTTAATATTTCTGAAGAATATTTAACTTTTGGGCCTGGATATAATATATTTAGGTACAAAATGACATGATATTTGGGATTAGCTTGAAAATAATCAGAAGATGAAAGGGATATGGATGGTGAATAATGGATGGGAAGTGGATAAAGAGGACACAAAATGTCTAAATTAGTAAATATTGAATCCAAGTGATAAGTGCATGTGGATGTTACTTTTCTACACATTTTAAACTTTTTCTAATAAAATGTTTTTTTAATATTAAAAAAGAGAATCTTCAGATCATCCTAAAAAAAATGAGGGCTGACAGAGAAACTTAGAGAAAAATGAAAATAAACTGTCTGTTAATAACTTAACAGTAATAACAGAAGCATAAATAACAAAGTAATATCTTCAAATAACTGAATATTGATTGCAAAGCTAATGAAGAAAAGGGAAATGTTTCCAGATATACCAAGGCATACAAGATTTTTTTCAGCAGAATATCTCTGTATAAAATTGAAGAATGAATTTAAAGAAAAGAAAAAATTCATCCAAGAAATTTGAGAAAAACTCATGATCAAAGGGAACAGAAAATGTTTGGAAAATCTAATCAATTAACTATTTATAGCAATACTGAAAACAATACCAAATTGTGGGAGAAAAAAATCAATACAAAATAAGCATACTGGATAACAATAATATAGATGTTAAGAAATTAACCAGACAAAAAAAATCTGAAGTTCATTATATTGCTTCAGAACTGAAAAAAATTATAAAATAGCATTCACATTTTTAAGGTTAATATGAGTGCTAATTTTTTTAACTGTTTATTTATTTTGAGAGAGATAGAGAAAGAGGGAGCAGGAGAGGGGCAGAGACAGAGGGAGAAAGAGAGAGAGAATTCCAAGCAGGCTTTGTGCTATCAGCACAGAGCCTAACTCAGGGCTTGAACTCATGAGCCATGAGATCATGACCGGAACCAAAATCAAGACTCAGAAGGTTAACAGTCAGTGATAATTTTTTAATCTACTAATGCATATAAATAAGCATGAAATTTCCAAAGGAAAAGGAATAAAGAGAAAGAAAATAATATAACAAAAAAACACACAAAGGATGCCAAACAAAGCAATTCAAGAAAGTGGCTAAAGACAGAATAGGAGAGGGGCGCCTGGGTGGCGCAGTCGGTTAAGCGTCCGACTTCAGCCAGGTCACGATCTCGCGGTCCGTGAGTTCGAGCCCCGCGTCGGGCTCTGGGCTGATGGCTCGGAGCCTGGAGCCTGTTTCCGATTCTGTGTCTCCCTCGCTCTCTGCCCCTCCCCCGTTCATGCTCTGTCTCTCTCTGTCCCAAAAATAAATAAAATGTTGAAAAAAAAGAAAAAAAAATTAAGACAGAATAGGAGAGAAAATTATAAAAACAATAGAAATTAATCCATATTCACCATATTAATATATGAGAAATATGTGATGAATGCAAATGGTCTAATTTCTCCAGATCAAGAAAACTATTATCAGTTCATTTTGTAAAATTTTAGATTTGAGATTTCTTCTTCAAAATAGGATAGTATACTTTGTGACAGGCTAACTCTTACACAGAACAATCAGGAAAATAATTTAAAATAGAAAATCATTCATTCATTTTTTAGGCATGACATTTTTGCAAAAGGTGAAGGAAGAAAGAAGGCATACATTTTCAATGATTGTAAAAACTCTTGCAGTCGAACTGATGACCTTTAGTTTCTTTATTTCTTGGAGATTTGTAAGATTCTTGCCTTGGCAAGCAATGCAAAAAGTGGATTTAAGTCCAATTGGAGGACTACTGCTGATAAGAAAAAGAAACAAACAGAACTTTTGGTGGCCTCATGGGACTGCAGTGCAAAATGTGGATTTTGAGAGTATTTGGACCCCAAATCCTGAATAACTAATGGATCAAAAAAGATATCAAAAAAGAAATTTAGAAAAATATATTGAGACAAACAAAAATGGAAATATAGTTAAACATGCCAAAACTAATGGGATACAGCAAAAGCAGTTCTGAGTGGTCTATAGCAGTAAATGTATACACTAAGAAAAAAGAAAGATCTCCAATAAATACCATATGTTTTCACTCTTATGTGGATCCTGAGAAACTTAACAGGAACCAATGGGGGAGGGGAAGAAAAAAAAAGAGAGGTTAGAGTGGGGGAGAGCCAAAGCATAAGAGACTCTTAAAAAATGAGAACAAACTGAGGGCTGATGGGGGGTGGGGGGTGGGTGATGGGTATTGAAGAGGGCATCTTTTGGGATGAGCACTGGGTGTTGTATGGAAACCAATTTGACAATAAATTTCATATATTTAAAAAAATCTCCAATAAATAAAAGAACTTTATACCTCAAGGAGCTAAAAAATGAAGAACAAAGCTAGAGCAGAAAAAAACTAAATGGAGACTAGGAAGATAATATCTCAACAAACTAAGAATTGGTTTCTTGAAAAGATAAACTTGACAAGTCTTTAGTTAGACTAAGGGAAAAGAAGGAGAAAACTCAAATAAATAAAATCAGAAATGAAAGAGGAGACACTAATTTGTATACCACAGAAACACAAAGGACAAGAAGAGACTGTTGTGACCAATCATACACCAACAAATCAGATAACCTAGAAGAATGGGGTAAATTTTAGAAACATACAACCTACCAAGACTGAACCGTGAAGAAATAGAAAATATGAAAAGATCAATAACAAAGAGAATGAAGCAGTACTACAAAGTTTCCCAAAAAAGAAAAGTCCAGGATCAGATGGTGAATTCTACTAATTTTAAAAAAATAACTAATTCTAATCCTTCTCTAATCTTTCTGAAGCATTTAATAGGAAGGAACATTTCCAACCTGATTTTACAAGGCCAGCATTATTCTGATACTAAAGCCAGGTAAGGATACTACAAGAAAAGAAAAGTACAGGCCAGAATCCCTGATGAATATAAATGCAAAAATCCTCAGCCTGGCATGAGATTCTTCTGCTTTTAGAGCCTCTGTGCTTTTCCAATTCCTAGCCTTTGTTCTTAGTTGTCCCCAGGAGACTAGGGTATGCCAAGTGCAGTCAGTGCCCCAAAGGCAGGGAACAGGCAGGAGGAACAGCCAATCGTGCATCCATATAAAACTGCTTTTTCATGCACTGTGTGCTGTGGTATCCAAAAATGCTGAGCTCCATCAGCTCCCAGAGATATGTGACTTAGGAGCCCATCCCTTGAGTGGCAGCCTTTCAGATTTTGCACATGCTCCTTTTAGGGAGAATCTGGCGACGCTGTTTTATTGTTGGAGTGAGCTGGGAGGGGAAGATGGGAGGTGAAGAAGTATCTGAGAGTCCTTCAGGCTTCTGGGGGTTCCCAATCAGCTCCTAGATGCAGGCTAATTAGAAACCTGACCCTTAGGCAGAGGCTGGGAAAGTATGCAAACTGCACCCAGGGAGCAACTGGGAACCTTGCTTTTTTTCTGCACTGGTGCTAATGGAGGTTTCTGTTCAACGTTGTCTCTTTGTTTAACATGGTTCCCAAGAGTCTTGCCAACACAAAACCTCATCAGGTCTCAGAACTAGGTGATTTAATAGTCCCTTCTCTGGCAGCCATAAAAGTTGGGGTGTTAAATGTGCGCTCCAAACACTTTGCGCCTCAAGAAGAAGCTGGGAGTTGAGGTTTCTGTCCTGATTGTAAGGTTCTGCACTAGGGGTGGGGTTTAAAGTATTAGTGAATCTCAGTTTTACCCACCCATTTTATTTTTATTTATTTTTATTTTTATTAAAAACATTTTTTAAATATTTATTTTTGAGAGTGAGAGAGAGAGAGAGAGAGAGAGACAGGTATGAGTGGGGGAGGGGCAGAGAAGGAGGGAGGCACCATCCAAAGCAGGCTCCAAGCTCTGAGCTGTCAGCACAGAACCCCACTAGGGGCTGGAACCCACCAGATCTGAACTGACGTCCCGCGCCTAATCCGCCGAGCCACCCAGGAGCCCCTTTTCCTACTCATTTTAATGTGAGCATTTTTTTCAGTCACCCCACGTGAAGGAGTCAGCTAGTCTTCAGATTTCCCTCCAATGGAATTGTTTCATGTGTAGCTATTTACTCAATGGTGTCCGTGAGAGGGGGGAAAGTCAGGAGCTTCCTACTCCACCTTCTTGCTGTCGCCTCTCTCACGATTTCTTTTTAAAAATGAGTTACAAATCCTAACCAGCAAAATGAAAAAAAAAAAAGCACACGACTTGAAGTATTACCATTTGCAGACAATTCAAAGAAAAATATAAATCATAGGAAAATTATTACAATGAATAAAAATGTTATTTTCTCCAAATTTTAATCACATTCAAGTTTCTCATGGAACTTAAGGCATAATTCAAAAATTAACATAAAATAAAAAGGAGTCATACATATACAAGATACTCCAGCAGAACAATCAAATGAGAGGATTTGTCTTAGTTTATATCATAGCAACTTATGAGGCTTTTTAAAACCAATGCTATAGCAAAGTTGCAGGAATGCGCAACTTATGTATCCACAGAATCAGATCACTATTTATTTATATGAGAAATTCATACCTGTAAGGATGATATTGCAGATTATCAGAGCAATAGTGAATTATTAAGTGAATGGTATTGGATCCATTTATTACACATGGGAAGAAATGAGCCACTCATTATATATAAAATCAATTCTTAATGAATTATGAAGATATATTTAGAAAGCAAAATTTTAAAACCGTAGAATAATATATAGGAGACAAGCTGTATTAGTTCAGCAAAATAAAAGTTTTAAAGATCCAAAAGTAATTAGGCATGGGGAAAAAATTTATAAATTAGGCAACCTTGAAATTAAGAAAGTAAGGGTGAGATATGTCAAGTAAGAAGTTTGGTGAATATCTTAACAATATACATAATCAATAAAAAGATTTAAATACAGAAAATGTAAAGACCCTCTGCAAATAATTTAAAGGAGCAAACTATTCAAAATAAAACATAAACAAAAATCTTGAGATGATTTTAACAAAAAAGGAAAAGTATATCATCAAAAGTAATTGAACACATCTTCAATCTCATGAATAATCTCAGAGATGAAAATTCAGATTATAGTGAAAACCCATTCCGCACACAATATATTGGGGAAAATGAAGCATATGACACTATCAAAAGCAGAAAAAATGTAGAGCAATGAAGATTTTAGACACTTCTACTGAATGTTGAAATTTAAGCAACAATTCTGGGAAACAATCTTTATTTTCCATCACAATTTAACATCCCTGCACTTAAGGCATAGCCATTGTACTTCTGGGTATTTAGCATAGTAAAATAGTTTGATGTGTGTACCAAAAGTGATGTGCGTGTATTTTTTTTGTTGTAAAATTGTTTGTAAAAGAAAAAAAAAATTGAAGGAAAAACCCCAAAACTCTGAAAAAAATATGTAATACAAATATTAAGTATCAAATCACAAATAAATTTTACTACATGAAAAAAAATAGAATGTCGGATCTAATAATTGATGACCATTTTCTTCTATTGGAATCATTACTGACAACATGCGTGCATATACCTAAATCTCAAGAATAGAATGTTTGGGAGGACATATGCTGCTTTTAAATATTGAAAAGTGGTGTCCAAACACAACACAATATAGTGTTTAGAGATAAATAATTTGAAATTCAGGGAAAGGTTAATACACTTTAAACTTTAAAGGTATGTGATATATTATTCTTAATATATTAATATATATTAATATATAATTATAATATATATTATGTGTATATAATTAATATATATAATTATATATAATTATAATATATATTATTATGTATATATTATCATGTAATATATATTAGTAATATATGTTATTATGTATATATATTATGAATATATATGTAATATATGTTAACGTATATATAATTCTTAATAAACTTCAAAAATAAAATGTTTAAAACCTACATATATAATCACATTGGAATATGTACATTTCCTGTCATAGCTACACAATACCCCCTACACCTACATAAACAGGCACAAACACGGATTGGACATCTGCTGGGATTAAATCTTCAACATACATCTTCCATCCTGCACACACTCCAAAATTTTGCTTATAAATATTTTCACTTCTTGTCTTATCTTCCACCAAACAAAATGTTTTGGTTGAAATACAGGTGGTCATTAAACTTTCCTCAAAAGACTTGAGGTCAAGCCCAGGTGTACTTTCTTTATAACTGTCAAACCTCCTAACTACCCTGTTTTGTAGTATCAAATTCTATTTAATGAAGATAAAAGTTATTATACATGATTGCTTTTGAGTAACAAGATTATTGGTAAGAATACGAAATGGCATTACAAAAAATGTGGCAACTTTATTTGCTGCTTGTTTTCCAACATCGGGGTACCTCAAAACATAATACACATATCTGCATGCTTCTCTGAAGTGCATTTTGAACTTGTATTAACATAATTTGAAGCAAGAACGTAGCTATTTCCTTCCTTCTATATTAAAAGCAAGCATTGTCTCATAGCATATGACTTAGTCATTTGCTAAGTTAATGATGACACAATCAAAATAGCACAATGCGCTGGAAGCTTTTCCACACAATGGAGCTTTCAAAGTGCAATATGACCTACCACAGACAGTTTAAGATTGTGACTAATGATAGTGCTGGAGCATGTATTAAAAATGCCAATTTATTTGTTGCATGCCGGTATTAGTTCTTCAAGTAAAATATAATTATTAAGTATTTAATTGTTTTAAAGCATGTGATTATTAAGAAACTTAAAAAAAGAAATTTCATTTCTTTAAAAACAGATGCAGAATATGCAACGTAAATTTGAATGTGCAATTGAATATAAGGATTAAACAATATTTTTCAAGTGAAATTAGTTGGGTTTTTTTTCTTAATCAAATTGTAACCAGCAGAACAAAGATCCTATGACTTTGAAAGGTCGTTCCTAAATTCCTTTCCAACAGAGAATTTATGGATCTAGGAAAAGCCATATGAATGGTATCTTCTGCTTGAGTAATCTAAATAGAATATCCTTAAAAATTAGCCAAACTTTATAAAGTTGGAAAGACAAGCAGTGTAGCATGAAGATGTGATTCTGAGCAACATGCATATGTGATGAATATGCTGTTTTACTGATGTAAAACTTTGACACTTTATGTAGCATAATACTAGTATGAGCAGATAAGGGAAAGTAATTATAAAGAGGAAATTTCAAATCTGTCTTCTGAAGCAGCCATAAGTACCAGGTTTTAACCTCCCAAAATATATTGTCACTCTGCAAAATGTAAACAATCTTATTTTTAGTACCAGGAGAATAGTTTCATGACCCATATGTTTCTTACTGTATTGATAAAATATTTATTTTCCAGTCTATATCAAATCTATATTTTTCATGTCAGTATTCTGTTTAATATTATTCTTTATCAGAGTAACTGGATCAGTAGATCATTTAGTTTTGCGAATTCAACAAGCATCAACACAGAGAATATGAAATACTAAAGAATGACAGAGGCTGATTTTCACAAGAGAAAAATGAATATTTAGAAATTTGATGAAAATACTGCTATGTAATTATGTTGTGGATTAGGAGAAAATGAGAAGCTGCCAGTATAGTGGATTAAATAAAATATGCATTATTTAGTTGAAAGAAATATTTCATTTTTTAATACTTTTTTAAGTTTATTTATTTATTTTGAGAGAGGGAAGGGGGGAGAGAGATAATCCCAAGCAGGCTCTGTGCGGTCAGTGCAGAGAGCCCAATGTGAGGCTCAAACTCACAAACCATGAGATCATGTTGTCAGCCAAAGTCAGATGATTAACCGACTGAGCCACCCAGGAGCCCCCCTTTTTTAAAAATATTTTTTTAAGTTTATTTATTTATTTTGAGAGAGAGAGAGAGAGAGTGGGAGAGAGAGAGAGAGTGAATGGGGAAGGGGCAGAGAGAGAGAGAAAGAGAAAGAATTATTTCATAATTACCAAAAATCTTTTCGAAAGAATTGTGACACATAAGCATGTTTTTAAAATTAAATTGCGGCTGAATAAATTTGATAGTCAGTATTTGTCTCTGTTCTCAAAACTGAGAAAGTCTGTATCCATACTTTTTCCACTTACTTTTATGGAAATTCAAGATATCTATTTAGATTGATAGCCAAGGAATATTAGTTCTTCTATATTATTTTCTTACATAATATAGTCTGAGAAAACAAGAAAAAAAATCTCAGAAACTCTTTTAAGAAGAGTCAGAGGTGTGAAAGGCGTCATTTCTGCTGGTCTCAAAGTTTTCTTGCATATTTTCTTTTCTACATCAAGAAAAAAAATATATGAACTTTAAATATATATAACTTTATATATATTTGATTTTGTTAGTTATAAAATAACTAGATCGTAAGACTACTTTCAATTACAATAACCTATAGCACATTTAAATTGCTTGTTTCACATTTAATTTGTTCAGGATACATTCAATAAATATTTCTCACATACCTACTATGTGGCTGGCTATTACTCTTGGCTTGGAAGGTACAATATTAAACAAAAGACACTAATTCCTGCTCTATGGAGTTTACATTCTAGTGTAGATTAAAGGAAGACAAAAACAAAAATAGAAATGCATACTTCATGTCGTCAAATGGTGATATGTGCTCAGAAGAAATAAAGGTGGGAAAGGACTGAGACTTGTGGCAACAGAGATGGAGTGGTTAGCAATGTCCTCTCCGAAATGGTGATACTTAGAGACCTAACAAAACGTTTTGTAAGTACTCTTGCAAATATCTGAGTAGCTGCATTCCAAGAAGAGAGAAGACAAGTTGCAAACCTAAGGGGAGAGATGCTTATGTTTTGTAGAAATAGCTAGGCCAGAGTGATGGAAAGAATGAGCAGAGAGACTGATGGAAAAACAAACAAACAAACAGGACACTAAGGCTCCAGCCATACAAGCCTCTACAGCACATGATGTTCTATTGGTGCCTACTTTTTAGGGAGATGATAAGAGCACTTTGGTTTGTGTGAAGACTGGCTTTTGAGAAATAAGATTAGAACAAGAAACAGCAGTTTGGAGGCTACTGCCACATTCAAAATGAGAGATGATGATGATGTCTTGAGAGATAGGACGTTTTCACAGTTTTCTGTGAAGAGTATGAAAATACTCACACTCCAGATATTTTTTAAAAGTAAAGTCAACAGCATTTGCATATGGACTGGCTATAGGATGTAGGAAAGGAGAGAGGTGAAGTTGAAATATGGATTTTGGCCAGAAAAACTAGCAGAATTACCATCTACTGAAATGTAAATGACTACAGGGAGAATGTTTGTTGGAGAAAATAAGGATTCTTGGAAGTTGTTCTGCTTTTAGGCATGTTATATTTGAGATGCCTTTTAGGTCATTTCTCTAAGTGAGAGATAAGTAGGTAGTTGGATGTGGGAATGTAGAGTTCAGGGTACAGGCCAAAACTGGAGCTCTAAGTCCAAGATTTTTTTTTCCCATGCATAAGCCATATTTAAAATTATACATCTTCCTGTGCTTACTGTTCTACTTTCTTCCTGCCTTTGCTCAAATACCTCCCACCCCCCAAGGTCTTCCATGTCAAGTCTATCTTAAACTGCAAACTTTTCTTAGGACTGATTTATTTTTCTCCCTAATATCTGCTACCTTATACTATACTATATAGTTTGTTATGTATTACAAGTCTCTCTACCCAATAGGATGTGCACTTCAGAGGGCAGGATTTTGGTTCTTTTGTTCATTGATACACCTCTACCATTCAACACAGCACTTGACACATAACATATACTAAATAAATATTTATTAAATAAAGGAAAAGCCATAAAACAATATAAGAGTAGGTAGACGGTGATAGTACATGGAGAAAACAATAGTTTTTGGATGAACCCAAGGGAAGAGCAGCAGCATTTAAAGGTTCAGGAAGAATTCTAGAAAGCAATCCTTGGTAGTCAAGGATAGTGATAAAAGAAAGAAGCAGAGGAGATGAAGTTCAAAAGGCCAGTTGACAAAAATATTTTACTTTACTTTTTTTTTATTTTAGTGAGCAGGCAGGGGAGAGGAGAAGAAGAAGAAGAAAAAGAAGAAGAAGAAGAAGAAGAAGAAGAAGAAGAAGGAGAAGAAGGAGAAGGAGAAGGAGAAGGAGAAGGAGAAGGAGAAGGAGGAGGAGGAGGAGGAGGAGGAGGAGGAGAAGGAGAAGGAGAAGGAGAAAGAGAAGAAGGGAGAGAGAATCTTAAGCAGGCTCCACGCTCAGCACAGAGCCCGACATGAGGCTTGATCCCAAGATCCTGGGATCATGATCCGTGATCAGAGTCAGACACTGAACCGAATGAGCCACCCAGGCACCTGATGAAGATGTTGTAGAGAATGAGACTTACTGCATTAAATGCTGCAGACTGCTTAGAACACTGAAGACCAATAACTGAAAATGGTTTGCAAGAATGGAAAACACTGGTGATCTTGTTAAGAACAGCTGGGTATGAGCAAGTGACATATTAAAATGAGTGCATAAGGGAATAGGAGGAAAAAGAATGGGACAAAGATTTCAAATAAAATTTTGTACGTTTCTATTGAAAGAGGAACATATGAATAAGGGGTATCTAGCTGGAGAAGATATGGGTAAAAACAAAGTTTTTATTTTTTTAGATATAAGCAATATGATGACATGTATATTAAGGTAATATTAATGATACAGTAAAAAGAATTAAAAATTGATGAAATGGAAAACTGAGAGGTAATTTCTGGAACAATGTTCTTCACCCGGCAAAAGGAAATGGGAGTCAGTATACAACGGAGGTTCTGACCTTGGGTGGGAGAATGGCTAATCCTGTAATTATGAGTATAAAAAAGTAGGAATACACATAGGCACAGAGGCAGTTTACTGACAGATGTGGAACTTCTCTTACCACTGTTTATATTTTCTTATTGCCATGTGCAGAATATTCAACATTTGGGAGACAACAGAGTGGGGTAAAGATGTTGAAAGAATAAGGGGGAAAAAGACTCAGACACTCAGATATGTTCAGCTAAATACAGATGTACAGGGAGTAGATGAAGAGTAAAGATTAGCCCCTTTCCTAACAAATAATCAAAGTCTCTTCCTATAAGTGAAGAGGAGAGAAATGATTTTATATCATATAATAATTTCCAGTTAACTTTTATTATTAAGAAATGATTTTTCTCTCTATAGTTTGATACATGTGAATAATTTTACGAATTATCTATATACATATATTCACTTTTCTTTTTCATTAGCATTTAACCTTCAAAAGTTTTAATTTTCATTGATTTATTTTGGCTTTAGTGTTTTTAAGGTTAATGGGCATAATAATAAGACTGATTAACCAAAATAAATAAACATAACACTTGTTTGGTAGATACACTTATTCAGGTTTATTTCATAGTTAAAATAATATTAATGTAAACATACATAATTATAAACATATTAAAATGTATTTATCATTCAGGAGTTAAATAATTAACATATTATTTTTCAGGACTGAGTAGATGATCTATGTGATATTTGGAGCTAAATGTTAGGGTGTTTATAAAACCATCCTGCCAATTTATTAATATTTGCAGACAAAAGAAGAGTCTTGAGAAGTAACTCTAATATTAGGAGAAAAATGATGCTTACTTTTATGGCATTTTTTCATAGTTTCTTTCATAGTTTCATACTGATACCAGTATAAGGTAGTTGGTGAAAAGTGAATTGAATAGTAATTTTATGGTAATTATTCATTTCTATAATTTATTGAGTGGCTTTCGTGTGTGGACTGCACTAAAATATAAATGATGTGATATCATAATGGTGAAAGTCATGGCACTGAAGACTAGCCAAGATGTAAAACTACCAATAAACTTACCAGGAGGATAAAAGTTGCAAGATGTCACAGATTTTTGGAAAACTGCACATAGCTACTATTGTGTATGTCTAATCTCATTGCAAATGTGGAATATATATTAAATTAAAGGCTTATACCCTAGTGTACTTATCTTTCATCTCTTCTGAGTGTTCTATATAAGAACTTCTTCATTTATAACAAAAGTACTTCTTATTTTTAAATAGTAACTAGCTTAAAAAACAGTAACAATAATAATACAAAGAACACCCTTAGCCCAAATTTACCATTTTTGACTTGTATGAATATACTGTATTTTCCTAAACTATTTGAGAGTTAGTCTCAGATGTCATGGCCCTTTCCCCCTAAATAATTCAGCATTTATTTCCTAAGTACACTCTCTTTCAGAACTATGATAGACGTATCAAACTTAGCACATTAAATTTTTATACAATAATGTTATTTAATATATAATTTGTTGTTTCTTCAATGATCTCAAATTCATCCTTTTGTTTGTCTGTTTTGATGTATAACTGACACAATATCCCATTAGTTTCAGGGATACATCATAGTGATTCCATATTTTTGTACATTATGAAATGATTCCCATGATAATTCTAGTTAACATCTGTCACCATACAAAGTTATTCCAATATTATTGACTAATTCCTATGCTGCTATGCATACATTATATCTCCATGATTTATTTATTTTATAACTGAAAGTTTTTTTCCTGATCCCGCTTTTAATCGAGAATTAAATACTAGTTGTTGTTCATGATTCTTTAGCCTTTCTTTGTTTGGAAGAGTTATTGACTCATTCTTTTACACTGTAACTTTTGAAGAATTTAGTCCAGAGGTCTTGTTTATTTTTATCTGACATTTTCTTATGATTAGAATGAACAATTGTTTTTTGGAAGGAATATTACAGAGTCAATATTATGTTCTCTGCAAGTCATATCAGGGGATACAAGGCATCCGTTTATCCCATTTTTGTTTATGTTAAAATATATCACTTATTGTGATGGCTGCCAAGCTTCTTCAATGAAATATCACATTTTTATTCTGTAATTAGTGACTACTTTATGGGAAGACACTTTAAAACTATGAGAATATCTTGTTTTATTGTCTATTGAAGATTTTTCCCTGGAAAAAAATTTGTGATGGTAGCAAAGTAGTATCTTTGTAATTCTATTGTTCCTTATTAGTTGGTTTCAACTGCAAAGAAATGCCATTCTTCACTATTTATATGATCATATATTCTCCTAGAATAAAAGATACTTAAACTTGATTTTTATATCGTCCTGATAAGTGATTCTCCTTATTCACCCAGTGTCACTCCATTCTTTCACTGGAGACAGACATGGCAGGGTTTAAGTAGGACTGTTTTTGACTGGATCTTTCTTCATAAATGTAATCAAAGAAATGTTTTGGTCCCACACCATTCTACCCCAATAGTGATATTGACTATACTTACAAACATAAAACTATATTTTATCAATCTCTTTATACTGTCTTAAGCATATTTTCTTGCTATTAATTAATTTATTCATTAAATTTTATTAAATGCCATTACTACACATTAGCTACTATGCTGTATTATTTCACAAATACATTAACTGAGATCAATCCTGAAATGTGAAGGAAATGTAATTCTTTTATAAAAACTGCATTGTATATCAAGTCAGAAGACAGAATAAAATGACTATTCAACATAGTGCAGTTTACTGTTCTTATATAGCAAATATAATGACCCTTCAGTGGCTACTTCAGTCCTTAAGAAAATTGCATAATTCCAGGTATCACTATGGCCCAATATAAATCCCAGAATAGTTGTGATCTAAGAATGGCAGAAAAGTGACTCATCGGGCAAATTTAGAGTGAATAAAAAGCCAGAGAAGTGTGAGCCTATGTGTTTTTCAAGGGACATTGTATCTGCTGTTTCATTAATAGTAAACCCTCCAAAGAACAGTACTGATTGCCCTGTCATCACACACACACACACACACACACACACACACACACACACACATTTGTATACAAAAACATATTCACATAGATGATACTGTGAGTGAAGAATCCCTAAGGTTTGAAAGTGTGCTTTTGAAAAATGTGTATGTGTCTACCATTTTTCAGTCACAAGCATTGAATGTAAAAGTAAATAAGAGTCCCCTAGCTATATATACTTGGCTATGTACCTGTATGTATGTAGTCATGAAAAGTGATACTGGGAAGCGATCAGGAACTTAGACTGGTTAGTGACCACTTTTTGACTATCACTTTGGTCAATTTACTTAAACTCTCTCTCTCTCTCTCTCTCTCAGTTTCTGCAATTAGGATAAAAACCACCCTATCCAGTTGCTATGTGGATAAGCATGGAGTACACTGCCTGGACCATAATAAGTCTGGCATGAATGAGCATTGGCTTTTATTCTGTGAATACCACCTACTTCAGCATTGATGTAACCTTTTCTAAGTAGATTAAATTATGTAAATATTGTGGTGTAAAATGCATCAAAATGAAAACAATATGACAATCCCACAGAATCATAAAATAAGATGGTGTTTCAAATATTGATAGTCAATCATTCTGCTTCCAGTTGAAAATGCACTTCAAACATCTCATTTTTAAGGATTTGTTTTACATGTGCATTTAAATGATGAGGATAGTTAATACCCTCACTCTGTACTGCCTCATTCTCATCTCTGTGATGTACTTTAGGTTTTCGTGAAGATCTATGAAACCAAAGAAGGGCACCTGCCTCAATCTCCCACCAGAATGAAAAAAGCAGCTGCATGTAATAAAAAATAAACAAAGTTCTCAATTCTCACACTGAACCTTAAATTTTTGTGTGACCATGGTTTCCCCACAACCTACCAAAGTAGAGGAAACAATAATTGTATAGGAATTGTTCAGTCCTTCTTTGAACTTTGAGGGAAAAAGGTCGATGGTCCACACCATTCCTGACAGAGAATTCCTGAAAGAAAGAGGCATACTTATGAGCTTGGCTCCCAAAATAAAGGGTGGCCTGTGTCACCACACATCACAGAACAACTGCAATCTTAAGACAGGCTCTGGGGAAGGACAGGCCTGAATGATCTGGAAACTCTCCAGGAATGATTCAAAGAACACAAGAGAGGGCCTAGCCAACTGCCCTAATAAAAGCACAGTCTGCAACGAAGGGGAGTGAAGCAGAGCTGAAGTAATGACTGAAATTGAATGGTTTGTGATAAGTTTGTAATTTGTATTAATAATCCAAAGGAAACATTTTAGTAAATAGCCATATCTAAATTTAAGAAAAATAAATAAATAAACACGGGGTGCCTGGGGGGATCAGTCAGTTGAGCCACTGACCCTTGATTTCTGCGATTGAGCCCCACATAGGGCTCTGCACTGAGGGTGGGACCTGCTTGGGCTTTTCTCTCTCTCTCTCTCTCTCTCTCTTTCTCCCCCCACCCTGCCCTTTCCCGCTCATGTGCACTCTCTCTCTCTTTCACTAAAATAAAATTTTTAAAAATATAAATAAATAAAGAAAGAAATAAAGAAAGAAATACAATAAAGGTAAACAGAAATGCATAGTTTGCTTGAAACCATGAAATTAAATTGTATCCCTCCTTTTCATTTTTCCTCTTCCATGGATGAATATTTTGATTTTACAAAAAATTTAAGCCTTGTACTCAAAAGATGAGACTTTGTTTTACTCAAATTTCTTTATAAAAATTAAATCTCAGACCAACGGATGTGCCTTTCAGAAAACCATTAATTTCACCATAGCACTTGGTGAAGTAGAGATATTTGCACTCCAGTCTGATTTAAGAGTAACATCACAGATTCACAAGCATTACTTAACTGTCCAGTAGTATTGTGAGGGAAAACTATTATGGAGATTCTATTTCTTCTTTTCTCTTATGGCTGATTTTAAACAGGAAACAGTCTTTTAACTATTATTTGGATACAGTGTACTGTTACTTTCAGGTGTGGAATTGAATGATTCATCACTCACATACTGGAATTTCAATTACAAAACTTGAAAAAAAGAAAAATCAATCAATAAATAAATATGACTTAGAAATCATAGTCATAAAGGTCATTAGAGATCATCATGAGAATGTACTCATTTTGTGAACGTTCATTATAACTACTGTTGAGAGAGGTTACCTAGTGTAGCCAATATCACACAGCTCACTCTGGCAGAGTTAGAATAAGAATCCACATCTCTTTCTTTAATACCAGACCTCTTCCCCCTACATTTCACCCACACTGCCTTTTTGAATACAGCAACTAGGATTTGTTTGTAATTTGAACTGATTCATTTATCATTATTTTTTTTACTGATAATTGGTTTAGATCAGCTATCCTAATCTGTTGGTCAAAATGTAAAATGGAAACTTTATAATAACACCTGCTTTGCTCTTATGTCCCTTTACTTCTATTACAAGTGATTTATTTCATGTGGCCAAAATAGTTTTTCAGTTACTATGTATATTTTTTCATTTATTATGTATTAGTTGAAATGTTAATATCAGTGGTTTCAGCCACTTAGTAGTTTCAGGACTTTCAGAAAACTTGTATAATAGATCAGCATATAAAATATTATTTTGGGAAAGTTCATATCCTCTGGGGAGTCAGAAAACAATTTATTTTTGTATTACTAAGGTTCTTCCTATCTGCTTTTGGCTTGCTGATTCAGAGCCCATTTCATAGTTCATTGGTATCACTAAAATTGGGAAAGTTGGAGAAAAAATAAGACCATATAAACTTCACAGGGGAAGAGTATAATATGCTTGCAGACATTTGTTGGTGTTAATGGAACTAGGTTAGAACACTGCCTGTTACTGTGATTATTATGAATAAATTCCATTTTCCTGTGAACTAGTATTATAACTACTCAGGTTTAGAAAGGTAGAAGATAACATAGGGAAAATCCAGGTAATCTGTAGCTTAGTGATAACTTTTTAGATACCACACCAAAAGCATGATCCATGAATGAAGAAAAAAAAAAAGATAAGCTGGGCCTCAATGAAATTGAAAGCTTTTACCCTGCAAAAGATAATGTTAAGAGAGTGAGAAGGTGAGCCACAGACTGGAAGAGTTTTGGAAAACACGTATCTAATAAGGGACTTATATCTAAAATATACAAAGAGCTCTTAAAACTCAACAGTAAGAAGAAAAATTACAAATTGGACAAAAAATCTGAACAGACATTTCACCATAGAAGATATATAGATGGCAAATAAACGTAAAAAACGGTGCTCCCCAAAAATGTTTCACATTTGCCATTAGAAAATTGCATATTAAAACAATGACATACTATGTCACACCTATTAAAATGGTCAAAATCAAAAACACTGACAACATCTTCATCAAATTCTGATAAAGAGATGGAGCAAGAGTAACTCTCATTTATTGCTGGTGGGAATGCAAAATCGTACAACCACTTTGGAAGGCAGTCTGATAGGGTCATATAAAGCTGAACATAGGCCTATCATTCCATCCAGGATTAATACGCCTAGTTACTTGCCTCAATAAATTAAAAATTATATTCACACAAAAACCTGAACATCCATGTTTATAGCCGTAGCCAAGATGTCCTTCAATAAATGGATGAATAAATAAACTGTGGTATACCCATACACGAAGGGATTGTTCACACACACCCACACACACACACACACACGAGACAGAGAGAGAGAGAGAGAGAGAAATCAAACTATGAAAAAGTGTGGAGGAAACTTAAAAGCCTACTGCCAAATGAAAAAAGCCACTCTCAAAATACTACATATTATATAATTTTAATTAATGATATTCTGGAAAAAGTGAAACTTTGAAGATAGCACCAAGATCAGTTGTGACCAATGGGTTTGGAACAGGGGAACAGTGGAGGTTGGAACTCAGAACATGTTCAAGTCAGTGAAGCTATTCTGTATGATCTTATCAAGGTGGAGACATGACTTTATACATTTGTCAAAACTCAAAGAACTGTAAAACACAAAGACTAAGTATGCACTTTAATTAATAAATATCTGTCAATATTGGTTCACTTGTAGCAAAATTCCACACTAATGAAGAAATTGTGTTGCAGAAGAGGAAGAGTATATAGGAATTCTGCACATTCAATTATGTATTTTTTCTCTAAACTAGAACGGCTCCAAAAAATTAGCCTGTTAATTGCTTAAAATACCCTAATATTTTAAAATGGTACTTCAAATGGAAAACATACTGAAATGGGTAACTTTCTGTCAAAAATGAATGAAAAATATGGAGGTAAAGAACAATAGTATCTTAACTCTTCTCCTTCACACTTTATTATAAATAAATGCAAGTAGAATAAAGGTTCTGATTTGAGATTGCATCTTTTTGTAATACTTTTTTTTTCTATTTTAAATATATTTTAAATTGAAATCTAGTTTACAAAGTGATATTCTAGGTCTAGTATTAAACAAATATTAATTAAGGGTGTTATTTTTATTATGATCTATTTAACAATAATCTTGTGAGAACACCATAGCAAATATAAATCACTTTATTTTTAAAACTACTTCCAAAATACATAATGAAATAATAAGTAGCATAATATCTAAAGTGATTTTTATTCTCTTCCAAAATTTTTAACTTGAGTGATTGACACAGATGAAAATCTGAAAGTTTCTTATTTTAAATGTCTTTCACTTCCATTTTTCTCTTTATCTATTCCTTATTTTATGTGTTGGGATGGGTGTGTATTTATTTTATACTTTTCATTTTGGAGTAATTACAAAAACATTGAAAAGGAGGTACAGAGAGGTTTTTCTGTGTGTGTACTTTTACCCAGCTTCCCCTAATTTTAACATCTTAGATACCAATGGTATATTCATCAAAATTCAGAAATTAGCATTGATACAACACTATTAATTAATGTACAAATGTTATTCTTACTTCACAGGTTTTTCCACTGATTTCTTTTTCTGTTCCAGGAAACAGGACACCATTGAATTTTTTAGTCATGCTACCACAGATTCTCTTTTGATCCGTTACAGTCTCTCAGTTTTTCCTTCTTTTTCAAATTCTTGAGAGTTTTTCAGAATAGTAAGTATTTTGTAGACTGTGTCTCAATTTGTGTTTGTCTTGATTTTTCTCAAGGTTAGACTGAGGAAGTGAACTTTTGAAAGAGTACCACAGAGGTGAAATGTCTTCACCTCATATCATTGGGTACATGATATCACCATGACTTTTCATGGTGATCTTAAACTTGGCCTCTTGGTTAAAATGCTCTCTACCTTCCAGTTTTCTCCACCATAACGTTTCTATTTTCCCTTCCATTCATTATTTTTGTAAGTGTGTCACTAAGTGAAATCCACATGCAGGAAGAGAGTATCTACATATACTATCTGGAATTCTTGTGTAAGGAAAACCCACCTTTTATCTTTATTTATTTATTTATCATTTATTCATAACAGTATGGACTCATGGATATTTATAATGTTCTTTGAGTTAGAATCCATTATCATCAGCATTTATTTTCTCACTTGTATTTTTCCAACTTTGGCAATGGGAGCTCTTTCAGTTCAACTCCTGTGTCCTTTAGACTACTCCTTTTTTAAAATAGAAACTATATCTGGAGTGACCTACAGGATGTTTAGTCATTTTAGTATAAGACGGTAGTTCACCTGAGCATGCTATTAGCATCACCCCATTCTGCTACACCTTTAAGATACATTTACTGATTGTTTGTTTAATATATATTTATTGGGCACCTAATGTGTACCAGACACTGTGCTAGGCACTGTAGATAGATAGATTAAGGGATGAATGAGATCAGAAATATAACAAGGTGCTGATGATGCAGATCCTACAGAACTTCGCGGAGAACTTTGGAGTTTTTGCTACATAAAATAGAAAGACTCTGCAGTGTGTTGAGCAGATTATTGCAAGGTCTGCTTTTGCATAGAGCCTGATCAATCTAGCTGCTATATTAAAATGATAATAGATCGGCCAGTATTCACACAGAAAGACTAGTTTGGAAAAGCAACACAGGTGAGGTTGATGCTTTGAAGGTCGCTGTGGGATGGTGAGAAGACTGTGTTCTGGGTTTCTAATGGATTATATCTGAGCTGTGGGAGAAAAGGGATGAAGTGTTGTGCAACTTGGGTGGTGAAATTGCACAACACGTGTGTATGTGTAACAGGCACACAAACATATATATATTTTTGTCTTCTCTGTGTTTAAAAGATTACATATTGAATGTAATGGTTGTCTAGAATATGAAAATGATAACTGCACAATGTGTAAGTGGATCTTCATTGCATAATGTTTGGTCACAATTAAAAATCATTATGTTATTTTGTTTAATTATAACAGTAAATATTAGCCATATATATATATATATATATATATATATATACACACACATATATATTCACTTCTCTATAATTCTGGCCACTTGACTCTTCATGTCTTCATTGTAAATAACATCTCAGAATATTTTCCTGTAATATCCCTTTGAATCAGTGACAATATATTTTGGATACTTTTCACTTGTTTCTTCACCACATATATAGGTATCCAAGTGCTTTGAGTCTTTTCAACAAACCCCTTTTTCCAGGTTGTTTAACATTCTTCATTGTTTATAATGATAGTATTTGAATTTGTCATAACTTAGTGCTGTGGTAAATGTAATGTTTAGTATTAATTTTTTATATAAATTCAAAGATTTGCCAATAACATATAATGTTTAGAAATGTTAAAATGAGATTTACTTATTTTTCCTTAAGTTATAAAATTGCTTTCTACGTATTCCAATCTCATGGATGATATTCCATCTTTCTATTCCCTGTACAGTGAAGAATTCATCCTTTTTGTAACATATATATGTTTATTTGTATATATAATTTATATTATATTGTGCTATATAACATTTAATATTTATATATTAAATATATATTTATATATTTATATTTATTTATATATATTTAAAACATGCCACAAATCTTTCTCTTAAGCAACACTTATAAAAAATTTTGTTATGTAATTATGTACTAGGTGTTTTTTAATTTATCTATAAGATATCCCTATGCTAATTTTAAATACACCTAAATGTGAATGTGTCAGTAATAATATATTTGTTTGAGGTGCATGCAGAATTCAGAGATAAAAACTCTATTCTTTTCTTGCTTTGGAATTTCAGATACTAGTGGCCATATTAAGAAGCAGAGATAAAAGGAGAAAGCAAGAAATAATTGGAATGCTGGTAAAGTAATCCTCTACACTGCAGCAATTTACAATAGTGTGTTATATATAGAAATAGATCAGTCATTGTTTTCAAGCCTGCTAAATAAAACTGAACTCTTGGAATGGCATGGCACTTGACCTTTCCTGGTTTCACCCGCAGTATTTAAACTGGTGCAAAGGGAACACACTGGCAAGTGTCTTCTGTTGACATGACAGATTCTCCTGGTAGTTCACACAATGTTCAAAAGGCACAAGTCCCTTGCTTCAGAACGCAAGAGAGAAATATTTTCCAGAGGAGCTACACGGTCCATCCTGAAGAATGACTTGAGAAACTTCCACTGTTTGTCGCATTTTGTGCTCTCAGCGGGCCCTCTAAAATCAATTCCAGTAGTGAAACATTCAAAAACTACGCACTTTGAGATTGAAGTACTTGATGCTCAAACAAGAAAGCAGATATGTATTGTGGATAAGGTAAGTTATATTTGTTCACTTAAATTTCTCTTATCTGCACCAAAGATTATTGGTCACTTGATTAAACGCTGACGAATTTGTATCAAAACATAGTCCTGACTTTTAACGTTAGTTTTATGATGAGTAGGATACATACTTCATACATTATTTCAGTGGAAGATATTCATAGTCAGTTTAAATAGTAGCTAATTATTATGTCTGTTTTTTCTGTTAAGGTGGACCACTGTCGAGAGGTAAAATTTCCAGTGCTCAGCTTCTCAGCCTTCACAAGAAAATTTCCCTAGGTTTTTCTCTCTGTATACTTCATTACGTATTCAAATTATCATAGAGTTTATTAGTGTTCACAGAAAATAGCAAGCAAAAGGCGACAAACTTACTAAAAATGATATTTAGCATATATGATACAGTCTAGTCATTTAAAAATTGTTTAGAATTCATTGTCTTGAAAAATGAACACCTCACTTTTTATTGAAAGTTTACTTATTTCAAAATTACAGTGTTTAAATTCCTTAAAAAAAGTCTCGCTTAACATGTTAAACATTTTTATATTCACGTCAAAGATGTTTCATTCAGAAAAGATAAAATACATACTTCCTGGGTTAGAAAATTAACACATAAATATACGTGTACATCATGGATATACGTATGTGTATACAATATTTCATCCATTGTATGTTTTTCATTGGCTTGAAAGGTCACTAGTAGTTTAATTTATTGAGAAAGATTGATGTCTTTTACAACAATATATTTTCATTTATTTTGCTATACAGACATGTCAAATAAGCTTTTTTCTATTGTTCTAAAAATAAAATTCGGTCACTGATTTCATTTAACTATACTCCAGCTATGTTTCTGGGTAAGAGGGAGAGACAAAACTGTTCCTGCTTTTAATTGCAGAAGATCATACGTACTTTCTCACTTAGTAATTGTAAATCTATGACCAACCTATTAGCTAGTAACAGTAACTTTTATTTACATATGGAAATAAAAGATAAAGAACTTTACAAGTTCATAAAGTTCATGAGTGGAATGCAAGAGATTCAAAACTATTTGTATGGAATTCCAAATCACATTATTTTTCAATACTACCACTAGAGTCATATATAAATGAATATATATTGTGGTAATAGAATTTTAACATAAATTTCATGCATGTTGTAATTTACTTCTATTTTAATACCTCAATAAGGTTTTTGGGTTTTTTTTTATATCATACAAGACTAAGACAAAACAAAACAAAAAATCACCCAGAGGTTACTGATGTTTGTATTATTTCACTCTTAAAAATTTAAAACTCACCAGAAAAATACAATTAAATTAAAGGAAAGAAGGTAGTGAATGGATACTGAATTGGTCAAGGATTTTCAAAGATCAAGATTCTAAAATGAGACTGGCTTTTGTGTCTTTTCTGACTTGTGTCTAAACCTTGATGCAAAATCCATCTCAGAGTAATGAGAAACCGCTAATGGGCTGCTAATTATTTTTTCCCATATATTTAAATTTTGATATTGAGATTGTATTTGAAGGTAAGAAATGGGGGTTTACATTTTCAATTATTAATTAAATTGTGAAAAAAATTAAGCATGCAGAAAGCCAATATTCTTTAGAGATAAAGATTTGGTTTAGGAATTTTGGTTTAAAGGCAGACAGTCTCTCTGCTGTCTTGTTACCCCTCCTTTGTGGTCTATTCAATAAACTTCTATCTCCTTTAAAAAGAAAAGGAATTTTGGTATAGAAATTTTGCTTACATTTCAGTAATTCTTGTAATTGCACTACCAGTAGCAAACCTTTAGGGAAACTCAGTAGGCCACATAGGGGATTATTTCTGGATTCCTCACCAGCCTTTATTGCACAATTAACACCAGATGATGTGGAAGTTAAAACATCCAAGTCTTTGACTTGTCAGTAAAACTGGATTTTGTTTAGTCTTGTTTTAGTTTGGTAGCTTGATAAATTGTCCCAACAATGCAAGACATTTAAAAGAAAAAAATCTGGATTAATTCACATGTTTTTGCTTCATGATTCCTAAAAGTTCAAATCTGTAAATATGAGAAAGATTGATTTTGTTTATTGTTCAGGATACTGTTTTGCCTACACAAAGTAACAGCTATCTTAGCAGTAAGGTCATGTTAAGTGCCTTTCATTGTACTTGGCTCTACTCAACATACTAAATAAGTATTGCTTATGACAGTCCCTATCTTTCAGTAAGCACTGTGTTACAAAGCAGTAAAAGTTAAAAGTCATGGACGTTGGAATTAAATATATCTGGACCAAATCCCTGCTGCATCAATCATATTTATCAAGGTGCAGAAAACTCTGACATGCTGATCACCAGGACCCTTATTTAGAAAATAGGTGAATAAAATTTGTATGTAAGCTTGGAATGAAAACTAAAAATAATATATGTAACAAATTTGTCATGATGCCTTGAACACAATATATAAACTAATATATATATATATATATATTAGTTTTAATAATCACTTGGAGAGATGAATTTAATGTGTATAAATGTAAAAGAAAAAATAAATGATGAACTTGTAATACTGGCAGAGTTTAAATTTGACTCCTTGATAATTGCCCATTGACATGATTTCTTATAATGCATAGATTAGATATAAATATTCAAATAGTTTGAGCAGAATATATGTATTTTAGTAATATATGCTGACCTCTAGTAGAAAGTTAGTTTTCATCTAGATACTATAATTTAAACTTCCATATAGACAATGTATCTACTAAAGATATTCATGAAACAAAAACATCAAAAGAATTCCTGGGGTTAAAGAAAATATACTGAGTCATGTTCTTTTACTTAATATCACATACACATGTACATGCACGCACACATACACACACACATATGCATGCATAGACACATGCCTGCATGCACACACACACCCCCAAACAAGCAAAAACCTCTTGCCTTCACTATCTTCTCCAGCTTCTGCTTTATTTCTATGATTACTTTCATCCTCTTCATATTGTCTATCCACATTTCTCTTTTCATTCGATCCTAAAACTACTCCATTTAGGCATTTGCCTCCATACCTTTTCAGTTTGATTTTGCCACAGCAAAAAACTCCTTGCTAAAATCCAAAGGTCAATTCTAATGCTTTATCTTAGCGTATCAGCAACATTTGCCACTGATAGGCACTTCTTCCTCTTTTGCTATATGAGTTCAGGATAATAGACATATTTAAAAAAAAAACAAACTTATTTCATTGCTTCTCCATTTTCTCTTGCTGCTTCTTCATCATCTGACTTACTAGGTGTGGACTGTCACCAACTCAGTCATTGAAACTTCTCCCAATATTTACTCATTTACCTTTTTGAATCCCATAACTTCAAATATTATCTATTGATGACTTATATATTATATATAACTGTAGCTTATCTTTTTCTCCTCAACTGTCAATCCATTTATCTATGTATGCATACATCTCTGTATGTATCTCTATCATCTATCTATCTATCTATCATCTATCTATCTATCTATCTATATTTACCTATGCATCTATCTATGTATCTAGTTATGTATCTACCCACCCATCTATCTGGATGTTTACTAGGAATCTCAAACTTAGTATATCTAAAATTGAACACTTGGTCTTACCTCAAAATTTTATCACAGAGTTTCCGAAGTCAATAAGTGGCAACTGCATCCTTCGAATACCTCAAGTCAAACACTTAGAGGCATCATAACTCATATCTTAATCTCATACCCCACATATAATCCATCGTCTCAGTGATACTTTCAAATATATCCAAACTGACACATTTTCACCACCTCTACTGCTAGCGCTCCTAAATCTTTCCTCTGTTTCTGTTCTTAGCACTTTCAGTATATTCCTTACATAGTAACTAGAGCTATCAGGTCAGATCATAACATTTGCTTCATAAAACTAGTCAGTGTCTTATTTGGGTCCACTTAATTGTCACTTTTTCTTTGGGAGAATTTGCTGACTACTTATTTAAAGTGGTAAAATCTGCCAATATTCTCTATTACCCTATCCTGTTCTATTTCTTTACTACAAGTTATTACCATTTAATATACTGTTTATTTTCCCTTTTTTTCGTTTTGTTTATTATTTGGCCTACCCTGTTTTTCCACCTTTGCAAAATCAGGGATCTGGTTTTGTTTTGTTATCATTCCTGTATCTGCAACATTTAGAACAAATATAAGTGTTTAACCAAAATGTATTGAATAAATTATACCTGTTCAAAAGTTTTGTGGATTTCACAATGCACTCATATTTAGCAGTGATAGTTTTGGCGTGAAGGAGTAGGATATTTGAAAATACTTTTTTACTGTTCTCTAAATCAAAATATCATTAAAATAAATATAAATATATTCACAGAGAAAGACATTTGATTAAACCATTTCACTAAATGCCCAAATTCTTCTGGGTTTTCTCCCCCCAGAAAGATGTATAGAATTTAACTTTGTATTAGTGTATAATTTACTGACCATCATATTCTGATTATAAAAAGCTAATAAGGTTTTTATAAGGCAGACAATACAGATGGGGCTATTTATTTAACTAATTTATTTATAACCCATATGTAAGTAAAATAATATGACTAATGTAGGATGAAAAGATGGAGAGCTGGTAGCTGAATTAAAATGTAAATATCATGCTTGTTTTTATTGGAACATAAAAAATATATAAAAAAATAATTTTTAAAACTTTAACAGTGAGTTATTTTCAGTTGCTCACTATCCCTGTCTCACTTCTATTTTGTAAAATGTCAAAAGCTTATCTAGTGATATATTGATGGTTCAAGAGCACAGCAAGAACTTTAAAAGCTAGGATTGATAAATGTTCCCAATATCCCATACTTTTCTCTTTAATCTTTTCTCCAAGGAACTTGACCTCAAGAGCCCTCTTTCTCCTATTATTTTATTTGCTTTATGTCAAAACTCTAAAAAGCATTTTAAAAACTACTTATAGGAGTGCACTTGTTGTGATGAGCACTGGGTGATGTATGGATTGTTGAATCACTATATTGCGCACCTGAAACTAATAGAACACTGTATGTAAGTAAAAAAAAAAAAGGCTGTATAAATAAAAGAAAGCACTCAGTAATTCTCCAATCCTTCTAATGACAAAAATATCAGTTTTAACCAGAAAATAGTAGAGGAGAATTATAGGGTAGATAGACTAACTAAAAACTTCACTTTTGATATTCTAGTTAGAAATTTTGAAAATACTTAATTTCTAATATTGTCATTTTTAATACTTTACCTTGGATGGCATGCAACTTAGCAAATATATGTCTCAATTCATTCATTTGCAAAATGAGAATGGCATTTGTCTTAAAATATCGTCATGGCAGCTTTCACAATTTCATGTGTATAGAAATGACAAGATCTTTTTCTTCCACTCCTCTCCTTCTTCCTCTCCCTTCTCTTTCTTCATCCTCTTTCCTCCTCTATCCTTCCCCTCTTCCTTCCATCCTTGTCCCCGTTTTCTTTCCTTCCACCTCAGTCCCCTTCCTCCCATTTCTTCTTAGAGCATGTTATAATTGAAAGGGTATGGGCTTTGAATTCACATGGAATAGAATTTTAATATGAATCTGATTGATTTTACGTTTCCTTGGACATAATCCAATATCTCTGCCCTTTATTATAATTTTCCGTAAAATGATTTAGGTATTGTTATCCATCCGTTTATAAAGGAAGAACGGTGGTACAGAGATCTGAAATGAAGCACTTAGTGTGTTATTAGAATCAAGCTTTGAACTGGCCAATATTTGTTCTGGGCTTTGCTCTTAACTGCCATACACTACCACTTGACATATACTAATGACTTTCATTAGCCCAAATTCTCACGTTCTGTTTTCATTTCATGACTGGGACAGGACATCTGACTTCCCATACAGACAATATGTTTCAAGACAGAAATGCTATTTTCTTTTTTTTTTTTTCATTTATGGTCTCTCTCTCTCTCTCCTTTCTCTCTCTCTCCCTCTTTCCTTTCTCTCTCTCTCTCTATTTTTTCTTTCCCCTATGTTCATCTGTTTTGTTAGAGGTGCTATTTTTGAAAGATGTCTACTTCCCTTCCATTTGATACAAAAGAAAGTTCCAAAGTATTCTTCAGTTTTTTTTTATATACAGACATAAAATAACATTAATTAACATTCAAACCTAGAAATTAAAAGTACCTTTGAAGTCTCTATAATAATAAATGAAGCAACAAATATGCAAAAAGTGTTTATATCATTAAAAATTAAGAAATGAAAATGGATTATTCCTCTACAAAGAGGGGTTTAATGTAGTCATTTTCTGTGAGTCCTGAAGAGCCTCAATGCCTACTCCTCTCTTTGCATACACTTCAGAATTCCATAATACAACATGCACGTCTTATTTCATAGAATCAGTGTATTTGATATTAATATATTTTAAATCATCTGCCCTTAGATTTCTCTCAGAAAAAGTAGTCCTACCATATTGAACAAATGCATACTGTCATGACAAGAAATGTAGTGTAGAGGTTTATGCTCAGAAGTCAGACATACTTGTGTCTGCAGCTGAGCTTTGCAAATTATTAATATTTTATCATCTTAACATGTTGCCTAACTACTCTGACTCTTGCTTTTCCATGTAAGGTAAATATCAAATCAAAATACAGTAAATATCTATCTTCCAGGAATATCTAGGACTTTTATATTTGTGAAATGTGCAAAATATACCACCATGTACCACATTATTGGTTTTCTGTAAATTAAAGCTGTATTTTAGATAATGGCAGTATGTAAGTAATATTATTATTCCATTGGCACAGGAAAATAATTGAATTAATACTTTTTGGCTGTGACTATGACAATTTAGTCATTATATAGTAACAAATATAAACTATTATGTGTATTCCTTTAAATTATGTCTACATTTTTCCATTTTCTAAATATATCACCATGTAAGAAAACCATTTTTGTTTATGGGCAAGCTATAAAGAAGATGTCATTTTATCTTCTGTAAAATACGAGATGCAATGACACTCTTTTTAGAAGGTCAACATAGATGAATAAGTTTTAGAGGATGCATCTTGAAAAAAAAGAGTTGAAATTTACCAGATTCAGCGTTTCTCCAGCTCTATGTTTTGCCATCTTATAGTGACCATTTATTAACTCAATAAATATCTGTTAAGATATTTGTCTAGTTTTCTATTATATGTTTGAGATAATGCATTAACTCAAACAGATGCAATTCCTGTTCTCATAGATTCTATACTCTCCGGTGGAAGCCAAACACTGTACAAGTAATTTTAAGTGCAAAGATACCTACACAGTGAGGGGGGGGGAATGGTAGTTTGGGATAGTAAACAAAGGGAGGTAATCTGTGAAACAGCAGAATCTCCTTGGAGAAATTATGTTAATATGTGGCCCAGACAGTAGATAAGATGGAAGAGAAATAGGGGCATATGACAGATAAAGGAGGTAGAAAGAACAAGACTTGTTTGGTTGTGAAGAATGAAGGTTAGGGAGGATGCAAGTATGATGTTGAATTGCTGTTTAAACTACTGGGATCCTAAGAACAGTATAAGTTATTAAGTCCTTTATGTGTTTTTGTTTATTTGTTTGCTTGCTTTTCTTTCTTTTTCAAGTTTTTACTTGAATTCTAGTTAGTTAACATACAGTCTGATATTAGTTTCAGGTTTAGCATTGTTTGCTTTCTTATTTTTGGTGCAGACAAGTACAGAGGCAGGTAGGAAACAAGTACTCAGTTTTGCTCATTTTAAGTTAGAGATCTCCGTGAAATACCCAAGAAGAAATAACTAGTAGGCATTTGGGTGTGAAGATGTAGGACTCAGGAGAGTGGTCATGATTCAATATGTTGACTTGGGAATTAGAAATGTGTAGGTGATCTTTGAAGCCATTACAGTATAGAAGAGAAAATTTCAAAAGAACAATATAATGAATAAAGGAAAGAACCAACTATAGAGGCCTGAGGAATTCCAATATGTAAAGATGTTAAATAAAGGGAGGTTTGAAAAGGAAACTAAGAGAAGTTTCCAGAAGGACAGCAGAAAGGTAACTGCTTCATCACAGAAGCCTAAGACAGAATATTTGAGTGAGAAGGGAAAGATCAGTAGATGTGACTAAAAAGCACAAAGAAATACAATAAGTATCCCTTGAATTAAGTGGTATAATGCTCATGTTTAGTTTAATTAGATTGCTTTAGGTACAGTGATTTGGGGGGAAACCCAGTCTAGAATGGGGATGACAGTCAATGGGTAACAAGAAATTTGACTTTCCTAGAAAAGCGTTCTTTTATAGGCAGCAAAAGTCTTGAAAAACTTAAGTGTTTCAAACTCTTCATTCTTCAACTCTATGTTAACTCCTATGTAGTCCAATTCACATACTTTGGGTTACTGTTTACCCCTTCTTTATTACTCCATTTTTCATCAATCTATACTACTCACCAATCCCAAAATAATATTGTAATTTCCATTCCTTGAGTTTGGGTAAAATTTGATCCCTCTGCCTAGAGTGTTCTGTTACAATCTTCTGTCTAATTCACAACCATTCCTCATGATCAAACTGAAATGACAACTTCTTTCTGTGCCACTTATGATCTAAAAGCAGATGTGTTATTTGTCCCAGAAACAGTTGATTGAAATTTCCACTATAGAAGTTATATAGTCTAGTCATTGGAAATGAGCATTTGTAAGCTATCTTGACAACTTGAAAGAGTAATTTTGTGTTTGTTCAAACAAATAATTTTTTAAATGAAAATTGTAAATAGTTCATCAGTATTTCATTTTTCTAGCAATTTATTTTCATTGTATTTTACAAATGTATCATAGAATTTTTTTAAGAAGTGATGTTTTATCCTACATAGTTGGGAAGCATTGAACTAGAGGACATGGGAATGACCTAAATGCTATTATACAATAAATATGCTTTGGATGCAAAATTAGTACATGTCATATCGAGGCTCCTCTTGGATTTTGTTCTAAAAGTGTAGGTTCTTTACAGGTAAGATAAAATAATAATGCTCAAATATTTGCATTGTAAATATAGAAGAAAAATTATAGCTGAAATGACATGCTTTTAGATCAGTGAAAGTGAATAATATGGGAGTTTAACACAAATTATATACTAAGGTGGCTAGGGAAACGATACTTTACCATCTGATAGAGGTTTAAGCATGAGGATGAGAAATAAAGCTAAAGTGACTGGAAAGAGGCACCCAAAAGGATTTTATTTATATATTTATATACAATTGTATTTATATAATGATTGTTATATATATATATATATATATACATATATATATGTATATATATGTATATATATATATATATATATATATATATATATATAACAATCAATTAGCAAAGGTGGGCTAGAAAGAACATCCCAGGAAGAATTAACATACTAAAAGTATTACAATCTCAGATTTCAAGATATACTACATAGCTGCAGCAGTCAAAACAGTAAGGCAATGGCACAAACATAAACACAGATCAATGGAACAGAACAGAGATCCCAGAAATAAGCCTATGACAAAGGAGGCAAGAATGTACAATGAGGAAAAGACAGTCTCTTCAATAAATGGTTTTGGAAAACTGAACAGCTGCATGCAGATTAATGAAACTGGACCACTTTCTCACACCATACACAGGAACAAACTCAAAATGGATTGAAGACCTAAATGTAAGACCTGAAAACATAAAACTCTTAGAAGAAAACATAAACAGTAAACTCTTGGACATTGGCCTTACCAATGTTTTTTTTTGGATCTGTCTGCTCAGGCAAGGGAAACAATTAGGACTATGCCAAACTAAAAAGCTTTGGCAACTGCCAGAGTCCAGCTCCAGCAGGTCCAGGGGTTCCCGAAGGAAGAACGACGTTGGTGAAAATAAAACAAAACTAAAATAAAAAACTAGAAAATAAAAAACTAAAATAAAAAACTAAAACTAGAATAAAAATGGACACAGACAACAGCAGTGTGTTAAACTGGCTGACTTATTGTAGTGAACGTGACATTATATATGCTAGTGATTTCCTTGTAACATATGTCATCTATGTTTTTCTAACATTACCTAATTTTGAAAATGTTCTTATGTGTAAACAACCTTTAAGAAATAACATGGCGATTTTCCCCTAACTTTCCCGCATACCCTTTGATTATAGATTCATTTCTTGCACTATTCTATTATGCATCTGTGTTTATCTATAATCTACAAAGCATTTGCTTTGCTGTTCTTGTGAAAGGACCTCCATTTCTCAACACCTCAAGTGGAACAGTTACAGGGACATGACCTCCCAACCACACGGGGCCAGAAGAACAATGTGTTTGCCTCAGTCCGAGGTGCCAGGAAGGGGCTGAAAAGGCCTTAGAAACCCATGCCTCATACATTCTCAGAGACACAATGCACCTAGAAACCAATGAACCATTCTGTACCTTAACCGACTAGGTTCAGTCATCATCTGAAATGCCTCCGGGGGGGCCAGGTGGGGCTATGGGTTGAAGTCACCTGTGCCCAGAGATACACTCCTTAGTTGCCGGAGTGAGGCTTTCAAATCCTTATGTCTCTCCTTTGTTGGCCTCCTTTGCTGGCAAACGCATGAGGCTATCCTTCCTGTAAGTAGAGGAGTCTCCATAGGGGATGGCAAGGGCTAAACCTAAGGCTGCACAATTTCTTGCGGAACCTTATTTTCTTCCCTAGTGGTTCTTTTCCCAGAGGGCCTGTCGAGGGCAATTCCCCAACAGACAATACCCCAGGTTGTTTTAAGGCCGAATTACCTAAAAGCGGGAGTGCAAGAAGCTTCCGTGTCGGTGGGCCACCTTGCAGTCACCAATCCGTCCACAGCCCAGGCTTTGCCACTTAGGCTGGGATAGCTCGGTTTCCAGCAGGCAACGAAACAAAAAGGCAACTTACTGAATGAAAGAAGATATATATAAATGATATATCAAAGAAAGGGTTAATATTCAAATACATAAAGAACTCCTACAATTCAATAACATAAAGCAAATAATCTGATTAAAATTGGTCAGAAGATCTTTTTCCCCCAAAGGAGCCATACAAATAGCCAACAAACACATGAAAATACGTTCAGCATCACTAATCATCAGAGAAATGAAAATCAAAATCACAATAAGGTATCACCTCAAACCAGTCAGAATGGTCAGTATCAAAAGGACAAGAAATAAGAAATGTTGGTGAGGATATGGAAAACGGGAAACCCTCATGCATTATTTGTGGGAATTTAAATTGGTGCACCCACTGTAGAAAGTAGAAATACCATACGATCCAGTAATTTTGCTATGGGGTATCTATCCAAAGAAAACAAAACACTAATTCACAAAAACATATGATGTCCTATGTTTATTGTAGCATTATTTGCAATAGCCAAGATCAGGAAGTGTCCATGAATAGATGAATGGATAACGATGTTGTATACACACGTACACACGTACACACACACACACACACACACACACACACACTGTAATAGTACTCAGCCATCAAAAAGAATGAAATCTTGGCATTTGCTGCAACAAGGATGAAGCTAGAGGGTATTATGCTGAGTGAAATAAGTGAGACAAAGATAAATGCCATGTGATTTCATTTATGAGAGGAATCTAAAAACAAAACAAAAGAAACAGAAACAGACTCATAAATTCAGAGAACAAATGTGGTTGTCACAGGGTAGGGGGATGGGCAAAACAGGTGAAGCAGATTACGATGTACAAACGTCTAGTTGTAAAATAAATAAGTCATAGGAATTAAAAGTACAGCATAGGAAATATAGTTAATAACATTATAGTATGTATGGTGACAGATAGTATTGATGCTTATTATGGTAATCATTTCATAATATATATAAATTGTCCAAATACTATGTTGTACACCAGAAAATAATATATATTGTATGTCAACTATACTTCAACTTATATATACATTACAAAACAATAGCATGAATGGTGTACAAAGAGCATCCCAGGAAGAAGAATTAGCATATTAAAGGCAAAGAAGCAGAACAGTAACAATAAGCCTTCTGGCCTACTGTAATTAAGTTCGTGATGTGATGTTGCAGAATGGAACAAACTGAGAATAGATAGTGTGGTTAGGACTGATGGTAGAGTCCCAGATGACTGCCTAGCATCTAGACTTTTTCTTTTCTTTCAGATCAGGGGTTAGTATTTGCCATTCAGCAAATTAAATCCGGTAACAATATGGAAGATAGAATGGGCAGTAGAGAGTCTGAAGACAGAGAGCTCCGTAAAACTGAGAAGCAAATCTCTTTTTAAGTTTATTTAGAGGGAAAGAGAGAGCAGGTATGAACAAGCGAGCAGGGGAAGGTCAGAGAGGGAGAGAAAAAAAATCCCAAGCAGGTCCTGTGCTGTCAGCCCAGAGCCCAACACATATGCTGGATACCAGGAACCATGAGATTATGACCTGAGCTGAAATCAGGAGGAGTTGGTCACTTAACGAACTGAGCCACCCAGGTGCCCCAAGAAGTAAATCTTTTGGGGAACTTACTCAGGACTGCCACATTTGGAAGGCAATGTAGTATCAAGGGCTCTGCTTAGGTTTTGAGGGTACTCAGCCACCCCTCACACTTAACAGCTTGTGACTTTGGGTGATGTCCTTATTTTCTTTTCCCTTAAATTTTATTGTGAGTTATCTCACTGGGGTCATCTGAACAAATACCATTGTCTACTAGGTTTTTCCGTAAGGAAATATCTATGGCACAGAGCCTTGAATAAGTAGAACATTCCTAAACAAATTGTAATCTACAAATGTAATAATAACATAAAATTTGGGGGAACCTGGGTGACTCAGTCGGTTAAGCGTTGGACTCTTGATTTTGGCTTAGGTCATGACCATGGTTCGTGAGTTTGAGCCCCACATGGGGCTTCAAGCTAACAGCACAGAATCTACCTGGGATTCTCTCCCTCTCTCTCTGCCCCTCCTCTGCTCACTCTCTGTCTCTCTGTCTCAAAATAAATAAACTTAAATTTTTTTTAAATAATAATCTAAAAATGTTTCACATCATTTAAGTATGTTAAAAGCTACAAAATAAAGGAAGGTTTAACAAAATTTTCAAAATGTAATAAAAGTATTGAAGTTACTTTTTTTCTTTTGGTATGTGTATATAACTCATATTTGGAGAGTAAGTAAAATAATTCAAATAAAATATAAATCAAAGGACACATCTTTAGGACACCATGGAAACTTTAAGAAATATATATATATATATATATATATATATACACATTTATTTCTAATTTAAACTTTACTGGACAACACCCTTTTTGTAACAAAGCAGAATAATTATGCAATAAATATACTGTAGCTCCTATCAAATGTGGTTACAGTCCATGTAGGTTAGAAAAAGGTACATATCTGGTACATTAGAATTGAATGTTGTATTAAAGGTAAAAGGAATATGATACTCCATTACTATTTCATTTCAGTTAAGTTTGGTTTAACAGGGATTTTGCTGTTTGAACTTGTAATGAATCAAGGCAATTTTCTGTATATAAACATGCTATGAATTGGGTGCCAGATGGTGAGCCAAGGTTCAACAACAGACCACAAGAGGTATGAAAATAGAGAAGTCTATCACCCACAGGTTCTGGAGTAAGTATCTACAGGCTTCAAGGAGCCACATGGGGAGGTGAGGGAAGACAGGGTACAGAGAAAGACAGGACCTAAGGCATATGCCTTTAATAGGGTCTGTGAGTAGAGTGCTAGGGGGTTCCTGGACTAAGGCCAAATTAGCCAATTCAAACCAAAAGAGGGGGATTTTGGTAAGCCCCAAGGAAGCCTTATCTTAGGGGCACATAAAGAGAAGCCATTGGGAAACAGGGGAAACCGCTGGTCCGAAGGGCTGCCGTAAAGTCATATCAGAGTGCATATTTACTTAGGACTATGAGGGCTGCTATCTTGGGCAGGTCCTTGTCTGAGGGGCTAATGTCAGGTTAAGGTCACTGCAGGCTGCTTGGTCAAACAAAACAGACGGCAGAACAGCAATATCATGAAGTAGCTTAGCTAAACTCTTGATAAAACCTGCAGATGAACATAGTGTATTAGTTCTTATGAAGTTCACGATGAAGGAATTCTTAGTCTTTTCATGATCTAACAGTTCAAACAAACAAAAAAAATAAAGATTATGCTTACATAATGTGTTTCTGGGAAATAATTTTGGTTTGGTATTTGGTATGCTTCTCTTTGATTTTTTTTTAAGAAATTATATTTTAGGCATATACCTTGTCCAGATTAACATTTTACTGTTACTTTTGGGTAGCCTGATAAAGAGCTATTAAAATCATCACATATCTCGTTGCTGTGATCTTAACGTTACTTAAGTGTAACATATTTTTCATCACTCTTTTTATAGGCCTTCCCGCTCAGAATTATCTAGTAACAACCCTCTTTCTTGTACTATTACTCATAACATTAGTATTTAACAAATGAGCGGTAATTTAAGGCAACATTGAGAAATAAACATTCCACTTTTTGTTTTGTTTTTTAATTATCTAAAGGCTTCAGGGAAAGAAGTCTGAAGGTGCAATATCACAGATAGTGAAAACTGATACTGATATCATATAAAGCCTTTTAATATCCTCACAACACAAATTTGTGGGCACACATTTTTGCTTCTTAACAACACAGAATATAGCTGTGATGAAATTTATATTTTTGCTAGAATCAGTGCAATGACAGAATGTAAGTTCCATGCAGTCCCAAATTATATTATAAAAAGTCAGTAATCTTAGATTTATGTATGTTTATAGATTTATGTATGTGTCTTACCTTCTGCTGTGAAAACTACGCTGTTTGCTTGGCTACATGATCAGAGCTCAAAGGTTTGGAGAGGCAACCATTGTTTGAAGGTGATAGTACTCTTAAACTGTGTTCAATTGATCATTACATTCCTATAAGAATATCTTACAAGGACATTATCCTAGAACATCATCTGCCTTTCTCTTCCCTCCCTCCTTCTTTCTTTCCTTCCTTCCTTCCTTCCTGTTTTTGTTGTTTTTCATATACGTTGAGGAATATCGATCTTCCACTGTAATGAACACTAGGAACACCAGCTTGAAAAACAAATCAAACCAAACAAAATATGTTCCTTCCTCTTCAGACATTCGCTATAATTTGATGGATAATCACATGTAAATAGTCCAACACAAGATAATATAATACAAGCCAAAACAGAGGAATGAACAAGGTGCTGACTGAGTCCAAGGGGATGATGTTCTTTTTTACTGCAGAAATTGAGAGAGGCTTTAGAAACCTCCTCCAGTTATAAACAGACCTGGCACACTGACGGATCATCCTGAGGATATCTCTAACAGTAAAGGGCAATCTCCTAAAGTAGAAATTATCTCTTCTAAATGCCTTATATCCTCAGCTTTTCAGGCTTTAACAGAAGGCATATGGCTATAGAGACACCTCTAGAGAATTTAAGAAGGAAGGCAAAGATGAATTCTCTACTCACTTAACAGTTTTCAAATGTGCAAACTTTTCGGGTTTCGTAACATTAGTATGTTATATTTTATTAGTGGATTTTTAAACTGACAGTCATCAAATAATTTCCAATCCCCAGTGATCTACTGGGATTCAACTAAGTAACCTGAACCCACCAGTCACCACATAAAGCCTATGAATGTCACACTCATTTATTTTCCTATAAGAAGTTAGTTCCCTTTTAGAAAGATTTATTGTAAACTGCCTACTACATCTACATAGAATATTTTATTTGAGAACTGATCTTAATCTTAAGTCAAGAATGTTGTACCTCTGCCTTCTTATAAACTCATCATTTTAACATCATTTTGGGTGAGGTGTAAATTATCATCTGTCTTTTTTCTTACTGCAGTTTAACTTTTCTTATCACACATTTTCACTGCTTCCAAAATAAACATTTAATATTACTTCATGTTTGGGTGGTTCTGACTTTGCAATTACTGGTTATTTGATTTCTTAAAAATAAAAATGTAATGTAATTATTCATTTCTTTTAGGAAAACATATGATGAATTATTGGCTATGCAACTGAGTTTGTCGATACTGGTCTGTGCACCTTTGAATAATATTTTTATTATCTGCTTCTCATTAACTTTATTTAATAAAATCCATTTATAACCTGAACTTAATTTCATAAGGACTTTAACATAGAATCCTGAGACATTCAGATGAATGCTACTTCTTTGGAACAGATAGGAAAATTCCAAAAAGCTTTCACTCTAAAATTCCTGAGAAACTGATTTTGCCTTAAGTTCTATTTCATGCAGAATTCTTTTAACTAGACATTATAAGAAGAACACAAACAGCAAGAACAGCCACAAACATTGAGCTCTTGACTATAAAAAATAAAATCTGCTTCATTTCAAAATGGGAAGAACAAATCAGGTGGGTTTTCTTTTTACAACTATAAAAACTAGATCCATAAATGTACTTATTTGTTTTTACTTTCAATCAGCATTTCTGGCATTACCCTGACATACTATCTTTGTAAGCCTTTGTTGGTAATAGAATTCCTAGGACTTAATGGCCCACGTATGTCATAATTTAAGTATGTAGGTACAATTTCACTAAAATTCCTAATTTTTTAGGTTATTTCTTTTTGGGTCTGTATTGTGCTGTTATAGACAGAAACCTGGACTAACCACTTAGCTTTGCTTCTGCACACAATGACATGATACCCCTTCTGCCAGATTACATCTCTTCTAATTACCCACATCATCCACCATCACATTCATCCTAAGAGGAAGGACCAACACGTGGAGTCCTATCATACATAATGCATGGGTGACGGAATGTGCTATTTTTTCAGATGCGCCCCTGCTGTTGCCTCATGGTTATTCATTTGGGAGACTGAAGACACCACACTCAGCAAGTGATTGCAAGATGATCGAAGTGTCTCTATCAGTAGAGAATTCATGTGTGGAGCTAATTATTTAATGAGCTGACAGTGAAAGTTTCGCCTTAACACAGTTTATCATTCTGCTTCAATTCTCTAAAATTTCTCCCTATTTGTACTACATTCAAGTAATCAGTAAAATCATTTTATTCTATACATAATATATCCCCTCTCTGAACTTTACCATCCTACTTCAAATCGTCATCGCTTCTAACATACAGACTGATCGACAGATACACAATATATGATACACAATATATGTAGCAAAACAGTAAATATAGTATAATTTGTATCACCTGTAATTATAGCCCATACATGTTCCACAGTATCACCAGATACTGGATTTGGAATTTGTTATTATAGATGAAATCATTTTATTTTTGCGTTATCATTTTGTCACCTAGAGTCTGTTAAATTTACAGAAACCAGATCGATTCTTCTAAGAGTTACATCATGTCACTCCTCTGATGAAAACCCTCCAACAGCTACATATATCACTCAGAAGAAAATCCAAGCTACTCTTCCATATTCTAAAAGGTTATTCATTATCTTCCCACTCTCATCTCTCTCTCTGGTCATGCCTTTAACCAAGCTGTCCCTAACTCACTCTGCTCCAAACACATTGGCCTACTTGCTGTTTCTCAAATAATCTTGATATAGTGATCCCTCAGGGTCTGTGTCTTTGATGTTACCTCTGTCTGAAAGAATCTTCTTCAATCTATCTGCATAGTTTGCTTTGTAGCTTAAGCCTTTGCTCATAACTTTACCTCCCTATCAGAATCATGTTTCTTCTTTCCATCATTCTGATCTCTTACCTCTTTTATGTTTTTTTCTTAGAACTTATCACCCTCAATGTATGACATATGTATTTCTTAATTGTCTGTCTCATTTCTTGAAAATTGGTTACAATTAAATATCAGTTCAGTGTGTGCCATTATGCCATAGTATTTTAGAAAGCATATTCAGGTGTAAGACTGCATACATTTAACCCCTGCATACATTTAATGTTTGCTTCTTATTGGCTGTGTGACAGGACACAGATCTCTTTTTCTTAATTTTTTTAATGCTTATTTATTTTTGAGAGAGTGAGAGAGACAGAGCACAAGCGGAGTAGGGGTAGAGAAAACAGAGAAAACAGAGAAAAATAGAATTTGAAGCAGGCTCCAGGCTCTGAGCTGTCATGACCGAGCCCAACACTGGGCTTGAACTCATGAGCCATGATATCATGACCTGAGCTGAAGTAGGTTGCTTAACCAACTGAGCCATCCAGGGGCTCCTAGAACACAGATCTCTTAACATTTGAGCGTATCAGTCTCCTCTCTGTCAAATGGGGATAACGGTACCTTACTCTGGGTTGTTAGGAATTTAAATGAGCAACTGTTTAGAAAAGTACCCAGTACATATAAGACACTATGTAAATGCTAGCTATTATTTTAACACAGAACTAGAGAAAGAGAAAGAGAGAGAGGTAGTTTTTTCACTCTAACACACACAAAGGTTACTGGTGCATAGTTGGTGCTCAATTAATATTTTTTAAAATGAAACAGCAAACTCCACACATATTTACCATATCATATTTGTTGTTAGCTTGGATCCTTTCTTTATTGCATTTTGTATTTCATGTTAATAAAATACAAATATGATTTGTATTTGTATAATGGATAATAATTGACTTGTTTTTAATTAACAATAATAAATATCTAAGCTGTAATGCTTGGAATAAATATTATAAACTGCAATACATGATAGTGAACATTTTGTCAAGTTTTTTTTTTAATCCATATTAGTTAATTTATCAGTTGTATAGCTTTTGAAAGATGTTCATATTTCATGACCACAGTTTCCTAATTTTTTAGAAAGTCTGTGTCAGGGTACCTGGGTGCCTCAGGGGTTTGACTATCCAACTCTTGATTTCAGCTCAGGTCATGATTTCACAATTCTTGGGATGCGGGCGGCTCTGCACTAACAGTGCACGGGGGGATGGGGGACCTGCTTTAGATTCTCTCTCTCTCTCTCTGCCCCTGGTTACATGCATGTGTACACACTCTCTCTAAAAAAAAAAAAAAAAAATTCTCAGTGTCATTACTTCATAAGATTGTTTACAATGTTCCGGTGCCTCCCTGTATAGACCTTAAAGTAGTACCTACAATGGCAAATACTCATTACATTTTCCTCCAGCCCCTACCTTCACCTTTTCTATCTGCCTCCACTACGTGGTGTACCATGGTAAACAATGAGGTTTGAACCGGGCTATTTGCACTCAAAGTCCATTCTTGTACACTTGTTAGCGGTGTCACCCAGACAAATTACTTAACCACTTGGAGTCACAGTTTTCTTATATGTAAAATGAAAATAATAGTATTGGGGCGCCTGGGTGGCGCAGTCGGTTAAGCGTCTGACTTCAGCCAGGTCACGATCTCGCAGTCCGTGAGTTCGAGCCCCGCGTCAGGCTCTGGGCTGATGGCTCGGAGCCTGGAGCCTGTTTCCGATTCTGTGTCTCCCTCTCTCTCTGCCCCTCCCCCGTTCATGCTCTATCTCTCTCCGTCCCCAAAATAAATAAACGTTGAAAAAAAAATTAAAAAAAAAAAAAGAAAATAATAGTATTATATCTAAAGCCATAAAGATGGTGTGTGATTTAAATTATTGAAGAAAGGTAAAGGTCTTGGAATTGTGTTGGACTCTAATTGAGCATTCACTGATGTTACTTATGACGGCTAGCATTATTCCTAATGGTTTTCAAAGTTGTTTCTCCATTACATATGAATTTAAAACAAAAATGAGATAAAAGATTTAATTATAATATAGCACTAGCTGGCAAACACACTTCAGTGATGAAAAATGGTAATTTATATCAAAGTAATAGGGGATAGAATAACAAATAGTATATAGGAAATTGAAATTGACCTAAATTCTAGGTTTCAATAACATTCAGTTTCTTTGAGGTCCATAGTAGGACACTTTACGTCCAGGAGAGAAGTGGTACAACTACTACCCATATCATACTTTTTATCCCAGTTTCCTGGTGGATTTAATGATAACATTTTGTGTACACTTAAAATTGTCTTCATTGTGATTATAAATTATATGGTTGCCTTTTCTGCATTTAAGCCTGTGAGAAAAGTACGCTCTAAAAGCCTATATCCTGCACAACTACTTTTGAAAGAAATTGATAAAAGTTATTTTTTTAAAAAATACTAGCTCTACAGTAATGGGGACAATGATGTTGTTAGAATCTGCCTTGGAAATAAGCAATGTTCCATATGATGTTGGCTTCCTCAGTGTAGATCCCAGAGTGAGGAAAATGCACAGTAGACCCATCAGCCGGTCATAGTTGCCACTTTATACCATGAGGAACAGCGGCTAAGCTGCCTGCCATATTCAGTGGAAGAGAAATTTTGATTATTCTCTGCAGCCATGATTTTATGGACACTAGACACAGTGTGGCACATTGGTGATGGAGGTAATTTTATAATTCACATAACAAAATAGCTAATATTCTATGACAGTGTTAAATCACTATATTGTATACCTGAAGCTAATATAACACTGTATATTGACTAACTAGAATTAAGAAAAAAAGAAAAAAAAACAAAAAAATTGAAAGAGAAACAAAATAGTTGATCTTACATTGATTTAACATCTCATGATATGACTATTTTTATTTCTTTCATATGCCCAGAAAACCAATGTCTTGGTCAAGTATAGAAAGTATAGACCTTATGTGAAGAAGGGAAACTAAAATTATATTTCAAATCCTACCCCCCTTTCCCCCACACACTAAAGGGACCTGTATTTTCCAACTACTATTATATTTACAGATATATGCAATACTATATGAAATCTGTAATATATAACATATCTACATTTCTATATCTATACCTATCTATCAAGAGGGTAGATAGATACATGAGGACACAGTGTGTGTATTTTGAATGTAAGGGACAGAGGACCAAATATTTGATGACCAGAAAGGTAAACTCTGGTAAATGTTAGTGTTGTTTATTAAGAACTTTGGCTCATTCTCAACACAGGAAATAGGTAAAATTAAATTTACCTACTTCTTTGAAGTAACTTATTTCTGCTGTGAAATGAAGGTGAAAGGCATGCATTTATTTCCTGAGGGAAGCTTTCAGAACATAATCTAATTTCACCACTTTTTTTTTTTTTAACTTCTGCCTTGGAAATAAGCAATGTTCCGTATGATGTCAGCTTTGTCAGTGTAGATCCCAGAGAGAGGAAAGTGCACAGTGGATCTATCAGCCGGTCTGTAATATACTGTGGTGTGTGTGAAAAATAAGCATGTGTTGTTCTAAACCACTATTTGTGGTGCAACCTATTTTGAAAGTATGTTCAATTAAACTTGAATTAAAATGAGTAAATCTTTTTTAAAAGGTAATTTAAATAATAGAAATCATTTCTTGATTTTGTCAGTTCTTTATTAAAGGTCCTTTTATCATTAGAAAAACTTACAAAAAAGATAAAGATTTTCTATGTCATTGTCATTTTTTTTCCTCTTCCACTTAAAGCTGTAAGGCGGGACTATATCAAACTTAGGGAAATCATCAACAAAATAAAAAGGCAATAAAAGGAAAGGGAGAAAACATTTGCAAACCACATATCCAATAAGGGGTTTATATACAAAATATACAAGGAGTTTATACCACTCAAAGCAAAAGAACAAATAACCCGATATAAAAATGGGCAAAGCAGTTAAAAACAGGTATTTTTTTTCCAAAGAAAACATATACATTGTCGACAGTCACATGAAAAGATGCCCATCATCACTAATTATCAGGCAAATGCAAATTAAAATCACAATGAGATATCACCTTGGAACTGTTAAAATGGCTATTCACAAACACAAAAGATAATAAGAGCTGTCCAGGATGTGGAGTGAAGGGAACCCTGAACCCTGTATGTATATGTGATATAATGAAATATTTTCTACCAACCAAAAAAAGAAATTTTGTGATTTACAATGACATGGATAAAGCTGGAGGGCATTATGCTAAGTTAAATAAGCCAGACAGAGAAAGACAAATACTGTACGGCATTATTTATATATGGAATTTTAATTTTTTTTAACGTTTATTTATTTTTGAGACAGAGAGACAGAGCATGAATGGGGGAGGGCCAGAGAGAGAGGGAGACACAGAATCCAAAACGGGCTCCAGGCTCTGAGCGGTCAGCACAGAGCACGACGCGGGGCTCGAACTCACGGACCGCGAGATCATGACCTGAGCTGAAGTCGGCCGCTTAACCGATTGAGCCACCCAGGTGCCCCTATATATGGAATTTTAAAAAGTGAACTCATAGAACAGAGAGTAGAAAAGCTCTTGCCAGGAGCTGGGGCGACAGGTAGGGGAAATAAGGACAGATTGGTAAAAGGGTACAAAATTTCAGTTATACGATGAATAAAGTCAGAGAATCTTTTATATAACCTGAGGACTATAGCTGATGACCCCGTATCATGTAATTGAAATTAGCTAAGAGAGTAGAACTTAAATGTCCTCAGTAAAACAAAAAAAAGTAAGCTGATACATGTGTTAATTATCTCAGTGGGGGTAATTCTTTAACAGTGTACAAGTATATCAAATCATTACGTGGTACATTTTATCTTACCATTTAATCTGTCAATTATACCTCAATACAGCTGAAAATTTTTAAATTAAAAATTTGTATTTTAGTTACAATCTGAAGATTACTTATTAGTAAAATAATATTTGTTTACTCTGAAAACTCCCTGTCCACTCTGAGTAAAATATATGAAATATATGCAAGTACCTATTCCATTGACTAATGTAAAACCTTCTAATGGAAATGCTTAGAGGCATATTTTGCACTTTCCTGAATTAACCAATCTAAAAATTGATTCTTTAGGCTAGTATTTTTTCTTATGTCTCAAAAACCAGGGATGGAAAGTTCATGCCATTTAGCTACCCTGCACTAGATATCGTGTGTGTGTGTGTGTGTGTGTGTGTGTGTATTTTCATGCCTCAGCATCTATTCATTTCGATTCAGTTTATCTTTTATTCTGTTTTTCTGTGTCTTTACCGTTGGACACATTTCTTTTCTAAACAAAGTTTACTGACAAATTTTGGTTTGCACATTGCAATTACAGTCAAATGAATTTCAAAGAGGTTGTTGTTTTTCCTTCTCCCTTAATTTTCATTCTTTAAGCAGGGCAAACAGTATTCTGAAGACATCTGTTCATTTCAAGGAGTTCCTGAGAAAGTAGCTGAAATATAGTTCTAAAAAGTAGCAATAGTACAAAAATAGGGTTTTTTTGTGTGTGAAATAATGCAGTATCTTTGTAGGGGGCAAATTCAAACAAATCCTAGATTTCACTTGAACCTGAAAAGCTTTTTCCAACTAAGTCCATCAATTTAAATTGTTAGATAAAGGATAATGACCCAAAACTCAATCATGATCACTTGAAATTTAGAAATAAATATTTCATTCAACTAACAAACACCATTTACCTTGTCTACTTAACATTTTAAGATTAATTTTCTCTAATGAGAGAGAAACATTAATGAAGGGAATTTCAGGATTTCAGATGTCGGAATACTTATGTGTCCCATCTGCACAATCAATTGTGATTTATAAAAGGAATAAATTATTGTGATGATAGTTCATCCTTTTTAAGAGGTATTAAAACTGGCTAAAAAGTAGAAGATATTATGAATAAACTTCCTGATGGAGCTACAGAGACATCAGTTTTAGTAATCAGAAAGTCTTATATGCTCTGTTAATTATCATCTTATCCTCTCTTTGTGCTCCGAGCGCAGCTGAAGGACTGGAAGAGTTGATCAAACACAGTCTTGTGGCTAATTGAGCATTGCTGTCTGGATCATTTAATAGTTAATTATTTTTTTTCTTCTGTATTTGACTAAAATTGCTCCATATAGGGCAGTTCTCAAAGATTTATTCAAAATCAGCATTTTTCTAACATGTGAAAGTCAAATGTAATTTTTAAAATTGAAAAGTAAATTACAAACTTGGTTAAAAGCTTGCAAAAAAATCCATTTCCACATGTAGGTTTCCTTCAGGAGAATATCATTTTAGTCTTGAAAATTTGCAAATTCAGAGAAAAAAATGCACATATCAAATTAGATTTTTACTTAAGTGATTATACTTGAAGGAAAGCATAGAAGTTTCCACGGAAATCTACTTGAGAAAGATTTCATACCGAATTAAAAACCTTCTGTTTGGGGGACACCTGGTTGGCTCAATTGGTTGAGCCTCTGACTCTTGGTTTCAGCTCAGGTCATGATCTCACAGTTTCCTGTGTTTGAGCCCAGAGTCAGGCTTTGTGCTAGCACAGCCTGCTTGGGATTCTCTCTCTCTCTCTCTCTCTCTCTCTCTCTCTGTCCCTCCCCTGCTTACCCTATCTCTGTCTTTCTCAAAATAAATAAATAAACTAAAAAAAATCTGTTTCTATATGACTTTATACTCACAGCTTTATTTTTTATTTCAACAAAAGTGGCTTAAACTTTACTGTATGCTATCTGGTGCACGAAATGTTGAAACAGACTAAAATAACACCGGGTCATTCTCTTCAAGGATGTGATTGTCGGAACAATCAGCCTGTAAACACAAGATCATAAGCCTTCATAAAGTGATAGCAGAGCAACAGCAAACTCTAATTGAGGAGCTATTGATCATGAAAATTATTTGTTTTTCCTTATTAGACAGCCCTTGAAATGTGTGGTGGACAAGTATTAGTTACTCTAGAAAATAGTATGCGGATTTTAGGCAACCTTATCAGAGGAACCCAGGAAGCTGTGAGATAAAACAATGAACAATGTTAAAACAAAGCTCCATGTTTTATAAAATGTAATTCAAATATAAAAGTTAAATTATCAAAATTAAAATGAAATATGATATATTCACGTGTATATTCACTGCCCTCTCTAAAAACTGGTTTACAAATATTTTCTATTATCTTCCAAGAAAGATCGGTATTATAAAATATTTGAAATGTTCATACAAACAGCTTCTGGAAGGGCTTTTGTTATATATAGCATATCCAAAATGGGGATTACTATCATCATTCAGTGATTAAATCTTAGAACTTTTTTATTTCGTGGATCATATACGTAGAAGAAATCAGAAAAAAAATTTCTATGAATAGTATAGGATACCATGGTTATAGATGTATTAATCAGAGTGGATTATGGTAAAATAAATGCATTCCTTGTTATACATTTAATGTTTAATTAAATATTAAATATAATATAATGTTAATAAGAACTGCCTGGGGTATTATTATGGGCCACCCTTCATGCACATTTATTTTTCACTTCACTTCTCAAAACAGCTATAAGATTTTAATGCAGCAATAAAACAAATCATTAACATAATATTCTATATGTATTTTGAGAAAGGAAATATATTTTCTTATATGATCATGAATATGTCCTTTGCTGTAGACTTTGAAGTATTTTGGGTTTTTTTCATAAGGAACCAGATGCAGAGGGAAACTGGTTTGCAAGTTTGATGTGAACCAAGTCAGACAGTCAAAAAATGTGATGGCTTGAGGTGTTTAAATAGAACTCTCATCCTCATGAGTTTTGCAATTCTGATGAATCCAAATAATATATCTAACATGAATTTCAGTGGACCTACAGCAATTTTGGTTGGGGGTTTTAATAACATAACTAATGAGGGGGCTCGGGTAGGATTTTTTTTCTGATGATATGCTGAAATAAACATTCCCCTCTTTGCCCACATACATCAATTTCATATGCTGAAGCCCTCTGCTATATACCTTTTTACCTTCTGTCTATCTTGTATATTTATTCATATTTTAATTGAGATTCTCATCAGTTTGGGAGCCAGAAATTGAATATTATGGGCGGAGAAGATTAAAAAATATATTTTAGACACAAACACTTGGATAAACTCATACAATACCACCATTGTTGCTATGTACAAAAAAAATTTAGGAAAAGGCATATTGACTCAATATTTCAAGGTTGTCAAAGCAGTAGTGACTAAAAAGCCAAACAAAACACACTAGTTATTTCATAATAATTTTACACTTTATTATTTTATGTTTTCTTCTCAAATATATAGCGAACAAATAGATACTTTTTTTCTTACAATTCTTTCTGTATGTTTTCTTTTTCTTTTCAGGTGATACAAACATCTACTATTCATGATGTTAAACAAAAATTCCACAAAGCATGTAAGTTTTATATATAATCTAGAATTTATGTTACAGTTTTCTCAATTTGGCTCAAATTTATCTGTAAAAATAAGTTCAATGTTATGATAGAAAGGGTGTATGGAAACCATAATTTTACATGAAATTCAGAAATAGTATGGTAAATACTTCTTGACTGTAAATACTGTGTTTTCATATCTAACTCTCTTATCCACAATAGTTTTAGTTTTTCACAAAATTATTTTCTCTTTTATATTTGAACATATTTATTAAAACAGAAAACATCCTCTATATGAGAATTCTTAACTGATAAAAAGTATTTATATGTAAACAAAATACTGAACAAAAGTTTTACTGGGTGTGTTTATACTGGTCAAATCTATTCCACAAAGGAACTCTTTATACAGTAAATTAAAATTATACTATTTAATTTTATTAATAGCTAAATTTACCTAATTAAAGGTTTCATTATTACTGGAAATATTTATATGAAGTTTGTTCAAATTCAGGTTTTATTTTTAAACCTTTCCAGTAAAGTTTACTCATAACTTAAACATAGTGAACGTGTCTATAATTACTAGGAGGCACTTTTTATATACTCTAATTTTAAAGCAGTTTTAGATTCAGAGCAAAACTAAGCAGAAAATACAGAGTTCTTATATACCCTCAGGTGTCACACATGCACAGCCTCCCCCATCAACATTTCACATCAGAATAGGGTATTTGTTACAATCTGTGAGCCTACACTGACACCTCATTATTTCCCAAAGTCTGGAGTTTATATCAGAGTTCATCCTTCGTATTTTACACTGTATGGTTTTTGCTAGCGAACATTTTCAATGTCTTGTATTTAGTTGAGCACTATTTCTTTTCTGAAAATATTCTTAAAGTTTACAATTTAATGCTTTAAGCTATTTAAAAATACCTTACAGTAAAATAGGTAGAATTTTTAATAGGAATAGAAAGCATATACAGTATGGAATAGAATTATTTGAAATATGCTTAACCCATTAAAAATTCTTCAAGAAGGTAAGTTTTAATATTTACCACAAAGATATGTAAGATTTGAGTATGCAGAAATAAGCCACAAAAGGATTATGGTAAGGAAAAGAGAACAGTGCAAAGTGCAAAGATTTGTCATGGAATTAATTTTCTAATTTGTAGCATGATAAAATTCCCTGTATATTTATGCTACTTCTAAATTATTGAAAAAATTCTCAAACTCCAAATTTGTGCCTTATCACCTACCATTATGTTAGCCATGTTATCCTGTTATTTACACAAGCATTTCTTTATATATTAATGAATTTGTTTTGGGTTATTCCTGTCTTCACATAAAATATGGATCTCAAACTAGTAATTGAACTTTCATCTTTGGAAAGACTTAGACTAAACTTCTCTAATAAGGTGGTTTCAGAAAGTTTAGATTCTAGCAGTAAGTGAAAAGAAACTTGAAAATGATGTTATTACTATAATGTAGAAAGTTGCAAGAAAAATGCTTGTATTTAAGTTAGTAATAACAACATAATAAATATATGATTTCTATTATTGTCTGGAAATGAAGAAAAGAATCAAAAGCTAATGCATGTGTAGAAGGAATGTGAAGTTATCTTGATTACTATTTTCTGATTCCTTTTATAATAGTCTATAATATATATAGACATACATAACAGTTACTAGAAATGTTAAAATTTTTGAACCAGAAATTCTGTACTTACGTGGTCCAGAGCCTACTTCTAGTAATAAGTGAAGTTAAGTAGTTTATGAAAAATCTTAGAAATGTCCAGTATCAGAACTGGATAACTAAAAAATATGACAATAATGTGATTAGTTTTAATAGCTATATCAAGACTTGAGGATTTCTTGATGACTATTATTTTACTCGTTTTCCTAGGCATAGTTCTAATCTTTAACAACTTTATGTAAGCTGTGACTTTTTCACTTTTTAAAAATTACTGTTAATATCAAAAGTAGACCATCACTTAAAGAAAAATAATATTCAGTAATTTTGCATTTATTATATGTAGCCAACATGAAAAAATGCTCAACGTCACTAATTATGAAGGCAATGTAAATTATAACCGCAATGTCATCACCTCATATCTCTCAGAATGGCTATTATCAAAAAGACAAGAAATAAAAAGTGTTGGTGAGGATTTAGGGTAAAGGGAACCCTCATGCCCTGTCGGTGGGAATGTAAACTGGTGGAGCAACTGTGGAAAATAATACAGAGGTTCTGTGAAAAATTAAAAATAGAAAAAATAGAAATACTCTATGATCCAATAATTCCACTTCTCTGTATTATCTAAATAAAAGTGCTAATTCAAAAAGATAAATGCACCCCTGTTTACACAGCATTATTTTTTTTTAATTTTTTTTCAACGTTTATTTTATTTTTGGGACAGAGAGAGACAGAGCATGAACGGGGGAGGGGCAGAGAGAGAGGGAGACACAGAAACAAGCTCCAGGCTCTGAGCCATCAGCCCAGAGCCCTACGCGGGGCTCGAACTCACAGACCGCGAGATCGTGACCTGGCTGAAGTCGGACGCCCAACCGACTCCGCCACCCAGGCGCCCCTTCACAGCATTATTTATAATAGCCAAGATATGAGAGCATAAGTGTCCACCTAAGTATCCATCAGTAGATGATGGATAGAAAAGATATGCTACTCACATACACACTCACACACACACTTACACACACACACACACACACACACACACACACACATTGAAATATTCCTCAGCCACTAAAAAAGAATATCCATTTGTAACAATGGTCTACTTATCTCTGGGTAGACCTAAAAAGAGTATTAAGCTAAGTGAAATAAGTCAGACAAAGACAAATACCACATGATTTCAGCATATGATTCACTTTAAAATCTAAAAACCTCGGGGCGTCTGGGTGGCTTGGTCGGTTGAGCGTCCGACTTCGGCTCAGGTCATGATCTCATGGTCGGTGAGCTCGAGCCCCGCGTCGGGCTCTGTGCTGACAGCTCAGAGCCTGGAGCCTGTTTCAGATTCTGTGTCTCCCTCTCTCTCTGCCCCTCCCCTGTTCATGCTCTGTCTTTCTCTGTTTCAAAAATAAATAAACGTTAAAAAAGAATTAAAAAAATTATAAAAAATAAAATAAAATCTAAAAACCAAAACAAATGAACAAACACACCAAAACAGGAGACTCATAAATACAGAAAACAAACTGATGGTTGCCAGAGGGATGAACAAAATAGGCGAAAGAGATTAAGAGGTACAATCTTATATTTATGAAATAAATAAGACATGGGGATGTGGTATACAGCACAGGGAATAATCAATAATATTGTAAAAACATTGTATGGTGACAGGTGGTAACTTTATATATTGTGGTGATTATTTCATAATACATGTAAGTATTGAGTCACTATGTTGTATACCTAAAGCTTATATAATACTTTGTGTCAATCTTACTGCAATAAAAAAAGAAATATAATATTCAAGCAATTTGCATTCATTATACTCTATTTCAAAAAAGTATTGGTCTTCAAGTTTTACAAAGCACAAAAACACAATTTTTGCTATATTACATTACAGAGAATTATCTGTTAGTCAATTAAACTGGACATTATGTTTAATATATTTACCAAATAATAAAAAGCAAGCAAAAAAGTGTTGCTAACACTAACAATTTTACAATGCTAAAAATGAAACAAAACAAAGTTATGTGTTGATTGCCTTAATATTTTATGTTTAACATATTTAAATTTTTTTAACGTTTATTTATTTTCACAGACAGAGACAGAGTGTGAGTGGGGGCCGGGGGTGGGGTGTGGGGCAGAAAGAGGGAGACACAGAATCTGAAGCAGGCTCCAGGCTCTGAGCTGTCAGCACAGAGCCTGATGTGGGGCTTGAATCCATAAACCGTGAAATCATGACCTGAGCCGAAGATGGATGCTTACCCAACTGAGCCACTCAGGCACCCTTATTTAGCATATTTAAAACCCAATAACATTGAATACCTTATTTTCATAAATATATTCCAATAATAACAATCATATATGTGTGTGTGTGTGTGTGTGTGTATATATATATATATATAGTTATAACTACAATTGTTAGATTTTTTTCAAACTTACTTCTTTACTTTCTGACACCGAATAAATTTTTTATTACAACACTTCTGATGGTGTTCATTTTTAGGCCCTGCAGTTATAATAGGAATTGCTAATCTTGTAAAGAAAAAAACAAACTCATCAGAGGAACTGGGTTTCCTGAGGGGAGAGTTCTCCTTATATGTCTTTTATCTCTATTCTGTGTTCTCTTCGGTGTTTTGACAGATCTTGCTTTCTAGTCTCCCTATTATTTCTCTTTGTGTCAGCTTTACATTTTTCTTAGTTCTATTTTGAAATTTTCTTTACTGTGATTTTTTTGTCCTGTATATGACTATCTTTTCCTCTCCCAGGGTTTCTAATTTCTTAGTTCTGCTGTATTATAAGAGTCATGTTTTAGATTACCCTGGAGAGAGTATGGCCCTCAGACTAGTGAAAGAAATATTGAATAGGGAGAAAATTACAATGAAAATATTAGCAGCAAGGTAAGAGGAAAAGAGGAATGGTTTCATGAAAAAGTGATTCTGATAAAACTTTCAATTATATATATGCACACACACAGTTATCTATTTCTTAATGCACAAAAATTCATGCAATGCCTCAGCTGCAATACTCCACTAGTCTTTCTTTACCTCCATACATTTCTTTACTCACATTTGTAATTATTGTTCTTGATTGTATCTTGAAGCCTCTCCTATAGAGTCTCAAATATCATGCTATATGTTGTGCTCCACTTACTCTCATATTCTCACAAAGATTGTGTAGAAGAATTAAACCTTGTTGTTAAAGCTGAACCGAAAAATTAAGAATCATTCAAGGTCCAGGTGACACTCTGACTAAAACTATGTGAATATTTTCTAAGATTTCAAAGGATTAAAAAAACCATCCATGTTAAAAACAAAACAAAACTCTATTACATAATCTGAGTAGCATTACCTTATTTCATGTTACTCAATTCAACAACTATTCCATGATTTCTTTAAGTTAAATTTAATTCTCTCTTGGGGTATAATATGACTTTATTAGAATAATTTTTAATATTTTATGTTCTAAAAATAATAGAACTTACAAAAAGCCACAGCCAACTGTGTGTATACTAATGTAAATCTGTAATGATGTAATCCATATTGTAGATCTAATCAATTGACAAAGTATTTGCCAGAATGACAAGTAAATTCCAGTGGAAAAATTCTGCCTGTATGTTATAAATTATTTTGTTATGCTTTATAATACTCAAAATTATTTAAGTTCCTGTAGTCTAGACCTCCATAGAAGTGAGATGTATGCAATAGTTAGCATGGACAAAGCAGGAGATATATTAATAAAAATAATTTAAAGATTTGTCAAAGTAAAGGTCTAGTGAATACATTCTTTTGGAGCTGTATCATTACTTGTCTTAGGAAGGAAGCCAAGGAATCTAAACCAGAAATTAGAAAATACCATTGCCGTACAAAGTTGTATAAAGGTAGAATTTCATCTAAACAGCTTTTTTTTTAAAGAAAAAAAACTTTTTTTTCAAATTTTTAAAAACTTTTACTGATTTTGTAGTTAAAGGTGATTTGCAACCACAAGATAAGGTGCTCTGAAAGCTATTACAACATCATCCATAATCTCTAAAAAAAAAGTAACCATCAACCACTTATTGTGAATGATGACTTCCATGATTGTTTGGTGGAGGTAAATACCATAATTACAATTAAGATGGATGAGACAAAAGCTCTCTAAAAATCTGGTATACAAGGGAAGCCATTTTAGATTTATTTTGAAGTCAATATGACTGTATACAAACTTTGTTTAAACAAAAAGCCTGATTTATGGCCCATCAAGCATCCATTGTCTACTTGCTTTGTAAGTAAGTAGCCTAAAGGAAAACCATCTTGTCCTTAAGATAACAATCAGTGCTCTTACTCCCTGCATTCCTTGATGTTAACACTTGTGATTCCTGCCTACATGCTAATTTAAAAGCTTTTGAGCTTTTGCTAAAAGTATGTAACTTTATAAAAATTCTTCCTTTTCCAGAACACTTTCTTCCCTGTGAACATTTCCCAGACCACTATTCTAATTTAGCGCAAATAAAGCTCTCTTTCTTATGTTTAGAGACTATAAAAAGTTCGTTCATTTTGTGTTGACACTGTTATACCCAGAATTCATGATCCCCAAATACTGCCAGGGAGCCGAGTCTGATGTAAAAGCAAAAGAGCCTTTATTTGAGCTAGCTCCAGCTCAATCCCCTACCTGCACCAACACAGCTGTGAGATACCTGGGAGAAAGAGCTAGTTTCAAAAGGACAAAGGCTTTATTGGGACCTAGGGGCAGTTGGTGAGGTAATGGCTGTGGCCTCAGCCGATTGGCTGGGGAAGGGTCTGAGTCCTGTTAGGCAGGTGAGTAGGAGGTTACTCAAGGGGAGGAGGCGTGGTCAAGGTGAAGGACACAGAACAAGATGGAGTTGGCTGGCGTAGGCCCGCCCTTTCAGACACCAGTTTTAACGTTGGGTGAGATATAAAATTCAGTGAATATTTGAAGAATATTGAATGAGGTCCAATCTTTATGCAGTAACTAAATCACATAACTTTCCCTAAATGTTCTTAACGTTACATCATAACGTGTATTTTCAAAGCTTATATCAAAGTTTGTACACAATTGACAAGAATAACCATGTAAAATTTTGATTCATGTGAGCATGTGTACAAATACTTGATGAATAGTTTCTTTCCAGATAATTCACCATAAATATTTTGGATTCTTATGTGAGACTAAAGTTTTAATACTTTCCTATTTTTTTTAAAAAATTTCAAGTAGTAAATACTTTTTTAGTGTTTCTAGATCAGGTTTCTTTTGAAATTATCAAAATAAATTAGGATGTGTGATATTTTGTTTTAAAATAAGAAATATATATTTGGTTTTCCTCCCAGTTTTTGGCACAGAGCCTCTATAACTGTCCCTTGATACTTAAAACCTCTATTTCTCCTTCAAATGAATGTCACTTTGTTAAATTTCATATTTTCTGTCAATGATTATAGCACCATTTATCATTGTTCTTTGGACATTTGAATCCCTTTAAAAAAATTGTTCATTAAGTTTAAATTTTCTCTTAGGCAGAGAATCCCTATTCTTTACCCCATGCTTGCTCATATCTCTTTATATTACTTGGAATAATCTTTCTATCTTTAAAAAATTCGCTAGGGGCGCCTGGGTGGCTCAGTCGGGTAAGCGTCGGACTTCAGCTCAGGTCATGATCTCATGGTCTGTGAGTTCAAGCCCCGCGTCGGGCTCTGTGCTGACAGCTCAGAGCCTGGAGCCTGTTTCGGATTCTGTGTCTCTCTCTCTGACACTCCCCTGTTCATGCTCTGTCTCTCTCTGTCTCAAAAATAAATAAACGTTAAAAAAAATTTTTTTTAATATTCGCTAAATTATCAAGACATAAGTGACTTTTTGCTCCATATGAGAATCCTTGATTTTTATACTCTCATTTTTAAGTTGAAATTATTATAGCTGATGTCACAGAGCTGTTGCTATCAAATATTGTGCTTTATAGTATCTTTAGATGTCCTACTGTAGTTACCTTGCATTAACTTTCATAATAAGAAAAATAAATATAGTTAACTTTTATGAAATAGTCATTTTTTGTTATGAATATCCTAAGATATTTCTGTGCAGCAAATATTTAAAAATATCACAGCAATTTTATGATCATCTTATAGTATTCTGATTTTCATTTTACAGATAAGTCTTTTTAAAAGATTAGATAACTTGCCTGTGGTCACATAGCTAGTAAGTGGCAGAGCTGGAATTCAAACTCAGAAAATAGGGCTCTGTAAACTGTATTCGAACCACTAACCCCATCCATTGCCTCTTTTTTACTGAATCATGTTTTTAATTATTTTTTAGGCAGAAATTCAAATAATACTTCTTTATTTTACTTCAGAAATACTATGGTTAGTCCTCATTTGCAAAAAGGAACTAATTCAAGAGTTTGTTTTACAAATTATGTAATGAATAATATTGCTATAAGTCTAAGTATAGTTCACAATTGGATATAAAATCTGAAATCTCTGGGTAATGTTACATGACACCATAAGATCAACTATGAAATTAAAAACAATGATTAATATGAGTAAGAAGAATGAATGCAAATATGGTTTGTAATTGCTAATGGAATTTTCTCCTGTGAGATTGATCTAAGAATTAGATCAATGATCTAAGAATTAGATCTAAAAGAAGTTTCTGAAAGAAAAATCAAGTCATTTTATCCATGACCTCTGTGTTATCTATTAGTTGACAATATCAAGTTTCAATGATGTTTATAATCTACTTGTCTCTGCAGTTCAGAGCCTGGGGAAGGAGGGGTAGGGGAAGAAGCAAGAGAAAGAACAATGGAATTACCAGACCAATTGTAGTTTCAGCCACATGAAGGGATTTATTTGTGACAGTTGAAATGCATATAATTATTTGCCGAAAGGCCAGGGAGATATAAACAATGCTAAACTTTGAAAGGTTCAAGGAGAATAACTCAAAACAAAGATAACACAGTAGAAGGATTTATGACACATCATATAGAATAATGAGTATTCTCTAGGCAATCTGAAGGAGCCTCCTGGACAAGGCTGTAGAATTCCCTGATCTCTCAATGAAAGAAGCTAGAAAAATGATAAATGTAACCAAGGGAAGAAGTGGCAGAATTTTTATCTTAAAAAAGCTCTCCACTCCTACCTCTATAAGTGGCTAACGTTCTTTTTCTAATAGTTTCTTCAGCAACAGAAATTATGAGCTTTATCAATAATTTAAATGAAGAAATGGAGTGATCTGGCAGATTATTCAGTCGGGTAACAGTCAATGTTGCATTTAGGGGAAGCTATGGGAATTAAGTGGCTATTTCACTTCTAGAAATCTAATCACCAAAGTCCAGTAAGACCCTTGGCCAGGGGGAGAAATACCACCATTGTTTTAATATTACATGTAGATTTCAAGATTGAGATAAGTTAGTAAATTAATAAGTTAACATTGATGTTCTGGTCACTGAAGAACTTCTAACAAATTTGCCAAATGGCACACAAAAAATAGGTTATATGGACAAAAAAGGTCTTTCAGGTAACTGCATTCTTGATGAACCTCATACAAAATATTTCAGGAAAAGAATAAATTTTTATGAAATATACTTAACCCATTTAAAATTTAACAGGATTTTCAAAATATCTCTCCTTTATTTACCATACTGTATACATCATTTGACAATTTTATCCCACATATTGTTAATTTTCCTTCAGTAAAGAAAAAATTGTATAATTTGAAGCCAAATAATACTTGGTAATTTAAAAAAAAATTTGTTTCACAGAAAATGTTTTATAAGTTTCCACATGATTACCTCACAAAATAATAGTTTAAATTTTTTTGTATTTTCACTTTTAGCTTTAAGAAAAAAATTTTTTTACTACTTGAGTACCAAAAAGTATTTCATTCAACTTAATTCAACAAATACTCATTAATAAAGTTAAATGATCAGGTACTATGCTATACTACTAAAGATAATATTTATAGTGTAGCCATTGTCTAGTATGGTTTTTTGGCATACTAAAACACTATGTGTATGCACACAAACATATACACATACATACACAAATTGAATGACTTCCCAGAATTGATTAATTTTGAATTCATTAGTTAAAAATAATTAAAATTTTATTTTACCTTAATGTTAGTAAATGTTACTTTGTGTGTCCACACATGCTCTCTGGATTCTTAAAAGTAGTTGACAAGATATACCTAACTTTCTTTCCTTTTAGTATATTTCAAAACAGTTTAACAACTTATATATGTTAATGGAGAGAAATTGTCAAATCTTTAAAAAACAAAAGTAATTCTGAAAGAAGATTGCTTCCCTAATCTTGAAATTTTAGAGAAATTGATGATTCATTTCCTGTTAAAGTGGCAAATTGAGATTAAAAAAAAAGAAACTAAAGAATGTATCATCTACCAATATATTAAGGGCTGCAAACATTTTCAGATAAAAATATTTTGAAAAGAAATATCTCAAGTCTATTCTATTATAGTGTATATAGGTACTATAAATCACAACGTGTAGTAATATATTGTTCAAAACATGGTTTTTAATGATACCTCGTTAATGTTTTCTATTATGAAATTCAGCTAATGATATATAGAATAATATAATTTTGTTTTCTCTAACTGCCCTTGCTATATGTACCTCTCAATTTTTCTTTTTTTTTCTTTATTTTATTTGTTTATTTATTTTTACTTAAGCCCTTATTTTCTTTGTGGTTTCAATTCAAATCATAGTGTAACCACTGGCACATATCAATGTCCCAGGTGTTGAAAATAGACCTCTTCTTATTGTAACTACTTTAAAATACTCATCAAATTTACATTGCTATATACTTAATATCATCAGAAACTCACATAAATGTTGAAAATTCAATTTACCTTTGTGATGTATTACTGTTTGCAGAATCTTAGATCAAAGCGTTAGGAAGGGATGGCCATTTTGCCAGTCAAGGTTCATGTAATACAACTGTCATGACTAATACAATTCCTAAAGTGTATGAGGTATGATCCTGTCTGTAAACTGTTTTGTCTCTCATTATGGCACAACGTTTAAGCCTGTGTATTGCTATGCAATGTCAGGGCTATTTTGATTCATCTTTCATGACATGCTGATATTCCCAAAGCATGATATTATGAAATAGTTTTGTTGTATAATATGCAAACATCAAAATAGTTGGGTTAGCAATGTTGGACCTTGAGCAAGTGCCTACAATATAAATTCACCAAATATCAGAAGAGATAGATTATCTATAGCACATGATTGATTTCCAACTTATATTTGAATATGTGAGTGTGTGAAGAAATTTAAATTCAAAAGGAGACAGATAACGGCACAGTGAAATAGCTGGACTGGTTAATATACTGTATAAGGGAGTATTCTCAAAATGCGAAACCAGAAAGCACACACAGCACTAAAGCCACCGGTACAAAATCAAAGATCATCTTGCAAACTTTAATGCACAAGCAATGGTTTATTTTTTTATTTTCCTTTATTTCTTCCTCTAAAAATTGTTTTGGCTAACCAAAAATATTTGGTTAAATTGCAATCATTAGCAGGATTATAGATGAGTAATATAAAACAAGGGAATCTATTAAGACATAGCTTACTCTTGTAGTATTAATCTTCTCATTTCTGAGAAAATTTTCAGAAAGACATGGAATGCATCACAGTGGAATTTTATGTAAATGATCTAAAAACAAGCACATGAGCTCTTAAAATGGTTTATTAATGACACTTCATCATTACAAGGAAATGTCTAAAATGAGTTATTTGTGCTTATATATTTTGTCACCTATCTAGTTGGTTTAAAAATATCTTTCATTTTTCAAATTTCATAAAATATGTCATATTCAAAGTTCCTTGGACCCTATTACAAATCCCTTGAAAATATAATCTCCATGTTAAATTCAGATGTGCTAAAATGTACCACAATGTTTTTATAATCCCAAAGATATTAATGTGCCAATTTCTCATTTTCATGTATTATTTTTCGTTTGATTTGTATGTACTTTGTTGGCAAAGCATCATATTCAATAAATGAGATTATTTTAGCAAGATAACAATAGCTTCACTTTTTAATATAATAAAATAATAAACATACAAGATAAATTTCCAAAAATGCAAAATCTCACAAAGATTAAAGCATTAACTTCCTAATATAAATGTTTTTACTAAAGGCTAGAGATATTTTTCTATGCCTATATACACAATTTCACATATTTTTTTTTTATTTTTAAGTTTATTTATTTATTTTGTGAGGGAGAGGGAGCTTGAGAGAGGGCAGTAGCAGGGAGAGAGGGAGAGAGAATCTCAAGCAGGCTGCGTGCTGTCAGTACACAGCTCGACTCTGGGATTGATCTCAACAACCATAAGATCATGACCTGAGCTGAAATCAAGAGTCAGACACATAAATGACTGTGCCACCCAGGTGCCCCCCCCCCACAATTTCACATATCTTATACATTGGTCTCTAATAGCTTTTCCTATCAACATATTTTCTCAGTGTATTTTTGAGTAAATATATATTGACCTACATGATAAATATTACTGGAGATATACTTTTCTGTGGATGTGTAATACACATTTTCTGGATACACATTCTAATTGCTTCTATAATAAAGAAATATTATGCTTATTTATTCATCACTATTTGTTGAATGTTGAAAAATATTTAGCAGACATTTAATATGTACCATGCATCAAGTTATTTATTGACCAGAATAATTCATATTTGTAAAATTATTTAATTGTATTTGTAAGAATAATACCAGGGGAAAAAATGTTGTTATAGAGGATAACCTCACTTCAAATCTTAACATGTATGTATTGCCAAATTTTCTCTCCTAATTTGTAGACTTAAAAGAGTACTTCAGAGTTTTTCTTCCCTTTCCTTATTAGTACTGTATATTAACAAGTTAATAAGTTTTGATAATTGATGTCTGGAAAAAAATAATTTAGCATTAGATTTCATTTGTTGAGTCATTAGTGAATTAATTTTCTCATACTCTCCTTTGAGATTTTTATGTATTTTTTTCTGGAAATTGCCTGTTCATAGTGTTCACCCATATCTTTGACTACTTGGATGTTTTTGGTGTCTTAATAATACATAAAATCTTTATGAATTAGTATATAGGTAACAAACACTTTTCCCCATTTTTGGAAGAAAAATCAATTTTATAGATCCAAATTAATCAATTTTTTTATTTTATGTTTTCTGTTTTGTGACCTATTTGAGTATCATTTAATCCTCTAATCTTTGGAAATATTGATTTATGTTTTATTCAAATACTTGTAAGTTATAGTTTTATTTTTCACATAATTTTTTTAATATCTGTAATTTATCTTGGTAGAGGGGATGGGGTGAAGAATTCTCACCATTTTAATTATACTTCATGTTTATGATTTTAATTTCTGATTACATATCACGATTAGTGAAATTATATAGCTATTTTCTCTCTTTCTGATTTATTTTTATTATTTTATTCAGTGTTTTACAAAACAATATCTAAATACTAGGGAATTATTTCTACATTAAAAATGTTTTTTGGTAATTTATCTGGTATCATGATTTCTCCATTCTTTCATTGACAATTTTGGTTAGATAACTTCTTGATATCTCTTTCATGTTTTGTTTAGGGTCCATAAATTTGAATTCAAGGAGATTATGTTTTGTATATATTATAATCCAAACATTTCTAAAATACGTTTATATCTCATTTTCCAGTAATGACTTTTTTAAGTCAATATTTATTTATTTACAGACAGTTTACTGTATAAATTGCCAAAAGCATGTAGTATTTTGTTTTGTCAAAAAGAAAAACAAAAGGAAGAAGAAGAAGAAAAAGAAGAAGAAGAAAAAGAAGAAGAAGAAGAAGAAGAAGAAGAAAAAGGAGAAGAAAAAGAAGGAGAAGAAGGAGAAGAAAAAGACACCAAGACAAAAACAAAATAACTCCAAAAGTAGATAGGTTAAAGTAGCATTTTGTAGTAATGAATGGAGATTTTAGTCTTTTTCACAAATTGGTTGCTTCCTTTTAGGCCGATTCTCTAGCATCTCCTGCAACTTTAAGATTACTATTGGCTAACTCCTAAAATCAAATTCTTTAGTGCTAAGTATTATACCTATGACATCCTAGAAGCTTGATTTTCCCCATGGTCAGATGTTTAATGTTTTCAGCCAAAAATATTAAATGCCTTTTGGAAAAACTAAATCCTGAGTCTGTGCACATTTTAGCAGTAGCAAAGGGTTAAGTAATAAATAAGAATACTACATATTGGAATTAAATGCAATGTCTGTTTAAAAAGAAAAAAAAAACAAGAAAATAAATGAGGATGACATTCTGAAAATATGACAATATTGACCCTGCATGGCACTCTCATCTTCCCACCAGTTAGTTTAATGAATAATAGTTCTTTCTTGAAACAGGTTAGAGTAAAATATCCCCAGAATAAATCCACATTATTAAAGATTTCAGTAATAGTCATCTAAGTGATAATAGGGTGGTAGTATGTAGTATAAATGTATTTTGTGCATTTGAATATACATATACCTCATGTGTGTGTGATTATGTGTATGACATATAAAATATATATGTAGTTATTTTCTTAACTATAGAATATCTTAATTCCCTCTTACGGTATCTTTTGAGCCTAAAAGCTTAATGTTGTAATTTCCAAAAGGTACCTAAATAATCTAAAAAACTCAAAGGAAAAGATTTAATCTACAAAAAATATTTTAGATAGACATTTCTATAGTATCATTTTGAGGTTGACCAATGTTTATCAAGTGAAATCCATATACTTTGTCACAATCCACAGTACATCATTTATCTAGTATACTTTTAAAATTTAAGCATAAAGTTTTCTCTAACATGTAATCTCTACCTATTTTAAGATTCATGTCATTCTAGTATATTATCCTTCATTCTTCTTTGTTTTGTACTTACCTACCCTTTCTCTATTTTGAGAGATCTAATAAATTCTGGCTATTAGATTCCCCTTCATTTTAAGCCCCAGCATTACATTGAAAATTACATCTAAAATGATAATCCAATATGATACTTTCAGAACTACTTGCTTTTCCTGCAATTTTCACTTCCACTCTGCTTTAGCTACTTATCACTTATCCATGCCATGAGATTTGACATTAGTTATAACTGAATTTTAATATTTGAAACTAAACAAATCACTTGCCCATGTACCATTTTAAATATCTCACTGTTTTGCTCTAGGACTCACAGTTTCTGAAACTCAGAGAAATATAGTCTCTAAAACACTACCTTTCTTCTGATTTATCATCTAGATTAAAGTTTATGTTGTACATTATCTAAACTGCTCTTTTACTAGTTGATCCATATTCCTCCCTAGCTTAAAACTATTCCACGCTTTACCTAAACTGCTCTCTTACAGGTTAATCCATAATAGACTTTTAGGTCCACGAGGCAATTCTCTCTCCAAATCCTTAGATTTACTCTTTTAAGTCTTTTTTTTTCTGTATCTTCAAATGTTGCCTAAAAATTATTTTACCAAGAATTTGCTAACTTACAAACCGCTTATAGCAATTCCATCACTCTTCCTTTCTCCATCACTTAGCCCTCACTTCAGAACACTCTTCTTTGTCCTTTTGCCAAAGACCTTGCTAAGGTCACTAGAGTTTTTTGCTAGGTCCCTTTTGCTAGGGCAGTGGATCATCTTTGGTCATGTGTAACCTGAACTCCCAGCTGCACTTGACTTGGTACACCATCCTGTTTGACTCCTTTGGTTTGATTCTAATTCTGTCCACTTGGTTCTAAGATCTAATTTCTTTGTCTTCTCTCTGACCTCTCATTCTCAGACTCTTTGAGGACTTCACATCATTGTTAGGTTTCTTAAAATCTGTCACTACTTAGATTCTGTCTGCAGCATTCTTCTCTTTTAATTCTACATTTTCCCCCTCTTTTGTTTGTGCTTTCAGCAACTCCCATGGTTTTAAAATTAACACTAATAAATGAATGAAATGAAAGCTGTCTCTTTCCCAGAATTTTGACTCTATAATAAACAGCCAGTGTAGCATCTTAATATCTTGTATTTTTTTGCAGACACTTCAGCATTTTCATTAGAATTTTGACACATAAAACTGAGGGAATAGATTCAATCTGGAAACATTCAATGTTTTTTTTGTTTGTTTGTTTTTGTTTTTGTTTTTTCCATATTCCAAGAATTTGTAAAGGCTGAAATGAACTAACTCTTGGAACAATATAAAATGAATGTAGTTCATACTGAATTATTTTGCAATGTAAAAATGCCCAGGGTTTCTTAACATAGATGATTTTAAACTTCTCAACTGTTTATCTGACTCTGCTGAAATTGTTTTTGGACTTCTCAGTATTTGCCACAATTCGTTAATGAGAAACTGTATTCATCCTAACCGTTCTGTTTATATTTGAAGCTACTGGGTTTGGGAAATGGCAAGTTAATGTAAACTTGCCTAACTCTAAAATAAACAGAATATTTCAATAATAAGAGCAACTATTTGTGTATGTATATAGGTGTGTGGTACTATGCACATATGTGTGCATACAGCCATATTATACTTATTAAAATCCTTGGATTGGGTGTTAAAATGTAGCTTTCTTTCTATTTCTTTTCAATTAAATGATTGACTGTTACTAAAAACAAATAGCAATTCTGTACAATTAGTATATCTGAAATTTGCACATTGACTTCTCATAATCACAGTACAAGTCTCTGTAATTTTTATTCTAGATACCAATTATAGTTTTGGATATATTTTCTCACACATTGATCTGCTCTAGTATCTTATCCCTACTTCCAGCATCAAGTTCAAGCTCCTCATAGCACACAAGGCCCTCATAATTTTTTCATACTCTATATGTATGTGGGTGGGTATGTTTCTTGGTGGCAGCAAAGAAAAATGTATTTAATAGATAATTTGAAGGGTGGGTGGGGAATGTTTTCTGAGTATTGTTCCTGTTAAATAACAACTACATTTTGACTATGAGATTATTTCTACTTGATTGTTTACTAGGCGTATCTATTTGTGACAAATAATCAGTTTATATAAATTCAGGAATGATATTAGCCTGATGTGGAATTTACAACTGTTCATACCTTTTTTTTTTCTGAGCATAGTATCATTTTGAACCAACCACCAATAGCAGTTTAATGCAGAAAACAACATGAACACATTACATTACAGGCAAATAGATACAATATCACAATATCTTTTTCTTACCTGACTCAATTTGCCCATGTGCTCTGCCTTGAAAGTGTCTATTGTCTTTTTCCACCTTATTATTCAGCTCTTGCAAATATTTCTTACATACAATTCCATCAACTTTTCTTTTACTTTATTAAAACAAGGTAAAGTCTCATTTTCCCGTTATTTATTTATTTTTTTAAACACCTTTTCAGCTGTACTGGTATTTTTATTATGGTCATTATTGGTATCTCTTAGTAAACACAATACAGAGTTGTACAGGTTTTAATACTCTGGTCCTAACTACTCTTCATACCTGTTATTTTCAGGGTATGGTTTTGCAGAAAAGGTATTCCAAGAATGCAAATATCATTTGTTAGCGAAAATCTTTTATCTGTACAAACAACTACAAGGTTTTATGTTGTTTTCTTTTACAATTAAAGTTAACATAGGGCACCTGGGTGGCTCAGTCCTTTGAGGGGCCAACTTCGGCTCAGGTCATGGTCTCATGGTTCGTGGGTTCCAGCCGCATGTGGGGCTCTGTGCTGACAGCTCGGGACCTGCAGCCTGCTTCGGACTATGTGTCTCCCTCTTTCTTCCCCACTCCTGCTCATGCTTTCTCTCTCTCTCTCTCTCTCTCAAAAATAAACATTTAAAATGTTAAAATTAAAGTTAACACATTGTGGGGGTGCCTGGGTGGCTCAGTTGTGTTTGACTCTTGATTTTGGCTCAGGTCATGATCTCAATGTCATGAGTTTGAGACCTGCATCAGACTCTGTGCTGGGCATGGAGACTACTTAACATTCTCTTTCTCTCTCTCTCTCTCTCTCTCTCTCTCTCTCTCTCTCCCTCTCTCCAAAAAAAATTAAAGTTAGTAAAACATTTTAAGGTAGTTTTTAATAGTTTCTGGTACTTTGCAAACATCTCCTTTAACACTCACAACATCCCTATTAGATACTTTCGTTATATGTCTATTTCTTTAAATATTTTTGCTTAACAGATGAGAAAAATAAAATTCACAGAGTTAACTTGCCTAGGATAAATAAGATAGCCAGTAGATTTTCGCACCGAGTTAAGTCCAGACAGTGATTATCTACTTTGCAGTTAACTAGCAAAGGAATACTGACTTTTTATGTAGGAAAAATGATTTATTATATAGTAACTAATTTCACATTTGATTGAATATGCATATATAACTTCTACTAATTCTTCTTCAATAAGAGGCCATATGTTTATTCAAATCCTATAAAACTCCTCTGTGCCTGGCAGTCTTCTAATTAACGCATATACAATGGTAATAAAAATGATTGCATCTGTCTGTTCTTATGGAGGTAGAAACATCTTTAAGAGTGCATAAATAATTTTAGATAGGAAGACAAAAACAGGGTAATGAAAAAAAGTAACTGGAAAATAATACTGGGATCTGCTCCATTGGATAGCAACAGGGAGATTCTCTCTGTACAGGAATCATCCAGAAACTCTGATTTAGACACCAACAATTGAATAATTCAGGGTTTAGTGTTTGCCAGGTAGTGAGAGAGAGAGAGAGTAGTGCAAAGTAGTAGATTTTTCATTAGTGTGTTATTGGACCCTAGGATTGAGCCTAGAGAGGAATGGACATGTGGGAGAAATAATAATAATAATATGGTAATTGTTGGAAAATATTTGAAGAATCAAAGAATATTTCAGTTTAAAGTTATATTTAAATCACCAACAATAATAAATAAGTAATGGTGGATAGTGTGTTCTCCATGAGTGTTTTAAGTGGAAAGACCAGTCCATCATAGATGGCAACAAGAAGAAATAAAATTAGATAGTAAAGTCTGAATATATGAAATCCACAAGGAGAATGGAGAAAAATGTTTTGGAAACAGCATTTAAAGCAAGGAGGATTCCTTATACATTTTCATGCCCAAAATTGGATAAGTTTAATGTCAATAATAAATACTAGTTGAAAGATATGCAGAGAACTTTTCTATTAAAGTAAGAAGTTAGAGGGACTTTTTTGAGTGATTGATCATTTAGAAGGCTTTGCTGTTGACAGAGTAAGAGTGCCCTAAAGTACATTGGGGGAGTATTAGAAGGCATGGAGAAGTGGACAATCAGGTCTGATTAGTGGTTGTGCAAAGCAAAATTGGGAGAAGTGTCATTGTGCTGGTGGATATAGTGGGAGACTTGACAGCTGATGGTGTCCAATGTAAATGGGAATATAGGCATGATGATCAATGCTAGTAGTTTCTTAGAAGTTTAGTGGGTAATTTGCTGAACAAACTGGCTATAAATTTAAGCCAGTGAAGATAACGAATCAGTCTGGTTATACTCTGCATGTTCTCCGTACCTCACATTATTCTTGCTTTATGCCTTGCATTTACTATGAAATTGGCTTGTTACTTTATGCCTCTTGCTTTCATGCTCTCTTTTATTTTATAATTCTGAATATTTTTTATGCAGCTTTTAAATTTTCCATTTTTAGAACCATGTCTGTTTTCCTGAAGGAGCTTTGCTTTGTGATTGCTGATTATACAGTGTGATAGCACTCTGTCTTTCTTATTTGAGCACTTTGTAATAGCAAATTCTTTAGCAGATGCATTTTCTTTTCAAGGTCAGCAAAATTATATGCATTGGTTGGTGCCGGTTTTACTGTTAAAACATTTTGTCGTTGTTGGGGTGAGATAGGAAATGGTTCTTTTATTTTTCAGATATATACACACTATTCCACATTTCATATCTTACAGGCTTCCTTGATTCTGTTTTAACGTGATCACTTAATTATGTAGGTGGCATTTATAAGACTACAAAGAAATGGTTTACAAGGAAGAGAATGGGCCATTTAGTTTTAGTGAAGTACTGTACTGAATGGATCATTTCTAACAAATAGAACAACTCAACCAACAATATTAAATCAGCAGCCAATATTTTGGTACATAAGAGATTTATATAATATACTTGATGCTTATTTCTTATAAAAAAGGAAGCGGAATTCATGTGTCTGCCCTGTTGTTCAGGCTTGCTTATAGGATTGTATCGTTTGGAAAGACTATGGCAGTACTAAATAATAAAACATTATAAACAAAGTGGTAAGCAAAGTGTACAGGACATTCTGTCATGACATCATGTTTCCTATTTAGGATTCCATTACTTGGTTGACACGTCCTGTACTTTAATTTTATTTTGTACATATGAGAACTTTGTAATCAGAGCACATCTTTTGCCTGACAGGAAAAGAAAAAGTTGTATACTTTGGATACCAGATCAACTAATATATGTGGAAGTTATTAAGAGAAAGTTTGGCTTAATAGAAATAGAAAATTTTACTAATAAACTGTTCAAAGTTAAAAAAAATCCTTTTATCAAAATTTGAGATTGATCAATATTCCTACATTCTTCTGAAATAATCTAAGGTATTTAGAATGCTCTAGTCCAAAGAATGCTTTTCACTTTGTAATTATTGTTATACAGTATTTTGTTTCTGCATATACATATACACTATTATGACTGTTATCTATATTTTTATATAAATGAGTTATATAGATATTATGATATTTTTATAGAATTATCCATATATATGTTAGTTTCTGTACTGAATATTATTTAGTTTATCTTATCTCTTAGTCTTGGTACTTATTTATTTTTATGGAAGTTGATCCTTTAGATGTTTATCTACCAAAAGACAGAAAGGGTCTATAGAGTATAGGATTTCTTACTGCAATACTCTTTATTTTATGTTATCTTTACAAGATATTCCATTTAAAAACTATTTGTCCAATACCTTTTGTTGTTGCTATTTAGAAGTCTGCTGTCAGTTTAATTGCCACATGAAATATGGAAAAATATGAAAATATGTAAAGAAAATGGAAGACTCTGAATGAAATTATCTGCCTCCATAGATGATTTATTTTTTACTTCCTTGGGTAGGAGAGCTGGACCTTGGAGATTACAGATCACTTGAATCCAAACAGGGATTGAGATGATTCAAAATTCAGCTTCATTTCCTATAGGAACTGGTTTATTTCTGATTTGCCCTTATTTTACAATACTAATTGAAATATTGGGCTTTTACCAGGGTTTCTACTTTTCAATTGAGCATAAAGTCTGCTTTTTTGTCCCCTTAAACTTGTGAGTCTGTGGGAAGTCCTGTTCACCTCTTCTAGTACCAGCAGATATCCTTTGGGGAATGTGGCTCTGGTTGTTGGACTCAGTTTTCTGAGCTTCCCTTCCTGCTGGAGTTTGGCTTCATAATTATTCATTTTCTTAATTACTCTGTGGAGATTTTGATAAAATATTTTGCCATACTTTTCTAGTTGTCCTCAATAGGATGAATAAGAAAGAATATATAGTTTACCATTATAATTAATAAAATTTTTTGCTTATGCTTGCGTATCCCTAATATATTGTCCAATTTTAGCCCCTATTCTTTTTTTTTCTTTTTTTATGTTCATTTATTTTGAGGGAGAGAGAGACAGAGTGTGAGTGGGGGAGAGGCAGAGAGAGAGGGGACACAGAATCTGAAGCAGGCTCCAGGCTCCAACCTGTCAGCACAGAGCATGATGCAGGACTTGAACTCACAAACCACAAGGTCATGACCTGAGCCAAAGTAGGATGCTTAACTGACTGAGCCCCCGAGGTGCCCCATAGCCCCTATTCTTTTAATCTGCTTTTCACATTTGATTAATCCTTTCATGTTTTTTACTTTCTGAGTAATTTCCTCTGGTCCATATTCCAAATGACTAATTCTCTCTTCTCCCTGGTCTAATTGGCTATACTATCATTCCATAATATTTTATTACCAAGAATGAGTTGGTGATAAATTTGCTTTCTTTCTTTTTAAAGTTTATTTATTTATTTTGAGAGAGAGAGAGAGAGAGAGACAGAGACAGAGACAAAGAGAGAGAGAAAGCACATGCACAAGTCGGGGAGGGGCAGAGAGGGAGAAAGAGAATCCCAAGTAGGCTCCACTCTTATCTGTGCAGAACCCTATGCAGGGCTCAACCCCACAAATTGTGAGATCATGACCTAAGCCTGAATCAAAAGTCTGATGATCAACCAATTGAGGCACCCAGGTGCCTCTGATAAATTTGATTTCTATAAAGTTTATTCATATTTGTCAAATAAGCTTCTATTTATATAAACAACTATAAATTATACAAACATATATACATATATTGCATAGTGTATTATATAGTATAATCATATACACATACAATTTACTCTTTCTTTCAAATAGGTTACTACAAAGAACAGTTGATTCACTTTAATTTATAATGCTATGTTGTCTTAGAGCACCTGGCTGGCTCAATTGGTACAGGATGTGACTCTTCATCTTGGCGTTGTGAATTCAAGTGCTACCTTGATCACAGAGATTACTTAAAAAAATAATGCTGCATTTTCTTGAGGCTTATTACCTAAAGGTTTTGTTGACAGGTTTCATTATTTTTCAGACTACTTAGAATCTATTTTATAATAACTTGCATATATCAATTATTTGAAAATAAACCTTCTTTTCTTCTAACTCTCTGGAACTGTCATCTCCAAGATGGGCATTGATCACCACATGTGTATCTAGTGGCAGGTCACAGTGAACCAGCTTGTCAAATTTGCTTATTATTGTCTACATCCAGTTTTGGAATCTTGAGGAATTAAACTGAACCAAGTAGAAACTGTAGACCTATATCTTGCACTAAACTCTTGAACAAAGCCAGCTCTGAATAGCATACTTCTCAGTATTATATTCTGTTTCTATTTATTCTTTGTACCATCTCACAACACCAACCACAAAGAAACCAGGATGTAAACAACAAAAATTGATCACCATTTTCTCCATTCCCAGAAGTCTCTATGGTCTACTATGGAGGTTTCATTACTTGAATTAAATTTCCTTAATTCTAAACTGTTCTCAGAACTTCTTCCTAGTGATACTGGTGAAATCAAGAAAAGAGTAGGAGTAAGGCTGAGGTTTACCTAGGGTCATAAGTGAGGACATAAGTGTTCTAGGTCATGAAGGATACTTAGTATTTCTGAAAAATTCTCCCAGTCATTTTTCTTCTAAATTTCTCTTCTTTCAGCAATAATATAAATTCAGTTAAATATTTAATACCATCTGTAATCAAGAACTATCAATAATAATTTTTAACATCTTTCAAACTATACCATGCTAATAACTTGATGTATGCTTTAGTCTGTATGACCTATTAATTGGCTCTATATTTTCATATATACAAAGATAGGGTGGATTCTACTAGCAAGTCAAGAAGCAAACATTTCACTTATCTATTACCAATTTTTAAAATTGTACCTCTAGAGGCACCTGAGTGGCTCAGTCAGGTAAGTGTCTGACTCTTGGTTTTGGGTCAGGTCATGATCTTGAGGTTCATAAGTATGAGTCCCACATTGGGCTCTGGGCTGACAGCATGGAGTCTGCTTGGGAGTCTCTCCTCTCCCTCTCTCCCTCTGCCCCTAGCTTGCTCTCACTTGCTCTCTCTCAAAATAAATAAATAAACTTAAAAAAAAGGAATCTTTAAAAAAATAAAATAAAATAAAATTGTACCTCTAAAAATACAAGTGGAGCATTTTTATACTGTTGAACAACATCCAACAAGAGGAATTTAAATCATAATAAAAATGATGGCAGGTAACACAGTCTTACATTACAAGAAAGCAAAGGCAGGCATCAGGCACATATTACTTGAGTGAATATGGCTGATGACATATTTTACGTGATATATATCCTATATAATTTGTATTATTGTTCTTCTTAATAATGCAAATTTAAAAATATTTTTGAAGAAGTAAAATAATCAAATACTTTAAATCTGTTTAATCTTATGGAATTTAATTCAATCACTAGTTTTTCTTTCTATGTGAATGCTGTATACAAATAGAAATTAATTTAGGAAATTGAAATCTTCTGGATTCTTGGATTTCAAAACTTTTTGACTATGAATCAGAATGTGAAATGCTTATTGGTCTTATAAAAATACAATGTATTTACAAAATTTAAAATATTGAATGAAAGTTCATGAAGTAATACTTAACCTATTTAGAGTTTATTCCAATATATTTTATTCAGTGTCATGATGATCCATCTCTACTTATTCTATTCTATTCTATTCTATTCTATTCTATTCTATTCTATTATTTCTTTTTGTAATGCTAAGAATAATACTGATTCCTTTTTTCCAATTTACTAATGGGTCACAACCAGCAGTTTGGAAAACATTACCTTATTAAAATAAGTATATTTAATAAGTATATTAAAATAAGTATATTTGAATTACATACTGAACTACATATATATCAAATTATATATATTACTCATTTAGAATGTTAATCCATTAGTGATATAAACACTTTCAATTTTCAAGGAAAGAACTGTAAGTCATGGCTAAAATACGAAAAAAGTTACGCAAATCAAGTTATATATCTTGACAACTTTAGACACACAGATGCATTAGATCTCTTATGTTGTTGTAATTCATCTCTATGCCAGTTGTCTCTTCAATGTACTAATACATTACAAATAATATTTTAGACTATTCATCCATGCTAAAAATCCTTATGCAACATATGTTCTTTATAATTTATGTTTATAAACTGTCTTTTTCTGCCATTCTTCGACCTCTGCTATTCCACCTCACCACAATAAGCACAGAACATTTCAGCAAATGTATGCTTTGCTCCTTGAAAAGGTGACTGAAACTAATCTAAAGACTTATGTAGACAGTTAATAACTTTTTCACTAGGACACAATGTTCAAAGGTTATAACCTATAAATGCCAAGTTTATTTCATAAGTAGTTTTATAGTTTATCCATGCTGAGAGACTTGGGAGGACATGGATTTCCCTGAAAGAGTTTAGAGCTTCTAACTTCTCTGATGAATCTTTGTGGATTCAACCATTATTCACTCATCTAGATCATAGACATATCTATGGGCTTCAAATGATAATTTTGCATTTCCACCATAGGAGGCATCATGAAATAACTATCGAAAGCAGTGTTTCTTGTGAATATTATTAAAATGGACAGAAATTGACAGCTTATGTTCACCCATCATAGGTGCTCAATGACTAATGTTCAATATAAATGGATTCCCATTAGCTTTGTATTTTCTCCAATACCCATATTGGAAACTCATTTAAACTTATAGAAGCCTCTGCTGTATGCATGTGCATCATATCTTCTTTGACAGCAGATTTTCACTAACAGTAATAAAAGTAAATATTTTAAAAGACTTTTCAGCAAATAATGTTAATACACATTCCAGAACAAGTGCCTATATAAATAATAATTGTATTAGTAAATACAAAAAAAAGAAAGTGTCTTTATCTGCATATTTTCTAATTAAAAAAAATCAAATGCCAAAGTTAAATTTTGTGCCTGCTTATTTGTCATGCTATTACTAAGTTTGGTTTAAATATAATTCTAAATAATTTTAAACACTTGATTATAATTTTTGATGTATGAATTATTTGTCCAAGATAATGTACATGTATAAATTGTCTTTTACATAAATTTAGATAGAATTTATTGCAATAGTCTAGTTATGTTACATTATCATCACTTTTACTGCCACCTTTAATGTTTTGAAAACAAAAGAGCAATGTGGAATGTTCCTTTGTCAATATTCTTCTGTTAATTTACTACAAATCAAGTTAATTTGCTTAACATTGGATATTAAAGTTAAGAATTAAATTTTCAATACAAACTTTAAAATAATAACAGAATTCATTTTAAGAGAAAATAATTATATTCTGGTAATTATGAGCCAATTTTTCCATTGTGGCTGTGTATAGTAAGTATATTTTGATTTCCTTATCCAGGTAGAATTCTTTAGTAAACTGTATTTATTCCTAACAGTAGTAGGAGAAGATACTAAAGTAAAGTGATGTTCTGTTATGATCAATAGGCCCATAATTATTAAAAGTCAATAATACATATTATTCCAATTGTGTGCTTTACTCTTGATAAAGAAAATAACCCAATTTCAGGTGCCAATATTTTTTTTAAAAATTTAATTTGGGGTTCCTGGGTGGCTCAGTTGGTTAAGCGTCCAACTTTAGCTCAGGTCATGATCTTGCAGTCCGTGAGTTCGGGCCCCACGTCAGGCCCTGTGTTGACAGCTCAGAGCCTGCTTTGGATTCTATGTCTCCCTCTCTCTCTCTGCCCATCCCCTGCTCATGCTCTGTCTCTCTCACTCTCAAAAATGAATAAATGTTAAAAAAATGTTAAAAAATTAATGAGATCAAAGTTCTTTAGTGTCAAATGAAGACGCTGAAGCATTTTGTTGAAGAATAACTTACTTAAAAGTGCATAAATTCTATGTCATATACCTTGGTACAGGTCGACAAATTGAACACATCTATGTAGCCAGTTCTTAAATTGAAAAACAGAAAATTATCACCCATAAGGCTCACATCATGCTTTCTTCCAGAACTATCCACTACTGCTCATCATCACACTGCAAGAGTAACTACTATCTCCATTTATGACACTGGATAACTTCTTTATGCACTACCTAAGATCGAATCTGCTGTTCAATAGAAACTATTAGATTTATTGGGGGAGGGAGTGATGCCTACTCATGTCTTCTGCACATTTTTAGTTGCATTATTCATTTTTAAAAACTCCATTTAAATTCCATTTAGTTAGCATACGGTGTAATATTAGATTGACATGTACAATTTAGTGATTCAACACTTCCATACAACAGCTGGTATTCATCACTACAAGTACACTCCTTAATCCTCATCATCTATTTAACTCATCACTCTACCTCCCCTCCTCCCTGGCAACCATCAGTTTGTTATTTATAGTTAACAAGTCTATTGCTTGCTTTCCCTCCCTTTATTTTAGCTTATGATTGTTTTGTTTGTTAAATTCTACATAGGAGTGAAGTTATATGGTATTTGCCTTTCTCTGACTGACTTATTTTACTTAGCATGATACTCTTTAGCTCCATCCACATTGCTGCAAATGGAAATATTTCATTCTTTTTATGGTTGAATAATATTCCATTGTATGTATATACTACTTCTTCTTTACCCATTCATCAGTTGATGGACACTTGGGCTGTTTCCATAATCTGACTACAGTAGACAATGCTGTTAAATATAACATATCCATGTATCCCTTTCAATTAGTACTCTTGTATACTTTGGGTAAATACCTAGTGATGCAATTGCTGGATCATAGAGTTAAAGATGTAAATGTGATACCTGAAACCGTGAAAATCCGAGAAGAACACGGGCAGTAACCTCTTTGACATTAGCTGTAGCAACTTCTTTCTGGATATGTCTCCTGAGTCAAAAGAAACAAAAGCAATAATGAACTATTGGGACTTCATCAAGATAAAAAATTGCACAGGGAAGGAAACAATCAACAAAACTAAAAGGAAACCAGTGGAATGGGAGAAGATATTTGCAAATAACATATCTGATACAGGATTTGTATTCAAAATATGTAAAGAACTTATCAAACTCAACACCCAAAGATGAATAATCCAAATGAAAAATGGTCAGAAGACATGAATAGACATTTTTCCAAAGAAGACATCGAGATGGCTAACAGACATTTGAAAAGATGCTCAACATCACTCATCATCAGAGAAATGCAAATCAAAACCACAATGAGATATCACTGCACATCACTCAGAATGGCTAAAATTAACAACACAAGAAACAACAGGTGTTGTTGAAGATGTGGAGAAATGGGAACCCTCCTTGCACTGTTGGTGGGAATGCAAACTGATGCAGCCACTCTGGAGAACAATATGAAGTTTCCTCAAAAAAGTTAAAAATAGAACTACCCTATGACCCAGCGATTGCACTCTAAGTATTTATCCAAAGAAACTATTGGATTTTAAACTGTGTTGACACTTGTGTTGACAACTAAATGCTATTATTTTTCATTGAACAGGTCCGAAGTGGTACCCTTCTAGAGTTGGCCTGCAGCTAGAACGAGGTAAGAATCAAATTTCATTGATCTATTTATTTAATTTGGAATCCCTTTTCTCTCATCAATAGCTAATATTTATTTATCACTTACTAAATGACAGGCATTGTAATAAGTGCCGTAAATCAATTATATCAATTGATTCTCCCGACAAGCTAGTGCTCCATTTTTATGGATGAGGAATTTTAGTCTCAAGAAGATAATTTTCACATATTCACTGTCAACATGCATTGGATGCAGGATCTGAACTAACATCTTTCTATCTCTAAAAATTTTACTGCTTTTTTCTCTCATCCTACTACCTCCTAATAGGTTCTCAGGGATACTGGTCAGCAATTTATTTTTCTCTCTTTTTTTTTCTTTTTCTTTCTTTCTCTTATTTTCTACTTAAAGCAAAATGAATGAGGTAATGAGGAGCAGAAATGAATTAATTTTAGGGAAAATATTATATCCAGTATTAAGCCTCAAGTTTCTCAAACTGTCAAATCCTATTTTCCATTCAGAAAATTTACAAATAGATACACTTAAAAGTTAGCTCTCTTAAGAATCATTGTAATTAACATTAAATCAACTTGATCTTAAATTTGGACTTGTTCAATAAGAGCTGTTATAAGTTTTAGAAAATACTTACTTGAAGTCAATTATAGTAAATCTACGAACACATCTATTAAGGAATTTCAATCTATAATTATTTTACACTGTAGTGAACAGCCTTCTTTTTTTCTTGCTTGTACTTTTGCTAATATTCAGGCCATCTTTTCTCTCATATTACCATTACTCAAGGACAAATGATGATTTCTTTGGATCTAAGCTGTCGTGTTTGCTTTCATTGTTTCTTAGACATTACACCTTTCTTTGAAACCTCTATGCTGAAAACATAGGAATACATGGTATTCTTGGAAGTCACACTTTCCTGATGGTCCCAAATTCTTCCAAGCTCAAATGTCCAAGACAAATTCCTAGAGTCTAAAAGAGAAGACTCATTATCTTGTTTATTTTTGCCTCTGCAGAGCCTAATATATGCCGAGCATATAAATGTAGTTCAACACATAGATGCTAAGTAATATAAAATTATATAGTGATATTGTTTTCTGAACTTGACTAGTATATAATGACTCTAGAATGCCACAGGCATCAATGTAAAATATAACTCAGTTTGAAGAACACTATAAGGAACTGGAATTTCTGTTAGTTCAACCTTCCTGGTGAATGTGACTTTTTACTTTCTCCTCACATGTATTTACTTGATTTCTCCTCACATACATTTACAGGGTATAATCTAAATGAAATATAGCCATTAAGTGTCCTTGAATAAAAGTATGATGTCATATTTGAAAAAAAGAGTCAATTAATTTAGCAGGTTAAGCAAGATATGGTAGAAAGAAGTTGTTTGAAGTAATGCAGAATTTTAAACCTTTTACTTAACTATCTATAGGATCTTTTCTTTTGTAAAGGGGAGCTAATAAAGAACCAAACTCATGGTTTGGTTTTTGTTTTATAAGTGTTGAATAAGATTATGTTTATAAAGCAGTATAATGGTTGGCATATGGTAGATGCTTTATCAATCAGTTATAGCTGATTGATGTTATAGCTATTAATATTAAGGAAATAAAACTTAACACTGAAACAAAGCAGGTCCTCAATATTTACTTATATTTCCTGCTAGAATATATTTGTCAGAATACTTGTACTGTGAGCAATGACATCATGTAAATTTAGTCTTTTACAGTTTCATCACACAAAAGACACCACAAAAACTAAACAAAATAATAAACATTGCTTTTTGTGGGCAAAAGAGCAAATATTTATTTAGCTTGGGGATTGTGCTGAGCTGAGCTGGACTTGGCCTTACTTGTGTAGGTTCACTCATTCAGCTGCCGTCAGCTGGTAGGTTCTTGGTGACTGGTTGGTCTAGGTTGCTCATAACTTCAGCCAATCAAATCCTCTCTACTCTCTGTGGTTTCTCAGGCTTCAGTGGAATATCGTGAGCTTGTTCTCATGGTGGAATCAGGGGTACAAACAAATGAATACAAGAACTCAAGGACTGTTTAGGCCCAGGCTTGGAAGTGTCACATGATCTTTGCCCTACATTCTGTTAGCTAAAGTGAGTGACTAGGCTAACCTATATTCAAGGAAGTGGGGAAATGGACACCAAGTCTTAATAAGAGATACTAAAACTCATATTGCAAATAGTGCAGATACGGGAATGGTAAAGAACTCTGATTTCTGTAATAAATCTGTCATACAAATTGGTAACTAAAATGTGTTGTCTCTTCCTACCTTGATTAATATACTTAATAATGTTCTGGAAGCACAGAGTTAAATTTCCAAGTCTTAAAATTATTGGATTTCTACAATAGAGAGGTGAAGAGTTAGCCCTGTCCTTCCCATTGCTGGCTCCAATCATCTTCATCATCATTTTCAAAGCTTTATACAACAGCTTTGAAAAACCCCTAGGTACATACCCTAGATTCTGGTCCACGTTGGGAAGAAATGCCCAAGAAAGATGATTTGTTTAAATTAATTTGGGCAGGAAATTCAGGGGCCTTAAGTGGCAGAAGCAAGATACAGACAGCATCAGCTCCTGTTTTAGGCATATTTTCTTGGCCCTACATATTCCTCTCCCTTTGGAAAACATACATAGACATAGAAGGCCAGGGGCAAAGTTCCTGGATTACTGAGTCTGAGTGGCATTATTAATGATATTCCTGGATTTTCTCGATTCCTTCTATTCAAATGTCATATTGATGGGACAACATTTTAAAAATATGCCAATAAAAAATAAAAATAATAAAAAATATGCCAATGCTCTGTTCCTTGAAGTCATCAAGTGATACAGGAGTAGAAACGAATCCCCTCCTCAAAGGTGACAATACATAGATGTATGTTGTAAAGATGTTTTCAGCATTTTTTTTGGTGTTACAAGGCTATCATATTCTTTTGTTCCAATTAACATTTCTTGTTGTCATACATGATTGTCAAGATATTATTGACCATTTTTATATCAATCTTTACCTTGATCTATGTTGCATTAAATTCCTACTGCTGTGTAACAAATTAAAATTAACACTTATTTATTAGCTTGAAGATACAGTATGGCTGGCTTCTCTGCTCAGAATATCACAAAGCTGATCAAGGTATTGGTTGAGCTGAATTCTCATCTCAAGACTTCTAGAAAATTCTATTTCCATCTTCATTCTTGTTTGAAGAATTCACGTTGTTTTGTTGTTGTATGACAGAGGTTCCTATTTCCTGGATAGTTGTCACATCCTATAGGCCATTTCAGTTCCTAGAGACTATTTGCATTCTTGCCATATGGCCCTCTCCATCTTCATTCCAGAAATCTTTCTAGTACTTTATTCCTAGTACTCTAGTACTTTGAACCCGAATTCCTTTCTGTTATCTATTCATGCAGATTTAAATAATACATGATTAACTCAGACTCACTTGAATAATCTCGCTTATGAAGCCACATAACATAACCTGATCAAGGGAATGATAGTCTATTGTATTCATATTGGATTTATCAAATACAATATTTAAAATTAGTATATATCAATTATATATTTTATCTTACTTTAAGATACCTGTAATTACAAATCAATGTATTGGATTCTGAAAATAATCTAAAATAGTCATAAACTAACATTCAATGTGTCTTGCAAAAAAGAGTATGAAATAACACTTTTCCATGACTGAGGATAATATAAATCACAAATAGATTAGCATAAAGAATAATATAAACAAAACAACAATGGCAATAATAATTGCATTATACTTATGAGATTAGTCTAGCTCTAGTGTATTTTCTGTATAGTACATCTTTGAATAAAATAAATTATATTTACCATTATCTTTTCATGAACATTTAAGTCTTTACAATTGTTTTGCAATTATAAATAATTCTAATAAGAATATCTTTGTATATATCTTTTAGTACACACATGCCAGACTTATCTAGTGTTTATTATTAAGAAGGGAACATTTCCTTTAAATGTCTTCTAAGACATTGGTTCTGTTTATTTTCCTCCTATTTCATGAGAAACTCCAAGTAATCTTTGCTGTATGTTTCTCTTATTACTTTGAAAGCCTGGAGTGCTAGAAACCTGTCTTAGTTTCCATTCTTTTTCCAAACTGAATACATAAATAATCTCATCAAGCAGCGTGGCTTTAAATGTTAATGACTTTCAAATATCTACAGACATACTTACCCAACTGCCTATTTGACAGCTCCTACCTGAATGTCTAATAAATATCACACACTTAACATGCCCTAACTTAAATCTTAATTTCCACCCCCAAATTATAATGCACCTAAATGCTCAGGCCAAAATCTAAGAGCTGTCTTTATTTCACTGATATACTCTCCTCTCAAGTTGAACCTGCTCTATGTTCAAAACAGACCTAAAATTGATGCATTTTTAACATTTCTATCAGTGCCATCTTAATCCAAAAAGTCCCCTGCATGGGGCACCTGGGTGGCTCAGTCAATTAAGCATCCGACTTTGGCTCAGGTCATGATCTTGCAGTTCATGGGTTCAAGCTCAGCATTGGATTCTGTGTTGACAGCTCAGAGCCTGGAGCCTGCTTCAGATTCTGTCTCCCTCTCTCTCTGCCTCTCCACCACTCATTCTCTCTCTCTCTCTCTCTCTCTCTCTCTCTCTCTCTCTCATTCTTTCTCTCTCTCTCTCAAAAATAAAGATAAAAAAAAAGTCCCCTGCTTGATGAATTTGAATTCCTCCTAAGTAATCTTGCTTCCCCTTCCTCCCGGTTTCCACACAGCATCCATAGAGATCTTCTAAAACATATCATGTCACTCCACTAGTGCTTTGCGATGACCACTAAAATGTATTCACCCTAACTAATTTATCATATAATAAAAGCATTTAGAGAACAGTTGACATCTACGTCTACTGATACCTAAATTATACTATAAAAATACCTTGTATTAGATTTGATTATGATACTATCTAATATTACAGTTTCTCAGAACACAACAGGATAGTAGCAGATGGTGGTCTGAACTTTGTTTAGGTAGAGGTGGGAAACCACTGTACATTTGAAAAATTGCTGATATCGCTTATAAAATGGGTTTGTTCACATTTTATTTTACTTTATATATTCATAATACATTGAAATTTCTATGTATAATTTATCCTTTGCTTTTACAGGTGTCACATTAAAAACTGTGTTTTTTTTAAATGACTACACCTTGAAATTGTATTAAATTACTATTTCCTTATTATTTAAGGTGGGCCCTTTTTGAAGGACTACATAACCATTCAAAGCATTGCAACTTCCTCCATTGTCACTCTCTATTTTACAGACCTAGGTCAACAGGTCAGTTGGACTACAGTAAGTATCAGTTTAAAATGCAATATACATATCCCACATTTCGATAGGACAATTGTTATTAAATAAATTCATAATGAAACTAAGTACTATACTGAATAGTATTTTAAGTTTTCCATGCTTACTAGGATTAGTGGCCAAAATTTTACACAAGAATTAGAGCAATGGAAATACATGATTGGAAAAACGAGGGCAAATTCTTTTTTTAAGTGTCAATCCACCCTAGTACTGATGGCCCTATTTCTGCTTCCTCTATGCTGTTAGTTAAATGGTGTTTCTTTGGCTCTTCCTTCTAGGAACCTGGGGATATGAAGACTTTTGATATTGGAAAGAGAGGAGATAGGATATTCAATAAAAAATGTTCTAAGGCAAGGGGAAGACATTTTGGAAAATCAGAATGAAGTAATAAGACATCTTTGAGTTAGGAGATTGTGGCATACTTTTGGTTCTCCTTGAAGGAGAAGCTTTCAAAGTGGTGGCAGCTGAATCCAATGGCATTATAAGAATGAAAACTATATTAAAAGACACGTAGGACTGGAGTGCCTGGTTGGCTCAGTCAGTTGAGCATATGACTTTGTTCGGCTCAGGTCATGATTTTACACTCGTGGGTTCCAGTCCCACATCAGGCTCTGTGCTGACAGCTCAGAGCCTCGAGCCTGCTTCAGATTCTGTGTCTCCTCTCTCTCTGACCCTCCCCTCTCCACACACTCTGTCTGTCTCTCAAAAATAAAAAAAAAAAACATTAAAAAAATTTTAAAAATGTTTTTTAATTGTTTATTTTTTGAGAGACAGAGAGAGACAGAGTATGAGTGGGGGAAGGGCAGAGAGAAAGGAAGACAGAATCTGGAGCAGGCTCCAGGCTCTGAGTAAGCTGTCAGCACAGTGCCTGACTCTGGGCTCAAACTCGCAAACAGCGAGATCATGACCCCAGCCAAAGTCAGACACTTAGCCAACTGAGCCACCCAGGTGCCCCTAAAAAAACATTTTAAAGACATGTAGGACTAAGAAACAGAGAACATACTTTAGCACTAGTTCACAAGCATTGAACTATTGATGAGTAGTGAGTGGAATAGATAGATGGAATAGCTTCAGTAGTAAGAGGAAATACTAGGGGATATTTAGTGATAGAGGCAGTAAAAGTTAATTTGATAAATAATTTTGATACTGATATACAAAGAATAGTACAATCATTCTATTTTTCTATTCAATTATTTTATATTTTTTAGAATTTTAAAGGTTTTCTGATTACACTCTATTCCATATTTGTGATGTGACTGAATTTTTAATATTTTCTGTATTAAGATAGCTTTCCTTTTTACCATCAACAACAATGAACATTCAACATTATGATCGGCAGTGCTTTAAGTTTTCCCTTTAGAGTTAAACATTCTTTTTTTTTTCCAGAAGAATGTAGTTTGATATTTATTTAGTATAAAAGGTTTGTGCACAGTGTAACAAATACAGTTTTTAGAAATCTGTTTTCAAAATGTGGCGGTTGTTTATTTGGGTTTCATAGTCTTAATTACTTCATCCATTAGCTTTTTTACCTCTTTGTGTCTGCTAACCACTCGGTTCATACAGTCTGGAAGTTTAGCTCCATTCAGCCCACTTCCACCTGGTTTGTGAAGACAACATAGTTTTTTCCTTCCTCATCCATTACTACTGTTAAGGTTCTAGTTGCCAGATGTTCCTTCTCTCCAGTAGGGTCAACTATGAGCAGAGTGTCATCAAATACAGCAAAAGAAGTTGCAACTGGATGAGTTCTAATATTCACATAACTTTTCTTCTTTAAATTAACTTCTGCTAAGGCAGTTTCTTCATTTATAGTAACTTCTGGTAGCTGTACACTTTTTTAAAGCTGCTAACAAAGCAAATGTACAGGCATCCAAGATGTTCCCATCATAGTCAAGGCAAATGATATCACAATACAGCACCCAAGAAAGCTTTCCTGGAGAAATGCATAAGTCCTCTTTTGAATTATCTGTGTTTCAATGACATCTGCAATGAACTGGCTAGCCACTTGGGCCTCTTGCCCAGGAGGTCCAGACCGCAATCTCGAGGAACACAGACGTGGTAGATCCACATTAGGAACAACATATCCTTTATCAGGGGCATCCGTTGGTGGTGCTGCAAATTCTGCCTTAATTCCACAAATTAGTGTAGTATTTCCCAGCTTCACTAACGTGGAACCATCTGCAGTACTAATTGAACCAATGTTGACACTTGTGGTTCTGAATTCACCAAGTTCTCCATCTGGATGGCAGTGCTCATTCAATTTTCAAAGTTATTCCAAACACAGGACAATTTATTCATTATTATTAATCCTCAAATAGAGAAATTCAAGTTTGCATTTATTACTTACAATATTGTCACATCTTTTGCTTTTCTAACAATCTCTCCTTTAATATATATTATTCCTAAATTTAGATCATTATTTATATTTTAGTGTTATTGGTTAAATAGTTGCTTTAGTTTTCAAAGTTTGTTGATTCAGCTTTGAGTACTAATTTGTTGTACAAAAACACTGTTTAGAATATTCTGAATCCTTGTGAAGTATAGGATTCAGAATATTTATAAAAGAACCTATTAATGCATGCATTATGTAAGCAAAGGGTTTAATACTTAAATGTGTTATCAACAGACCTTTACTAAAGGAGATTTTAGACAAGCAGATTCTGATCTTCAAAGGTTAAAATATTCATAGTCTTTGTCCACATTTATGATGAAAAGGGAATTCTGTCTACAGAAGTTGTGTCAAGCCGAGTGGCATTAGTGGTGAGTTCATTAAAAATTCCAGCTGCATCATTTGGATAAGCACTGAGCGGAGAAAGTGCTAAGGTGGAATTCTAGGACAATTGTACTAGAAAATTATAGCTTATTTGAGAGGAAAGTCATTTAGGTGACAAAGAGAACTCTGAAAATAGGATGAATATTTTTAAATCAACCCTATGGTTCACATAATCTTTTGCTCCAAATGAGTCAGTCCTATTAAATGCTAAAAATATACACATTACATTGCAATCACACCCACTTTATATCAAGTAAATTATACAATAAAAGCAATATTTTACTGCACCTAACATTCTTATACATTTATAAAACATTAAAATGTGCTCCTATAATAAAGGCATTATCATAGGGTTAGGTTTTGTTTTTGTTTTTTGGTTTTTTTACAAACAGTCTCTTTACAAGGTCAAAATTAAGATTTTAATAATATTTTTCATCAAGTAAGAGTGTGCTGTCACAGATTATTGAGAAAATATTTGCCTCATTGAACTTATTGAAAGACTTAGGATAAAATATTAATATAATAATCCTCATTATATAGATCCGATTAACTAAATATCAAATTCACTTGTCACCATTTTTATGTTCATTCGTGTCTGTGCCTATACTTCTGTGTAATTTATCTCTTGGGAAGATTCAAGTATCTAAAACCACAATCAGATACAGAATTGTTCCATTGCCACAAGGAACTCTCTCATATTATCCCTCTATGTTTACACACTCTTTTCCCTAACCTGGAGCAACTACTGACCTGTTTTTCATTTCTATATTTTTGTCATGTGTCAAATGTTATAAACAGAATTAAACAGGTTCTTTTGTTAGATTGATGTTTAATTTTCTCTAAGTATAGTGCCTTTGGGATCCATTCTATCTGTTGCATATATCAATACTCAGTTTTTTTTTTTTTATTTTGAGTAGTATTTGGTTGTATGAATGTAGTAATTTGTTTATCTATTCACCCACTGATGGACATTTGGGTGCTTTCAATATTTTGCTCTTACAAATAAAGCTGTTATCTATATTTGTGTAGGTATGTGTATAAACATAAGTTTTCATTTATTTAGTACATACTTTTGAGTTTCAAAATTATCTTTTATATTCTAGATAAAGTTCTTTGCTAAGTGTCTTGCAAATATTTTCAGTTTTTAGTTTGTCTTTTCAGTCCCTTAATGAGATTTTCTTTTTCTTTGCAAAATGTTTTCAATTTTAATGCAGTTTAAGTTGTCAATGATTTAAAGATCTTGTCTTTGCTGTCATAGGAAAGAACCCTTTGTCTTGCCCTAGGTCTGGGAGCTTTCTTTTATATTTTCTTCTAGTGGTATAATAGTTTAATGTTTTACATTTTAATCATAGTCTATTTTTATTATAAAGGATATTGAATTTTATCACCAAACTTAATATTTTCTTTCAATTTGTTTCACGTGTTCTACAATCCTTTTGTTTTGTTTTTATTTTCCTTGCTCCATTTGGAATTAATTGTCATACTTTATTGTTTATTAGCCTCGCTGTTATTTTGGTTTCTTTTTTACTAACTCTACTGGTTACCCAAGAGATTATAATGTATATCTTTAAGATATTGAACACTCATATACATTGTTGAATTTAGGTTTGCTGATGTGAAGATATTTCATAGATAATTGAATGACTTTATGATATTTGAGCTCTTCCTGACTCATCTTCTATTGTTGTGATATATTTTAATTTTCTAGGTACTTTTAAGTAAAAATCCACAACTATAAATATTTTTTAAATTTTTAATGTTTATTTATTTTTGAGAGACAGAGAGAGAAACAGAGTGCTAAGGGGTGAGGAGCAGAGAGAGAAGGAGATACAGAATCGGAAGCAGGCTCCAGGTTCTTAGCTGTCAGCATAGGGCCTAACAGGAGGCTTGAACTCCCAAACCATGAGTTCATGACTTTAGCCAAAGTTGGATACTTAACCAACTGAGCCACCCAAGCACACCCCAACTACTATAATTTTATATGGCCAATATTTATTTAGATTTATCAGTTTCACTGTAATTTAGTTAGTACCTCTAATGCTGCTCTTATAACTGTGATCATTATCATTCTTCCTGAAGAATATCTTTAGTAATTTACTCTAGTTCTGTCATATTCATTCTAAATATATTCATATAACATTTATTCTGGAAAATACTTTTTACGGGAAAAAATAATTCCATATTGGCAGTTATATTTGCCTTCATTTCACAAAATTTCATTATTTTGATATTTGACTCCCTTGTTTCTAAAAGTCCACTACAGTCTTCTGAAATTAATGTGCCTTTTCTCTGC